>NC_059159.1:45369181-45994181 GCF_019923935.1 Bubalus bubalis | reverse complement strand
CACCCTGCCCTGTGTTCACCAGCTGTGGCATCTTAAACAAGGGCCTCAGTCTCTCAGGCTTTACTTGTTCAAATGAAAGGGAAAGCATTTTGACTTCAAAGAGCTGTTGTGAGGATTACACGGAATAAACAATTTAAAAATCTGATCTACAGATTTTTTTTCATTTTACACCATTATTCTTTCAAGTGTATAACTCGATTTTCCCCCAGTTTCCGTTCTCTCTCCTGAGCCTGTATGTCACATGAGGCTGCGACATCTGTGTCTGATGTTAGTGACACGGAAACCATGCTCATACTGCAATTTCTTGCGCATGGTAGATACTTCATAAATGTACGCCCAATGGCTGAATAAATATTTGGTCATACCTGGAAGGTGAGGATGGAAGTTGCCCCCCCCCCACCCTCATCACTTGAGTAAGAAATAATTCATTCAACCATTTTCATAGGTATAAAGCCTCTAATGTGTGCTATTAATTTTAGTAAATTAATTTAACTCCCAAACAACCCTGTCCACTCAGTGTGATGCATCCTCAGTTTTCTTCTGGTGAAACTGACACCAAGAGGCCTAACCCACAGACCTTGGAAGTGACAGGGCTCTGGTTCAAGTCCGACTTTTCTTTAAGTTCACACCCTTACTGTGCAAAGGATTTATCATCTTTCCGTTTCAGAAGTTACACCCATGCAGCACTGTAGACTTGGAAAAGACATAAAAGTAGAAAGCATCAAAGTTTAACCACCTAAAGACATCATGAGTTGAATACCTTGAAATATTTTTTCAGATCTCTTTTTCTGCATGTAGATTTTGTGAGTTTGGTTTTGGTTTTTTTAAGCCATCATCATGCGATATAAGCAAGTGTGTATCCTTACTTAATAGTCTGTTGAAAGCATGTCCTCCTTGTTTTTACAATTTGCTCCATCAAGTGAATGGCTGCATAATATTTCCATCAAATGGACATACCGTAATTTACCTATCATCTTTCTATTGCTGTACTGAAATTGCTTTCTCTGTTTTTGCTATTGTAAATAAAACTCAGCCTGATCTCTTGCGGACCGAGCTTGAAGATGATCTTCTTAGGCTAATTTTAATTCTTTCCTTATGCTAGTTTCTGGAGAAGGCAATGGCACCCCACTCCAGTACTCTTGCCTGGAAAAATCCCATGGATGGAGGAGCCTGGTAGGCTGCAGTCCATGGGGTCGTTAAGAGTTGGATACAACTGAGCGACTTCGCTTTCACTTTTCAGTTTCATGCATTGGAGAGGGAAATTGCAGCCCACTCCAGTGTTCTTGCTGGAGAATCCCAGGGACGGGGAAGCCTGGTGGGCTGCCATCTATGGGGTCGCACAGAGTCGGACACGACTGAAGTAACTTAGCAGTAGAGTTTGTATAAGGATGGGATTTTTGAGTCAAGGGAAATGAGCATTTGTAAGGCTCTTGAAAAATAGAGTGCCAAGTGTATTTTCTCAAAGATTTTCATGTTACAAAAAAAAATGGAGAGTAGAGACCAAAGAAAGATAGATGGTTACCGGACAGCTGACAGCCACAGACAAGAAAAAACAGAGCCTGCCAGCTATAAAGCTTTATCACGGGCTGAGCTGTGTCAGAGAGAAGTGATAGCAAGAAAAAACTGTTTTCTTCTTTGTAAGGAAAAAAAATAAATACTGCATGTGGATTAGTGAGATATTTTCAATCACTCTAAAAGCACAACAGGTGTGGTGCTAGCTAAAAAAAAAAAAAGAAAGGAAAAAAGCACATGGAAATCTACTCTTCGCAAACAATTCTTCCAGCCTTTTCCCATCTGCCACACCTCTGTGCTTCGAGAAACAAGGCCCAGGTTCTAACACGAGGCCGGTTACTGAACAGCCCTGTGTTTGCCGTCTTTTCTTTGGCTTTGTTTATAATCCGTCCTGGCCTGCCTCCCAGGGGTTCTTAGAAGGAAAAAATAAGTTCATGTATATGAAAATCCTTTGTAAAATTTCCATCACTGATATAATTTGTTGGTCAAAAAATCATTTCCTATTAGATTGGGATTGACATATATGCACTATTGATACTATGTAGATAAATAGATAATTAATGAGAACCCACTGTGTAGCACAGGAAGCTCTACTCGGCACTCTGCATGACCTAGATGGGAAGGAAATCCAAAAAAGAAGGGATATAGGTAGACATATAGCTGATTCACTTTGCTGTACAGCAGAAACTAACTCAGCATTGTAAAGCAACTATGCGTGCTCACGTGCTAAGCTGCTTCAGTCGTGTCCGACTCTTCATGACCCCATGGACTGTATCCTGCCAGGCTCCTCTATCCATGGGATTCTCCAGGCAAGAATACTTGAGTGGGTTGCCATGGCCTCCTCCGGGTAATCTTCCCAACCCACAAATCGAACCTGTGTCTCCTGCAGCTCCTGAATTGCAGGAAGATTCTTTACCCCTAAGCCACCAGGGCAGTGCAAAGCAATTATACTCCAATAAGAATTAATAAAAAATAATAATAATTTCCTATTAATTATGATCCATAGTATAAGGATCTTCAGGGCTCTACAGAAGGCATTCCAACAGTTTCTCAAACTGTTTTACTACACTAGGAAACTTTATGCAGTTCATTGGAAATAGGCTTCTATTAATTTATAAGAGTGAGGTATGGCTTCAGTTTTACTGGAAACCTCAGACTACGTAAAGCAAGACACCATTTCTCTGTTCTGAATGTGGGCCGATAGCCCTGCCCCATGCCTCCAGCTCCAAAGTCAGACAAGACTGCTGGTTCAGATGACCTCAGGAGCTGAGCTGACCCACAGCTGATGGGGCTGACTTAATCACTGAGGATCGGGACTTCCATGGTGGTCCAGAGTCTGCCTCACAATGCAGGGAACATGGGTTCAATCCCTGGTCAGAGAACTGAGATCAGAGAACTAAACTGAGTTGCCTCGGGGCAACTAAGCCAGCACACCGCAGCTACTGAGCCTAGAGCCCATGTTCCATGGCAAGAGAAGCCTGCACGCTGCAACTAGAGAGAAACCCCTTGCAACTGGAGAAACCCTCTGCACTGCATGAAGACCCAGGGCAGCCAAAAAAAAGGATAACTGAGGATCTCAGTCACAGCCTGCCCCCAGCCAATATCCCTGGCTCTGCGAGTCAGCCCTGGAGGCAAGACCACATCCCAGAGCCATTCTCTTCAGTCCCCTTCTTATGAAGGAATTTCTGCTCTCCGGAAGGATAGTCCAGAAAAGTGTTTGGTTCCTCCACCCAGCGGAACCTCATGAGACTCCAGGGGTTGGCAGGCAGTCCTTACAACGAGGCCAGCCCCGCCCAGGGCAATGCACAGCGTTTAAAGCTTCGTGCCTCTGCATCTTCCATGTTCACGTCCACCTCCTCGGATGGGGAGGGAAACCACAGGTGCATGGGGCTGGAAAGGCCAGAAAGGCCACATAATCCTTCCCCTTGATTTACAGTTGAGATATCGGGGTCCAGGGAGGTGGTGGGTCCCATCTCCTCATTATTGGGCATGATGTTTTCCTAATCTAGCTGTTCTTCGATCTCAGTGTGCATGGGAAGCAGGGAAGAAGTGGGTTAAATGCCTGTTCCTAGGCCCAGCCCCCTGCCTGTTACATCAGACTCTCTGAAGGTGGGACGCAGGAATCGGCCTTTGTAACAAGCCTCCCGGTTATACAGAGGCACCCCAAATTATAAAACTCCTGAATGGTAGGTAGGACCACTTGCCACTCAATATCCAGAGCCCTGACTCATGCAGCTGGTGGCCCTAGTTTAACCCCTGCTGGTACTGCGTCCTCTCTCCACCTGCTTACACACTCACACACACAAACACAGAGGCATGTGCAATCACAGCGGGCCTGTTGACACTGGGGAGGCTAGTGACCAGGCAAGTTCCAAATCCAGAGAGAAGACCCAAGGACAGTGTCACCTGGGCCGCTCAGCAGATGTTCAGCAGCTTCGGGAGAAGCTCCCTGGCTTCTTTTACATGTAAAGATATAATTTTATCTATTTATTTATTTTTGGCTGTGTGGGGTCTCTGTTGCTGCATGGGGTTTTCTCTAGCTGCAGCAAGCAGGGGTTGCTCTCTAGTTGCGCAGATTTCTCACTGCAGTGGCCTGTCTTGTTGCAGCGTGCAGGCTGCAGGGCACAGGCCCAGTAGTCAGTCACACAGACTTAGTTCTTCCGCAGCACATGGGATCCCCCCGGACCAGGGATCGAACCCATGTCTCCCACGTTGGCAGGCAGACTCTTTACCCCTGAGCCACTAACGAAGCCCACTCCCTGGCTTCAGAAGGAAATCTTGGGCAGATGGGGAAGGACTGAAAACACACTCCACCTCTCACGATGTCAGCCACTCACGTACTTGAAGACACCAGCCCAACAGGATATTTCATTCCCAGATAATTTAATAGCCAGTTCTGCCCATTAGTTTCTTCCTGAAGGCAATCCCTGATGGGAACTCCATCAATCCCTCCTGAGTCATTTATTGGCCAGTGAACATTCATAGAGCAACCTAGGCCACCCAGACATGAAATTCCTACACAAGACAGTGAAGATAGCAGGCCCTCTGATAAGAGGACATAGAGAACCTGAAAAAGTCCACAGATGGTCCCTAGCATGGCTCAGGGCCTGGGAAACAAGTCCTGTGAACTGGTGATGTATCCCGTCCTCAAAAGAGGCTGAACCCCATCTGGGGCGCTGGGAAGAGCTTAGACACCCTGCCTGAACTGTCAGGGGTGATGACTGGGCAAATAGCATCAAGCATGTCTATTTTTAACTTGAAGTCTTTACTTCAACTCCCTTCCAAGCTCTACTGTCAATTTCTGCCTGGATTTTCTGACACAGAGTGAATCACACGCACACATACACTTATACACATACGGATGTGTGCCAGTGGGGTCTGCCACCTACAGTAAATGGGTGAGTGATATAGGCCAGTTAGAGCCTTGAATGAGGAATCCAGAGATAATCCAGAGAACTGATGCAGGGGACCCCAGTTCAAAATCCCTGCTCCAGAAGATCCCATGTGCCTCAGAGCAACTAAGCCCATGCATGGGCAACAGCTACTGAGCCCGCACTCTAGAGTCGGTGCTCTGCAACAAGAGAGGCCACTGCAATGAGAAGCCCACACACCTCAACAAAGAGTAGCCACCACTCGCTGCAACTAGAGAAAGCCCTAGCACAGCCAAAAATAAATACATAAATAAAAATTTTTTAAAAAGATGAGTATATGCATCAAGCCCTATGGAGAGGCAGCAACCTCTGCTAGTTCTTTGCCATTCAGTGTTAGCCACAAACCAGCGGCATCAGCAACATCAACACATCAGAAACACCAGCTGGTCAGAAACCCAGTGTCTTGTAACCTACCCGAAACCTGCTATATCAGAAACTGCGTTTTAACAAGGTTCTCTGGTGACAGACTTTATTTTCTTGGGCTCCAAAATCACTGCAGACGGTGACTACAGCCATGAAATTAAAAGATGCTTGCTGCTTGGAAGAAAAGCTATGACCAACCTAAACAGCATATTAAAAAGCAGAGACATTACTTTACCGACAAAGGCCTGTCTAGTCAAAGCTATGGTTTTTCTCACATCACGTACAGATGTGAGACTTGAACCATAAAGGAAGCTGAGTGCCAAAGAATTGATTCTTTTGAACTGTGGTGTTGGAAAAGTCTCTTGAGAGTCCCTTGGACTGCAAGGAGATTAAACCAGTTAATCCTGAAGGAAATCAGTCCTGAATATTCATTGGAAGGACTGATTCTCAAACTGAAGCTCCAGTCCTTTGGCCACCTGATGCAAAGAACTGACTAATTGGAAAAGACTCTGATGCTGGGAAAGATTGAAGGCAAGAGAAAGGGACGACAGAGGATGAGATGGTTGGATGGCATCACCGACTCAATGGACATGAGTTTGGGCAAGCTCGGGGAGTTGGTGATGGACAGGGAGGCCTGGCATGCTGCAGTCCATGGGGTCACAAAGAGTCAGACATGACTGAGCAACAGGAGTATTAAAGTTTGAAGAGCTCGATAATAGTTCACACTCCTCCTCCACCGAAAACACACAGACACCTAAATCTGTTTGCTGGGAACACTCACCCAGAGTCTCACTATAAATAAGAACCTCCATGGAGCTCCATTTCATTTCGCGCTTGCATACACCATGAAGGGGGTTTGACTTGAAGCCTGAATTAGGAAGGAAAACCCTGGGATGGTATAGGCACATACTGTTCCTTTAAGAGCCAGAAGTGAGGCAGCAAAGTCAGGGCAGCTGTAACCACGCCCCCTTAGACTGCAGAACTGGGGTTGGGTGCCGGCAGCGGCACTTCCGGCATCCCCCCTCTCCTTCCTGGGCCTCACTTTTGGAACCCTCCCGCCCGTCCCCAGAGAACCCATAATCCCATTAGATTTCTTTTTTTTTTTTTTCATTTTATTTATTTGTTCTTGGCTGCACTGGATCTTCATTGCTGTGCACAGGCCTTGTCTAGTTGCAGTGAGAGGGGGCTACTCTCTAGTCGCGGTGCGTGGGCTTCATTTGCGGTGGCTTCTCTTGTTGCAGAGCTCTAGAGCACAGACTTCAGTAGCTGCGGCACACAGGCTTAGTTGCCCCGAGGCATGTGGAATCTTCCCGGACCAGAGATCAAACCCACGTCCCTTGCCTTGGTAGGTGAATTCTTAACCACCCAACCACCAGAGAAGTCCCCCCGCCCCATTAGATTTCTGATACCCAGTCTAGTCCTGGCTGCTCATCTCTGCCCCAGTCCTAAATTTTACGTCTGTATTTCCCACCTTCCTGTGTCCTTCTTTTTTAAATTAAGTTTTATTGGAATAAGTTGCTTTACAGTGTTGCGTTAGTTCCCACTGTACAGCAGAAGCCATCAGACATATATATTCATATGTTGTTGTTGCTGCTTAGTCACCCAGTCATGTCCGACTCTTGGCAATCCCATGAACTGCAGCACACCAGGCCTCCCTGTCCCTCACCGTCTCCTGAAGTTCACCCAAGTTCATGTCCAATACATCAGTGATGCCATCCAGCCATCTCATCCTCTGACACCCTCTTTTCCTTCTACCCTCAATCTTTCCCAGCATCAGGGATTTTTTCCAAAGAGTTGGCTGTTCACATCAGATGACCGAAATATATATGTATAATATATATCCTCTCTTTTTTGAATTTCCTTCCCATTTAGGTCACCATCAGAACACTGAGTAGAGTTCCTTATGCTATACAGTAGGTTCTTATTAGTTATCTGTCTCATACATAGTATTAATAGTGTATATAAGTCAATCCCAGTCTCCCAATTCATCCCACCCGCCTCCACTTTCTGTGTTCTTATTTCCAGCTCTGCAGGGGCTGCACCCCCCAGTGCCCCCTCTTCATCCATCCATCAACCATCCATTAATTGACAAATATTTATCAAGTTTCTGCACACCTAGGGAACCCACAAATGCTTAACACCCAGCCCCATTCATGAGGAGCCCACAGTCTAGTGGAGGAGACCAGCCAACGCAAGAGCCACTGTTTGTAACGCCTTGTGGTAGGTGCTAGGAGAGGAGAAGCAGAGCGTGCTTGAGGAGTCTCACTCAAATTTAGAGGGTCAGGGAAGGCTGCCTGGAAGAGTCCTGTCTCAACTGGTATTCAGGGATCCACAAGCATTATCTGGATGAAAACTGGAAAGAAAAGCATCCCAACCATCATGAACAAAGAAAAGCCACAGAGGCAAGGACCGACTTGTGAGTAATTCATATCGTAGAACATAAAGCCTGCATCAGGAAATAGGAGGCAGGTGGGGTGGATCAAGCAGGGCCTGAAGGCCAGGTTAAGGATTTGGTCTTTAACCTGAGGATTTCTGTTACATTGTCATGCAACAGATATTTAATGAGAGCCTTCACAGGGTCCTGAACTAAGTAAAGTTGGGTCAAAAGAACCACCAGGCAAGATGAGGTCCCAAAGATCCTGAGGCCTTTGGGACAGATAGAAAGAGGCCACATCATAGAAAGATAAATGGTGGCAGAGGATTGCATGCACTGAGCACCCAGTGATCAGAGGGGAAGTGCTATGGGCGTCAAGGAAAGGGAGAGTGGGAGGATGAGCCAGGAGAGCTTCCTGGAGGAGGCATGACTTGAGATGCAAATTAGCAAACCCAGCCATAATACAGGGACTCCAAGCAGACAGGGGCACGGGAAGTCCTCAGAAGACTGGCTGACCCCAGAGGACCTTGGGAAACCAGAAGTGACTCTCAGGGAATGAATAGTCCTGGGGCAGGAGAGAAACATGTGACAACTGAACTGATTAATAGTGGAGGTGCTGTGGTGGAGTCCGAGCAAGTAGGGTGGCTGGAACTGAGTGGGGAGATGCACAAGGAATCCCTCCACGTGCAGGCACCAGGGGCACAATCCTTCATCAGGTACTTGGCAGGGAGGGGCTGCCAGCTCCCTAAGTATCCACTGAATTCTGTTTTCAGCTTGTTAAACCTATGAATATGGGCTTCCCTGGTGGCTCAGTGGTAAAGAATCCACCTGCCAATGCAGGAGACACATGTTGGATCCCTAGGTTGGGAAGATCCCCTGGAGAAAGAAATGGCAACCCATTCCAGTACTTTTGTCTGGGAAGATCCCATGAACAGAGGAACGTGATGGGTTATAGCCCGTGGGGTCGTGAAAGAGTAAGACGCAACTTAGAACCTAAACAACAAAACACAAGCTATGAATGTAACTCCACTGGAGGCAGCTGACTACCCTGTATTCCTGGGGTGTTGGGAGAGGGATGGACCATCCTGACCCCACCCCAGGAGGGCACTTCCCTGGGAAATGCAGCCGGGAGAGCCCTGACCCAGGGTGGAGGAGAAGGAGCTTGCCCCAGACCACGTGACCCATGATGGCGGCGCTCCCTGAGCCTGTTCATGGCGCAAGCATGCAGAGTGCTGAGAGTCCCTTCTTCCTACCCCACGCTCTCCCTGAAGTCAGAGCATCCGTGGAACAAGCTGCAAGCCTGCAAACGGCCTTATTCCTGGGCCGAGGCATCATTGATCAAGCCCATTCCTCATCGGGATCAATACAAGGGGACATCTTACCCCAGTTTTTTATTTCCGAGGGATAGTTTATGAGCTAAGTGGCTGAAGTCTAAATAACAAAGCTGTGTTTACTTGATAAATGATGCTCCGGAATGCCTGAGACGCCGCATTTGCTAAACCTGCACCATAAGCTTTTCTGTAATGATGAATTCTCTCTGGCGTCAGGCAAAGCCGAAAGCCACAGGCACCCCCGAGGACGGTCTCCTGCAGAACTGTGACTCGCACAGACACAGCTCAGGAAAAACTCTGAGCATTGATTTCTCTCACGTGACTATGCTGTGTTTGTGGTAGGATCGTAGAATCCCGGAATGCTGGGCTGGGAAAACCCAGAGAGACCACTAAGGATGAGTCCTTGCCAAACAACCTCCCAATTTTACTGACAGAGAAACTGAGGCCCAGGGAGGGAAGGTTGCTTTGGCAACTGGTTTGGCTGCCTTGGAGCAAGAGCTGTTGATTCTGTTGGGTTCCAGCCTTGTGCCCACCCAGGGGAAGAGAAATCGGCCCTCCACCTCCCTCCTCAAAAGCTTGAGGGCTATTAGGGAGTAGGAAGGTCAGCTGATGATTACAAGAAAGTGTTCCAGAAGTGCCAGCATAAAACACAAGTCTGGACGGGCATGCATGTGTGCATGCTAAGTCGCTTCAGTCATGTCTGATTCTTTGTGACCCAATGGGCTGTAGCCCGCCAGGCTCCTCTGTCCATGGGATTCTCCAGGCAAGATTACTGGAGTGGGTTGCCATTTCCTTCTCCAGGGGGACCTTCCCCACCCAGGGATCAAACCCGCACCTCTTGTGTCTTCTGCACTGGCAGGCAGGTTCTTTACCACTAGCGCCACCTGGGAAGCCCACAGGTCTGAACACCAGGGTCTAAAGGCAAGAAGGAATGGATGAAGGAAGCTTCTTGGCTAAGGGACACAAACTGAGCCTTGAAGTCCAGGTAGCTGGCTGAAGGCTGAGAAGCAGGAAGAAACATCGGAGCAGAAAATAGAAGGGCAAAGGTGGAGAGGCTATGGGAGCCCAGTGGTTTGGGGGAGGATGAAAGGAGAGACAGGAAGGCAGATCACAGAGGGTCTTCTGCAGAAAAAAGGAGGTTGGATTTTACTGGGGAAGGTGGTGATGTGACTGAGGCTGCATTTTAGGAAGATCAGCTGGGAGTCAGACTGGAGGGGGTGCATGAGAGGTGGGGTGTCCAATTAGGAGACTGGTGCAATGGTCCCAGAGGGAGCTGAGGGCAGTCGCAACTGTCGAGTGGAGGGGACACCTGCATAGTGGTGGCAAGATGGAATTAGACGTGCTCACCCATCCAGTGGGAGTAAAGGGAAAAGGTGCGTATATGCTAAGTCACTTCGGCGGTGTCCGACTCTGTGTGAACCTATGTGAACTGTAGCCCTCCAGGTTCCTCTGTCCATGGGACTCTCCAGGCAAGAATATCAGAGCAGGTCACCATTTCCTACTGCAGGGGATTTTCCCAACCCAGGGATAGAACCCACATCTCTTGTGTCTCCTGCATTGGCAGGCCTATTCTTTACCACTGGGCCACCTGGGCAGTCAAAGTAGGTAAGAGAGGTTCACTGCCGTAGCAATCGACCCTTCGATGTGGGCGGTTAAGCACAGTGAAAGGATATTTCTCCTTCATGTTGTAGTCTAGTGCAAGCGGCAGTGGAGCCCTGCTCCATGCAGTCATTCAAGGATCCACCTTTCTCCCATCTGTGGCTCTGTCCTCCTCCTCTAGGCTCTCAGACTCATCACTCCTTCTGACATCAGCTGTAGAAAGAGAGAGCACATCTACTCTTAACCGCCTCAGCCTAGAAGAGTCCTACATGCCATCCAGAGACACATGCATTTGTGCTAAGGTGCTTCAGTCATGCCCAACTCTTTTTGACCCCATGGACTGTAGCCCACCAGGCTCCTCTGTCCATGGGATTCTCCAGGCAAGAATACTGGAGTGGGTTGCCACGCCCTCCTCCAGGGCATCTTTCTCACCCAGGGATCGAACCAGTGTCTCTTATGTCTCTATCATTGGCAGGCAGGTTCTTTACCACTAACGCCACTCAGAGGCACAGGGGGATGGAAAAGCCCACCAGCCCAGGAGGAAGATGAGCATTCCAATACTGAAACACACAAGGTCCAGTTTACCCTTGCAGTGGGTCCACAATTCCAGCACATGGCACTTTCTTAAGATGCTCCAGATACTTACTGGAGCTCAGTGGATGAGGTTTGCCCAGCCATTCCTGATGCAAAGACCCCAAACAGACAAGGGTGCCTCAAACCCTGGACGTCACTGAACATCCACTGCATTCTGCGTCCTGGCCTCTCTGTCTTGAGACGAGGGCTCAGCTCTCCACCTGCCAGCTTCCCAATGCCCAAAGCTTTCTGTTCTCCATGTGTTCCTCCTAATAGATGGCTCTTCCCTTCCGCACCCACAGGAGACTGAGGCTCTAAGGCAGTTGTCAAGAATTACCGCAGCCCAGAGAAAGGACGGGGAGAGGGAGAGTGATTCATCAAGAAGACTTATAAGCCGATTGGGCAGCCCATGATCAGAGCTGTTTAGCTACCCAAAGGGATAGCAAGATAAATTACAGCCGGAAGAATGAACAATTACAGCTCTGGCCTCTTACATTGTGAAGGCTTGTTCCAATCACCTATCACTGGGCTTTTAAAGTTTAGGGAGAAACGTTTGGAAGAGAGGGTGCCTGATTCTGGGTTTCTATCTTGCTTTTAAACAACTGAAGGATGGGTTCCTGGGAAAAAGGATGAGAAGGATATTTATAAACAAAATCTTTTCCTTGGGTTACTCCTTCAGACCTTTTTTTTTTTTTTTTCACCAATTCTGTTTGATTTCTAGCAGGTAATGGTTCCCAGCGCTGGCTGTCCATAACACAGGCTGAGCACTTTCTCTCTCGCCGCTAAAGTCACTGTCAAATGGCTAATGAATCGTAAACAGGCATGGCAGCATGCACATGTAGCTGCCACTTAAAGGACCCTGGCTAAGCCCTTTGTGAAATTCGAAGATCCTTGAGTCATTAAAATAACCCCTGCCCTGGCTCAAGGCTGGGTGACTTTTATAGACAGGATGCTCTTAAGGCAAACAAAATTTTCTGGACTCTTTTGCCAGTGACGAAGGCCAAGATCTCGGCTATGTTGAGCACCTGCTCTGTGTCCTATAAACAATGCACTGGATTCGGTTCATATATTATCTCATAAAAGCTCTCCAGGACAGAGACAAGAGGTAACTGATACTCAAAGAAAGTCAATGGTTCGCCCAAGGTGGCCAAGCTAGCACTCAGTGAAGCTGGGTTTCAAGCTTAGGATGTATGACTCCAAACATAATTCTTTCTGCTCCCAACACAACCCCCAAGTAAAGTGCCTGTCTGTGGGCTTCCCTGGAGGACCCCAGAGCTGAGTCCATTTATTTGTGTTTTTGCAAAGTTCACAGAAAAGAACTTCTCTGGTGGGTCCAGTGGCTAAGACTCCATGCTCCTGATGCAGGGGCCCCAGTTTCAATCCCTGGCCAGGGAACAGGATCCCCCATGCTGCTGCTAAGACCAAATAAATAAGCTCCCAGGAAAAGACAGAACTTGAAGCCACAGGGCTGTGGACAGTGCAGTGGTTGACTAGGTATACGAGATCACCCTGCCCTCACAGGTGGCTGGGCGGTAACCCAGAAAGAGGTCTAGATGGGGTGAGGGAGCGGGAGGCAGCTGGCTCAGTTGGCGTGGGACAGGACCAGGAGTCAAAAGACTTGGGTTCTTGTCTAAACCCTTTCTCTGAATTGCTGGATGATCACAGGCAAATCATTTTGCTGCTGTGAGCCTCAGTCTCCTCATCAGTACAATGGTGATAATATGGCTGTCTCACATTGATAGAAAGAGGATGCCTTCTGGAGAGCCTCCCTGGGTCTCTGAATGGGTGGCCTCTCTCAAAGGGCAGTGGCCATCACCTGGCATTAGACAGGGAGGGCTTCCTTGGAGCGGGGACCACAGGAGAGAGGTGCTGGGTTTCAGCATCAGGCTATCCAACTCTGAATCCCAACTCCATCACTTCCCAGCAGTGAGATCTTGGGCAAACCTCCACACAACTCTGTCTGAGATTCCTCATCTGTATAAGAGGGATAACAATGGTACCCACCTCATACTTTATCTATGCAAAGTGTCAAAGGTCAAAAGGTATCTGTCCCACTTCCTCCATGCCCCCAGCCTCCCACTCTCTACCATGATGCCATACACCAGCATGCCCACCACCATGCAGGAGGGCTGAAGCCACGGAACAACCTCAAGGAGCTTGAACGGGAAAGAGCTTGAACGAGGATTGTTCCTCTTTGAAAGGCGAGCAACCCAGGGCTTCCTCATGGTCTGACAGTTTGCATCTGTTCATCTGTGATGTTTCAGACTTGCAAGGGAAGGTTCACTTCAAAGACCACTTTGTCAAAGCAGCAGGGAAGACATCAGAGCATTTTGTAGTTAAGTCAATATTGCTTATGGTTTCTCCAGATGCGATTTCCAAAGCCTCTGAGTTGGGGAGGAGGGAAGTGGGGTGGGCAGCACAACATTTTGGGGTACCAACTCTATAACTCTATTCATGAGCACTCCCTGGGTGGGGAAGATCCCCTGGAGAAGAGAATGGCAACCCACTCCAGTATTCTTGCCTGGAGAATCCCATGGACAGAGGAGGCTGGTGGGTTATAGTCCATGGGGTTGCAAAGAGTCAGACACAACTGAGCAACACTTTCACTTTCAAACACACAGCGGGTTTCCCAGGGAGCTCAGTGGTAAAGAATTCATCTGCCAATACAAGAGCCACAGGAGATGCAAGTTTGATCCCTGGGTAGGGACGATTCCCTGAAGGAGGAAATGGCAATCCACTCCAGAGAATTCCATGGACAGAGGAGCCTAGCAGGCTACAGCCCACGGGGTTGCAAAGAGATGGACACAATAGAGCTGACACGCATGCACACACACGTGAACTTTACAGATAAGGACACTGAGACCTGTAGAGGGAGCTCATGCATCCATGGTCATCTGGAGTCAGGATTCAACACTAGCTCTGATCAACCCCAATCCAGACCGTGGTCCTTCAGGAACACAGGAGAAGGGATGCTGCCAATCCCTGTGGCCAACCAAAAGCTGTCCTCTCTTACCGCTTGTCTCCAGCACAGAGGTGCATTCTGCTGGAAGGCCAGTGGGGACTCAGGAGTGGCTCTACGAGATCTGTGATCTGGGGAGTTTTCCCAGTAGCCACATTCGGTAGAAGGAGGGCTTCCACTGAGGTCTTCATATGGGTTATTGACATCTTAGTTGCCATCCCCCGTGGGGCTTCAGGTTTGAGGTCAAGGTCTTCATGCCCAGCAGAGTTGCCTGCCCCCATTGTCTTCCCTCACCTTCCCATCTGTTTCAAGAGGGCCTGCCCTGAGCCTTGGTACCACCAGGGGCAGCGGTGAGCAGGGGATGTTGTCCTGCAGGGCTGCAGAGCTCAGGCATCTGGCCCTTCTCCACTCCACCTGTGCTGAAACTCCAAAAAGGGGAGGTGTCCCCTGGGTACAGTTCCATGGGAGTATCCATCTAGAGCTCCTTCATACACCAGGGTCCTCAGTCTCCAGGCTCCCTCGTTTCATACACCCTGAAGCCCTGAGAAGTAGATAATTATTCCCATTGTGCTGATGAGGAAACTGAGGCTCAAAGATATTTTAAAACTTGCCCAGGATCTCATAGGAAGTCATAGCAACAGCTGCCGTTTGTTGAGCACCCACTGTGTGCCAGGTACCAGGCATGAGCCCATTTAGAATACTTCATCAAATCTAAGACAGCGACAGCTGTAGGGGCCAATATTATGTTATGTGCCAGTAAGAAAGAAAAACTACCACGGATGGGATGGTAAGGTCTGTAAAGAGGGGTTAGGATGTGGGGAATTATGTGTCTTACAATTAATGAAATATAGACATTCTTACAACAATGAGATAGGCATTGTCACTCTCAATTTACAATTGGGGAAACTGAGCCATTAAGTGACAGAGCTTGAACCCCAAACCAGGTCTGCCTGAGTCCAGAGCCCAGTCTTTTAACCACACAGTCCTGCCCCCGAGTATTGATTAAGTCCTTGCTCTGCTCCAGTGCCATCTCTCTCCTAGACCATCTCTTCAGTCTCCATGGAGACTCACAGGAAGGTACCAGTGCCCCCTTCTAGAGGTGAAGAAACAGCTGAGAATTAGAATCCGGAGCCCCATTCCAAAGTCCACTCTCTTTTCCCAATATCATGTTGTATATCCTCTGACACTTCGTGCCTCTGCAACCCCTATCATCTTAAAAAATATTCACAATCTAAAAGTTGAGAGTTGTGTTTTATTCAGTGGGAATTTTTGAGGACTCCAAGCCCAGGAGACAGCATCTCGAGGGACCCTGAGAGAACTGTTCTGAGGAGGCGAGGGCAGGAGCCAGGTGACACAGAAGTTCTGCAACAAAGGGCAGGTAGTCTGACCATCAAAAGATTGGTGTTAATTAAAGGAAGCCAGATATCTCAAGTTGTGGAATTGAGTGCTTTTCTGTGTATGGGAAGATGCAGGAGTCTGGGCTTAAATGCAGTCGTTCCTCTCATATGCAGCTCAGCCATCTGGGGCCAGTATCCTATGTTTTCACATCCTGAGCTCCCTTGGGCTCACCCTAAGGAGTGACTGCAACCTGGTGGCTGTTAGGTCACAAGTATTCTCCCCCTTCCTGAGTGTCCTTAGGGCTCACCAGATCACGGTGGAGGGCTGGAATCGCTGATGACTGTCACATCCTTGTTTACTGATATGGCAGGAAGTACTCCATATCTTATCCCCAAGCTATCTTTTCCACGAGCCCATGGACACCAACATTGACATTCCCTCAATGGAAAGGTGAGGGTGAATGTCCTTCTCAGGAGCCAGCCCGTAACGGATACAAATGACTCTGAACTCCCGAGGCTGGTGGTGTATTGCTCTTTCCACTGTAGTCCTTCCTAACGGTCTAAGCACTTAAGATGATGTCTATGAAAGGGCAATGCGTCCCCAGTTCCCCTTCAAAGCATTTCCTGGACGTACCCCGTAGACTGTAACTATCACTGGGATCACCAGCCCAGCCATACAAAATTGAAATCATTTAGTGGAAAAGAAAGGTTTTTTTAAGCTTGTAAAGTACTCTGACTGTGTAAAAAATGTGGCCCAGCATGCTGGCGATGGTGGCATTTCTAGAGACGACGGCCAGGAAGTCACAGTTTGAAGGACTGATAGGTAGTGATAGATGAGATTTTATGATTATAATGAGCCCCCCATGAATATTAATTATTTGGGGAATGATGGAACACAGTGTGGTGTTATAAACAGCCTAGATGCAAAGCAGGTAGCCCTCTTTGAAAAAGTGCTTAAGATTCAATTAAATGTGACTCCAGTTGGTTCTTCCCAGGTGGCACAGTCGTAAAGAATCCACCTGCAATGCAGGAGACGTGGGTTTGATCCCTGGGTTGGGAAGATCCCCTGGAGAAGGAAATGGCAACCCACTCCAGTATTCTTGCCTGGGAAATCCCATGGACAGAGGAGCCTGGTGGACTACAGTCCATGGGGTCACAAAAAAGTTGGATACCACTTAACAATTAAACAACAATGACAAGTTGGTGCAGAGCTGAGCTGGAAAGATCAGACCTGAGAACTCAGCCCCAACCTGAGAGTTAAGTGGCTCAAGAGTGTAAACTTTAGATCATTTTCCAGGATCCACATTTATTTTTATTTTGGTCATGCTGCGTGACTTAGTCCCCCAACCAGGAATCGAACCCAGAGCCCAAGGCAGTGAAAGCAAAGGAGTCCTAACCACTGGTCACCGGGGAAGTCCTCCATCCACACATTTTATGCCTGTAAATGTCCACCATCCCCACGCTGGGAAGTTCCAGGAAGAGGATAATAAAAGAATTTTATGGCTCCTGTTGTAGGCATACAGAGCCTCCCTGCCTGCCTGCCACAGAGCCTTCACCATACAGGGTCACAGCCCAGGGAGGAAATTGCCCCAGGCTCCCGAACGCGGGCATCCAGGGTGGCAGCTGTGCCATCCCGTAGGGTGAAGGCGGCGGCCGCTCATTCTGATCCCCTTGCTGGACTTTCAGAGGCCTCGGGTGGAGTGTGGGGCACGGAGGTATCACAGGGCCCCCACCCCACCTCTCTGGAGCCGCACACTCAATCAGTGCAGGGGCTCAGCAAGCATCCTGTCTGTCCATATTCAGGGCTAGGACATGTAGCGTGCTGCTAGGTCAGCTGGACATCCTCCTAGCTAGTTCAGAATCTGCTCGAGGGCCGGTGGAGGGCTGAGGTGGGGGTGGGGAGGAGGGGACGGTCAAGTGGCCCCAGTGAGGACAGGAGGAGGCAGAGGGCAGAGCTGGGAGGGGCGCCCTATGTTCAGCCCACCCCACCCCCAAGCACCCACTCACGCACACTCCCAGCCTGGTTGGAAGCCACACTGAGATAATAGACCCACAGCCTTGGCCTTGACCATACAGAGCAATTTACTATTCCATTTTGCTTCCAGGTTTTCTTGGTCTGCAATTGTGATTTTTTTATTCCTCCTCAGTCACCACCCCCACCCCAACTCTGTGCCCATCCAGATGTCTGGAAAGTGGATTCTGAATGGAGCTAAAAGCCAAAACTATAGCAAATGCACTGAGATACCTTCACTTGGAGAAAAGCTGTTAGGTGAACAACCTGGACACAACTTCTCTTTCAAATACACCCACTGAAAAGAGCAGGGTTGTAAAAGGCCCCCATTCCAATAGAGACTGTGCATGGAGGCCAGTTCTGTGGCCCTACAAACACATTCGAGACCCCAGCCCCAACCCCCTGCCCCATCCATTGGAACAGGAATGTTTTCATTATTTATAAAGCTGCTGTAATTCAAGGGGAGACAATGGGATGATGGTGCTTGACGGCCAGCCAAGGAGGGAACCCAGGCAGGGCTGTAGTAGAGAGAGACAGGCTGCTCCAGGTCCCAGAGCGCCCTCTGGTGGTGACACGCACACCTTGATCCATGTGAATCTCCGGCTGTTGTGCAGTGCATGCCCTACACAGCTGTGCACGGCAGTTCTGAGATGGTCTAATCTAACAGAGCGAGTGATCAGTCCCTCGTCTGGCCTCTCCAGCTGATGATACTCAGAGGTAGACATTGGACGGAGGGATCTTCTTTGAAAGATGAAAATACTCCCAGGGTTTAAAAAAAGAAAAACAGAGGAAGTAGATGAAGAGGAGGGAAAGAAAGTTCAGGGCAGAATCTGGAGCTCAAAGGGCTACTTTCCAGCTTATGGAGCTGAGAGTGTGAGTCAGAGAAAGGAGCTGGGTGAGTCAGGACCCCCTAGAACTATGTCACGAGAACCCCAGCAGCACTGAAGTCCAGGGGAGAAGCTGCCAGGAGCCCAGGACAGGAAAAGACAAGGATACTTATGCCAACAACCTGCCCAGGGTTGGAGGGAGTAAAGAAAACCCGAGGCTCTGAGTAGGGTGGTGCGTGGTCCGGGGCAGGCCCAGAGTGGCCAAGCCAGGCTGTGTGCCTCCAAGCTCCCTCCTCTGGATAAGGCCCCCTCCCTGCCTGCATCCCTACGACGCTTCCCCTCTCCCTGTTTCAACCAACAAATCACACACCGAGACAATTTGCTGAGAACGCGCTGTCGGCACCGACAGCACCCGCCCAAGAAATTGTGTCCAGATGAAGATGCGAGGATAATGGCGTGTCGGCATGCACAGACACACTTAAGCACGCTCTTCTGCCGAGGCAGCTCTCACCCCTGGGGAGTGGAGGCAGGGCGTGAATCCTGCAGGGACTGCTGCCTCCCCGCGGTGTAGATACACTGCAGGCGTGGGAGTCACCGTAACAAGGATGGAGAATGTTTCAGTCACCCGGGGCTGTTCCAGGGCGCTGAGCAAGGCACACCGGCCGACATTCGCCCACATGCACTCTTGTTGCCCTGCCAGAGGCTCTCCCTCCAGGCCAGGACTTTCTTTACCTCTGGGCCTTGGCCTGGGCAGGTCCCTGGACCCAGAACACCTTTCCCACACCAGATCTAATGAACAACAGTCTTTCTAGACTCAGCTCGCAGGTGACCACTGCCTCCATAAAGAGTTTTCTGACTTCCGCCCCCACTCCAGGTTGGTCTGGCCGTGCCCTTCTCAGTGTCCCCACGATTCCTATGCACTGTGGCTCCATTTCAGCACGTGCTTCGTTAGGTGCATGCCTATTCTTTCTAGAGTGTAAGCCCCCAGGTCATAGGAACCAGGTCTTATTCATCTTTGTAGCCTCAGTTCCTCCTAGCTATGTTCCTGGGACAGATTCATTGCACACTTGCAAAGTGAATGAGTGAGTAAGTGGGTAGAAGGATGAATAGATGGACAACGGATGGATGGATGGAGACTAGATGAATGGATGGGTGGAGGGTGTGGATGGATGAATGGGTGTTGGTAAATGGATGAATGGATGGATGGAGGGAGGGAATGGGTGGATGGAGAGTTGGTGGATTGATAAATGGATAGGATGGATGGAAGGATGGAGGCATGAATGGAGAGTGGGTGGGTGGATGGATAGATGGATGAATGAATAGATGGATGGAGGGAGGGATGAATGGAGGGTGGGTGGATGGATGAAAATAATAATGAGAACATGATATTTTTATGAAAATAAAACTGCACAAGACTGTCTGCCCCATGACACCAAAGCTGGAAGAATCCTTGGAGAGCTTCAGAGGCATACCTAGAGCCAGCAAAGCCCAAGGTGAAACTCATGCTAGAATGAGGAAAGCTATAGTCTTTTTTTAAAAATCCTTTCTTTTTTGAGTAAACAATTCACATTTTTTTTGCTCTTCTCACATTCTCTCCCACTCACAGACATTTTTGCAATGGATGTAACCTCGTTATTTTATTATTAGTCATAAACCATGGGTAATTCGCTTTTTAAATGGACTTTGTTAATTGCTGAAGTGCTGCATCAGCCACTACTATGACTTAGTTTCCCGCCAGCACAACAAGGAGCTCTGTGTGTGACCCCTCTGCAGGTCTGGGGTGTTGCTCTATTCCACTGGGTGGATCCTCCTGTGGTCCAAAGGGTCTGAATGCCAGTCAAGGATTTTCCTGAACAAGAGGGCAGGCTGTGGTTCCCATTCCTGCAGGGAGGTCACATTCTGTATTTTATAAGGCACATACTAAGTCTTATTCAATCTATGTGAATGTTTAACAGCATGGAGTTTGATGGTTTCTACAGATGAAACTTCCCCAAAATACATGTCCTCTTGGTTCTGATTTCACATCTGTGATCGATTGGTGATGTCTGCCGGACACCAGAGTCGGGGGAGGGGTGCAGTCACGTGGTTTGCCTTATAGATCACACCTTATACCATACTACACCTGGGGGTTATCTATTCCCAGATGCTGCAGGTGAAAAAACTGTGTCCCTTAGAGAGGACAATGGGATAACAGCACCGCCAAGGTCAGGCTGTCTCCTGAGCGCCTTTCAGGAGCCTTGCAGATGGACAGACCTGAATTTGACTCCTGCCTCTCACTTGTTAGCTGTGTGGTGGTGGGCAAGTTTCTGAAGTTTGCTCATCTGTAAAATGGGGAGGATAATATTTAAGTGGCAGAGCTGTTGTGAAGGATAAACTGTCCAATGAATCTATGCAGTATTTCCCATGTCTGTGTGGCACAGAGGGGGACCCGAGAGTGGGCTTTATGTCCAGCACTAGGAAATGAATTGTCCGAGGAGACACATGTGCTGTCCGGAGACACATGTGCTGTCCAATCAAGAGACTTTATTGGGAAGGGGAATGCGTGTGGAGTGCAGCAGGGTAAGGGAACTCAGGAGGACTGCTCTGCCACATGGCTCACAGTCTCCGGTTTACGGGGATGGGATTAGTTTCCGGGTTGTCTCTGGCCAATCACTCTGACTCAGGGTCCTTCCTGGTGGCGCACGCATCCCTCAGCCAAGATGGATTCCAGCAAGGAGGATTCTGGGATATTGGTAGGATATGCAGCATCTCCTTTTGACCTTTCCTGAATTCTTCCGGTTGGTGGGGGCTTGTTAGTTCCGAGTTCCTTACCAGGACCTCCTGTTGTAAAATAACTCATGCAAATGGTTACTATGGCACCTGGCCAGGGTGGGCCATTTCAGTCAGTGATTCCCCTAACACTGGAATCTGGAGAACCCATGTTCCCATCCCCAGATCTCTGCCACAGTCTCCACCATCCATCTACACACACACACACACACACACACACACACACACACACACACACACCCCGCCCCCAGTAACTGGCTCTGCTTCCTGTGGACCCCACCCACTGCAGTATTAGGCAAGGCAGGATAGGTAGTGATGAACATGTAAATGGTTGGGTTCTACCTCCAGCTCTGTCTCTTACTACTCATGACCATAGGTCTCTTTTCCACTCCAGTCTCCCCAGATATATTACTACAATGGAGGCCATAAAAGTACCAACCCCACAAGGTTGTTGTCAGGATTTGAAGAGTCGCTCCAAGTACGTTAGTAAGGGCTCAATAAATATCAGCAATGTCTATATCATCAATTAGTCTCCTGTGGGTCTTCAGGGCTAGTAGTCCTTACTCACAAAGGGTCATTGTGAGGATTGAGACACTGTTCTTCTAAGCACCTACATGGGCTCTCCAGCTGGGACCCCAGCTCGGTCTCTCTGCGGTGATTTTGGCTTCTTCCTGGTGCCATCGCTCCTGCTTTGACCTTGGGAGCTGAGGTATCACTAGAGCCGCAGGGACAGGAGGCAGGGATGCCTCACTGCTTCTGCGCTGCCTACAAGGACCTGTTTCCCCTGAGACATCAGAGCTGCCTGTTACTGACTGATGGGTGGATTTGATTTTCGTATTTGATTTGATTTTAGTATTGTTTAAAAGGAGCACAATATAATCATTTGTGAACACACTTAAATCACTCAGCGGGATGAAATAAAAACATCAAACCAAAAATCACAGCTCAGAAAGCAAGCAGGCTCTGATTTCCCCCTCTATCTGGCTGGGCCAGGGGACGTTTGCTGTTGTAGTGGAAGGTGGGAGGGCATGGGTAGGACCAAGGGGGACCTCATGAGTCTCAGACCACCAAAGACTTAAGGCCCCAACCATCACAGATGGAATGGGGCTTCCCAGGTGACACCAGTGGTAAAGAATCCGCCTGCCCATGCAGATGCCCAGAGATGCAGGTTCCATCCCTGGGTCAGGAAGATCCCTTGGAGTAGGAGATGGCAACCCACTCCAGTATTCTTGCTGAAAAATTCCATGGACAGAGGAGACTCTCGGGCTACAGTTCAGGGGGCCACTTAGAGTTGGACACGACTGAGCACACATACATCGCCCCATAACAGATGGAACAGAGACGCCCAGAGAGGTTGAGTGACAGGCTCAAGGTCACACAGGAAAACCTGCCATCAGCCCAGGACTCGGATGTGATTCGATGCTGAGCCCACCTCAATGTAGGGCTCGCGGGGACCAACATGAAGGATCCTCTGCTCCTGCTGGATTGGCTCTCCAGCCGCCTGCACTCATCCTCTGTACTGTGGCTGGGAGAAAGCAGGATGGTGCAATTCATTCATTCACTCACTCATTCATTCATCCAGTTAAGTACCAAGCACCCACTATGTGCCAGGCCCTGTATGAGAGGTCTGAGAGCCAGTGAATCAGGAAGAGCTAAGACTGTGGCTGGAGAGGCGGGATGTCTATTAGGACAGGCACGTGGGACCAGCCGCCTACTGACACCTTAAATGAAGGACTTTCATAAGCACTTCCCAAACCTAAGACTCAACAAACCCAGGAAGTACTGCAAGCGAAGCTCTTCCCACCTATTGTCTCACTTTGCCCTCAGGGAAGCCCTGCTCCTCACAGAACGTTAGCTCTGCTTTGCAGAGAAGGAAGCTGAGGCCCAGAGTAGCTAGGTGACTTCACCGAGGGCATAGAGCCGGTCCCTGACGGTACCATGCTCTTCCCGCTGGGCCCGAGTTGTGTGGGCTTGGGGACAAGGAAGGGAACAGGTCTCAGGGATCTGGGAACATGCCTTCAGGTGGTGGCAGGAGGGGTCTGTGGCAAACAGGAGCCCCTGGAGAGCAGGTTCCCCGTTGTACTCATCCCTCTAGCCCCAGCGCCCACATTGTAGGAGTTAATGAAGAGCTTGCTCAACTGTGCTGGACCACTGGGCTTTGGTGGTCCACAAAAGCCCCTCTGAGCCTTTGTTAGCAGCCCAAACTGTACCCTGATGCCTCTTCCCTGCACCCCAAGGACAGCCCCCTCTGGCCAAGCACTTCTTCATCCACAGGAATGAGCTGAACACTCCTGCCGACTGTGTTCTCTGCAAAAGAACTCACAAAGGGGATTTTTCCCTTCACACTCAAGGCGATTATTCCCAGAGTGACGGCTTCCCACTGGCTCTGAGCCAGGATCCCTCTGGCCTCTTCTTTTCCCCAACACCCAAAGGGAAGAAAACACCTTCTGAGCCAAATACTCAGACCCGATTGATCACCTGAGAGCAGCCCACCCTCTGCCCACCCTTTCTCCCGGTTTGTATAAAATGAGACACAGAGGCTCAAAACCTGGAAGATTCTGGAGGCGTTTCAGCAGCTCTCTGGTCCATATGCCTTGCTTTATGCAGCAGGAAAGTGAGGTTCACAGGTTACCATTCCTGCCTGAGGAACCATGTAAATCACTGGGACCTCACTGGGTGTTCAAACTCTGCACTGTAAGCCTTGGCATTCCTGCGAGATGCTTGTGGGGTCACTGCAAGGGCCAGGTGGAGAAGGCAATGGCACCCCACTCCAGTACTCTTGCCTGGAAAATCCCATGGATGGAGGAGCCTGGTAGGCTGCAGTCCATGGGGTCGCTAAGAGTCAGGCACAACTAAGCGACTTCACTTTCACTTTTCACTTTCATGCATTGGAGAAGGAAATGGCAACCCACTCCAGTATTCTTGTCTGGAGAATCCCAGGGACAGAGGAGCCTACTGGGCTGCCGTCTATGGGGTCGCAGAGTCAGACACGACTGAACTGACTTAGCAGCAGCAGCAAGGGCCAGGAGACTGAGTATGAGACTCTGGGCTCCCCATTCCCTACCTGCACCCACAGCAGCTCTTCTTTGCTTGTTTATTATATTGGTGTTCATGTCATATTTGATTTGAAGGGAGGGAAAGTTTTATGGCTTTTAAAAGTTAGGAGTTTTGCAGTCTCAAAGACCTGGAATCAATGTAATCTGGGACCCAGGGAAATGGGGCATAACCCAACTGAGCCTCAGTTTCTTCATCTGTTTAATGGGGATAACAATATCAACCTTGCTGCTCGATGACAAGATAAAATGAGAAAACTCAAAGGGCCAGCACAGAGCCTAACACATGGACGGCACCCGACAACGGGCTTCACTTCTTCCTAGAAGCCCCAGCTACGCTCCTCTCACGATGCTACCTGTCACATTTCATTTCTTGCACAATCACGAAGAAACAGTCAAAACCACAGCATGCTAGCTTCCCAGTTAATCAAACGTTGATAGAGATCCCAGAGAGACTTCAGAAGTAACAGAAAATACATGTGCATCACTAGTTGTCAGGGTGTGTTTCTGCGTTTCCGGTCAAAGCACAGCAGGGGTCTCTGTTGCCAGGTCACTGTACAAGGTGAGACAGAGCCCCGGTAAGGAGATAAGATGCCAACAACATCTTCAGTTTATTCAGCATCTGTTATTCACCAGACACTCTTGGAGATGTTTCTTCTTATTACAGAACAAGGCAGAAAAAAATCTTAACATTTGGCTTTAGAATTCCACCCAGGGAGGAAAGTGCCTTTCCTTGAGACTCCATAGGAGAGGATGTTGCCATGCACCAAGATGTCAAAGGATGATGCAGCTACTTAAGAATATGTGGGTTCTGCTTCTGGAAAGGATGGCAAAGCAGATGAGGAGAGAGAAAGCAGGAAGGAGAGAAGGAGGAACATGGAGAGGGGTTGGGCTTAGGCAAGGAGAAGGGGCTTTGCTCTGATGTAGACCCTCCTCCAACTCTGACATCTTCCATATAATCTAACGCCCTGGGTGAACGGGCTTTCATGAAAATGAATGAGGGGCTGAGTTTTGCATCCCATCCATATGACCCAGAACAGAGACCGGAAGACGTTAGCCAAGGGTGACAGCTGGCTTACACATACCTTGTGTTCAAAACCCACAGTGTCCCTCTGAAGTAGTTAATATCTCAGGGTGTTTCTCAAGCAGAAAGGGCAAGTCCCCCAGTAAGCAAATGGCAGAGTCAGGATTCCAACCCAGCTGGGTCCGAGCACAGAGCGCGTGCTCCTACAATGGGTCCTCCCAGCAGACAGGGAACCAGGATCCCAGCCAGGTGGGTTAGCAAGGAAGAAGTATAAGCCAGGCAGGTCAGAACAAAGACCCCGACCCAGCCCTGGGAAGGAGCTGGCAAGAGAATTCCAGAGTCTAAAAGGATTGGGTCCAGGTGATCATGGTGTCCAGTGCCTAAATCAAAAGGCCAAGCGGCTGACACAACAAAAGAGTCGGGTGGGTGCCAGCTAAGCTCAGTGGGCATCACTCCTTGTCTCCCTCCTCCTGTCTCTCTCCTCTGGTCTTTCCTACCCTTTCCAGGAGCAGGAGGAACATATTAATATACAGTCTCATCACTGTCCCAGCGTCCTCCCTAAAGGAGCATCGTAGCTAAGGCCTTAGAGTGTGGGTTGCAGACACAAGGAAAAGGCCAAAGGAGCTTAGCAACTGGTGGCTCAGTTCAGTTCAGTTCAGTCGCTCAGTTCGGTCCGACTCTTTGCAACCCCGTGAATCACAGCACGCCGAGCCTCCCTGTCCATCACCAACTCCCGCAACTCACTCAAACTCATGTCCATAGAGTCGGTGATGCCATCCAGCCATCTCATCCTCTGTCGTCCCCTTCTCCTCCTGCCCCCAATCCTTCCCAGCATCAGGGTCTTTTCCAATGAGTCAACTGGTGGCTCAGAAAACAATAAAGAATCTGCCTACAATGCAGGAGACCCAGGTTCAATCCCTGGGGTGGGAAGATCCCCTGGAGAAGGAAATGGCAATCCACTCCAGTATTCTCGCCTGGAGAATCCCTTGGACAGAGGAGCCTCGGGGCTGCAGCCCATGGGTTTGCAAAAAGTCAGACTCGACTGAGCCGCTGGCCGACTCCCTCCAAGCATCTCTATGGGCAGCCAGGCTGACTGCAGCGCCACCTGCTGGCACACCTCGGAATCTGCGGGCTGTGAGAGACTGGGGAAGCCAGCAGCTGAGGAGTAACATAGGCTATCCCAGCACAGGGAGAGTGCAAACACCAGTTTCTCTATAAAATGAAAAAGTCTGTGTAGAAAGGCCTCAAGACAGTGGAGCAATGAGAGGCAAGCACCAGGGTATTCTATCACAAAAGTTCTGAGATCTTGGCTTAGCTCATAAATGTTAGCAATTGTGCAAAGCCACTGGTTCCATGACATAGTGGGGGTCAGCGGTGGCGGGGGGGAAGCTAAGGATGGATGAGTTGTCCAGTAAAGGCAGGAACACTTTAAGACTCAATCCTGAGCATCTCTCCTCTATCCCTGAGCTGGCTCATCCACCCAACAGCTCCAGGATCCACCAGAGCCCTCCCCCCATCTCCACCCCAGATCTCCGTCCCCAGCCCCAGACCCCTAGATCAGCTGTCTGAGTACCATCTTGACTTGGATGTCTGCATTGACAGGAGTCTGTATTATAATAAGCCCAACGCAAAATAACTTGAGCCAAAAAAGGATGGAGACTTTCTGGTCTGTAAAACCAGATTGTAAGGACAGCAGAGGTGGAGTTGGTCTATTTGTTGAAGGAACGAAAGAGCAGAAAAGCATGAAGACATTTGTTAGGGGGAAGAAGATAGGAACTAAGTCTCAGGGGATGGACTAGCTGCTGGGCATTTATCTCATTTAGACCGACGAGGAGGCTAAAAGCTGAGGCTGGAGAATGGGGGTTTCGTCACTTATTCAAAGTCACAGAGCTAGCCCATGAAACAGTGGGATTCAAGGTTCTGTCTGACTTGGTCCACTGTCTCTGATTTTCAGATTAAAATTATAGATGTAGAAACAGACTCACAGACTTAGAGAATGATCTTATGGTTACCACAGGAGAAGGGATACTTATGGAGTTTGAGATGGACATGTACACACTGCTAGATTTAAAATGATTAACCAACAAGGTCTTACGGTATAGCACAGGGCACTCTGTTCAACATTATGCGGCAACCAGCACGGGAGAGGAGTTTGAGGGAGACTGTGTATGTACGGCTGAGTCCTTTTGCTGTGCACTTGAAACTGTCACAATGCTGTTGATCTGTTATACGCCAATACAAAATAAAAAGTTTAAAAAAATAAAAATTTAAAATTATAGACGTAGGGTCTATGGCTAGGCATAAGGGCTTAAGAGATTTTTGAATCCCCAACGGTACCTGCAATACTTGAGTCTCTCTCTTCCCATCCCAGCCAGGTAGTTGTATGGTTTCTGCTTGCACACCCTTCATGGTGGGGAGCTCACCCTCAAGAGAGTGATTTTATTATTGAATCATAAGAGTAGATTGGTAAGTTGAGACAGAGTGTATCCTTCTTCAGCGTTAAAGAAGGGAAGGCAGGGGCTGTGCCTACCGCCGTGTCTGCAACATCAATCAATGTGATCGCCCTCCCCACTCCCCTCAGTACACCTGTTCTTGTGTCTGTCTTTCCCTGGGGATTCCAGGAAACAAATCTAATTCTTCTTCCCGGAGACAGCCCTTCAGATATTTGAAGACTGTGCTTCAGGGTCCCCTGAGGCATTGCTTACCCAGGATAAATAGTCCAACCCACTTTCAGACACCCGTTGGAAAGCAAGAGTTGATGCTGTACACACTGCGATTTTCCAGCTGCTGCTGTGGGAGGCTTCAGAAAAGCTGATGGTTCGAACGATAAACCAGCCCCCACAGGGAAGCCACGGTATCTGGATCACTCGTGCATGCATGCTCAGTCATGTCCGACTCTCTGCAACCCCGTGGACTGTAGCCCACCAGGCTCCTCTCTCCATGGAATTCTCCAGCAAAGACTACTGGAGTGGGTTGCCATTTCCTACTCCAGGGGATCTTCCCCACCCAAGGATCAAACCCGAGTCTCGTGCATCTTCTGCATTGGCAAGAGGATTCTTGACTACTGGTGCCACCTGGGAAGCCCCAGGTCTGGATCATGACCTCTGCATTAAAAGGGGAGGGGGGTGTGTGACTGACCCTGAACAAACTGTGGCCCATCCACAGAGCTTCACCTGCTACATTCTAGGTTCATCCACTGTGGGAAACCGTTTTAGAGGAAAAATAAATGAGTCTCTCCCAAAATGATTTTACATCATTTTAGACCCCCAGTCTTGCCAAAAGTCATTATGAATTCTTCCCAAATCCAGTTTGTGTGCTTATGGATCCAATAGTCAGCAACGTGGGGACCCAGTCCATCCTAATCATACACCATCAAACCTACTCGTCAACCTTCCCAATTTACAGATGGGGAAGCTGAGGTCCAGAGGAGAGCAGTGACTTATCCAAAGTTGTTCAGGAAATCTGCAAAATCCTGGTCTGCTCATGAATTCCAAAGAAAGATGAGAGAGTAATGCAAACCTTCAGGGGAAAGGAAGAAGAAATGAGCTGTAGGAAAAACCAAAAGAGAAAAGCTCTGAAACGTCCTCTCTGGAGTGTTTTTCTCTCTCTCTTGTGTCAATTTCCTATAGAGACACAGAGACAATGTAATAGTATATATACAAGCAAGGTTGAAGTCATAGAGTCCTGGGTCCACATGCTGACTCTGCTGGTGACTTTGTGCATGACCTTGGACAGGCTACTTAACCTTTCTTTTTATTTTTTCTTTTATTTATTTACTTGACCATGCCGTGCGTCATGCAGGATCTTAGTTCCCCGGCCAGGAATCGAACCACACCTGCTGCAGTGGAAGCATGGAATGTTAACCACTGGAGTGCCGGGGAAGTCCCTATTAACCTGTCTTATACTCAGTTTCCTCCCAAATAAAATTATAACAGGAACATCTCCCTCAAAGGAATCCTGTAAGCCTTAAAATAAAATATATAAAGAGATTTTTGGTTCTCAGTTATGGTGGAGCAACTTATACAAGGCTAACTAACCCTCCTGGAACTAACTGTTATAAACTCTGGGCAAAAGATTTCAAAAGTACTATTCGATGGGAAGGAGACTAAAAATAGGCAGGAACTGGAATGCTTATACAGACCTTGAAGGAAGGGAACCGCCCTGGATGAAATACATATTTATCAACATTTATCAGATCACTCCTTGAGGACACATCAACTTCTAAGGGAATATTATAGATATAGCTCAAGCAGAAAGCAGTCATCATGGAGTTAAAAAGTCTCAAGCCAGAGTTCAGGGTTGCCAGAAAAGCTAAAAAATGGGGAGAAAAACCCTAGAAAGGAGGGAGGGGCCCACAGAGCCCTCCAATTTTTATCCCACTTCTCTGCTGTGGAGAAATGCAAGACAACAAATTGTGGACGTGGGAGGATGTGGCTGGGATAAAAGACTTTGAGAAGGTCAGCATTTATAGGGAAGGTTATAAAAGGTAAGATATGAGAACTGGCTTTGGAGCCAGATGTTGAAGGCCTGGGAGGTCCTTGGAGTTTAGGCTGTCGCGCAGTAGTTGATCAATTAACTGTTTATTAATTGTTTATTAACTGTTTATTAATTGCATAAGTGAATGACGGAGCCACGGGGTGTGTTGCAGCTGAAGCTCCGGGGCTGACTGCTGCCCCTGCTTCCTGTCTTACAGCTCACATACCTGCCCCCGCCGTGGGGCGAGTGCCGGTCCTCCGAGATGGGGCTCGACTTCTTCCCTGTTTACAGCATCACCGCCTGTAGGATCGACTGTGAGACCCGCTACATCGTGGAGAACTGCAACTGTCGAATGGTCCACATGCCAGGTCAGTGCCAGGGGAGGGCAGCCACGGGGCACCCGGGACCGCCTGCGACCTTCTTTGCATTTCTCACCCGATGGGACACTCTTCACCCGCTCCACAAGGATGCCAAGGGATGCTGTTCTGGGAAGACGGTTATTTGATGTGCAGACATTTCGGGGGCAGATGGGAACCTCCAGTCTGGCAATCAAGGCAACATTCCTGGTCTCCAGAGTGGACAGAAGCTTGGAGAGCATTCCTCCCAGTGTTCAATACGTTTGCTAGCTGCTTGCTCTTCTTCCCTCCTGGAGCTTAGTGACCACTTATCCGGATGCTTACAATTCTCCCATCCTGGTGTGGTACACATTCAGACATCCAGATGTTTATTGCTTTCCTCCAGCTATTTCCCTTCTTGCATACAAATATCTAGCACTCTTTCAAGTGGGGCAAGAGTCCATCAGCCAGCAAATGAACGCGTGTGTCCTGACATTTCTGTTGTCAGACTAACAACGCGCCTAGCCATCACTAGAGGCAGTCGGCTTGTCACAGCTAGCAGGGGTTGGTGCTGACCGGGGCCAGAAGAGCTTGGTACTGCAGCGCGGAAGGAAGGACGATTGAGGCTACAATCAGCGGCCCTGGCTTCCAACTCAGCTCCCACCACATGACTGCTGTGTGACCTGGCACAAGTTACTAAACGTCTCTGTTCTTACCTCCACCATCTTTAAAACACAAACATTTGCTGTTAAGAGGATAAAATTAAGCTAAGATATAAAAATGCTTTGTTGGGAATTCCCTGGATGCCCAGTGGTTAGGATTCTGAGCTTCCAGTGCAAGGGGGCCTGGCTTTGATCCCGGGTCAGGGAACTAAGATCCCACAGTGCAGCCAAAAAAAAATGCTTTGTCAATTGCAAATGTCAGTGGTGACGGTGTTAACACATGGGGAGAGGGAATTGAGAGTACTGCTGACTGAAGACCTACTATGTGCAGGGAACTTTACTATTGTATTTCGTGGCTATTGTTTCATGATTATATCATACTTTAAGTCTATCTAACTAAATCCTGACCTCGGACATTTAGCTCATTACCAATTGTTTTCTGTCATAACCAATGCTGAAATGAACATCCTTAGAGCTAAATTCTGAACGATTGCATTAGGAATCAGTAATTTCTCTACTAATCTAAATTTAGGATTTTCAATCTTTAAAACTGCCTCTGAGAAGCAGGCAAAGACAGAATGGAATAGAAGACAAAACAAAAAGAGAAACATATCAGTTACATTCTTATTATTAGAAAAGAGGAACCATTTCAGTTCTTCAGCTCTTGGGAAAAAAAAGGTGTTTAGGGAAAAAATAAGAGGAGGATATTGTGGTGAACTTTGACATTTGTTGTTGTACAGTCGTTAAGCTGTGTCTGACTTTTTGCGACCCCATGGACTGCAGCACAACAGGCCTCTCTTGTCCCTCACCATTTCCCAGAGTTCACCCGAGTTCATGCCCATTGAGTCGGTGACGCCATCCAACCATCTCATCCTCTGCCTTCCCCTTCTCCTTTTACCTTCAACCTTTCCCAGCATCAGGGTCTTTTCCAATGAGTTGGCTTTGACTTTAGCACGTTGGAAAAGAAAAAACAAACTTTCTGGATTTCTACAGAGACCAGAGAGAATCGAGCACTGGTAAATGCTATCTGGGCATCCCTGTGGCTCAGTGGTAAAGATTCTGCCTGCCAATGCCGGAGATGCGGGTTCACTCCCTGGACTGGGAAGGTCACCTGGAAAAGGAAATGGCAACCAACTCCAGTAGTCTTGCCTGGAGAATTCCATGGACAGAGAAGCCTGGCAGACTACAGTCCATAGGATCACAAAGAGTCAGACACAACTGAGAGACTAAACAACAAAAATGCTACCCGCCTGATGCTCAGACTGCATCCCCAGCCAGTGAGGTTTCCCCATGGAACCTGAGCCCAAGCAGGCAGGAGAGATTTTAATCACTCCCCCACATGACACTGTTACTGGCATCTCAGTTATAATGTGGAATGAAGGGCACAGCAAAGAGGAGACTGACCAAGCAGCCTTCCTCACCTACGGCAGCATGCTGTGATGGAAAGAGCCCTGGGCTCGGGAGTGCACAGACCTGGGCTCCAAGCCCACCTCCATCACTGCAGGCCTGGGAGAACAGGATACTTAAACCTCAATTCTCTCATCAATAAAACAGACACCGTAGTGCCTATTTCCAAAGGTACCTAAGTGGGTTAAAGGGGATGATGCATGCCCAGCGCTTAGTAGATACTTGCCACTGCCTCCCTATGTCAACACTTTCCTTTCACCTCTATGAACCAGGCTGTCCGACCTGGGAGAAATTAGCTAGATGGTTCCTGTTATCACAGAGAGGATCAGAGCCCAGTCTTCTGGTCCCCCACTACCCCCTGGCAGTCCTGATTGACAGCTGCCTTCTGACTGTCCACTGGTGAACTGCTACCCCTCCCAAGTACCCCGATGCAATCCCTTCCCCCGGCGCAAGGAGGGGAGGGGTTGCTGCCTGAGTACCTCTCCCTGTCTTTCTTCTTTGCAGGGGATGCCCCTTTCTGTACTCCTGAGCAGCACAAGGAGTGTGCAGAGCCTGCCCTAGGTCAGTACCAGGGGCCCAGTGGAATGATAGGGGTGGGGGCTGCGACTGAGACCTTGAAGACCTTCCAGGTCTGGGAAAAAGATGGGGGAAAGGGGGGTGGGTAAGGCTGAGGGGGAAAGAGGCTGGAGGGGGCGGCATCCCTGCAGGGACAGGAGAGGGAGGTGGAGAGGAGGAAGGAGAGAAGGATTGGGGAGGGAGCTGATGCTAGTGATGAGGGTGGAAACCCAAGTAAGGAGAGAAAGAGGCAGAGAGGTGGGGACAGAGAAGGAGTGAGTTTCGGGGCTGCAGAGAGCACTGAGGAATGCAGAGGAGCGGGCAGAGAAGGAGAGAGGATGGACAGTGGGCACCAGATGGGTGCCGAAGGAGCTTGGCGATACCTCCTGGCACACACCCTGGAGGTTATTCCCAAGCTGTCCTCTGCATTGCTCCCTTGAGCCAGGAGAGGTGGGGTCAGGCAGAGGGGTGAGGCCCAGTGTGCATTCCTCAGGGACACAGGGGAGGCAGGAGCACCCCCCCACCGCCTCTGCTCCTGGGTGTTTGTTGGTCCACCCCACTTCCCACCCCAGGAAACTTCCAGTGAGGGGGATCACACCAACAAGCTGCAACCCCAGAGCGTGACCCACTCCACACACCTGCCTCTCCGGGATCTGGGAAATGATTTACAAGCAAGACAAGCAGTGGGTATTTAAATCATCCGGACTCAAGTTTGTTCAGCAGTTGTACTTGCTGGATCTAAGTAGAGTAGTTCTGGACTCGCATGTCCAGATGCCTCCAGGAGGGCTGGTTGGAAAGAGGAACTTCTGGTGAACACAGAGACTCACTCTGTGTCCTCAACCAGCTGGCAGAGGAGGTGGGTGCTGGATATGGAGCCCCCAAAGGGAAAACCAAGGAGCCTAGGGATTCAGATGCAGTGGCCTCCCACACTTGCCTGTGATGAACAGCCCCCTTTGCAGATGAGATCTGAAGCTGAGAGCAGAGAAGACGGCCCTGGGATGGTCAGAGGTCCAGGACTCCCTTGGAGCCCATGCTTCCAAAGTGGTGCCTTACTTACAAAAGTTAACCTAACAGTAAAGGAAGCAGGAGGAACACAGAACCAAGAGTAACAGAGAAGGGACTTCTCTGGGGCTCCAGTGGTGAAGAATCCGCCTGCCAACGCGGAGGACTCGGGTTCAATCCCTGGTCCACATGCCGAGGAGCAATTAAGCCCCCGTGTGCCATAACTAACGAAGCCCATTTGCCCTAGAGCCCGTGTTCCACAACAAGAGAAGCCACCCCAATGAGAACCAGAGAGAAGCCCCTGCTCGCCACAACTAGAGAAAAGCCCACGTGAGGCAACGAAGACCCAGCAGAGCCAAAAATAATAAGTAAATAAATATTAAATCTAAAAACTCAGCTGAAATGGATGCAGAAATTATTCAGATAATAAAGTTAGTTGACAAGTACATTAAGAGAGTTATTTTTTTAAAAAAAGAGTAACATAGAAACAGTGGGCAATTTTGTGACCGCTCATACCTCCATCAACCTCCAGCAAAAGCCCAGCTCCCCTTCTCTCCACAGCCCCTCACCCCTTATTCACAGAGGGCACCTCCTCCTCTTCTCTGCTGCAGGAACCTGGGACCTGGCTACTCTGGGCCCAGAGGTCCCAGTCCCCTGCACTCCACTCAGCCCTGCCTCCCTCTCCCCTGCAGGTCTGCTGGCAGAAAAGGACAGTAATTACTGTCTCTGCAGGACCCCCTGCAACCTGACCCGCTACAACAAAGAGCTCTCCATGGTGAAGATCCCCAGCAAGACATCAGCCAAGTACCTCGAGAAGAAATTTAACAAATCAGAAAAATATATCTCGTAAGCTAAGTGGACATGGTGGAGGGGGGTGGGGGGAGGAGGGACCAGGAAAAAATGGGGAAGAGGGGGGACAGTCAAGGAAGAGGACAAAGGTAAGCAGTTAGTTCCATCTGGCAGACGTTAATTGAACACCTGCTCTCAGCCAAGTTCTGTGCTCAGACTCAGAGTATGAAGACAAAGCACATTAAGAGGCAGAGCCATCTTTCAGGAGCTTACAGACCGGCAGAGAGACAAATAGAACACTGAAAGCTGTCCAGGCTGGTGCAGATAATAAGAAAGGTCGTTGGCCGTACCCTGCAGAGGGGTGCTGTCAAGGAAAGTTTCAGAGGTGTTTTAACAGGATGCAGAAGAGTCTTCCAGGCAGAGTTTGCATATTCTGTTCCCTCTGCCTAGAATGCTTTTCCTCTCACTCTTCACCCAACTGGTTCCTCGGTTCGCAGGTCTCCATTTAAATGTCATGTCTTTGGACCAATAATTTAGGCCCCCTCCCATCATTCTTCTCTCGAAACACTCAGGTGTATTCCTTTATAATACTCGCCACTGTGTGTAATTCAGTATTCACATGGCTGTTTCCTTCAATTACCTGTCTGACCCTTGAGGGCACAAACCTTTCTTTTTTGTTCTCTGCTGTGGAGTGTCTGGCACAGAGTTGATGCTCAAAAAAATAATCTTTGAACAAAATAAATGAAAGGAAGACACAGGAGAAGAGGGTGTCATAAGAGTACAGCAAAAGGAAGCCGGGGGAGGTGGATGTGGGTCTTATAGGCTGAGCTGGGCAGGGGTGGGAGTCAGGGAGTAGATTTGATTCTAAGAGGGTAGGGAGCCACAGAAGAGCTTCAGGTAGGCAAGTGATAGGGTCTCATCTGCATTTTAGACCACGTGTTCTATGGTAGAACCTTCTAGAAATGTTCTATCTCCATGATGTCCTGTGTGGTTGGCCACTGGCCACCTGTGACTATTGAGCATTTTAAAGGCAGCCTGGCTGACAGAGGCACTGGATGCTAATTCCGTGTTATGTGGGTTAGTCTAGAGGTTTTAGGAAGACCTGGTTAAGAGGATGGATGGGCAGACAGATGGGCGGAAGGGAGCCTGGTGGGAGGCAGTTGTCATAAACCAGGCAAGAGATGGTGGATAGCTCCTGGGTGAGCCCCGTGTGGAGAGGGCTCCTCTCGCTCCCACGCCCCCCCCCATCAGGTCTACAAACCTGACTGCCACCCCACCTTAGTTCACATGAGCTCCTCTGGCCCCCAAGGCACATGATGGATGCAGGGTGTTAATTTCAACCCCTCCTCCAGCCTCTCCCTCCCACACAGTCACCAGTTCTCATCCTGGGACGGTGTGTGCCCCTTGAGGGCAAGAGACACTAAGAGCATTAGTGAGCAGCATCAAAGAATCAGGGTAACTGTATCGATAGAGGAGGGGCCGGGCCCTGCAGCTGCAAACATTCTGCGGACGGTAATGGCTTCTCCCACCAAGATGTTTCTCATGAATACAAGTGCCCCAAAGAGCAGAAGGGAATCAAGGTGCTTCTGCCAGAAAACCCCACAGCCAGATGTAAGTTTGCTCCCTAAAAACCCTCCCTGGCTCCTGCAGCTAACTTGGTGATGCTGGGGCAGGGCCCCCACCAGAAGAAGCTTGCCGTCAATCCCAGTAAGAACTGAGGGCCTCCCCAGGGTGGGCAGGGGAGGTAAGTTGGGGGCAGGCAAGCAAGCCTTGTTAAGTGAGTTCTGAGCTCACTTGCACATAAGGACCCAGGAAGACCCTCCGGGGCATAGAGACCTGGAGGCCTGGCAGGACTCCTGGAAAAGGGGGCAGAGAGAGGGTGGGTTAGCGATAAGGGGCCAAGGGGAGAGCTGGCATACCCCTCCAGGCCCGTGAAGAGCAATGGGCTGGGAGTCATGACTTCGGGTTCAAGCCCCAGCTCTCTGGCTAACCAGCTCTAACTTTGAGCCCGTTGTCTCACTTCCCCGAGCCTCTGTTTCCCTTTCTGTCCATGGGAAAGTTGTATGATATGATCCCTGAGGATCCTGATGATTCTCACCACATGTGACACTGAATGTTTCCCCTGCAGAGAAAACATCCTCGTTCTGGATATATTTTTTGAAGCTCTCAATTATGAGACCATCGAACAGAAGAAGGCATATGAAGTTGCTGCCTTACTTGGTAAGTCAGAGTGTCCATTGCACAAATGCCCACATCTCATGGGGATGGACAGGGTCTCAAAGAATTGGACATGACGGAAGCAACTTAGCACACATGCGTGCATGCATGATAACATGGGGCTTCCCAGCTGGCTCAGACAGTAAAGAAAGGGGGGGTTGCCCATGATGCAGGAGATGCAAGTTCAATCCCTGGCTCGGAAAGATCCCCTGGAGAAGGAAATGGCAACCCACTCCACTATGCTGGCCTGGAAAACCCCATGGACAGAGAAGCCTGGTGGGCTACAGTCCATGGGGTCACAAAGAGTCGGACACCACTGAGCAACTGAGCACACAAGGGGATGGGAGGAAGCGGGGATGGGGAGGTGGGCGGCCGGATGATGAGTCTATAAGAGTCCAGCCTTTTCATCCACTAATTGCTCCCTCTTCCCTTGCACTGCTCCTGCCCCAGAGTGGGAAGCACTCTATGCGGTAGTGCTAGGCCCAGTTCATTCCCTGGTCTAATCTCAGTTTCCCCATTGACACAATGAGGCAGGTGAGCCAGCCATTCTCTCAGGACCCTTCTGGCACTGCCTTCTTAGATTCCACAGTCTTCTGCCCCCTGATTGGAGTCAGAGCCCTGGGGCCGTGGCAGATAGGTGCAGCGGGGCTGAGCTATGGATGGGTCCAGGCAGCAGATACCACAAAGGTCCCACTCATGGAGGCTCCACCTGGAAAGCAATGTTGCCACGTTGAGAACGCCAGATGCCCCTGGACTGAGAGCTCTTTGTCAAACACTAAAGAAGGGCCAAGTACCCCCAGAAATCTACAAACCTGACCGCCATACCTTAGTTCACATCAGCTCCTCTGGCCCCTAGGGCACATGGTGAATGCAGGGTATTAATTTCAACGGTGCCCCAGCCCAGCTAAATCTAACAAGACCCCAGGGGGTTAAAAGACCTGCCCTGAACCCATCCCCCCAACTCTCACTCACTCTCAAAAAAGGATCCGATGTCTGTGGCTTCAAGGAAAAATCACTCTTGTTGTCTCTGTGAACTGAACCAGGTGAGAGAGGCATCCTGAGTGGGGACCAGGGGAGACAGACACCTTCTACCTGGCAGTTCAAGGGGAGCACAAGTCAGGGGCTGCTGCACACCAGCCTGGAGAATGTGGGCAGGTGGCTTCACTTCACTGAACCTCAGGTCCCTCGTCTGTAGAATGAGTCTAATAAAACCCTCTGTGAGCTCGCCATGATGGTGAAATGTGATCAAGCCCTAGCCCACAGAAGGCCCACAAACAGTGGTTTCTGGCATCCAGACAGACACTCTCCCAGGAAGCGGCAGACACCGCAGGGTCCCCACTGGGCTAAGGTGGTCATCACTAAGGGCCTTGGAAACGGTTGTGGCCAGAGAGGGACTGTGCTGAGACTCCCAGGATGGGCCGGTGCTAAAGCCCCGCCCCTGTCACCGAGGACACGCCTCCTTCCCTCTGCTCCCCTCCCCCACACAAGCGTGTGCACTAGTGCGCACGCGCGCTCTTTCACACGCCCACCGCGGAAAATCTCACTGCCGTCTGTACCTCTCGCGAGAAGAGCGAGTGCCAGTTGCAAGCCCTGAGTCAGGAGGTTCACGCTGGCCCCTGTCTTCCCACCCTGTGGCCCGCCTTCCCCTCACTCAGAAAGCACGCCTCACCCCAGCGTACACACATACACCAGGGCGAGCCGCACACACTAGTACACACCTGCACAGACCCACGTGCAAACCACACAATTCCAGAGACACGTAGGTGCACACATGCCTACACACCTATACCTGCCATACACAAGCACGCTCACACCTCCTCTACACATTCAGACGCACTGTGCCCACCCCCACAAAGCCACCCCTAGACACACTCGTGTGCCACCTATATAAAGCCATTGGTGGCCAGATGTAAGGCCTGCTTCTGTCCCGAACATGCACACACAATGCACCTGGCACGCCCTCCACACTCCGCCACACGGCTCACACATACACCCACCCCCCACAGGCACGTGCATGTGTATGCACGCCCCAGTGAGCCTCCGTTAAGGACATTAGAGGGGGTGGGGGGAGTGGGAAGGAAGGTGGGGCTCTGGTGAGCCCAACACCAAGTCCCCCTCAACCCCGGGAAGAGCCCCCTTCCCACCATCTCAGCCTGCTCACCTGGGGATGTGCTTGTTGGCCTTCTCCCAGCCATAATCAGGGGAGGAGTGGGTAAGTGTGCTCATCAGAAAGTTCTCAGACTAAGAGGTCAGCCTGTAATCTCCAGGAGGATGGTACACCCACCCCCATCAGGGCCCCCCAGCTCCCAGCGCTCTTCCTAGGCCAGCAGCTCACAGTCCCAGAGGTCACAGCTGGAAAGGACTTCACTGTTCATCTCCTCCAACCCTCCCCCAACCACCTCCACCACCAAATGTTCCCGGTAGGCAAAGCTGTTGAGAAGGTCAGGGCTTATCAAAGACACACAGCCAGCTGGTGGCCACCCTCCATATTCCCAGCCTCAGAGCCCTGTGGTCCAAAACACTGCCTCTGGAGCAGAGCATTTGGGGGCTTTCAGGGGATCAGAACCCCCTTAAGAATCTGATAATAGCTTCCGAAATACGGACTCTCCAGCTACAAATGCCCAGGTACCCACACGTAAGATTTGCATTCAATTCAAGGAGTCTCCAACCATCGGACGCCCCCACAGGAGAGTGCTTCTCAAACTCTGGTGGGCTGGAGAACCACCTGGGAACATAAAAATCCTGACCTCCAGTCCCAGAGACTCTGATTGCATAGGCCCCAGGGCTTCCCTGGTGACTCAGATAGTAAAGAATCCACCTGCAATGTGGGAGACCTGGGTTCAAGCCCTGGGTTGGGAAGATCCCCTGGAGGAGGGCATAGCAACCCACTCCAGTGTTTTTGCCTGGACAACCCCCATGGACAGAGGAGCCTGGCGGGCTCCAGTCCAGGGGTCTCAAAGAGTCAGACACGACTGAGCGACTAAGTACAACAACAGGTGGGTGCAGACATCTATACTGATTACAAGTCTCCCGGGAGTTTGATACAAGGGGATCAGAAGACCCTGGTCAGCGGAGATCATACACTCAGGGCAAGAACCTGTACTCTAGAAACAGACCAAAGGACTCCCCTTGTGGTCCAGTGGTTAAGAACCCGCCTGCCAATGCAAGGGTTCAATCCCTGGTCCTGGAAGATCGCACATGCTGTGGAGCAACTAAGCCTGTGCACCACAGGTACTGAGCCTGTGCTCTAGAGCCTGTGAGCTGCAAGGCTCACGCGCCTGAGCCCACGCTCCATGAGAGAAGCCACCGCAGTGAGCAGTCCGCACACCACAGGGAAGAGTAGCCCCTGCTCACCGCAACCAGGGAAAGCCTACGCCTAGCAGTGAAGGCCCAGCGAGGCCAAAAATAACAAAAATAAAAAAAAAATAAATAGAAAGAGACCAAACATTTACCTTTAGGGAGGGGAGATAGATGCTTCCAAGGACTTTATCCCAAGGGTGAGAGGGTCCTCAAGATAGCTTCAAAGGCCCTGTCGTAATTGGGGGTGTCTCTTACGTGCCTGCTCCCAAGACCCCCACTCAGACACACTGACACCCGTCTCAGGCTTGACTGTGCCCTCGCCCGGGGCAGGGACCACACACGTCTCATCTGTTCCCAGCCCAGAGCCAAAGCTGGGCCCCAACGTTGTGGTTCTGAATGGAACTGAACCAGGCCATCAGCACGGGACGTCTGTTCCAGGCCCCTCAAGTAGGCATCCAGGTTAGTTCCCACACCCATGGGTGCTGAAACCCAGCAGCTCTCAGAGCAGCGCAGTGAGGGAGCAGCTTGTCAAGGGCCTGCCCTCCAGCCACCGGGCCCGGGCCCCGCCTCTGGGAAGGGGGCCCCTCTCAGAAAGCCTGCTTTCCGAGTTCTCCGTCCATCCACCCTTCCAGAAGCGCCGTCAGGAAAGCCAAGTCTTTGTCTTCTCTCTCTCTCTCCAGGTGATATTGGTGGTCAGATGGGATTGTTCATTGGTGCTAGTATCCTTACAATACTAGAGCTCTTTGATTATATTTATGAGGTAAGATGTGGGATTGCTCATGGGGGACCACCAGGCACCCTCATCCTGCCCCGACGCCCAGAACCAGAGCACGGAGCGGGGAGAGCTTGGCCTCCCTCCACCCAGGGCCGCCTCCCCTCCCTGTGCATGGACACGGTCTGTCCCCACGCCCCAGGCACCAGGGCGGGGTGGGTGAGAGACGGAAGCCGCAGTCCTGTCCTCGGAGCCGTCTACACCCGCACGCAGGGAGCCGGAGGGATGAGATGGGGGGATGAGACAGTGCAGGGGCCGGCGCGGAGCCCCTGGGCCTCGTGTGGGGCTTCACGCCTGGGTGTGTCTGCACCCGCACACTCACACCACACACACACACACACACCACATGCTTATAGTATACGCATACACAACATATACACACACACCACATGCTTATAGTATATGCATATATAACATACACACACATATACCCCACACCCTCCACACACACACACACACACACCACATGCTTATAGCATATGCATACACAACATACACACACACCCCACACGCTTATAGCATACGCATACACAACATACACACACACACCCCACACGCTTATAGCATACACATACACAACATACACACACACACACCATGCTTATAGTATATGCATACACAACATACGCACATACACACATGCTTATAGCATACCATACACAACATACACACACCACACGCTTATAGAATACGCATACACAACATACACACACATATACCCCACACCCTCCACACACACACACACACACAACCACATGCTTATAGCATACACATACACAACATATACACACACACCACACACTTATAGCATACCATACACAACATACACACACACATAAATACCACGCTTATAGCACAGCATGCACAACATACACACACATACACTGCACACGCTTCACACACACATGCCACACTCCACATCCAGTCCACACACACACCACTCACATACACATGCTATACACACACACATCGCACACACTAATGCCACACTCACATATAACATACACACACATATACCCCCACATGCTCCACACACACATATACCCCACACACTCCACATATACATGTGCCACACACACGTATACCACACACTCCACATACACATATTCCACACACACTCACACCACACACACACACACCACACACGCTTCTACCATACTTACACACAACATACACACACACATATACCCCACACGCTCCATACACACTCCACATACACTCCACACACACACCACTCGCATACATTTGCTATACACACACACTAATGCCACACTCACATATAACATACACACACATATACCCCACACACTCCACACATACATGTGCCATACACACTTATACCACACACTCCACATACACATATTCCACACACACTTATACACAGTGCTCACAAATACACACATATACCACAGGCACACGATATATACTACACACACACACCACTTGCACAGACGTGACATGCACATACATCATAACATTAATAATACCACACTGACATATAACATATACACATACATATACCCCACACACACTTACACCACACTCACTCACTGCTCACAAGGACACACATACACCACAGATAAACCACATACAGTGTACACACACACCATTTGCACACACATGACATACACACATACATCACACACACTTATACCACACTCACACACAACATATACACACATACACTCCACACACACACCACACACACACACATACCATACTCATACACCACATATGCACACACACTCCACACATGCACACACACACACCTGCCCTCCAGGTGACCCATCACCAGAGCAGCACCTTCTGGGGTCCAGGCAGCTTTAGGGAAGGAGCACTCCTGAGAATTCATCAATCCTGAGCAGGAAGAGCAAGGGCACTCCAGCCGCTCTGGTTCAGGGAGCTGTCGCCCTCAGGAGGCAGCTGGAACAGAGTCTCTGAAAGCTTCTCACACAACAAACAGCAGTTTCAGGCACTGCGTGCTCCGGGGGCTCATCAGTCTTCCTACTGCATTCCTCCCAGCCCTGGGCTGGTTCCAGGGACTCCAGAATCCCCCAGGGAAGCCCAGGACCACCTGGGTCTCAGCCCAGCAGATCAGGCTTGCAGAGCAGTGGCCTGCCTCCCAGAGGGGACCGGCAATGGCCAAAGGCCACTGGGGGTCACTCTGGGAAGTGGAGGGCCTGGGTGACCAGGGGCCTGTGGAGTGCCACACCCCACCTCTCAGCATGGTGACCCAGCTCCCAAACTGGGTTCCATAGCCAGATTTTGTTCTGCCCTGTTTAATAATTTTTGTGCAAAGATGTACAAAGTTATAGAAACTGAATCACATCAGAAAACATATTTAATAACTACTCTCTTATTGAGAATGAAATGTTGACACAGTTGTGTCCCAACCTTGTGAACTGTGGAGTTGTTAGGCCTCAAAAGTGACAGGTAACTGTCCCCCCAGGACAGATGGGGAACCAGCCACGCTGAGAGACCACACAGTCTCTAGCTCCTGCACCAAAAGCTTGGCTAGGCACCCCAGTTTGGGATGCCAGGCTGGGCTCCTACCAACGTCTGTCCAGCTGCAGCCCAGGCTGCTGCTGCCCCTGCCTCCCCAGCCCAACCATGTGGAAGGAGGTCTCTCTCGCTACTTTGATGCCTTTCTCCCGGCCTGACCTTCCTTCCTGCCTTTCTTGCAGCTGATCAAAGAGAAGCTATTAGACCTGCTTGGCAAAGAAGAGGAGGAAGGGAGCCACGATGAGAATGTGGTAAGGGCAGCCGGCAGGGGGTTGCAGGTTGGTTAGTTCCTTGGTGTGTACAAGCCGTGTGAATGCAGATGCTGGTGCCAGGCAGGACGGGAGTGCTCCGTCCCACACCTTTCCATAGCTCGAGACCGTCCGCAGCTCCCAAGTCCAAGGACACTCCAACTGAACCTTGAGCCTCTCTCTGAGACCCATCCTGGAACCCAGCTGTAGATTGGATCTGCTCCATGGATGCAGCAGAGACCAGGAGATGCTTCTGCCTGGACCAGCTCAGCTTCTCCCCAGCCAGAAGCCATGCCCCTGTTCTCATGCCTTGGGAGACCAAGGAGAGGCTCCATGTAGGCCCACTCCCTTATTCCCTAGGTGGCAGAATGTGAGCAGGAATGTCCCTGTTACTCTACCCCATGTGAACAGGACATAGGGTGTGGGGCCCTCTGAAGTAGTGGTGGTGTTTCAGTAGCTAAGTCGTGTCCCACTCTTTGCAACCCCATGGACTGTAGTCCACCAGGCTCCTCTGTCCGTGAACTTCTCCGGGCAAGAATACTGGAATGAGTTGCCATTTCCTTCCCCAAGGGATCGTCCCAACCCAGGGATCAAACCCGCATCTCCTGCTTAGCAGGCAGATTCTTTGAAGTAGGTAGAAGCAATAACACCCATTATAACTGCTGACCATTAAAAGCCTGGTATGTGTCAGGCACTGTGTTATGTGCCTTAAGAGTGGCACGTCGTTTCAACCCTAAGAGTCACCTGGAGGAAGGGCTGTTCTTTTCTCCATGCTGTATATGAGGCGGTTGTGGCCCAGAGGCCCAGGTTACACAGCTAGGGGGGCACCCTAGCCTCCTCCCTACTCTGCCTCCCTTTCCTCAAGTCTAAGAAGAGCCCCTCTTACACTGTCCACACTCTCCTTCCCAGATTCAGTCTGTTCCTGGACCCTGGTCTCCGCTGAAGGTCGTGGGTATCCCCCACGTCAGCACCCCCGCCCCAAGAGAACACCGCATTCCGTGGCCATTGCTGCCTTAAAATCATAACATCCCAAGTGGATCCCAGCCTCCTCCTCCTCCTATCTGGGCTCCCATTTTTGCTCCAGACACTGTTTCTCTACTCATCTCCCAGGCTAAACATCCCACTTTGATTCTCTCGGGTCCCTGCAGCTTCTGTTTGAACAGAAGACAGCTTCTGTGGAGGGGAGGGCAGTGTGGGTGGAAGGAGCCCCGGGCTCTGAACTCAGTTGACCCGCCTGGATCCCAGGGCCCTTCTTCCCAGCTGTGCACCTGAGGGCACATCACCTCCCTCTCTGAGCAGCTGCCAAACCACTGGGACCTCAGGGGGTGCCATCAGATTAAATGAGACCAAGCCCTGGGAAGCAGTGAGCGTCCAGTGACTAGTTTGTAGTAAGCGCTCAGCGAATACAGGCTCCCCTCCCCTCGCTCCACCCTCTCTTCTGCCTTCAGAATGTCTCAGAGACATAGCCTCCTCCTTTGCACCGCTCCCAGCCTCATCCTCATCTAATCTCCCCCGAATTCTTGACACAGAATTCCACTCACATCCCTCCCAGCCTCCAGCCCTCTGCAGGGCCAGGAATCACCCAGAAGACTCAAAGCCACCTCAGCCCCACCCTGCTCAGGGACCCGAGATAACCCTTCTCTGAGGCCAGCCTAACCCCAAGGTCCTTTGGGGGCAGCTGGGATCAAGGGTCAGACTCCCAGCTGTCAGAGACCTCCACTGTTTTGCCTCAGCGATCAGGCAGCCCCTCCTGCCCAGGCCAGGCCACAGGTGGCCCCTCCTCCACCCCAGGTGGACTCAACAGAGGTCCAAGGACAAGGGCAGGATGAGTCATCCACACCACAAGGTTACACACCACTCAGATGTAGCTTCCAGTGACACAGCAGGAGACCTCTGGAGAGGTCCACAGGATATAAATACGGGATATATTGTACAACGCAGGGAATACAGCTACCACCCTTGCGCTGCTTTGTTCCTTATAGATGTGCTAAGTCACGTCAGTTGTTTCGGACTCTTTGAGACCCCACGTGTAGCCCACCAGGTTCCTCTGTCCATGGGATTCTCCAAGCGAGAATACTGGAGTGGGTTGCCATTTCCTCCTCCAAGGGGATCTTCCCCACCCAGGGATCAAACCTGTGTCTCTTATGTCTCCTGCATTGGCAGGCAGAGTCTTTACCACTGAGCCACCTGGGAAGCCCTTAGAGCGAAGGTCAAAAGATGGCAACCCAGCACCGGAGGGGTTTGGGGCAGAGGAGCAGTGCCCGGGAGAGCCCACTGTGGGCTGCACGGTTCTCAGGGCCTGGGCTGGGCTGCAGGGACCCTGGGACACATTTTTGCTGAATGAACATCAAAAGGCACTTTCCTCTTCCCCACCAGAGCACTTGTGACACGATGCCAAACCACTCCGAAACCATCAGCCACACTGTGAACGTGCCCCTGCAGACGGCCCTGGGGACCTTGGAGGAGATTGCTTGCTGACGGCCCTCGGACCACCCGGCACCACCACCCCCCATCCCCAAACGGACCTGGCCCGGGACCAGGACAGGGGACCGCAGGCTCAGGTGGGATGGCCCCTGCCCACCGACGGAAAGAAGCAAGAGCCCCCTATGCACACATAGCAAACTCTGCTGAAACCTCGCTCCGGCCACGTCTGGCACGACGCGTCCTCGGGCCCCGCCGCCGCGCGTCCGACCCTCTTAGGAGAAGTGAGTCCCGCCCTGAAACTGTCTGAGAACCGACCCGCCATCACATCTCACTGCCAGATGTACAAAGCACTGCATGCTCCGACCCTCACGGCGCCGCGTCCGCGTCTTTCTCCGTCCGCGACCCTCGCCGTGCGGTTTCCAGCAGCCCTGCAGGGGGACCGGGTTCCAGCGCCGAAGTGCACCACCACGAGGCCGCCCTGGAATCACACCTGCACACTCCAGAGGGAACCCGCCGAGCCCTGGACGCCGTCCGGTCCTCCTGTCGTTCGTGAAGGTTCTTAACCTGCCCACCCACCCCGCCCTCCGCCTCCCCAGGCCGGCCCACAGGGTGCCCGGGGCCGCCCTCCTCCCCTCCCAGGGGCCCGAGACGGAGGTGCGGCGGCCGGGGGGACACAGCCGCGGGGCCCACGCCGTCGGCTCTCCCTGTGACACGGATTGTACAGTCTGATTCTGTCTCTTCGCGGTGGGGGGAACTTTTTGTTTGTTGATTTGTTTGTTTGTTTGTCGGAGATATGTTTCCTTTCGTTTTCTGAATCTGGGTTTTGATGTTCCGAGCTTTGGTTTGGTTTTTCCATTTTCTCTGGCGTTTATTTATTCGTGCTTCCAATCACGGTCATATTAAAAGCTGGTCTTGTGGACATGGCCGAGTCGTCTCTGCCTTTTCCCTACACTCTTTCTCCCCAAGATGTTAGGAAAGGGCCAGACCTGCCAAGTCAAAACCGACAGATAGATAGACATAGATGATAATAGATAGATGACAAATAGATGGGGAGATAAAATTTATGAAACACTTACCTTTACCAAACATGTACACTCTTATTCTATTCCGTCCTATCCTGCATCAAATACCGTGTTGATTGCAACACGGTAAAGGGCTTCACCACGCCCACAGTTGCAGTGACGTTGCCCTGGACCATAGGCACGTGCCACAAAGACAGGGAGGCGGGACTCGCTGCCCAGACCTGCAAACCCTAGAGGAGGCTTTCACATCCCCTTCCCTGGCTCCTCCTGACCCGGTCAGTGAATTCGGTCTGGACACCTGCCCCAGCCTGGCCTCCCTCCGGCCCTCCTGCCTTTCCCATCCCACTCTACAACCCACCCCCTCTCCCCATCCAACAGACCTGCTTCTGCCTTGCTCCCCATGACTCTAGCATCCTCCTGAGAGGATGTCCATGTGGGAAAGGAAGTGGGAAGATGCCTCTGGTGGGGAGAGAACATGCCCTTTCAAGCCCCTCTGTGGCAAGAGACAGCTTTCTACTGCTCCAGCAGAATGCTTGCCCTCACAGCGCCCTGCTAATTCCACAGGGGCAGCTCCTGTGGTCTAATCTTTGACTGCCCCCCAACCACTCCCAACTCAAAGTCACCCCCAAAGTCATGAAGGAAGACCTAAGATGGTTCATACCTCCCTCTTCTTGCACAAGTGCACAGAAAGCGCTGGCTGGACCAGGGGTCTGGTCCCTGCTTTGCTATCCAATCCCTCTCTTTCCCTCTCCTAACACAAGGAAGTGATGGATGAGATCATGCACCTCTCTGGACTCCGTTCCCTTCACCTGAGGCTGCAAATAATACCTTACCTGTGTCTTCACAGATGCTCTCCAGAGGCCCCTTCAGACTCAAGATGCTAGGACAGCATTACTCCCCCTGCCGGTGGGACAAGGCACACCAGCCACACTGATGCACAAGCAGGACAGGACCTGGCACTCACAGGGCTCCAGGGGGAGCTGGGACAGAGCACAGCCCTGACGCATCCTTCCACGCATCCCTCTCAGCTGGCATTGGCCACGCTGGGGTTTCATTTCCAGAAACAGAGGATGCAGCCACTGGAAGGGACCTTTTAGTTTTCTATCTCTGCTGTAACAAAACAATAAACCTAGTGACTTTAAAACAATACAAATGTATTATAGTCCAGGAGGCCAGAAGTTGGACGTGGCTGTCACTGGGCTAGAATCTAGGTGTCAGCAGGGCTATCTTCCTTTCGGAAGCTCTAGAAGAGAAGCTATTTCCTCACCTTTTCCAGCTTCTAGTGTCTGCCCACATTCCTTGGCTTGTGGCCTCTTCCTCCTTCTTCAAAGACAGCAATGATGGGTTGAGTCTTTACATCGCAACAATGATCTACTAGTCTCGCCTTCCTGTAACTCAGCTCCTCTCCTGCCTGCCTCTTCTTTTGTTTTGTATTTAGGTAACTAAGTTTTTTTTTTTTTTTTAAGTATAATTGCTTCTTTATAATGTGTTAGTTTATGCTGCACAATGAAGAGAATCAGCTATTTGTATACATATATCCCTTCCCTCCTTAGCCTCCCTCCCACCCATCCCCATCCCACCCCTCTAGGTCATCACAGAACATTAAACTGAGCTTCTTGTACTTCACAGCAACTTCCTACATTTTACACATGGTAGTGTATGCCTCTTCCATTTTTAAAAGACTCTTTGTATTAGACCCAGCCAATATTTCATACTAATCCTCCCATCTCAAGGTTATTAACTGGTCACATCATCCCTGGTGGCTCAACTGGTAGAGAATCTGCCTGCAATGTCGGAGACCCGGGTTTGATCCCTGGGTTGAGAAGATCCCCTGGAGAAGGGAACAGCTACCCACTCCAGTATCCTGGCTTGGAGAATTCCATGGACTATGGTCCATGGGGTTGCCAAGAATTGGACACAAATGAGGGACTTTCACTTACCCTTTCAAACCGGACATGGAACAATGGACTATTTCAGAATTGGGAAAGGAGTATGTCAAGGCTATATATTGTCACCCTGCTTATTTAACTTACATACAGAGTACATCATTTGAAATGCCAGGCTGGATGAAGCACAAGCTAGAATCGAGATTTCTGGGATAAATATTAATAACCTCAGATATGCAGATGACATCACCCTTATGGCAGAAAGCGAAAAGTAACTAACGAGCCTCTTGATGAAAGTGAAAGAGAGTGGAAAAGCTGGCTTAAAACTCAACATTCAAAAAACAAAGATCATGGCATCTGGTCCCATCACTTCATGGCAAATAGAAGGAGAAACAGTGGAAACAGTGACAGACTTCATTTTCTTGGGCTCCAAAAGCACTGGAAATGGTGACTGCAGCCATGAAATTAAAACACCTTTGCTCCTTGGAAGAAAAGCTATGACAAACCTGCTGCTGCTGCTGCTAAGTTGCTTCAGTCGTGTCCGACTCTGTGCGAACCCATAGACAGCAGCCCACCAGGCTTCCCCGTCCCTGGGATTCTCCAGGCAAGAACACTGGAGTGGGTTGCCATTTCCTTCTCCAATGCATGAAAGTAAAAAGTGAAAGTGAAGTTGCTCAGTTGTGTCCAACTCTTAGCGACCTAGACAGCATTAAAAAGCAGAGACATTACTTTGCCAACAAACGTACATCTAGTCAAAGCTATGGTTTTTCCAGTAGTCCTGTATGGATGTGAGAGTTGGACTATAAAGAAACTGAGTGCTAAAGAATTGATGCTTTTGAACTGTGGTGTTGGAGAAGACTCTTGAGAGTCCCTTGGACTGCAAGGAGATCAAACCAGTCAATCCTAAAGGAAATCAGTCCTGAATATTCATTGAAAGGACTGATGCTGAAGCTGAAGCTCCAATACTTTAGCCACCTGAAGTGTGGAAGTCCCTCTCCAAAGAGAAGTTTAGTCCTCGCTACATCAGACTGGAAATAGTTCTTCTGGTGCCTAGACTATAGGATGTAGAACAGAGTGTCTTCAGACTGTTCCCATCGGGGATGGAAACCACATTAAGTGTCTATTCAGTGAGTTGGGAGTCTGTCGGATGCTTCTGCCTCTTTACAGTTTAATAGTTTCATACATTTTTTTAAAATCTATAACTTGAATTGCAATTTGAACTACTTCATTGGATTTCTGGCTTCCTTTTTAAATTTTTTCAGATCAATCTGGGATGGAGTGAAGAATATTCTAACAGGTTTGGATTGCTCCAGGCTTTGGATATGTATGCATCCCTTCTGATTTAAGAATTCTGGCTTTGTTCATCTGGGAGCAGGTCTGTAAACTTTACTTATTTAAAGAAAAGGCAGGAAATCCGAGAGAGTACATCAATAGCCAGCTACCGATTATAATAATTAACTTGCTGTTGAGCAAAGATACAGTCATAAGCCTAAATTCCTGGGAGTGGTGGTATTTTTTATTATCGTTATTTCAAACAAGTAGTCATGTGTGTGATCATTTCTTTAGGGATGATGTGAAGAGGTCTGGTAGACATAGGAGACTTGGAAAGTGTCACATTTTCTTTTTTTCAATTTTTGGCCACACTCCATGGCATGTGGAACCAGGAACCAAACCCACACCCTTTGCACGGGAAGGTGGAGTCTTAACCATGGGACCGCCAGGGAGGTCCCAGCGTCACATTTTCAAGAATCGCCCAAATGGTGACACAGTGGCTAGGAGCTTGGTGCAATCATAGGGTCAAACCGCAAGGATGAATTATCAGTGACCTCAAAGGGTCAGACCAACCAATTGACTGGTTGATCAATCAATCAAATAATGGCACATAATCTCAGAAACAGAATCAGCCACAGTTAGGTGAAAGGAGAAAGTATTTGCCAGGGGCTGAGCCTGCTGTTTACACACTGATCTTTTGTTGTTTGGTGCCGAGAGAACCCAGAGTTCTTTTATTTTCCTCTCCAGCTAGGACCTATTTTTGTCAAAGTCTTAACCGTGAGCACACCTAATGGCAAAGAATCTACAGAGGGTCTCTAGATAGGTTCTGGTGAGCTGGAAGGGAGAATGGGAGAGCCTGGCCCCACCCGCAGGTGTGGTGGCTTAGTCCTGCAGTTGTGTCCGACTCTTTGCAACCCAGTAGACTGTAGCTCCGGAGAAGGCAATGGCACCCCACTCCAGTACTCTTGCCTGGAAAATCCCATGGACGGAGGAGCCTGGGGGGCTGCAGTCCATGGGGTCGCCAAGAGTCGGACATGACTGACGGACTTCACTTTCACTTTTCACTTTCATGCACTGGAGAAGGAAATGACACCCCACTCCAGTGTTCTTACCTGGAGAATCCCAGGGACGGGAGCCTGGTGGGCTGCCATCTATGGGGTCGCACAGAGTCGGACACGACTGAAGCAACTTAGCAGCAGCAGCAGCAGACTGTAGCTCACCAGGCTCCTCTGTGCATGGGATCCTCCAGACAAGAATACTGATGTGGGTTGCCATTTCCTTCTCCAGGGATTCGTCCCCACCCAGGGATCAAACCTGGGTCTCCTGCATCACAGGCGGATTCTTTACCAACTGAGCCATCCAGGAAGCCCAAGTGTGATCTTTTAATGATTCCCTTGGGTGAAGCTCAGTTCAGCCAGCCTGAGCCTGGAATGCAAGGAGGAATCTGGAACCTCCTCCTCCACAAGCTCAGAGATTTCGGTTCGATTTTGAGAACTAAACTTGGAGCAGAGACAAGCGCCTCCAGAAAGCACCAATGAATGAGCTCCCCTGTTACAGAGAGGCAAGGAATTGACTCCTCCGGGGGTGGGGGAGGTGCCGCCAGCCCTAATCCAGCCACAGCCGGGGCAGACCCCACACTGCATAGAGCGAGCTTCCTGGCACAACTGGGAAGGGAGCAGGCAACCAAGGAAGTGGAAAGAACATGAAGAACAAGGAGTCTCCATTCATTGATTGTCTATTAAGCGCCGGGCACTTGCCCTCAAGACATTTCTCATCTGAGTGGGGATACTGACAAGTAAACAATTCTGAAAGATGGATCTGAGTTTTTGCAGCAGAAGAACGCTAGAGCAGCATATGGGAAGCCCAGGGGGGTGGAACGCTGGAGGAGCCACAGCTGTGGGACTGCACGAAGGTCCAGGGGAGTCAAGTAAAGAAGAAAAGGGGGGAAATGTCCAAAATGACCACCGAGAGGCTGGTGGACGTGTATGGATGCAGGGCCAGAACACCACACTGAGGTACCACTCTGCATCATGGTTGAAATCCTTTAAGTTTCTTCCTCAGCTTTCCAAATGTCTAGGACTGGATTTCCCAAGCCAAGGATTGATGTCCTTATCTAATGGCTTTGTCCCTACCCATTTGGGATTCCTAGAGTGTGGAATCATTTTGCATGTGCATCTGTGTATTCCTAAGACTGATAGGCTCAGTGTGTTTGAGGCCGCAAGTTGCCTGGAGACCATGAAACAGGTCGGTGGGAATAAGCCTAGCCTGAGAATCAGTAGAAGGGGATGATCTCTTACTAATTCAATTTAACCTTCTGTGAAACCTACACTCACTGGCTTTGCAAGAACAAAGCAATAGTTGGTAAAAGCTTTGGACAGAGTCAAAAGACTGAATTTCTGACCTATTTTTGCTATAAACTGACCATATAAATTTGGACAATTTATTTCACTTCTCTGCCTCAGTTTCCTCCTCTATGAAAGATGAGAAGGACTTCCCTGGTGGTCCAGTGGTTAAGACCCCACGCTTCCACTTCAGGGGGTGCAGGTTCAGTCCCTGGTCAGGAACTAAGCGTCCCCATGCCATGCCACGTGCAGCCAAAAAAGTAAAATTTTTAAAATTAAAAGAAAAAAAGTGAGGGGTGGGAAATGGACAGAAAGTCTCTGGTACAGCTCAACTCTAAAATAGTCTCTGACTCTAAATTGAGAATAGGTGTCAGGTATCCAAGCAAATGTTCCATTTACTTCTCAGAGCCTCTGTTTTCCATCTATGTGACAGAGATGATGGTTCCTAGGTTCCAGGCTGAGTATGAGAATTAAATGAGCTAAGGTGTATATTTTCTATCTTTTCTTCTTTCTTTCTCTTCCCGTAAAACACTGATTTTAGCCTTGTTTATATTTTTTAAAACGTGAAAGCTATGAACTGTCTCCCCAAGAAAAAAAAGGCACATGGTCCAATAGATGTACACAAAATTTTGCATACAATTTTAGAAGGGTTATGGACCCCAAGGAGCCAGATCCTCTAGGAACTCACCCCTGGTTTAGAAAGTGTTAAACTCTCCTCCAAAAGAACTCCAGGGTATCACAAGAGCAACTCCCCCCGCCCCATAAAGGATATTCTGTCCTTTTTCAATTTACAGGAAGAAGGGTAAAAAGATAGATGGGATTTGATCGATTTCAATTTTTTTTTTTCTCCCGCAATTTTTTAAATCTTTTCACCTGCTGCAGCTTGGGTACTAGCAAGTTTTCACAGATGGCAAAATGAATGAACGAGCAGAAAAAGAGGATGAAAGAGAACCTTGGAAATGGGATTTCATCAGATTATCCTGTACATGTGGAGATCACAAGGGCCAAGGAGACCTGCATACGTAGAAAGCAACTGCAGCGTCGCTTTGCAAACATCCCCGTGACCTGCTTCTTCAGAAAGGTGACCATCGCATCCACCGCATTCAGGAAATGCGTGGGCATGTTCTCTGGCTGCCGTCAAGTCCCTAGACAGGCACCTTGTTGATATCTCATTTGTTCCCAAGCGAGGCTGTAATAGTGCCTTTTGTTTAAAAAAAAAAAAAAAAGAATAAAACCACCTGGTGCTAATGGCTGTGAGTGATGACTTGGGATGGGGAATTTGGACGCCTCGCCTCCTTAAATCTGCTATCCACGCCACCGTGCTTCTGCAGTGGCTCATTTGACTAACTTAGCACCACCGTGGGCCATTTGTCTTCAGTGTAACTCAGACATTGCAGCTTCGTTTCAAAAGGAATTCCATCCAAGTTAAGCCCAAGAGGAAGATACTGGAGGCCACCAAAGAATCCTCAGCTCCACCTGCTTTACGGGGAAGAGGGAGAAGAAACAGCTGGAAAACTTCAAAGCACCAGGTGGGGCCTCTGTCCAGACTTCCTCACTCCTTGAGCATTTTCTGTGTGCTCCCTACATAGCCAGGCACTGCGCTAGGCACTTTGTTGCTGTTCAGTAGCTCAGTTGTGTCCAACTCTTTGCAACCCCATGGCCTGCAGCACGCCAGGCTTCTCTGTCCTCCACTATCTTCCAGAGTTTGCTCAAATTCATATTCATTGAGTCAATGAAGTCATCCAACCATCTCATCCTCTGTTGTCCCCTTCTCCTGTTTTCAATCTTCCCCAGCATCAGGGTCTTCTCCAATGAGTCAACTCTTCGCACCAGGTGGCCAAAGTATTGGAGCTTCAGCTTCAGCATCAGTGCTTCCAAAGAATATTCAGGGTTGACTTCCTTTACGATTGACTGGTTTGATCTCCTTGCAGAGATCCCCAGTGCTAGCCACTGAGGGGGTTCATATATCAAGAGGATGGTGCTCAGAGTAGAGGCAGGCAGAGATGGGCAGCAGACCCGCACACAAGAACCTGAGCAGAGAGTCAGGCAGCAGAGATGTACCAGGTACCCATTAGAGAAGAGGCACCGGACTGTCTCCTAGGAGGAGCAGGTTCTGGCTGAAGCCTCGAAAGGTGGGGGGAAGTTGCCAGGGAGGCAGGTTTGCAGAGGAGATCCCTGAGCAAAGGCTTGGAGGTAGAGGAGAACGTGGAATGTCTGAAGAAGCTTGGGTGCCTGCTGGGGAGAACTGGGCTGTCTCTCTGCTGCGCTCCGTCCACCGTGCCTTCCCATTCCGGGGGTCCCATCCAAGAGCTGGCCCAGCTATGGAGGCTGGGACACGCTGAGGACAAAGCACAACCTTTGGAGTTCAACAGCCCCGTCGGAATCCTAGCTCCACCAACTGCGTTACCTTGGACAAAAGTCCATTTCCAATGAGTTTCCTGGAACCACACTGGTGCAATAATGAGGTGACCTGTACTTTTTCCCCCTTATTTTATTTTTATAAATTGGAATATAGTTGATTTACAGTGTGTTGTTTCAGGTGTACAGCAAAGTGAATCAGGTATACATATACATATATCTGCTTTTTTTAAAGATTCTTTTCCCATATAGGTCTTTACAGAGTGTTGAGTAGAGTTCCCTGTGCTATACGGTAGGTCCTTATTAGTGAACTTTGAAAACTGACAAACAGGACTTGCCTGGTGGTCCAGGGGTTAAGACTTCACCTTTCAATACAAGGGGTGCAAGTTTGATCCCTGGTGGAGGAGCTAAGATTCCACATTCCTTGTGGCCAAAAAGTAAAACAGAAGCAATACTGTAACACATTCAATAAAGACTTTAAAAATGGTCCACATCAAAACAATCTTTTTAAAAAATGAGAGAACTGCACTTAATTCTCCCCCATTTCCCGTAGAAATTTCTGCCGCTTTATCCAAAGTCTGTCCCCTTTTGCTCCTTCTTCCAGCACCTTCTCCCCTCTTCCTCTTCCTCAGCAAACAGTGATGAGGGCGCTGGTGCAGACTTCCCAAGGAAGCCCTGGTCACCAGACAAGCAGAACATGTGCCCACGAGGCGGGTGGGGGCTTGGAAGCCCCAGACCTCAGGGAAACCAGACTCGAGGTCAGTATTTCTGGAGCCCCCTTCCCCCACTCTGTGCCCCGTCCTGTACCAGGTGCCTCACTGCACTATATTATGTCACTGATAAATTATTGTAAGATGACCTTTATTAGCTCCTCTTACCCATGAGGAACTTGCCTGTGAGAGGTGGAATGACCTTTCCAATGCCAGGCAGCCAGGATAAAGGAGAAAACCCCACTCAACCACTTCTTCCCAAACTATGCCAAACTCCCTGCTCCAAGGGAGGTGAGCCAGACTTGGATGAGAAGCAGCCTGAGTGGCCCCTATGAGAGGTAGAGCACTCCCCATGAGGGCTCAGGAGGGGCCATGGTTCCCTCTAGAGGTATGCCTGGAGCCTGAAAGCTAGCGCTTACCAATACCATTGAGTGAATTGTGGCTATATTGAAAGAAGGTATCAGGGCCCATTCATTCACTGATTCTACAAACTGAGCTGGGTGTCTGCCATTCATTCTGGATGCCTCATTCATATACTCACGAGGTTCACTTGGGAAACTCTGCCAGGGGTGGGCAATGAAGGCACGGATGCATACCCCCAAGTCAGGCCTCCAGGAGTGGAGGAAAACCTCCATCGAAGGCTTTGAAGACCAACTGAACCCCAGCCCATGGGGACAAGTGAGGAATTCCTGAGATGCTTCTGGCTCCAACATACCACCTGGAAACACAGTGATAGCTGAGAACCACACTTAGATTGACAGAGGATGAGATGGTTGGATGGCATCATCAACTCAATGGACATGAGTTTGAGCAAACTCAGGGAGATGGTGAAGAACAGGGAAGCCTGGCGTGCTGCAGTCCACGGGGCCCCAAAGAGTCGGACATGACTTAGCAACTGCACAACAACACTTGTATTAAACTATACTTTATTAGTTGTTTTGTCTTCCCAGGCCTGGGTCAGGAACCAGGCAACGTCTCCCAAGCTGCCATCCATCCTCTCTGCCCGTCCATCCAGAGAGAATCCTACAGCTCACAGCCATCCACCCAGTCACTGAGGTCTTTGCCCTGGCAGTGATGCCTCCATGCCTCCCTGAGGATGGAAGATGGGGAAGAGGAGAGAGCAAGTCAGCTGCAGTCTTCAGTCTTTGCCCAGAGAAGAACGGGAAGGAGGTGTGGGCACTAAACCGGAAGTGAGGTGAGGAAAGGGGCCAGGCAAGAGGAAGAGAGACAAGCCAGCATGTTAACTAGCCAAGAAGCCCCTAGGGAACTCATCATGCTTCAAGCAGGGAACTTTTTTGATCTGTTGTACTAGACAAAGATGCCACAGTTAAGAAACAAAGTTACTAGACCCTGGTCCAACATAGGCAGATGTTGGAAGAGCCAGGCTTGACTCTGTGACCTCCAGTGACTTGTTTATTCTCCCTAAAACTCAATGTACTGTCTTCAAATACATTGGTGGTGGTAAGCAGATTAGAGTGTGAGGCCATGAAATGATGCCTGGTTTAAGATGTGAAAGTAGTGTGAAAGCGAAAGTCGCTCAGTCATGTCTGACTCTTTGCGACCCCCGTGGACTATACAGTCCATGGAATTCTCCAGGCCAGAACACTGGAGTGGGTAGCCTTTCCCTTCTCCAGGGGACCTTCCCAACCCAGGTTAGCTCCCTTCTGTGGTCCTAGTTGGAGCAGGAGGCTCCAACCCACATTACTTACCAGCTGCCCAGACCCTGGGGTTCTTGAGTTATCTTCATGGCACAGATAACAGTATCCTTGAGGTTGGGATTCAATAAGTCTGGGGTGGGAGGCAGAGAAACACGATGAAGGAGCAGGAGGTGGAGTTGGACATCCAGAGTCTGTCTGTCTGTCATTCTTACTCAAACACACACACCCTCCTCCATCCTAACTCCATCCCTGTCTCTCAAGCCCTCTGGGAGCACAGGTCTTACTCCATCACCTCCCCCATCAGAAGCCATCCCCCACCTCTTCCCACAGCTCTCCAGACAGTGTCCCACCTGGGATCATAAATCAGATTCATGGAGGGCCACTCTCATCACCTGCCCCACCCCACGATCCTTGGTAGACCCGGCAGGCAGTGGGGGTTCCCACTCAGACAAAAAAGCAAGAGGAGCAAATAAGGCCAGAGAGTAAGCCCCAGCCAGCCCCGGGCCCAGGCCCTGCCTACCGGAGCAGTACATCTGGCACAAGTTTGGGACATTAGGGTTGAGATTTTTGCACCACTTTCGGCTGTTGATCTGGAAGATGCCACTGTTGGTACTTCCATCGGCTTCATGGTCCACGGCACCTGTGTTGAAGCCACTTGCGAAGTAAGCAAGACAGATCCCTGCATAGGGTGGAGACACAGGCCTGCGGGTGGGATGACAAAGGCCACCCCAGACCAGAGAGCTCACGGGGTAGACCCTGTGCATCAGGTCCTCCAAGCTTCAACTCGTGTTTCCAGGAGATCAGGGCTGACACCCTCTCACCTCCTTGACAAAGGAATCCACTGAAGCTCAGAGGGGCAAAGTGACTTACTCAAGGTTATACACAGCTACCAAACAGCAGGAGTCCGCAGGTCTCCTGACCTCCTTCCTGCCACATTCCCTCGGTCTCATCGTCCGCACATAGCAAGACCCAAGAAATGCTTGTGGAATGAATGAACAAGAGCTCACTCTTTAGAGACACGACTGGGAAGGCACAGGTGGGACCAAGAGAAAGGGCTGGAACTAGAGAAGAAATGAGTCCAGGGGTGGTTGTACTTGTTAGTGTCTCGAAACTTCCACCAGCTTGAAAAGCTTGGTCTTCCTTAGCTTTGCTCAGCGTGCCCCTGACTTCAGTGGCAGTGTCCGATCCTAGTGGCCATGGTTCCATTAAAGATAGGAAACCCTTCTTTCCCTGTGGTGCCCAACTTACCAGTGGGAAAGGACATAAGGGAGCAATTCTGCTTGGCTACCTGTCGCCTACCCTTCCAGGTTCCTATGCAATACTGACTCAGCGGACATGAACTTGGGCAAACTCTGGGAGATGGTGAGGGACAGGGAAGCCTGGCGTGCTGCAGTCCATTGGGGTCGCAAAGAGTCAGACTTGACTGGGCGCCTCCACTACAACAACAACCCATCGCCTGCCTGCTGGGTATTTACCCCAGTCCTGGGTGTTCTCCACCTGTCAGCACATAGGATCCTGATTTGAAAAAGGAGAACAGAGGCTCCCAAGGCCACAGCCCTTGAGTGAGGAGGAGGGAGGGGGAGCTGGAGGGAGAGATCGGGGTCCTTACAGTCAGCCAAGCTGTAGCCCCGGTATCCCTCCAGGCCGAAATCCTGAAGCACTCTGGCCAGCTCGCAGCGACTGTAGACCCTGGCCTGGCCAGAGGGGAGCAGGCTGCTGAGGACAGAAGCCAAGGCCAGCAGCACGATCCCAGGCGGGCAGGGCCACCTTCTGGGAGCCCAGCTCCCGTCTTCCATGCGGGCAGGGGGGCACAGAGCCCCCGCCACACTGGCTCAGAGCTAGGCTTTGAGATGGCAGGCCGCTCACAGAAGGCTACCCCTGGAAGAAGAAGGGAAACAGAGCCTGAGTGGACAGGAAGGTGGGGAGGGTGGGCTCCCACACAAGGGGACGGCCAGCCTGCCGCCTTGCCGCCCTTGTGGAGCATCAGCCACGCCCCAAAGAGCCCAAGAGAGTTCCCCAAGGTCAGCCCCTTTCCCCTTCAGTTATGCTTTTTTTCCCCTTTTATTTTTAATTGGAGGATAATTGTTTCAATATTATGTTGGCCTCTGCCTCATGTGCCTGCAGCTAAGTTGCTTCAGTCGTGTCCATGCAACCCTAATGGACTGTAGCCCACCAGGCCCCTCTGTCCATGGGATTCTCCAGGCAAGAATACTAGAATGGGTTGCCATTTCCTTCTCCAGGGGATCTTCCTGACCCAGGGATTGAATCTGTGTCTCTTGTGTCTCCTGCAGCGGCAGGTAGGTGGGTTCTTTACCACTAGCACCACCTGGGAAGCCCGGCTTCTGCCAGACAACAACGTGAATCGGTCATAAATATACATACGTCTCCTCCCTCTTGAACCTCCTCCCCCGCCTCACACCCCATCCCACCCCCCTAGGTCATCCCACAGCACCACGTGCTACACAGCAGGGTCCCACTAGCTGTCTATTTTATTCAATACACATGTTAATGTAAATGTTTCAGTGTTACTCTCTCAATTCGTCCCACCCTCTCCTTCCCCCGCTGCGTCCAAAGTCTGTTCTCTCTGTCTGCATGTCTATTCCTGCCCTGCAAATAGGTTCGTCAGTACCATTTTTCTATAATAAATTCCATATATATGCCTTAATATACAATGCTTGTTTTTCTCTTTCTGACTTACTGCATTCCATATGATAGACTCTAGGTCCATCCACATCACTACAAATGACCCAATTTTATTCCTTTTTATGGCTGAGTAATATTCCATTGTATGTATGTACCACAACTTCTTTATCCGCTCATCTGTCGATGGACATCTAGGTTGCTTCCATGTTCTAGCTATTGTAAATAGTGCTGCAACGAACATCAGGGTACATGTGTCTTTTTCAATTATAGTTTTATCAGGGTATATAGCCAGGAGTGGGATTGCTGGGTCATTCCAATCCTGCCTCGTACCCTCCTGCCCCAGCAGCTGAGAGAAGAGGAGGGAAACCAGGGAGAAGACAAACATATTCCAAGCTCCATACTACATGTCAGGCATGGGACTTCCCTGGCAGTCCAGTGGTTAAGACTCTGCAACACAGAGGGAGCAGGTTTGATCCCTGGTCAGGAAACTAAGATCCTACATGCCATGTGTCACAGCCAAAAAAAAAAAAAAAAAGAATGCCAGGCATCACTGAGTCCTAAAGCCCAAGATTTCACAACTCAGAAGGAACAAAGCTCCAGATCTTAGTTCCCCGACCAGGGATGGAAGTCAGAATCACCGCAGTGGAAACTCAGAGTCCTAATCACTGGACTGCCAGGGAACTCCCAGAAGGGACAGAGTTTGGACTGAAACCAAAGTTTACATGACTCCAAAGCCCCACTGGGATTTGGCCATAAGCAGATGTTCCCAGGTGGCGCTGGTGGTGAAGAATCAGCCTGCCAATGCAGGAGACACAAGAGACTCAGGTCCTATCCCCGGATCAGGAAGCTCTCCTGGAGAAGGAAATGGCAACCCGCTCCAGTATTCTTCCTGGGAAAATTCCTTGGGCAGAGGAGGCTGGTGGACCACAGTCCAAGGGGCCACAAAGAGTCAGACACATTGGAGCAACTGAAGACACACACAGAGATGTTCCCAGAGGGGACGGCTGATCAGCAGCATCAGTGCATATCGATCCTGCAGCCCCACGGCCACGAAGCTCTCTTCAGTGAGCCTGAACTGAGGACAGGTTTTCCCCTAGAGCACTGCCAGCCTGCAGCCTCTCAAGTGGAGGCTGCTCTCTCCCACACACAGACCCTCTCCCAGGCCAGGTGGTGCTGAAAACTCTCCTCCATGCCCACCACCCCTTCTAAACCATCTCCTTGCTAAAGCCCCGCCTCCCTCGAAGCTCGTCTCACCCCATTCGGTTTGCCCTCCATGCCTCTCATCAGTGGCTCTGCGGGTCAGCCCCCAGTATCACAAAGGCCATTTGCACCTGGTTACCATCTTGACCGCCACTCTGTCTCAGCGACCGGCTCCCACAGCCTCATCATCCCTGCATCCCGTCATCATTCCACATCCCCCCAAACTCCGCAACCTTCTAGTCCAGTTCTATCTCTCCCTGACCACCTCTGACACCGCCCCCGCCAACTGGCCCTCCACCTTCATAAACTCCAGAAATGAAACCCAGCCACAGGAGTGGGTGTCCCTGCAAACGGGTGGCCCCAAGCCCAAGGGTGACGAGACAAGGGTGTGCTTTGCAGCAAGCCTTGTCGCAGCGGGAGGCCCACCTCTTTGCTTTACGTCTCTGATGTGAACACTTTTCTAGCTGCATTTCCTTCCTCTAAAAAATTAGGAAATTAATAACACTTGCCTCATCCGACGGTTGAAAGAATGAGTGAGAAAAGAAAGACACAGAGAGAACTGGGCTCTTTGCACTAGAGCTCAGCTGGTTGTTCTTTCTATTACAAAGCGATGCTGGCACAGGTACTGATGCTCATCTCGGTCAGCTTTCTCTCTCCCGTTTTGCTCAAAGGGTACTCAGGACCTTCGTTACCGTCCTCGAGTTCCCCTCCCTTCCCTGTCCCACCTCACCTCCTGCCTCACTGAGAAAAACAAGGTGATCCCCTGTGAGATGTCCTCCTTCCTTCTGCCTTCGCCCCGCCCCACTCACAAAGGCATCCACAGCCTCAGCCGTCCTCACAGAGAAGGTGCCTCTACGCCGATCTGGACCCATCTTTCCTTCAAGCTCTGCGTTTCATCCTTCCCCATCTCTCAGCCTTGTTCCACCAGCCACTCCTCCTCTCTCAGCATCACCAGCATCTCCTCTCCATCAGCTCCTCCTTCCTCTGCAGGTAGGGACACGCTTAGGTCTTATACCTTCCCTGGACTCTCTCTCTCTACTGACCTGTCCCTCTCCCTCTCTTCTCATTTAAACATCTATGCGAAAATCTACGGTCTTCTCGCCTCCTATTTGTTTTTCAACCCAGTGAAACTTGGCATCACCATCGCGACCTCTCACCTGACACTGTTCCGCCCAGGGGTGCAGTGGACCCTCGTGGGCTCCTGTCTCGCAGGAGCTCTCAGCAGCCTTGCCTTCTGCTGCCTGCTCCACCTGGTTCAAACTCTTACCCCTCCCTCTCTCTGCTACCACAATGCTTCCCTCAGACTTCCCTCGCGCAACACACTTCTGCCCAGGTCTTAAATGCTGATACACTTCCTAGGCATTTCTGCCTTGAGCTGTCCTCGCTCCCACTTCAGGAAACACTCTTGTGAATTCCCTGGTGGTCCAGTGGTTACGACTCTGTGCTTCCACTACAGGGGGCACGGGTTTGATTCCTGGTCCAGGAACTAAGATCCCACGTGCCACAGGAGGCCCGGCAAAGACAAAACAAAGGAAACCTTCTTGGCAGGCTGCAGGATGCCTGAGCGTGCCTGTCCCTACTGCCCCCTGCAGGATGATGGCTCCTATTACATCTTCCCCAGAGCGGCCAACCTCACAGCTAACTGCCTCCTGACTGTCTCCATGTGGGTAACACAGGCACCTTCTGCTGAGCACATCCAAAGTAGAACCCATGGTCCCACTGTTTCAGAGCTCTTTTCTATGTCTTCTCTTCTTGGTTTAAAACATTCTTGGCTTTAAACTCATCATGTTGCATGGTTTAAACCTATGGCTATCCAAACTAGGGATATAAATGTCATTCTTCACTCCTTCTCTCCATCACATCTTTCACTCATCCGCAACCCATCAATCCCGAAGTGCTGGTGAGGCCACCTTCCCTCCAAGAGCAATGTCTTTCCCTTAGTTCAGGCCACCCTCCTGGTGTGCTGATGGTCTCCTTGCATCTAGTCCTGACTCTTCTCCCAAACTATTCTACACACGTTCACCAGACTGAAGGTTTTAAACAAAAAGCCTGGCCAGGGGACATCCTTAGATGGTGTCCTTCATCACTGATCCCAAGTGTGGTCCACAACGACCCTGGTGACCCAGGCTTGCTGACCTCTCCCCACGACACTTTAAGCTCCAGAAATGCCATGTCAGGGCTTCCCAGGTAGCTCAGTGTTAAAGAATCTGCCTGCCAAGCAGGAGATGTGGGTTTGAACTCTGGGTCTGGAAGATCCCCTGGAGAAGGAAATGGCAACTCACTCCAATATTCTTGCCTGGGAAATCCCATGGACAGAGGAGCCTGGTGGGCTACGGTCCATGGGCTCGCCAAAGAGTCAGACACGACTTAACGACTAAATGACAACAATAATGCCATGTCATTTGCTCATGATGAACCTGCCATCTGAATGAGAACCCCTTTCCTTTACATGCATCACTCTTACTCATATTTCAAAGGTCACATCAGAAGTGAGTTCCCCAGTGAGATGTCCCCAGGAAGCACCCGGCCCCACGCAAGACCCCCAAAGCGCCATGTTTCTGCACACTAGACTGTAAAAGACATCAGCCTTCCCCGACTACAAGGCGAGCCTCCAGAGAACAATGGCGCTCTTATTTCTCTTCTTATCCTGAGAGTCAAGCAGAGTTGCCGGCCTGGAGTGGCTGATCAAATGGGCCCTTCTCAAGACTGAAGTATACTGAAGTCATGTGCTCAGCGCATGAGCCCACTCATCAAAGTGTCAGGGGTGAGAGGGAGGCAGACACCCTTCCGAGTTCTTAAAGTGTGACCGACGCTGCACTGGCCCTTTTCTGGCTGTTTTCTGACTTAATCTCATCTAATCCTCACAACAATTCGAGGGGCGGGGAGGATTACTATCCCCAGCTTATAGATGAAGAAACTAAGCTGACTGTTATACAGAGACTGTTTCTGCTTTTTCAGTAGCAAGAGTTATTTCAAAGTAACTTCTTCCTGAGCCTTCCCCAGCAGGTCTAGAAGTGGAAGGAGTCAGGTCTGGTGATTCAAAGACCAGAGACCTGCCAGCGTGGTCTCCCCCCATCCCCTCTCTCTCTCAGCTCAGCGCCCCCATCCTCACCAGCCCAGTATCCCCTCACCATCTCTGACCACCACCTTCGTTTCCCCACGCCCCTCTCTGGTCAGCCCAGCCCAGGGCCCTGGTTAACAGCTGCAGGAGGAGGGGGAAGGCGGCTCACTCACCGTGTCGTCCTCACCAGAGCTGGCGCAGCAGTGACAGTGGCAGAAACAGCGGTGGCCCGACACCCGGCTTCAGCCCAGAGCACGCCCCATGGTACTCATGGGCCCCCAGCACCCGGCTGGGAGAGAATGATGGGAAACTGACGCGGGGCCTTCTGGAACTCCCCAGTTCTGTGAGCTCATCTTCTAGAACCATCTTCACCCACTGAGCTTTGATAGCACCCCCACTCAAACCCCTCAGTTTCAGGGCCTGGAGACCTGTTCAGAGTATCTAAGCTCACCTCCTCTTGTCCGCTTCTGCCCCTACACACGACACTTTGAAGGATGGCTCCTCTCCTCCCAACAGGCCCTTCTGGGGGTTACCCAGCAATGCTGATGCTGGCGGGTGCCCACCGTCTCCCCGGGCAGCTGACCTCACCATTCCACTCTTCCGTTCTTCTCCCGTTCTTCTCCGCCCCGTTCTCCATCTGCGTGATGACAGTGGACAAGCCCAGCACAAAGGTGATGCTGCCGACTCTAAAGCTTGCGGGGCAGAGAAATGAAATGGAAGGGCATGTGACAACCACATCCATGCCCCACAGGGGCCCCTGCTTCAGAGCCTTAAGGGCATGGACTTGGCACTCAGGCTGATCGGAGAATGAATACAGGCACCAGTGACTACTAGCTGGGTGTCCCAGTAAAAGGGACTTAACCTCTCTGTTTCCTTAATTCTCCAGGGGGAATAGCAAGACAGGAAATACCTTTAAAGGTGCGCGAGACACAGGATCAGTTACTACTAACAGCCAAAAACATGCCAAGCTGCTTGTCCGTCCTGTGTGCCTCCCCCCCAGCCACAGATAGACCAGATTAGAATCAAGGGGTTGACCTGTGGTTGCATCAGGATCTCCTTTTTTATTTTCTAAATTTTATTGTGGTAGAAACCCTTATCGTGAGATCTACCCTCACCAAAATTTTAAATGTCTAGTACGGTGTTGTTGATCGTAGGCACAGTGTTGTACAGAAGAACTTCAGAACTTCTTCATCTCATTTAACTAAAACTTTATGGCCATAGATTAGTGACTCCCCATTCCCTTCTCTCCCAGCCCCTGGCAACCACAGTTCCACTCTTCGACTCTATGAACTTGACTCTTCTAAACACCTCCTATAAGTGGGGTCATACAGTATTGGTCTTTCTGTGACCAGCTTGTTTCAGGGAGCGTAATATCCTCAAGGCTCATCCACGTGGTCACATGCTACAGGATTGCCTTCCTTTTTAAGGCTGAATAGTTATACCCTTGGACGTATATACCACATTTTAAATATCTATTCATGTGATGGATATTTTGCTTGTTTCCACATCGTGGCACTTGTGGATAATGCTGCAATGAGCATAGGAGTGCTAACATCTCTTTGAGATCCTGATTTCCATTCTTTTGGATAAATATCCAGAAGTGGCATGGCCGGATCATACGGTAGTTCTATTTTTAGTGTTTTGAGGACACTGTTTTCCATAGCAGCCTCACCATTTTGCATTCCTACCAACAATACACAAGGGTTCCAATTTCTCCATATGTTTGCCAAAATTTATCTTTCGCTTTTTTTATAATAATCATCCTGACAGGTGTGATCGTGCTTTTGATTTGCATTTCTCTAATGATTAGAGGTGTGGAACATTTTTTCACATGCCTGTTGGCCATCTGCATGTTTTCTTTGAAGAAATGTCTCTTCAGCATCAGTATTTCTTCAAAGCTTCCCTGATGATGCCAATATACCACCAAGGCTTGGGCCTTTGTCCAGGTGAAAGTTCCCTGGACTTGAGCTAGAAAAGCTGAGCTCAGTGTCTTGGTCTGCCCCTGACTGGCTATTCATTCTTGTCGGGTTAACCTCCATTTCCTCATCTATCACATGGAGTCATTCCCCTGCCCCACCCCCTGGAACCATGATATGTAATCTCCCCAAGCATCATTTCTCTCCTCTGTAAAATGGGAATAATCTTCCTTCACTGTCACGCTCACCAGTTGGATCAGTACATCTTAGCTATTGCTTTTATTGTCTGGCCCTCGGTGGTGATTCTGTTTGGTTGAGTTTTGGGTTTTTTTTTTTTTTTTACTGTATCAGCCTGCTTTTATTATTTTATCACTTCTTTTTATTGAGTCATCTTTCAGCTTATTATTATTTTACTGTATGCTTTGTTATTTCCCACTTGACTTTTATTTTTAAATGGAGAAGAAGAAACAGCAGTTCAAAAAAAAAGGTTATGAGGGCAGACAAGGCCCTCGTTGATGTTCGGTGGGTCTTTATTTCTCTGCTGAGCTCAACACAAGTCTTTCCGGTTTCCCCAAAGCGAGCTCAGATTCTTGACCACATCCCAGCAGAGATTCCCCCGCTGGCTGCCTTCAGGTTTAAGTTATCCTAAAGCATCTTTTGGGCTTCCCAGGTGGCTCAATGGTAAAGAAGCCACCTGCCAATGCATTAGATGTGGGTTCCATCCCTGGATTGGGAGGATACCCAGGAAAAGGAAATGGCAACACACGCCAGTACTCTTGCCTGGAAAATCCCATGGACAGAGGAGCCTGACGGGCTATGGTCCACAGGATCACAAAAGAATCAGACAGGACTTAGCAAGTAAACAACAAAAGCACCTCTTACTTTCTTGGTTCTCAGTCCTAGCTGCACTTAAAAAAAAAAAAAAAAAAAAAAACGAACACTTGGACCCCACCCTAGGCCAACTACATACAAATCTCTAGGGGTAAGACCCAGCATTAGTATTTTTTAACCCTTCCAGGAGATTCTGAAGTGCTACCAGTGGTGGGAACCACTTTTCTAGTCAAACTTTAGTTCCCTAAATGTGTGCCGATATTGTGCAACCTTGTCTTGTATGATATTATATATGTTATTCTCTGTATCAAACACACCCGTTCTATTCCAGCCAACTTGCTAGCTGCTGGTCTTCCTTAAAGCATCGCTGGAGCTTGACTTCCTCCCCTGGACTCCTTGCTGAGTCAGGAGTCCCCTACATCCTGGCACACCTAGCAATGCTAATGTGCCATCTCAGCATCTATCACACTACATCAGCATCTTCTTTTTATTATATTTATTTAGCTGTGCCAGGTCTTATTTGAGGCATGCAGGATCTTTGATCTTCATTGTGGCATGCAAACTCTCAGTTCCACCATGTGGGATCCAGTTCCCCAACCAGGGATCGAACCTGGGTCCCCTGCATAGGGAGTACAGAGTCTTAGCCACTGGACCACCAGGAAAGTCCCTACATCAGTATCTTCTTTCTCCATCACTCCCAGCAAACTAGGAGATGCCCACTGTGTCTCAATCGTCTATTTTTCCATTATTGAGAGCAAGATCAAAAATACTATGGAAAGAACTGAAGAAATGAATGCAAATCATCTAGATGGTTGATTCAGAAGAACCTCAGCTCAGAGAACTCCATCAGGAGGCTGGTCTCAAAAGAGTGTGCAAAGGTTCTTTGGACAATGAAGAAATGGATCCTCCTCTGCCTACGAGTAGGGAGACCCTGGAGCCCCTAGAGACAGACCTGCTCACTCCATTCACTCTAAACTCAGAACATTGAAAACAGAGCTAACTTCTTCTCAGCAAGTTGTGTTCCTCTTACTTTCATCATTGATCAGTGCATGGCTGTAATTTCAAGACATTGTTATCAGGAGTTGGGAGGCATATAAAGTCATTAACCCTACACTACATAGTCTCTCCCCATCATATTCTTTTAGTTTTGTGTCTCCATCATTAATCTGTCTTCCTCCTTGTGATGGTTCATTTTATGTGGCAACTTGACTGGGCCATAGGGTACCCAGTTATTTGGTCAAACACTACTCCAGGTGTTTCTGTGAGGGTGTTTCTGGATGAGATTAACATTTTTTAAAACTGGAATATATTTGACATACAAAGTTGTGTAAGTTTAAGGTGTACATTGTGTTAATTTGATTCATTTCTATATTGTGATAGCATTATCATCATAGCCATAATTAGAACCTCAGTCACATTACATCATTATTTCTTATTAATAGCTGGAACAATTAAGTTCTAGTCTCTCAGCAAGTTTGATGATTATCATATTCTGTCTGTATTCACTATGTGTGTGTGTGTGTGTGTGTGTGTGTGTGAGTTACTCAGTCATGTCTGACTCTTTGCAACTCCATGGACTGTAGCTCGCCAGGCTCCTCTATCCACTGAATTCTTCAGGCAAGAATACTGGAGTGGGTTACCACTACCCTTCTCCATATATTCACTATACTGTGTCTTAGACGAGATTAACATTTAAATCAGTGATTGAGGAAAGCAGATTGCCCTACCTAATGTAGGTGGGCCTCAACCAATCAGTAGAAGGCCAGAACAGACCAAATAGGTGAGTCCTCCCCCAAATAAGAGGGAATTCCTCCTGCCAAACTGCAATTCAAACTGAGACATTGGCTTTTTTCCTGCCTATGGAATAGAACTGAAACATCTCTCCTTGGGTTTTAAGTCTGCCAGCCTTTGGACTGGAATGACACCCATTGATTCTCTTGGGTCTCCAGCTTACCAACTCACCCTACAGATCTTGGAACTTGCCTACTTCCATTACTGCATAAGCCTTATCCCAAATACACACACACACACACACACACATATATATATATATATAAAACAACTGGTCTAACCAAACTTTTTATAGTTCCCTATATGTAATGGCACCCCACTCCAGTACTCTTGCCTGGAAAATCCCATGGACAGAGGAGCCTCGTAGGCTGCAGTCCATGGGGTCGCTAAGAGTTGGACACGACTGAGCGACTTCACTTTCACTTTTCACTTTCATGCATTGGAGAAGGAAATGGCAGCCCACTCCAGTGTTCTTGCCTGGAGAATCCCAGGGACAGGGGAGCCTGGTGGGCTGCCGTCTGTGGGGTCGCACACGACTGAGGCGACTTAGCAGCAGCAGCAGCATATGTATATTTACTGGGCTTCCCAGGAGGCTCAGTGGTAAAGAATCTGCCTACCAATGCAGGAAATGAAAGAGACTTGGGTTCAACCCCTGGGTCAGGAAGATCCCCTGGAGTAGGAAATGGCACCCCACTCCAGTATTCTTGCCTGGAGAATCCCATGGACAGAGGAGCCTGATGGGCTACAGTCTGTGGGGTCGCAAAGAGTGGGACGTGACTGAGTGATGGAACACAAATATGTGTGTTTATATACACACATCCTGTGTGTTCTATTCCCTGGAGAACCCTGACTGACACACTCCTCCTGTGAAGCTGGTAGAAGATCATTTAACAGTCGTCAGGTTCATCAACCCACATGATTCCCTTCCTCGCGGTGGTGCCACTACCGGCTGACCGGCTTCCCTCCCCTCCTGTGACAAGTGGCTTCCTCAGTCCAGGGCAGCTGGGCTGGCTGGGCCAGCGGGAACCCAGATATTTGGTCCTCATGTCACAGAATTCACTAGCTTGTGACTTTGGTGGGTTTGTTAGCCTGGCTGAACCTCAATATCCTCACCTGTAAAGTGAAAAAGAAGTGCCACGCAGCGGATCATTGAGAGGATTAATGGGATAACAGGCAAAGCATTCTACACAGAATCTGGCACCAAGCAGACACCCAATAAAGGTAGTTTTCAGTTATTGTTATCTGCGGGGGTGGAGACAAAACCAACTAGACACCCTTTAAAGAACTGCACTTGAATTGTTAGAAAAGGCTCTGAGTAGAAGGGCCTGAGGGATATTACAAAGGGAAAGTGTGAGCTTGTCTGAATCCATCAGAGGCCTTTTCCCCATCCAAGTTTGTGTTGTGTGGGCCCTCGTGGAAATCACAAGATCTCTGGATAAGCAGGGAATTACTCTACTAGCATTCATATTCCTGCACTTCCATCCTAGGGATTTGCTCTCAAGGAAACTGACACAGACTGAAGAGAAAGGAAAAGCAGGACTTCCCTGCTGGTCCAGTAGCTAAGACTCCATGCTCCCCATGCAGGGGGCCCAAGTTCCATCCCTCATGAGGGATCTAGATCCCACTTGCTGCAACTAGACCCACTGCAGCCAAATAAGTAAGTTATATATATATACATATAAAGCAAAGAGAAAGGGAAAACATCCCTTCGGAAAAAGAGCTTGCTCATCCCTGTCATACTGCCTTCTGCCCATCTTGATGTCCTTCAGAGGTCAAAAATGATCCCTCCCTGTCTGCTCCCACCACTCCGATTGGTACTTCCAGCACACCTTATCTGGGACTGCAATCATTCCCTAACTGGTCCCTCTACATCGAAGTGGTAAAACTGAATACAGCAACCCCCATTTTTAAATCTTTTGATGGATTTCTCTGCCCCTTGCAGGACTAGCTCAGCAGCCGGATGGTCCTCCATGCGCTGCCTTCTCCCCCACTTTCCAGCCCTTCCTCCCAACACCCTTCTCCATGCAATACCCCACTCCAGGTTTCCACAGTGCTGAGCCACCCAGTCCTCCCCAAACTGATCTTCCAACATCTCTCCTCATTGGGCATGGAAAGGATGGACTCCATTCCATCCTTCAAAATCAGTCCAGCATTTCAACTTTCACAGAAACTGTTAATTCCAACACTCTCCACCTTCTGAACCCTCCAGTCTATTTTCTTGCCAAAGTCCCTTGAGTTTCTTTCAGTCACAGGACTCCCATGTTGCACTCTAATTTATGATTTATATGACTGTAGCCCTGTTTGTGAGTTCTTTCAGAGCAAGGAGGACATTATATTTATCTCTGCATTTCCGTGACCTATTAATGGGTGAGATGCCCAGGGGCAGTGAGTAAAGGTTAGGATTACATATTTTGAAACACACTGGTTGGTGGACTCCCCTGGTGGTCCAGTGGTTAAGACCCTGTACTCTTAGCGCAGGGGGCCCAGGTTCAATTCCTGGTCAGGGAACTAGATCCCACATGCTGCAAATAAGACCCAGTGCAGCCAAATAAATATATAAAAAGAAATACTTTTTAAAAACGACACTGGCTGGGGAGGGACAGAAAAGCATTCAACTCTAAAGGGAGAGCACAAGGGAGATTTTGTGGTGCTGGGACAAGTTCTGTATCTTGATTCAGGTGGTAGCTACACAAATGCACGTGTTAGAAAATGACACAGAACTGCATACACACATTGTCACAATCGCAGTGTCCTGACTGATACTAAAAGTGGGTCCCTCCATATCTGTAGGGTTTGGGTTCCAGGACCACCTCCCCGCCCCCGCCCAGGATACCAGAATCCAAGGATGCTCAAGTCCCTATAGTGAATGGCCCTATATCCATGGGTTTTGTATCTTCATATTTAACCAACTGCAGGTGGAAGCCCATGGATACAAGAGGCCAATTATATATTGTGTTCTGTAAGGATATTGCAAAGGAAAAGCAGGAGCTTATTTTGACCAATCAGAGGCCTTTTCCCCATCCAAGTTTGCACGGTGTTAGCCCTCATGGAAGTCACGAGATCTCTGGATAAGCAGAGAATTACTATACTAGCATTGAATCACTTGGATATGTCAGATGTAACCACTGGGGGAAACTGGATGAAGAGTCCCCGGGATCTCTCTCTACCATCCTTGCAACTTTCTGAAAATAACTATTTGATAATAAAATGTTTTTACAAAAATATGCACAGGCAAGTTTTACTGTTCTGACTCATCTAATAAAATAATTGGAAATGAGGGGCAGTCAACCCTGAACTTTTCCACAAAGTCTGATTTAAGATTATTTAAAGCTGACTGGCTAGAGGGTGAATGATGAGAACATAAACATAACCCAGATATGCTTCGACATCTGCTTTATTTAGGAACCGTAACAAATTTCTACTCAAAGGTCTTGGAATTGGTACCTAAGTGGGAAGAACTGGGAGTAGAAGAAATCAGGTCAGCACAGCTGTGGGAGCAGAATGAGGCTGTCTGTGATAAAGCACCTGAGAAAAAGAGAAAGCTCTAGAGACTCTGACAAGAGAAAGAAGAGAAATGGGTGGGAGAAAGCTGCATGTTGACCCATGACTTTGGGAAGCCATGGACCTAAAAATCGGAGCCCACGTCTTTAGTAACCTCACAAGTCAGAGATGCTGAAAACTGAGGTTTCCAGTAAACCAGCTCTTCAGCAGCTGAAGGCCTCCACACACCCGGGACCTCTGACATCCTGAGATTCCTAGCAAGCAGGGTGGGCTCACAACCTGGTGATGTTAAGAGCCAACAGCCCTAGATGCCCAGGGCCCCTAATAACTTATGTCTCTAAGAACCATGAAGCTTTTCATAAACTGAAAGCCTGAATAACCCAAGGCTTCTGACAACCCAAGGCCTATAATAAACTGAGACTCTTAGCAACCCAGGTCGCCTAGCAACCTGGGGACTCTGATCATCAGAGACTCCTAGCAACCAGGGAGATTGTACAACCTGGGGCCCCAGCACACATCCAACCCTGGACCCAGACTGCCTCTCTCTCTGCAGTGACTTCACTCTAAACCTTGAGATGCAGTGTGATCTGAGAGATAGAGACAGAATCAGAACCAAAGACCTGGGTGAAACATTCTGATTTGGCCGCTTGCTAACTGTATACCCTTTGACTTAATCTCCCTGACTATCAGACTCCTTACATACAAAATGAGAAGGATAATTATAATATCTCCTTATAAAATTATTGTGAGAATTAGGTAAGAAGGCTTATGGGAAAGGATTTTAACAAAAGCTCCACATATGCTTGCTGCCATTTCCGACTGCACCCTGTCCCCTCCCATCTCAAGACCCACCATAATATTGCATCAACTGCAAGTCAATGCTACTTCCAAAATCTCTTTCCCATATATTCCAGCTCCGTCAAAACCACCAAAGTCTCAAGCCCCCTTGTCTACACTGCCATCAGTTATCTTTCTGTTAGGTAGGAAGTTAGACAGGAGCAGTGAGGGAAGGCCTGGCTGAAAGGGATGCCTGCAGATCTCTAAACTCCATCCCACAGGAGAGCTCACAAATATGCTACAAAATAACCACAGAGACTTTCCAAGTCCTGCACATGCGCCCTCGGCACACAGGGAATGCAAATTGACCACAGGGGCTTCTCCAAGTCACCTTAGCCAGTTAGGCAGTTAGGAGCCCATTTAGGGCTCATCTGTTAATTCATAACAGATGCAAACAAGACAACTTGCTGTTATATAACTTATAATTGTCGATTGGCCTTGAGTATACACCCATTTGCATTTCCTTTCATTGATTGGTGGTGGGTGCAAGCCCTACTTTGCACTGGGCATAACCAAAAGGAAGAGCTGGAAGTGTAAAAGAGGGAAGCCAAGAGGAACTGATAGGAAGGATAAAGAGGACTCTTCTGGGAGTGTTGGACTAATAAAAGATCTGTCTGCTTGAGCTGAACTGAGCTCTAACTTGCCTGTTGTCCTACACCTTTTGGTCCATCACTCCAAATTTCTGTTGCCATGAGACAAGAACTGAAGAAGAGAAATAAACCAACCTGACATTTCCAACTCATAAGTGCTACCCTGTCTCTGTTGCTCACAAGCTTCCACTGGCTCTCTTGTTCTTTGAGTCAAGTTCAAAGTCTTTGGCACAGTACATAAACTCCTCATGATCAAGCCTGATCTTTCCAACTTCATCTTCAATCACTCTCTCAACCTCCGCTTCCTTCATTTACTCCAAAAAAAACTCTGAGAGGTGGATATTAATCATCTCGGTTTCACAAAAAGAAAATGGGGTGGAAGTAACTCACCCAAGTGAGTACAATCTTGGAAGCAGTGATTTGAAGCCAAGTCTGACAGCAAAACCCAAGTCCTTTGACTGCAAAGCGAGTCCAAAAGGCTTCCCAAAAACATACTTCTCTGGTTATTCTCTTAATAAACCAACTTTGATCTTGTACCCAAACCCCTCCATCCTTTTCTGCAAGAGCATGCGTGCTCAGTCGCTCAGTCATGTCTGACTCTTTGCCATCCATGGACTGTAGCCCTCCAGGCTCCTCTGAAAATGGAATTTCCCAGGCAAGAATACTGGGATGGGTTGCTATTTCCTTCTCCAGGGGGTCCTCCCAACCCAGGGATCGAACCCGCGTCTCCTATATCTCCTGCATTGGCAGGCAGATTCTTTACCACTGAGCCACGTGGAAAGCCCTCTCTGAACAATATTCAGTCTTGGTGGAACGTCAAGATTTACACTAGGGGGCGCTCTCCTTGCACACAAAACCATATATTATATATCAGACCTAAGAGACTGTTAATTTCCCTGGTAGTTCAGTCGGTAAAGCATCTGCTCGCAATGCGGGATACCTGGGTTCGATCCCTGGGTCGGGAAGATCCCCTGGAGAAGGAAATGGCAGCCCACTCCAGTACTCTTGCCTGGAAAATTCCATGGATGGAGGAACCTGGTGGACTACAGTCTGTGGGATTGCAAAGAGTCGGACACAACTGAGCAACTTCACTGAAGAGACTGTTGAGCTTCCGTCATAGCTCAGTGGGTAAAGAATCCACCTGCAATCCAGGAGACCCTGGCTCAATTCCTGAGTCGGGAAGATCTGCTAGAGAAGGGACAGGCTACCCACTCCAGTATTCTTGGGCTTCCTTTGTGGCCCAGCTGGTAAAGAGTCCACTCACAATGTGGGAGACCTGGCTTTGATCCCTGGGTTAGGAAGATCCCCTGGAGAAGAGAAAGGCTACCCTCTTCAGTATTCTGGCCTGGAGAATGCCATGGACTGTCAGACTCAGAGTCAGACTGAGAGACTTTCACTTCACTTCGAGAGACTAGATGCACGATACTGGATGCTTGGGGCTGGTGAACTGGAATGACCCAGAGGGATGGTACGGGGAGGGAGGAGGGAGGAGGGTTCAGGATGCGGAACACGTGTATACCTGTGGTGGATGCATGTTGATATATGGCAAAACCAATACAATATTGTAAAGTTAAAAAATAAAATAAAATATTAAAAAAAAGAGAGAGAGAGAGAGAGACTATTGGGGCTTCCCTGGTGGATCATATGGTAAAGAATCCGCCTGCAATGTGGGAGACCCAGGTTTGTCCCTGGATTGGGAAGATCCCCTGGAGGAGGGCATGGCAACCCACTCCAGCATTCTTGCCTGGAGAATCCCTGTGGACAGAGGAGCCTAGCGGGTTACAGTCCATGGGGTGGAAAAGAACTGGACACGACTGAGCGACTAAGCACAAGAGACTACTGAGACCACACCCAGGCCACCCGCAGCCTGACTCATTTTGCTTATGGCTCAAAGTGTAATTTCAGGATAAATAGTTAGAAACTTGCCTCCATGTTGCTGCTCCTAAAAGGCCCAGATATTGAATGCTAACATTTCAGGAGCTAAAAATGTCATTTTTAGTAACATCTTTCTTGTGAAATGAACAGGTTAAAATGAGTTTTAAGAATATCCCTATTCCTCCATCAGATCAGATCAGATCAGTCGCTCAGTCATGTCTGACTCTTTGCGACCCCATGAATCGCAGCACGCCAGGCCTCCCTGTCCATCACCAACTCCCGGAGTTCACCCAGACTCACATCCATCGAGTCAGTGATGCCATCCAGCCATCTAATCCTCTGTCGTCCCCTTCTCCTCTTGCCCCCAATCCCTCCCAGCATCAGAGTCTTTTCCAATGAGTCAACTCTTCGCATGAGGTGGCCAAAGTACTGGAGTTTCAACTTTAGCATCATTCCTTCCAAAGAAATCCCAGGGCTGATCTCCCTCAGAATGGACTGGTTGGATCTCCTTGCAGTCCAAGGGACTCTCAAGAGTCTTCTCCAACACCACAGTTCAAAAGCATCAATTCTTCGGCGCTCAGCCTTCTTCACAGTCCAACTCTCACATCCATATGTGACCACAGGAAAAACCATAGCCTTGACTAGACGAACCTTTGTTGGCAAAGTAATGTCTCTGCTTTTGAATATGCTATCTAGGTTGGTCATAACTTTCCTTCCAAGGAGTAAGCATCTTTTAATTTCATGGCTGCAGTCACCATCTGTAGTGATTTTGGAGCCCAGAAAAATAAAGTCTGACACTGTTTCCACTGTTTCCCCATCTATTTCCCATGAAGTGATGGGACCGGATGCCATGATCTTCGTTTTCTGAATGTTGAGCTTTAAGCCAACTTTTTCACTCTCCACTTTCACTTTCATCAAGAGGCTTTTTTATTCCTCCATAGAACTCAAAAAAAGCTACTCTCATTGCTCATTAAAATAAATATGACCCATAAACAACTTTATTAGCTGTTCGATTCTCAAGGCTGGGGGTGTGGGGAGGCCAATGGGGACAGTAGGAAGTTTTCTCCTTACATATATAGTCTGATATCTTCATTTTATGAACATGAGGACAAAAATCCTCAAAGGACATTGCTTTGGGTCCCATGTCAGGTAAGAGTGAGGGCCGAGACCAGACCCAACATTCCAGAACACAGCTTCATATTAATACACGCCTCCTGTAACTAACAAAAAGCACACAAGCGGAGCCCTCTGATGTTACTGCTTTCGGGCTCAGCGCACACAGCCTGAATACTGTCGGGGGTTCCTTATGGCGTGTGGAGGAGAAACCACACTTGGTTCTATGGGTGCTGCTGACCCGCTGACCATTTGCGAGATGGGGGAGTGACACACACACACTCTCAGAAGGCCTGGATGCCTTGCTGCGAGCCCTCGGACCCCTTTCCCCGCCTCTCTGAGAGCTGTCCTCTCTTGGCTGAGATCAGGGGCCCCAGATAGCTCTCCACAAGGTACTGGGATGGTACAATTGGGAGGAAAGACTTTCTCCTCTTGGACCCAAGGCCAGTTTCCCTCCCAAACTGCCAGGAGAAAACTCAGCACCAGCTTCATGCTGTTCAATGGATCTGAAAGGGCTCTCAGCTAGAGCTGATTTTACCCCCCAGAGAACACTTAGCAATGACTGAAGACGTTTCTGGTTACCCCAAAGTGGGGAGAGGCGTGCTGCTGACATGTAGTGAGTAGAAGCCAGGGATGTTGCTACACATCCTTCGATGTACAGGACAGCCCTCCAAAACAAATAATTATTCCACTCAAAACATCCATAGCACTGAGGTTGAAACGCTGATGTACAGCATAGAGAAGCCCCACTCTGGGACCTTCTGGGCTTCCCAGGTGGTAAAAGTTGTAAATAACACACCTACCAATGCAAGAGACATAAGAAACATGGGTTTGATCCCTGGGTCAGGAGGAGCCCCTGGAAGAGGGCACAGCAACATACTCCAGTGTTCTTGCCTGGAGAATTCCACGGACAGAGGAGCCTGGTAGGCTACAGTCCATGGGGTCACAAAGAGCTGAACACAACTGAAGTGACTTAACACGCATGAATACACTCTGGGTCCTATCTTCTGTGTGATGCTGGACAAGCCATCTCATCTCGAGGCTGCATTCTGTTTCCTGATCTGTAAAATAAGATGTTCAGTTTGATTTGATGATCTAAATGGCCCCTCCTAAGACTGGGCCCCTCCCCATCCTCTAGCTATGCTTCAGCATCACCCACACATTGACTTTGCTTATGGTGTTTTGGGTCTCTGCAAGTAAAATAGAGAATATCCTCGCCTCCATTTCTTCAACTATAATTATTTCTACTTCACCATTCCCGCATTGTCTGAGAAGAAATGAATAACCTTACATACAGTCGGCACTTAGCAAATATTTGTCTTAAAAAAAATCATAATGGATCAGAAGGGGGAAATGTTCAAGGGAACTGTGATTTGCTCAAAAGTGTCCTCATTCAACAGCCACCAGAGCAGTGGGACCTTTGAAACAAGAGAATCACATTTTTTATGGAACTTTCCAAGAGGCCCCTATGGATCTCGGGCTTTGCAGGCAGCTTTCAGAGGTAGAGGCAGTTTGGGCACTGGAGATTAACACAGCCTGCATTTGGCCCTCTGATCCATCCTAAGGAGAAATGTTTTTACCAGGAAATTTTTAAATGGGAGAATCATTTCAACAGCCCAGTCAATATGGAGTGGGGATTACAGAGCTTTGATGCAAATCTGGCCTGAAATCAAACCCCTCCTCTGCATTCCCTACACAGTGACCTAACTGTCAATAGAGATGAAAACTGCAAATCAATTAGGAGTCTTGTGAATTTCAAGTGAGAGGAAGCATCCAGTCAGTGCTTCATAATTGTTAGCTCTCATTGCTGTGATATGCTAAAGACCACAGATGGGTACCAGTCAATGTACTGCCTAGGCTCAACTGTATTCTCAACATAAGATTTTCATGAGAAATCACAAAGCCCCTTATGGTTCCAAGACAAAAATGTTTGATGGACCGTGCTACCCACCGCCTCTCTACACACAGACAGAGAGAGAAAAAGAAATATATAAACACACACAGCGAAGTAAACATTGGGTGTTTGCTCAAGATGAGGATCTGATAAATGGAGCATATCAACTTGTATTTTTTTTGTCTTTTTTTTTTTTTTGCGGGGGGGAGGTGGTGGTTTTGGCCATACCACATGGCTTGCAGGGATCTTACTTCCCTGAGCAGGGATCAAACCTAGGCCCCAGAAGTGAAAAAGCCCCATCCTAACCACTGTGCAACCAGGGAATTCCCAACTTGTGTTTTTTTTAAACCCCAGCATCTTCTCCCTCCCTCAACTGCTGAGGAATGTGTGAGTCAAAGGAAGTGAAGATTGCTGCTTCCAACTGCTTAAAGCAGGGCAGGTGTCGTTCAACCCTGAGCCTCAGCAAAAAAGCAACTCTGTAATACAGAATGTGTCCCATGGTGAAGCCAAGACCATTCTTTACTCACTAAAGGTCAACAAGGACGTAGATAAGTTAAGCTATGCAGAGAACTAACATTCTGAAATGCCAAGTCTTCAGGTTAAATATCTAAAATCAATCATTCAAAATACAAGGAGATGCAACCCCAAGGAATGATCAGAATCTGAGCCACTCCACTGGATCTAAAACCCAGATTGCTAGCATCCTGCTAAGGCTCTCGCACATACGGTGGCTGAGCTCAGAATCCACACTGCGTGAATGTGTCCTGCACACAGGCAGCGAGTTCACGGGCTTGTACGGCACATTGGTGAGCTCCCAGGTGTGCCTTCCTACTGCTCGGAGGATGGAGAGACTCAGCCTTTGCAGAAGAAATAGAAAGGAAGGTAGAGGAGGCAGAAGTGGACGGTAACATCCAATTCTGTTTCCTTCAACATTCTAAGGAAAGAAGTGGAAATGCGCTCTTCTCCTGGTTAATCCACCCTTTCTCCAGGGAAGCTGGCTTTTAGTCATCATTCAGTGTTCTCTGCAAAGGAAGTCAATGTACTGTAGAAGAAGGCAATGGAGCTATTCCAGAAGCTTTAGTCTAATTGTGTTATCAGCACTCAGCCTTAAATGCAATGCTTGTCCTTTAAAAGCACCCGGTTCCTTTGAGTCTAGGGCAAAGGGGTGAGAATAAACCAGAGCAGAGCTCAGGGCAGGGGTGAGTAGGAGGAGGATTTCAGCTCCACGGCTGGCCTCGGGAGAAGGCGCCCCCCTCGGGGCTCAAGGGGTTAAGTTCAAAAAGGGAAAGCAAGCTCAAGTGTGAAAGAAACAAATGTCAGGAAGGCTGCTCTGGGGGGATGAGGGTTCATCAAGGGAAGGTCTGAGCAACCAGTCAGAGCTACGTGTACAGAAGTCAGTCCTGAAAAATCTATCCCTCTGTGGCAAGACCTCACCAGCAAGCAAATAGGGAAGGGAACGGGTATGAAGCCTTACCTTCTCATTTCTCACAATCTTCTCAGGCCCTGACCCAGACACTGGTACCCAATAGGTGCTTAATAAGCATTTGCAGCATCAATGAACACACAACAAAGCCTCTAGAGAGACCAAGTCCATGCACCTCCTTCTTGCCCCCACCATCCTTCCCTGTGAGGATGAGAGGATACCACTGCCTGCCTAAGGACTCCTTGGTGATTTCCTGAATTACTAATTTTCATTAGGCATCAAGAACAAAAGGACGAACGCTGCCAAGTTGTAAAGGATGAGAATGCATACGTGTGTGCTTAGTCGCTTCACTCGTGTCCGACTCTTTGCGACCCCATGAACTGTAGCCCGCCAGGATCCTCTGTCCACGGGATTCTCCAGGCAAGAATACTGGAGTGGGCTGCCATGCCCTCCTCCAGGGGATCTTCCCGACTCAGGGATCATACCTGTGTCTCTTCCATCTCCAGCACTGGCGGGCAGTTTCTTTACTGCTAGTGTTACCTGGGAAGCCCAAGGATGAGACTATTGTGGGAGAAACCTAATGGAAAACATAGAGTGTGGAGATGGATCTGCTGATTGAGCTCTTGGGACAGGGCCTGGGAGGGGTAAAAGTGGCCACTGCCAAAGCAAGAGGGGCTGCGATGGATGCCCTGTGGGCTTGTCCCTCGTGTGACCTGAGAAGGGCAGAGAAGGCTGGACCTCGTTTCTTGGCCTTGGTCTGCAGGGGACTTAAAACCATATACAGCAATCTAGCCAACCTGTGATGGGGTATGACCTAGCCCGTCACTTGGGCATTCTTCCTTCCCTGCGTGGGCTCCTCATGCAGCCAGTGGGGCAGCAAAGAGGTAGGGAGGCCGGGTCGGAGGGGGCTGGGTTTGGTTCAGTTCTAGAAACAGCAAGCAGGCTGCCTGCCGCAAAGGAACTGCTGAGATCACAGTGAAAAACTGGTAATGAGAGGAACCACCATCCCTCTGCCTGGTGGCTCAGGACCTGGGAGCCAGATGTTTCACGGGACAAGGATGTCCTGCATCTGAGTCAGAGGCAGGCAAGGAACTGGGGTTCCTGCAATCCAGCTGGTGGGGGCTGAGTCACAGCACAAACTGGGGCTGTTTGTTATCTTGTCATCTGGCTTTGCCCACATTCAGGTGTGGCCAGAAGCATCTTCTCTACACCCGGTCTCTAGGAATGGAAAATGGAAAGAATGCAGACTCAGATGTGGCCGTAATGTAACGATGTCAGAGATTCCTCCTCCACCAGCCATGAGAAAGAAAAATTTCTGATGAAATGATCATAATGTAAAGATTCTTTAAAAGTCTAATTGGGTAGCATGGTGGAAAGATTAAGCCAACAGCTCTGGAGTTAGATGGCCTGGGTTTGAAGCTTAAACCCAAGTTCCAACACTTAACTACCTTGGAATCTTGGGCAAGTCAGTTAACCCTCAACTCCAGTTTCCTCATTAATAATGTGGGGTTAAAATAACACCCTCTTCCGTGCCTGTCGGGCTTCCCTGGTGGCTCAGACGGTAAAGAATCTGCCTGCAATGCAGAAGACCTGGGTTCAATTTCTGGGTTGGGAAGATCTCCTGGAGAAGGGAATGGCTAGCCATTCCAGTATTTTTGCCTGGAGAATCCCAAGGACAGAGGACTCTGGTGGGCTATGGTCCATGGGCTTGCCAAGAGTCGGACGCGACTGAAGCCACTTAGCACATAATGCACAAACCCTTGGTCCTACCCTCTAGAATTCCTGCCTTTTTCAATGAGAAAAAAAATTGCCTCAGTTAGCCATAAGTCCGAGGTGGACAAGAGGCATGTGGAGAAGACCAGGACCCATCTCAGTGCTTGGAGCCGAGCCAAGGTCAGCCCAATGCAGATCAACCAAACCCTAGCTAACACACAGCCCAAAAGCCCAGAAAGAATGCTCGCTGTAACTCACTGAAATTTCACAGTTGTTTGTTATGCAGCAACATCACTGACTACATGATGACTTTTGAGGGGCCTTTTCAAAAAGTGCCTTCATTTAAAGAAAGAGTCTGGCTATTAAAATAGAAAAGTTTACAGGAAATTTGAGCACTCCTTGTTTCTCTCACTTTGGAGAGCAATTTCACATCCAGAAGAGCTGAAGACAGATGCACATACCTTAGCAGTCAACTACTCCACCTCTAGGTCATTCTGCACCACAGAGATAAAGGGCCAGAGGGTAAGCATTTTAGGCATTTCAGACTAGACGGTCTCTATGAACATATGCAACCACTCAACTCTGCAATTGCAGCATAAAAGCAGACGCAGAGAATGCTTAATTGAATGCCCCTACCAGTGTTTCAATAAACCTTGTTTTTTGTGGCTACTGAAATGTGAATTTTATATCATTTTCATGTGTCACAAAATATTCTTATTTCCTTAACCATTAAAAATCTAAAAATCATCCATCAAAGGGTAAATGGATAAACAAAATGTGGTAGACACACACAATGAAATATTCTTCGGCCTTAAAAGGAAGGAAATCCTGATACATGCTACAACATGGTTGAACCTTGAGGTCATCATGCAAAGTGAAGTGAAGGTGTTAGTCACTCAGTCACGTCTGACTCTTTGCAATTCCATGGACAGTAACCCACCAGGCTCCTTCGTCCATGGGATTTCCCAGGCAAGAATACTGGAGTGGATTGTCATCCCTTCTCCAGGGGATCTTCCCAACCCAGGGGTCAAACTCAAGTCTCCTGCATTGCAGGCAGATTCTTTACTGTCTGAGCCACCAGGAAGCCCTCAGTGAAGTAAGCCAATCACCAAAGGACAAATAGCATGTGACTCCACACATATGAGGCCCCTAGAGTAGTCAGATTCATAGAAGCAGAAAGTGGATGGTGGAGAAGGGCATAGGAAGTTGTTGCTTAATGGACAGAGAGCTTTGATTTAAGAAGATGGAAAAGTTCTGGAGATGAATGATGATGATGGTTATACACCAGTGTGAAGGTCCTCAAGGCCACTAAACTTTAGAATGGTTTAAAAAAAATTTTTTTAAGAATGATTAAAATAGTAACATTGTATGTTATGTATATTGTGAATTTCTTAAAATTAAAAAAAATAAAAAATAAAAACTATTCTTAATTTACAATCCCATACTAAAACAGGGGGATTTGACCTACCAGCCATGGTAAACAACACTTGCCCTAAAGAAATTCTCTCAGATGTGCCCAGGAAATAAGTATAGGAGTTCATCACAGCACTGTCTGTGTTATTAAAAAAAGAAAAAACAAGGAAATAACCTAACTATTCATCAAGAGGAAAATGGAGCAATACATTGTGGTATAATTAGTCAATGGAATACACTATGATAAGTGGAAGATGCTACAATTTTATCTAAAACTTAAAACCCTACTGAATAATGCTATATTGTATTAATGCATGCATAAATATGCAATGTAAGTGTAAAATCATACATAGGAATGATAAACACTGAATTCACAGTAATAGTTAGCTCTGAGGAGGAGGGAGAAGAATAGCAATGGGAGTGGAAAGTACAGGGAGCTTCAGTTATATCAGTAATGTTTTTTTCTTTAAATGAGATCTGATTCAAATATGACACAATGTTAAGATTTGATCAAGCTTAATGGTAGGTAAATAGGTAGTCATTATACTCTTTTCTTGTCTGATCCTTGAAATAATTCACGATGAAAAAATTAATTCATAAAAGGGGGGAAATCAAAGAGAGGAACAAATTTTTAAGGGAAAAAAAAAAAGCCTGTAATTTCAAAGCATGCCAGTAGCAGTAGATGAATAGCAGAAGAGGCTATCAGTTCATCTCACTTATCCTTCTGGGTTTTCTCCGCCAGCTTAGAACTCAGCGGGGCAAACCTGAGTCAGAGACCCATGTTTGGAACCCTTGGATGGTTCCACCCATGAATCTGTCCCCGTGATGGATCCCAGACCAGCCATCCCTGAGAAACATGCTCTAGCCACACCCACTTTCCAGGGGCACCCCGTCTTCACCCATGAGGCACAAGAAGGCATTTCAGGACTTCAAGATGTTTCGTTGTGAAAGCCCAGGTTCTCTCACCTATATCTGCAGAGATGGAAAAGACAGTCCAGTTCCCAAGCCTTCTCTTGGAGATCCATCATCCATTCAATGACTGTTGATTGACCTTAGTTCTAGTCCACATTTAAAGCTGTCCATTAAGATTAGGTTAGACGGAAGTAAGGAGAAACCCAGATAACGGTGACTTCAATGAGACAGAAGTCTATTTCTGCTTCATGTGAAATAAATCCACAGGTAGACAATTGAGAGCTGTTATGAAGACTTTGTCATCCCTATGGTGTGACTTGTCCTCTGGCTTCCAAGATGGCAGCTGGAGCTCCAGTTATCAGATCTGCCTTCCCAGTAGCAAGACGAAAGAAAGAGAGAAGGACCTGCCTTCTTGCCTTGGAAGGAGGCTTCTAGAAAGTACCCTATGATGTTTCCACCAACATCTCATTGACCAGAACATAGTCAAATGGCCACACTTTCTCCAAGAAAAGCTAGAAAATGTCTTTTTCTGAGAAGCTATGAACCCAGCAGAAACCAAGAGCTCCATTACCAAGGAAGAGGAGGAGGACAGATATTAGAGAAGGCAGCTTGCAATCTCTGCCACAGTTGCCGACTTACTGCGTCACCTTGAGCAGATGTTATCCTTCAGTCAATGCACAGGTCTAGGTAAGTCATAGCTGAGACCCTCCCCAGATCTGACATCCTTATTCTACGCTAAAATGTTACATTTATGTATTTCACCTGATTCCAAAGTTGAAAGACGATAAACCCAGGCACCTATGAGCACCGTATCTTTAACAAAGGAGGCAAGGATATACAATGGAGAAAAGACAGCCTCTTCAATAAGTTGTTCTGGGAAACGTGGACAGACAGTCAGGGCTTAGTTGCTCAGTCATGTCCGACTCCTTGCAACCTCATGGACTGTAGCCTGCCAGGCTCCTCTGTCCCAGGGATTCTGGACCAAGGAGTGGAATCCAGTATTTCCCAGGCAAGAATACTGGAGTGGGTTGCCATTTCCTCCTCCGGGGGACCTTCCTGACCCAGGGATCGAACCAGCATCTCCTGTCTCTCCTGCATTGCAGGAGGATTTTTTACTGCCAAGCCACTGGGGAAGCCCAGGAAAACTGGACAGCTACGTGTAAAAGAATGAAACTAGAATACTTCCTAACACCATACACAAAAATAAATGCAAAATGTATTAAAGACTTAAATGTTAAGGCCAGAAACAATAAAACTCTTAGAGGAAAACAGACAGAACACTATTTGACATAAATCACAGCAAGATCCTCTTTGACCCACCGTCTAGAGTAATGGAAATAAAAACAAACAAAAAAACAAATGGGACCTAATTAAACTTAAAAGCTTTTGCACAGCAAAGGAAACAATAAAAAAGATTAAAAGACAACCCTCAGAATGGGAGAAAATAATTGCAAATGAAGCAACTGACAAAGGATTAGTCTCCAAAATACATAAGCAGCTTATACAGCTCAATATCAGAAAAAGAAACAGCCCAATCATAAAGTGGGCAGAAGACCTGAACAGACATTTCTCCAAAGGAAACATACAGATGGCCAATAAACACATGAAAAGATTCTCAGCATCACTCATTATTAAAGAAATACGAATCAAATCTACAATAGGTATCACCTCATACCAGTCAGAATGGCTATCATCAAAAAATCGATAAACAGTAAATACTAGAGAGGAAATGGAGAAAAGGGAACCCTCCTGTACTGTTGATGAAAATGTAAACTGATACAGCCATTATGCAGCAGCAGCAGCATGGAAATTCCTTAAAAAAAAAAAACAGGAATAAACCCATTATATGACCTAGCAATTCCATTACTGGCATATACCCTGAGTAAACCATAATTCTAAAAAGACACATGTGCCTGGATGTTCACTGCAGCACTATTTACAATAGCCAAGACATGGAAGCAACTTAGATGTCCATCAACAGATGAATGCATAAAGAGGTTGTGGTACTTACATACAATGGAATATTACTCAACCATAAAAAAGGAATGAATTTGAATCAGTGGTAGTGAGGTGGACGAACCTGGAGCCTCTTATACAAAGTGAAGTAAATCAGAAAAAGAAAAACAAATATCATACAGTAATGCATATATATGGAATCTAGAAAAACAGTAGTGATGAACCTCTTTGCAGGGAAGGAATGAAGACACAGATGTGGGCTCGTGGACACAGTAGAGGAAGGAGAGCGAGGGATGAATGGAAAAGGTAGAACTGACATATATACACTCTCCTGTGCAAAACAGACAGCTAGTGGGAAGCTAATGTACAACACACGGAGCTCAGCCTGGTGCTCTGAGATAATCTAGAGGGTGGGATGGGGGAAGGAGAGGGAGGCTCAAGAAGGAGAGCATATATATAATATAATTATGACTGATTCGCATTGTTGTACAGCAGAGACCAACACAACATTGTAAAGCAATTTTCCTCCAGTTAAAAAACAAATTGCAAAAAAAAAGGCAAGAGAAAGAAACTAAGATTTATTACTTACTCATGAGTGATCGATTCTTTCTCTGTTTATCTCTTTTCAACCTCATAAGTGACTATATGATGTTGGATGTATTACTGCCTTTTGGAGATGAGAAAATTGAAGTTCAAAAAGGCTAAACCACCTCCCAAATTCATACAGCTTTAATGATGGGACCAGGATTTGAATCCCACCCACCCATGCGCCTTCAATATACCATGTTGCCAGTTTCCATATTTGGAAATAGACCAGAACACAATCTCAGGTCTGCCACTTATTAACAGTGTAACCTTGAATGAGGTTTGTTTTGTTTGTTTTTTTTTTTTTTTGGAGTATAGTTAGTTTGCTCTGCTGTGTCAGTTTCTGCTTGTACAGCAAAGTTAATCATCCATATGTATACATATATTCCTCTTTTTTGGATTTCCTTCCCATTTAGGTCCCCACAGAGCACCAAGTAGAGATCCTTGTTTTCTTCAGCAGGTTCTCATTGTCTATTTTGTACATGTGCTGCATGTTAATTTGCTCAGCCATATCCAACTCTTTGGGACCACATGGACTGTAGCCGCCAGGCTCCTCTGTCCATGGAATTCTCCAGGCAAGAACACTGGAGTGGGTTGCTATGCCCTTCTCCAGGGGATCTTCCCAACACAGGGATCGAACTTGAGCCTCCTCCATCTCCTGCATTGGCAGGTGGATACTTTCCCACTGTGCCACCTGGAAAGCCCTATTTTATACGTAGTAGTGCGTATATGTCAATCCCGAGCTCCCGATTCATCCCACTCTCTCCTTCCCCCTTGGCATCCATGCGTTTGTTCTCTACACCTGTGTGGTCAAGTTGCCCACTGTCTCTGCGCTTCATCTTTCTCATTTGCAAAATAGGAATAATAATGGTTGCTAGGCTATATGGTTGTTGAGAAGATGAAATGAGGGAATAAACATAAAATGTTTGGAACATGCCTGGCACACAGTATTAGTCTACAAGTGTTAGCTATTATATTAGGCAACATTTGAGAGGTTCCTTGAAGGAGAACTGAGCAACAGAGGATGTTCCAGGCAGAGGGAACCTGTCTAAAGCCAGGAGACGGTGAAGGCGGAGCCAGGGCTAAAGGCATGAGCGGGAGTCATGAGTCTCCAACTTTACGATGTCAGTGGGGCTTTCATGGGTTAGGTCTGGCTACCTATTTGATTTGAGTAAATCTCAGGAAAACTCCTAAGAATGAAAAAAGTCTATAGACATGAATCTGAAATTTTACCTTGAAGGGAAGGGAAGAGTAACATACGTGAACTGCCAGCTGCAAGCTCCCCACGCTCTAGGAGCGTGAAAAGAGGGGCTGCTGAAAGCCCAGAGGGAAGACCATGACCTTGGGTCCTTGCTCAGTCTGGACCTTATTATGCCATATTCCAGGTGTTATGGCTTGTTATTCAAAGCTGGCAGTCAGCCAACACTGCAGCACCCAGCCGCACCTTCTGGACTTTGTCCCTAGGCAGGAGACTTTTCCCCTCTGTGTACTTAAGAAAGGGAGGGCTACTCATGCCACACCCACGGGTCCATCTGGCCACAGGGCTGCATCCAAGCAGAGGCCTGAGAGCTAGGGCTGTCCTCCCCACACCAGCCCCTCCTGGGGGAAGCACCTCATGGTCTCAGGGACCGTGGGCAGACCCAGCCCATATAAAATTGGGCAAAGACTTCTCTGGTGGTCCAGTGATTAAGAAATTGCCTTGCCTTGCACAGGACACAGTTCGATTCCTGGTTCGGGAAGATTCCACATGCCATGGGGTCAATGAAGCCCAGGCTCCCTAGAGCCTGTGCTCCACAAAAAGAGAAGTCACTGCAATGAGAAGCCCATACCCTGCAGCTGCACAGTAGCCCCCACTCGCCGCAACTAGAGAAAGCCCACTCAGAACAATGAAGACCCAGTGCAGCCGAAATTAAGTTAAAAAAAAAAAAACTGGGTGAATCATAATGGGGAGAGACCTGAAAATAGGCTTTGGGAGACCTGGATGCTTATCCCAAATCTGCCACTAAGTCATTCTGCAGCCTCGGGCCAACGCCTGATCGCCCTCATCCAAGGGTCGGTAGGAATAATCACATCCTTCTGGTAAGATCCTTCACTGATTGTGAAGATTAAATGAAATAATGCACGGACAGCATTTAAATCAGCTCAGCGGGCAGCGGGGATCCAGCCCACACAAGGCCCTTGTTTCTTAAGGCTTCTCGCAGCTTCAGCACCTCCGCATGGTGATCTGGGGTCCCCTGAGTGATTAGATGGTTTCTGGTTTTTCATCCGGGGCTTCTGTGCTTCAAGAGTTTACCTTTGAACTCTTCCACATTGTTTACGTTTTTATGACTTCTTATCACACCTTTCTCATGATGACCAACATCAGGGGCCCCAGGTAACACATTTCTCTCCCTTCTCCAAGCTCCAATAAGATAAACCAATGACACAGATACACAAGGATTACAAGCCAAATGGAAAACAAATATCAAGCTTACTTGTCTACTCTGATGTGTTCCAAATCTCTAACCATGAGCTTTCCTATAATTCATGTTGGAGAATTCAGATCAGGCCAAGGGTATACATGGGATTTCTAAACTCTCAAATCTAAATATTGGAACAGACTTCCTGACACCACACCCTGAGGCTCACCTGCAGAGACTGTGATGAGGCCTCAGAGGAAGCTCAGTTCAGCTATGCCGACAAGGATGTGAGCCTTCTAGGAGGTAGCCCCAAGCCTGGACCAAAGATGCTCCACCTTGAGACAGTAGGAGGAGGAGGGCTCGCTGAGGAGCGAGGGAACTTGACCAGAAACAGTCGACCTGGATCCTCACTCATTTAGAGTCACAGCGGCCCTGCCCACTAGAAAGTGACCCAGAGAATACCCACTTCTGTCCAGCTAGTCTGGACACTCCTCCTCCTGGGCAGGGATAAAGAACAATTGGGGAGAAGACACCACACATCCTTTGACATGCCTCCATCTTGAGAAGAGCACATTTGAGTGGAGTTTCTAAAGGAAGGTGAGGAGAGATATTCTATCTTGCAAAACAACATGAGTCTTCCATTTTTAGTCTTAGCTTTGTGCTGTGCTGTGCTTAGTCATTCAATCATGTCCGACTCTTTGCAACCCCTTGGACTGGAACCCACCAGGCTCCTCTGTCCATGGGGATTCTCCAGACAAGAATACTGGAGTGGGTTGCCATGCCTTCCTCCAGGGGATCTTCCCAACCCAGGGATCGAACCCAGGGCTCCCACATTGCAGGCGCGTAAGCAAGAGCAAATCCCTACCCTTGAACATGTACACATATACATTCATACACACACACACACACATGCACACACACACACGCACACCACCTGATCCCACCTGTGCAGGAAGCACGAGGTTGAATGGAATGATTGAGTTTGCTCTCCTAGCTGGACCTCTTATCCAAACAGAACATAGAAGCTGGATAAAGGAACATCCAGGGACTTCCCTGGCAGTCCAGTGGTTAAGACCTCACCTTCCAAAGTAGGCTGTGTGGTGCGATCCCCGGTTTGGGAGCTAAGCCAAAACACCAGAACGCAAACAACAGAAGCAATATTGTAACAAATTCAAAACAGACTTTAAAAATGGTTCACACACACACACAAACTTTTAAAAAGGATTTTTTTTAAAAGGCACATCCAAGCCAGAAAACCACTGGAACTGCATGCCTTATATCTGGTGTACAAGGGAAGACATTGCTGAATCTTGGTCCTAGAGTCCCTGTGGCTGACACCCTAAAAATAAATAGAAGCATGGTGTTTCATCTGCCCTTCTGAAACATTAACCCAACAGACCAGCAGGCCAGGGTCATAGGCTCACACCAAGAAGTGTTTATGAAACCTTCCTGAGAGCGGGATCCAGAGCTCATCCTTGCACAGGCTGCCCGCCCAGTTGTCATGCCCAGGTAGAGCCCTGCACCCAGCAATGAACTGGGAATGCCTTGGCCTGACTGTCCTCAGACCTTCCCTTACTAGCCACACAAGCTTGGAGACTTACTTCCTCTGGGGCTTGTTTCTTCCCTGCTAAGTCTCTTTTTCCTAATTTCATAACAGGAACAATAATTGCTACCCCAAATAGGAAAAGGAGTACGTCAAGGCTGTATATTGTCACCCTGCTTATTTAACTTGTATACAGAGTACATCAAGAGAAATGTTGGGCTGGATGAAGCACAAGCTGGAATCAAGATTGCCGGGAGAAATATCAATAATGTCAGATAGGCTGATGACACCACCCTTATGGCAGAAAGTGAAGAAAAACTAAAGAGCCTCTTGATGAAAGTGAAAGAGGAGCATGAAAAAGTTGGCTTAAAGCTCAACATTCAGAAAACGAAGATCATGGCATCTGGTCCCATCACTTAATGGCAAATAGATGAGGAAACAGTGGAAACAATGTCAGACTTTATTTTTGGGGGCTCCAAAATCACTGCAGATGGTGATTGCAGCCATGAAATTAAAAGATGCTTGCTCCTTGGAAGAAACGTTATGACCAACATAGACAGCATATTAAAAAGCAGAGACATTACTTCGTCAACAAAGGTCCATCTAGTCAAGGCTATGGTTTTTCCAGTAGTCATGTATGGATGTGAGAGTTGGACTATAAAGAAAGCTGAGCGCCGAAGAATTGATGCTTTTGAACTGTGGTGTTGGAGAAGACTCTTGAGAGTCCCTTGGACCTCAAGGAGATCCAACCCGTCCATCCTAAAGGAGGTCAGTCCTGGTTGTTCATTGGAAGGACTGATGTTGAAGCTGAAACTCCAATACTTTGGCCACCTGATGTGAAGAGCTGACTCATTTGAAAAGACCCTGATACTGGGAAAGATTGAAAGTAGGAGGAGAAGGGGACAACAGAGGATGAGATGGCTGGATGGCATCACCAACCTAATGGACATGAGTTTGGGTAAACTCCGGGAGTTGGCGATGGACAGGGAGGCCTGGCATGCTGCAGTCCATGGGGTCACAAAGAGTCGGACAGGACTGAGCAGCTGAACTGAACTGAACTGAACTGATGGGCCTCCCAGGCATGTGCATAAGGGGTCCATGGACTCCAGCAAGGTAGGTACAGAATGTGATCCCCACTGAGGAGGGGGCATGGGGGATACACAAAGTCCCACCAGGTCGGGAGGAAATTATCAGTCCAACAAGAACAGTGATGGAGGAAAAAGCAGTTTTGTATATCTTTAGTAAGCCAGATGCGGCCGGGTCACCTGGAGAGACAATATGAGACAGCTTCTCACAGGGAAGAATAAAGCCCAGAGTTGAAAGGAACAGAACAGGCAAGTCCATTAGCGGAAGTAAATAATGAAGATCGGAGAGACAAATGGCAAAGGTGATGGACTGAAACAGAAATCACTCAAAAATAAAAATCAAAAAAAGAACCAAAGTGAGAAGGCTGTACAAATAGAGTGGTAATTAAGAGAGAAAGATAGGGCAGCAGGCAGGGTGGAGGGTTATGCATCCCTGGGAAATGCTGGGGGCAGGGAGGGCCGGAGGGAACCGGTGGAGCTGAAAGAGGAGAGACAGACAAAGGTGGTGCCAGACAGAAGCATGGACGGCACACAGTGTTCAGAGGTCTGTCCCAGGAACAAGGAAGGCTCAGAGAGAGCCGGGCAGGCTGTGGTGAGAGAACACGGCCTCCCAGCTAATGGCATAATTCTAGAACTGACCAAGCCCTAAAACCAAGACAGCGCCCCAGGGACTTGGGGTCTGGCTGTCGAGTTCTTCAAACTGCCTCAAGACCAAGCAGACCTTCAACTGCTGTCTCGGGAAAAGGAGAAGGTTGGCCAAGGAAACAAGAATACACGTGTACTATGTATAACATAGAGAAACAACAAGGACCTACTATGCAGCACAGGGAACTAGTCAATATCTTACAATAACCTATAATGGAAAAGAATCTGGAAAAGAATAGAAATATACGACTGAATCACTTTGCTGCACACTTGAAATTAACACAACCATGTACATCACTATACTTCAATTTTTAATTTTTTATGTTTTTATTATATATTTTGATATATTTTTCAGATTGTTTTCTATTCTATATGTAAACTCTTTAATATTCTATTCTATATATATATATTCTATTATATATATGTGAATCACTTATGCTGTACACCAGAAACTAATACAACATTGTAAATCAACTATACTTCAATTTTTTTTTTAATTTAAATAATAAAAATAAGAACAATACATATGGAAAGGATAGTGGGCAGCTCTGACAAGTTGGAGCCCGCGGCTGTGGAGCAAGTAGGGGCAAGGCGTTTGTGCCAAGGTTGGCATGAGGGGAATGCCCCCACAGACAAAGCTGTGGGTGCCATGCTGGATGGCAACCAACTGCTTGGCCATCCTAGGAGAAGTCACAGAGGAACCCACAGAGGAAGTGGGGAGACGGGGTCACCACACTCAGGTCCACAACTGGCTTTGGGCCAGATGATGAACCAGGAGAAATATTGGTGGGAACTCGGGAGGCAAAGAAAATGGCAAATGTACTCTGTGGGAGAAGGCGGGGGTGGGATGATTTGAAAGAATAGCATTGAAACATGTATATTACCATATGTGAAATAGATCACCAGTCCAAGTTCAATGCATGAAACAGGGCACTCAAAGCCCGTGCACTGGGACGAATGACCCAGAGGGATGGGATGGGGAGGGAGGTGGGAGGGGCTTTGGGGACGGGGGACACACGTATACCCATGGCTGATTCATGTCAATGGATGGCAAAAACCACCACAATATTGTTAAGTAATTAGCCTCCAATTAAATTAATTTTAAAAAATTTAAAAAATAAAAAGAGAGGGGAAAAAGGGAAGAAAATGGCAAACATTTGAAAGAATCTGGAGAAGAGGGTGCCGTGGCGGGGTGAGGTTCAGATGTTAGCCCCTTTGAAAACTGCACGAAGCGAGACCAAGTGAAGAGTGTCACCCTTAGGCAGGGATCGACCAACAGGGCAAACACAGATGGTTATTTGAGTATTTGCTGCTGAAAGAAGAAAAACTGAGCATCTTTAGTGCATATATGGTACTTCAAAGTCACAATGTTTTGAACACGGACGGGGTGTAGGGCAGTGGCTAGGGCACACTACAGACATCAGACCCCTCACTTCACACACACACACATAGGTGCTTCCCTGGTGGTCCACTGGTTAAGAATTCACCTGCCAATGCAGGGGACACAGGTTCGATCCCTGGTCCCAGAGAAGTCCATATGCTGTGGAGCAACTAAGCCTGTGCCCCACAACTACTGAGCCTGTGCTCTGGAGCCCATGCTAGAGAAGCAAGAGGAGCCCCCGTAATGAGGAGCCCACGCGCCGAAACTAGAGAGTAGCCCCCGCTTGCCACAACTAGAGAAAGCCCGAGCACAGCAATAGGGACCCAGCGCAGGCAAAAATAAATAAATAAAAAGTCACACGTGCACTTTATGGACCTATCTTCGCGAGGGCATCAAGACTCAAGAGTAGGTAAGCAATTTGCCTAAGGCCACACAGCTAACAAGAGACAAAACTAAGATTTGGTTGCAGGTTGGGCTGACACCCAAGGCCAGGCTCCGGCTCCTAATTGCTCTTCTGTGAAGGTAACCCTGCTTTGAGAGATGCTGTTTCTCCCATCCGAACAATCCGGTAGAGGCTCTGTGAAAAGGATCTCTAGAATGGGAGGGGGCCCTGAGTCAGGGCCCCGGGGTGAATGAGGAGCTTCTCTTTATTCTCCTCCAGCCCCACTTACTTCTTTCTGCCTTCACATTGTATTATAATCATTTGTTTACCCACCTATCTCATCTATTAGGCCAGTGAGTGCTTCTCATCCCTGGCTGCACTTTAGAATCTCTTTTTAAAAAGTAACAATTCCTGGGGTCCACTCTAGACCAATTAAATCGGAATCTCTAGGTCTAGGATTTCGGCCTTCTTTTAAATTCAATGATTCTGATGTGCTGTTGGATTTGCAACCCACCGTGGCAGACTGAGGGCACTTCCAGGTCATGGACCAGGTCACGGGCTCTGAATCCCCAGAGCCCAGCAGAGCCTGATTCATCGTAGGGGCTCCAACATGTTTAGTGAGAGGATGAACACAGAGAGCAGAAGACAAAGATCCAGACTAGAGGAAGGAAAATCGGGGAAATGTTATGCAGAAGGGAGGCAGGCAGAAGGGAGTGATTTGAGACTTGAGAAGCAGAGAGAATCTTTAAAGATGCCAGGGGCAAAGGAAGAACCTGGACGAGGCTGCCTTGCATAACAAATCTCTAGTTAAAGCTCAAATGAAGCTTCAGTGCAGAATAAACAGCACCTGCATCAGAGAAAAATGAGGTGAAGAGGAGTCTAAAACGTGAATATGCCAGATTGGTGGGTTTTGGGGGCCAGAAGACTTGGTGTCGGTGAAAGGAGATGAAGAGGGCAAGGTGCCAAAAAGAAAGAAAAAAAGAGTAGGATTGTAATTGTGAGAACCGCTGAAACATGGGGAAGAATACGACCAGGAAGATAAGACTCACAATTTAAAAATAAAATGGGAAAACAAGAGAAAGCGAGGTTAAGCATGAGAGGAGTGAATTCCTAAGTCATCCTTATGTGTATTTGCTCAAAATGCTGTGGTTTCAGTGCTGGGAGAAGAATTCAAGGTAAATAAAATATGCAAATGCATTTCATAATGAAAAATCCTGTGATGAACAGAGCTAATCGCTGTGAAAATTCTCTGGGGGAAGACAAAAAAGCACACAAAATGTTCTAGAAATGATAGGGGGCATGATTATCTAAGGTAGATAATTCTAAGGGAGGTGTCACTGTGTATGCTAAGAACACTGGCTCTCCAAGTGTTGGTCATTGGTCAACCAAACAGAGGCCCAGAGTTCTCTTAGTTCAGGTTCAGACAGCTCTCAAAAAGGGAGGCTGTCGCGGGCTGAGCGTTGGAGAACGGTGCTTGCCTAGTATAGACAACAGGTACCCTGGAGCCATCTCAAGTTGGAAGAATTAGGTTTAAGTCTCTAGTGGCAATACATGAAGCCAGAAAATACATAAAAATAAAATAAAGGTAGCAGAGTAGTTAACAGAGAGAAGGGAAATGTATCCGGCATTTATCAAGTGCCTACTAAGTGCTAGACACTGGCCATATGGTATTTTATGTAAACATCAAAATAACTCTACAATGGCCTTAGACTGGCCCAAGATCATATTAGATGTTAGAGTGACCTATAGCCCTCTTCTCTTTTCACCCCATACTCTTTCCCTAGCATCACCTCGTCAGCTACAACTCTAACATAAGGATCTATGAAAAACCTCCAGCCTAGGGACATCCCTCATGGTCCAGTGCTTAAAAATCTGCCTTGTAATGCAGGGGACATGGGTTTGATCCCTGGTCAGGGAACTAAGATCCCAACTAAGATCCTTAGTTGCCTTGGAGCAACTAAACTTGTTCATGGCAACTACTGAGCCCATGAGCCATAACTAGAGAGTCCACGCACCGCAACAAAAGATCCTGGGCGCTGCAACTAAGACCTGACTCAGCCAAAGAAATAAATAAAATATGTTTTAAAGTACTGTACCAAAAATTTTCCAGCATAGTCTTCCCTGAACCATTGTATCAAACTCAGCTCGTTGTTCAGTTTGCTATGTCCAACTCTCTTGTGACCTCACAGACTGCAGCACCCAGGCTCCTCTGTCCTCCACAATCTCCTGGAGTTGGCTCAAATTCATGTCCATTGAGTCAGTGATTCTATCTAACCATCTCATCCTCTGTCATCCCCTTTTCCTTTGCCTCATCTTCCCCAGCATCAGGGTCTTCTCCAGTGAGTGAGCTCTTAGCATCAGATGGCCAAAGTACAGGAGCTTCAGCTTCAGCTTCAGTCCTTCCAAAGAATAGTCAGGGTTGATTTCCTCTAGAGCTGACTGGTTTGATCTCCTTGCTGTCCAGTGGACTCTCAAGAGTCTTCTCCAGCACCACAATTCAAAAGCATCAATTCTTTGGTGCTCAGTCTTCTTTATGGTCCAACTCTCACAGCCTTACATCGCTACTAGAAAAATGATAGCTTTGACTAGACAGACTTGTGTCGGAAAGTGGTGTCTCTGCTTACTAATATGCTGTCTAATTTTGTCATAACTTTTCTTCCAAGGAGCATCTTTTAATTTTATGTCTACAGTCATTGTCTGCAGTGATTCTGAAGCCCAAGAAAATAAAGCCTGTCATTGTTTCTACTTTTTCCCTTCTATTGGCCATGAATTGATGGGACTGGATGCCATGATCTCAGCTGTTTTAATGCTGAGATTTAAGCCAGCTTTTTCACTCTTTTACTCTCATCAAGAGGCTCTTTAGTTCCTCTTCACTTTCTACCAAAGCAGTGGTATCATCTGCATATATGAGGTTGTTGATATTTCTCCCTTGATTCCAGCTTGTGCTTCATCCAGCCTGGCATTTCTCACGATGTACTCTGCATATAAGTTAAATAAGCACAGTGACAATATACAGCCTTGATGTACTCCTTTCCCTATTTGGAACCAGTCTGTTGTTCCCTGTCCAGTTCTAACTGTTGCTTCTTGACCTACATACAGATTTCTCAGGAGGCAAGTCAGGTAGTCTGGTATTCCCATCTCTTGAAGAATTTTCCACAGTTTGTTGTATTCATACAGTCAAAAGCTTTAGCATAGTCAATGAAGTAGAAGTAGACATTTTTCTGGAATTTCCTTGCTTTCTCTATGATCCAATGAATGTTGGAAATTTGATTTCTGGTTCCTCTGCTTTTTCTAAATCCAGCTTGTATATCTGGAAGTTCTCGGCTTAAATATCAAACTCAGCTTATGATATCTCAAATGCACCTGTTGCTGCTGCTGCTGCTGCTGCTAAGTCGCTTCAGTCGTGTCCGACTCTGTGTGACCCCATAGATGGCAGCCCACCAGGCTCCCCCGTCCCTGGGATTCTCCAGGCAAGAACACTGGAGTGGGTTGCCATTTCCTTCTCCAATGCATGAAAGTGAAAAGTGAAAGTGAAGTAGCTCAGTCGTGTCTGACTCTTAGCGACCCCATGGACTGCAGCCTACGAGGTTCCTCCGTCCATGGGATTTTCCAGGCAAGAGTACTGGAGTGGGGTTCCATCGCCTTTTCCGCAAATGCACCTAATACTCTTCAAATCCGAAGCAGATGGTCTCAACGTCTTTCCCAAGCCTGATCCTCCTCTGGCATTTCCTATACCAGGTATTCCCTGTTCCCAAACTGTCCTAGAACATAGGTGTGCTAACCTGAAACCAAGGAGTCTTTCTGGATACCTCATCATCTTGCATCACTGTTCCATAGCCAATCCACCCCAAGTCCTATCTCTTTTACTTACTAAATCTCTCTTGAATGTATCCACTCCCCTAACTTCCCATCTCCCTCTCCCTGCCCAGACCAAGCTACCATCTTCTCTTGCCTTGATTAATGCAGTAGCACTGGGTCTCCCCTATCCAGTCTGGCCTAATCCAGTTGAAAGTGAAAGGGAAAGTCACTCAGTCGTGTCTGCCTCTTTGCGACCCCATGGACTATACAGTCCATGGAATCCTCCACGCCAGAATACTCGAGTGGGTAGCCTCTCCCTTCTCCAGGGGATCTTCCCAACCCAGGGATTGAACCCAGGTCTCCCACATTGCAGGCGGATTCTTTAGCAGCTGAGCCATCAGGGAAGCCCTAATCCAACTGGTCATTGATAGAGAAACCAAAAAGACCTTACAAATTTATTGCAGCTCTACCTCCAGCTCACTGCAACCCCACAAGCTACGAGTAAACCACTTGAATGGACTCACATCACTCCACATAAAGACCAATAGCCTTCACAGGCTTAAAAGGTTGGGTGTGGCTTGACCTCATGCTCTACTGTCAACTTTGTCTTCCTCCCAGTCTCCTCACCAATCACACTAGCCTTGTCTCAATTCTTGTCCTTCTGCCAAAGGACCTTTGCCTGGACTCTTCCTTACATCTCCATTCCTCCACCTCTGAACTCCTGCGTATCCTCCACAGAGTAGATCCCTGACAATCAAAGACTTTCTTGACATCTAGATAGATCAGTTTCCCTAACAATCTCGTAAGATTTTCTCTCTCTTTGTAAAATACTTTTTAAAACTTTTCATTTTCCATTGATTCAAACAGTCATTTCCTTGATATTTGCCTTTCCTCACTAGCCTATCATCCCACGTGGTTTGAAACTGTGTGGTTTATCTCTGCCTTGTAGCTCCGTCACGCAGATAATGCTTGGCACAAAACACGTGTCACATGCAATTTACAAAAGGAAGAGAGGCAGGTAGTTGGGAAAGGAGATGTGTCTGGAGTGACGGAGTCAGGATCCAAACCCAGAGTCTCTCCTGGCACCAGGAAAGAGAAGGAAAAAGAATAAGAGACGACAGGGATGTCCCTGGCAGTCCAGTGATTAAGACTCCGAGGTTCCATTGCAGGGGGCATGAGTTTGATCCCTGCTCGGGGAACTAAGATCCCACATGTTGTGCAGTGTGACCGAAAGCCATTAAAAAGAGAGAGAGATGACGTCATCTCCCCACCGTCTATCCGGTCCAGATTGAAGAAAGGTTAGTCTGAAGGGAGTGCAGTCTACACCCAGCCATACCACCCTGAAGGCACCCAGTCTCTCCAAGGGAGTGCAGACTAGAACCGTTGTCTAGCTTGTCATCAGTCTTCCTTTCTAATTACTTTTGACTGCCAGCCTGTGCTTCTTCAGATGAAACTGCAGAGAATGACTCCATGAGGTACCAAGAATTATTTGGGTTATATCTTCAATGGCTCTCCATTGCCCTCAGGATACAGTAAGCATGATTTATGGGCCCTGCTTGGCTTTCCCTGGGCTTCCCTGGTGGCTCAGAGGGTAAAGCATCTGCCTGCAATGCAGGAGACCTGGGTTCGATCCCTGGGTCAGGAAGATCCCCTGGAGAAGGAAATGGCAACCCACTACAGTAATCTTGCCTGGAAAATCCCATGGACAGAGAAGCCTGGTAGACTACAGTCCATGGGATCCAAAAGAGTCAGACACGACTGATCGGCTTCACTTTGTTTCTTTCTTTGCCTTTCCCTAATCCTCTTTCCAACCCACTCTCCCATCCCTGCTTTGTCTCATCTAAGATTCTAGCCAGACATGCTACGTTCCTTCATATTTAACTTAGGATACAGAGCTCCTCCCCACCTCCTGCTTGTCCTTGAAGACTCTCTCTGCCTTTCCTCATCACCCTCATCCATCTCTTTGATCCCTTATGGTTCCCATCTTTAACTTTGAGCTGGGTTTGGGGTGAATAAAGGAAGGTTTGATTTCTTCCAGTCTGGTTGGTTGGTTGGTTTTACCACTACATCTAACTTGTGAATATTTTTAATAATCATTCACCCATGGCATATCACTGCTCCAAACATTTCAATGATATTTATTTGATCTTTGGATGAGAGAGGATTTTCTAAGCATAAAAGCAATGAAAGAGAAATCACTACGGAAAGAAAATCAATACATTTGACTATACCAAATTTAAAACAGCTGGATGTCAGAAACCATTCTAAACAAAACTAAAAGGCAAATGACAAGGCTGGGGAAAGTCTATGCAATAAATATGACAAAGGGTTGTTATCCTTAATATATAAAGAGCTCATACAGATCGATAAGAAAAATAATAAAATCCCAGAAGACAAATGGGCAAAGGACGTGAATAAGTACAAAGAGCTAATAAACACATGAAAAATTTTTTGTTCCACCAGCACTCAGCGAAACACAAATTAACATAACGCTAAACGATAGTGCATTTATCAAATTCGAGTAACATTGAAGGCAGATAAGGGCACAGAGATCATTTGACTGTTCTTCAAGAAAAAACTAAGCACTTTTTAAACGTTCAATAGCTCCCTACCACCCAAAAGAAAACCCCAGGCTCTGGTCCATGCCTCTTCTCCCATCTGATCTCCCATCGCACCCCCTTTCCCCGTCTTGTTCCCCATCCTACCCCCACCCACATCCAGGACGATTAAAGCAGTAATTCCCCGAGCCCAGCATGGGATGTCGGCTGCACAGACTGCCCTTCCCCAGTCCTCTGTTCTCCTCCACAGCCTCCTAGATCCCACGCAATCTTCTTCTCCCAGCTAACACCTATCCTCCTTAACAATGCTTCTGAGACAGCATCGCCTTTGGGAAACTCTTAGAAACTCTCTTGAGATGAGGTTGCTGCCCCTGCTCTGTGGTACCATTACACACACAGTCCCTTATCCAGCACTTAACCGAATTATTAACAGATTGAAAATCACTCTTTATGGGTTTCTTTCCACCTTAGATCATATGCATCTCAAGAGAGGTATTATATTTTTATTCATTCCTGCATCCCAGGGTTTAATCCAGTGTAGAGAGTCCACAGATGACTTTGAACTAATTAATCACATAATAAATTAATTATTCCATTTTGCACCATAAATTTTTTTGCTGTTATTCTGGTAAATGCATGCTTTACTTAAAAAGGGTAAAATTTAGTCATCTTGAGTGGAGAGAGAATATCTCACCCATGCCCCAGCTCTCATTTTAGTGTCCATGTTCTATCATCCTGGGGGTTGTAACCAATTAGCAGGCCATGAAATTAATTTATGGGTCATGACCACCATTTTTAATGAAAAATACTAGAAGAAAATAGAATAACTCTGGTATCTGCTGTTTCCTTCTTGTTATGGATTTCCCCACCCACTGAATGCAGGCAGGCAGGAGTAGACAGAGAACACAAGGTGGAAGACTTCCCTGGGGGTCCAGGGGCTAAGACTGCCAGCTCCCAATGCAGGGGACCCAGGTTCGATCTCTGGTCAGGGAACTAGACCCGGTGCAGCCAAATAAATAATAAATAAATAAATAAATAATTTTTTTTTAAAGAACACAAAGTGGAGAGTTGGAGTTCCCGCTCTCATTCTTTCCTGGGAGGGAGGGGAGGCCGTGCCACAAGGCTCGCAGGATCTCAGTTACCCGGCCAGGGATTAAACCCAGGCCACAGCAGTGAAAGTGCTAAGTGCCAACCACTAGATCACCAGGGAATGCCCCCTGCTCTCATCCTTCTCTCTCTAGGCTTTGATTTGCTGATCCGTAAAATGGGGATGATAAAACACACGTAGAATTAAACAGTAAGAACCAAGGGATGTTGCAAATTCTCAAAACTGCCCATTAGCATTTCTGATACAAAGACACGGTAACTACCTACCAGGATCAGACCCAGCAGGACTAGGTCATTACCCTGGCACTTCCTGTTCTAACCCCAGCCCCTCTCTTCCTCTATCCCTACACATTTGCCCACCCTGCCTTTATACTGTGCTTGAGTCATGAGCCTCTCAGACTCAGGGGGCGGGAAACATGTATTCAGGACATTTCTGGGTATTGGAGTCTAACATCGTAGGGCATGAAATAAATGACTCTCTTTCTAAATTGCGGATCTGACCAAGTCAGCTCCCAGGTAAAGCCTTTCTAGGATCCCCATTATGTTCAGGATGAAGCTTCAACTCCCTAATATAACGGATACGGTCCTCCATGATCTGCCAACCTGTCCAACCCCCAGTTTCCCGACTAGGGATCGAACCCTAATCCCTTGCATGGGAAGGTGAAGTCTCAACCACTGGACTGTCAGGGAAGTCCCTGTCTCTGCTTTTTAAGACCAGGGATTGTGACTTTGGTTCCATATTCCCAGCACCTAGCACTACGCTTCCTTCAGAGTAAGTAAACAGTGCTTGTGGGTGGGAGGGAGAAGAGGAGGGAGGGGGGAAATGAGAAGGGAGGGAGAGGAGGACAGAGGGAGTGAAGGAGGAAATAGATGGAAATTCTTCACTTGACACCTTTCCAAAGTGTCCAAGGTCGTAACGCAACTCAGGGGCTTTGAACTGTTATCATTTTGTAAAGGTCAGGCTCGTGTGGCCACGCAGAGTGGAAAGGGCCTCTGAAGAGAAGGAACTCCTGGAATGAGGCGGTCGGGGTAAGCACTAGGGCAAGTCGGATGCCAAGAACACGTGTTCTGTCTGGGAGATTTCACAAGCTGGAGGAGGCTCCAGGCCTCGCTCTGAAGGAATGTGGGTTTGGGCAGTCAACCCTGGGAACACCGATAAGAGGCCAGGAGCGTGGACTGCCTTCCTGCTGTGAACACAGCTGGGGTGGGGCAGGCACAAGGCTGGGCCACTCTCCCTACTGCAGTGGATTCCGGATTTTTGGCTACTCGGCTCCCGAGCTCCTGCTTAGACAGAGCTATGGTAACTGGGGTGACACCATCTTGGTCAGCTGCCCCAGGGCACAGGGAGCTCTGGGGAGAGAAGGGTTAACATCGGCTAATGAGTACCAGGCACACAGTTGGGCATTTTGCATACACTGCTTCATTTAATTGGCATACCAACCCTGAGGGATTTTCCAGGCAAGAATACTGGAGTGGGTTGCCGTTTCCTTCCCCAGGGGATCTTCCTGACCCAGGGAAGCATCTGGACCCACATCTTCTGTCTCTTGCCATATCGGGTGGATTCTTCACCACTAAGCCACCTGAGAGGCTCAATGAGGCAGCAGGCTTGATTTTTACAGATGAGAGAGCTTAGGACCAGAGAGATTAAGAAACTTGTCCAAGCTCACACAATGACTGAACCCGAGTTTGAATCTAATTCTGTCTGACTTCAAAGCGCTTATTCATCTCATACTCAATTCCGATCCCTTGTTTCTTCTTCGTTCAGAATCTGAGTCTGATATTCCTGCTCCAGGGTAGGAGGTGGGGGTAGGGGTCATGGGAGAAAAGATCTATGACGATACACACAGACACCAATGAACTAGGGACTTGGGCTGTGTCCGTCCTCTGGGAAACCACACCTGGCTGGATCCCCAGCTCCCCGACCAGCCCCTCCCAAGAAAAGAGGCAAGTTCCGCCAACTCCCAAAGGGCTAGAAGAGACCCACCCCAAAGACGGTGCTTCCAGCTCATCCACCAGCCGCCAACGGCAACCAGATCCAGAGACGTATTTGTCCTGAGCTGGAGACAAAAGGAAGACTACACAGCAGCAGAATCACAGATCCTGCAGCCTGGCAGATGCTTTTAAGGTCTTCAGGAACCTCACTACTAAAGGATCAGCATCTCAGGGCTGGGGGGAGCAGGTGGTCCAGGACTTGCCAGAGCTCAGAGAAGAGATGGGAATGAGAAGAGATGGGAAGAGATGCTGGGAAACTTCTCCACTTCTAACCCCACCCCTGTGGATGGTATTTGAGAGGTTAAGGGCTCTCTTTGGCTAAGGGCTCTGGTCCGGGTTGAAATGCAGGGACAGTGGCAGCTCTGGCGGTCACTGCAACCTTAGCGTGGTGGTTCCCAGTCTGGCTACGAAAGCAGGTATTGAAAGGGAGGGAAAAGGACAAAAACAGGACTCTGGACACCTATGATGGAGCCCACAGATAGAAAAGTCAAAGTGGGGAGTGGTTTAGACTCCAGGTTTCCAATGCAGAGGGTGCGAATTTCATCCTTGGTCAGGAAGCTAAGATCCCACATGCCTCACGGACGGCCAAGGAAACGGAACATAAACAACAGAAGCAGTATTGTAACAAATTCAATAAAGACTTTAAAAATGGTCCATATAAAAAGAAATCTTAAAAATATAAGAAAGAAAAGTCCAAGTAATTCTGAATATTTCCCATTCACAGCTCACCAGCAAGACAGGAAAGTTACCCAGCATGTGCTCAGCGTTGATAGGAGCAGACAATCCAATAAGGTGTCCCCTGTCATCAGGAATCCTTCCATCCTTCTGAGTTGATCCCCAGCTTCCCTGTTGATTCCCTGTTATGAATCCACCTTCTCAAGTGGGGAACTGGCATGCACTGTGCTGGTGAGAAGCCGCGTGCTTTTTAGGAGAAATTGGATGGATGACGCATCTCAGTGATGAACAAGGTCCCAATCTTGGGCTTGGAAGATGGGTTCTTGGTTCTCTAAAATCAGGCTGAGGGATTTGCTGGCTTGAATTAGGGCACAGAAAATGAAATGGGAACAGACATGGAGTTCCAAACATGCTTAACAGCAGAGGATATGAACCAAGGCAGCTCCCGAGCCAGTGCCCCCTCCAAAGAGCGAGGTTGACTCTGAAATCCCGGGAGGAAGCAAAGTATTCCAGGTGTTCCTATATGCTTGTGATGGAAATGATGGAATTTGGATGCATGTCTGGTGGCTCAGATGGTATAGAATCTGGCTGCAAAGCAGGAGACCCAGGTTCGATCCCTAGGTTGGGAAGATCCCTAAGTTGAGAAGGTAATGGCTACCCACTTCAGTATTTTTGCCTGGAGAATTCTGTGGATAGAGGAGCCTGGCGGGCTACAGTCCACGGAGCTGCAAAGAGTTGGACATGACTGAGCCACTAACACACACTGGATTAGGCAGTTGTGATTCTGGGTCCTCCAAAGGTCTCAAATCGTAAAAAATGGTCCTCACCTTTTGATAACTGCCAAACAAATACCAAATGAATGGGAACCCATCTTTCGTGGATGACATTGCTAGTGTGGAAACTACCGCCTGGTGGTATTTTCACCTGTCTGAACTCTGGGGAGGAGGTCTCTGAATATTTCATTGACTCAGACACACAAGGCATCCTTGAGAGTCACAGCCCCTTCCCTTCCACCCTCAGTTCTCAGATATGTCCCAACACACACCACACACTTGAATCTGACTCAATAACCACACGCTGGAGGGAAAGCTAAGTATGTATTTACTCTCCACCTAGTGGTAGCTAGGTAAAATTGCAGGCATAATAATAAGGGAATGATCACCTCTACATTGCTCACCTTCAAACCCAAACCTATAAAGGGAAGTAGGCCACTCAGATCCTCAGGGACCAGGCACACATCACAAATAAACGAAAAAGGCCAAGTGAGAGAGGACAAGTATTGTCAAGAGAGGCAACTCCTATTTAGTTCCAATTGATTGTCCACTTTGGAAAATGTAGATCAGAGCTGCTTCATCATCTTCTGATTGTTTGAGAGAAGCCAGAAATTCTGATTTTAATGTGAAACCTCCTGATGCGTAAGACGGTGGCTGGATTTTCTTGAAAGCACTACGTGAGCTAAATGCAGCTTACAGTCCTCCCGTTTTCGAAGCTCAGCTGTACAGATGGTAACTGTCATCTCCCCTAATTGTGGGATTAGACTGCCACTTACCAGCTGCCATTTGTAACTACAACAGAGGCACCAACTGCTTTACTACACAAACACAGCTGGACTCCCAGCCGTGGAGAACACCTAACTCTACAGGAAGAAGTGGAAGGCTCAGCTGAGCCACCCAGTCATGGCAGCAGACTGGCCCCTGTGACCAGTTGCTGGCCAGTTAGGCACTAAATGGCTGACTGCTCCTGAAGGAAGCCTTCAGGGCCTGGGAGGCCTTTATCTGATTCAGAAGCTAAGGCTGCTTCTCGAAGGACTTCCAAGTGCTCCTCGGCGGCTGTCAGCGACTGGTCAATCCAATCCAGGCCTCCAGTCAGGTGGCAGGCGTTCCTGGTCACCAACACCAGATGACTGACAGACAGCAGCAGGGCAGTTGTCCTAGAAAAAAAAAAAAAACAACAGGATCAGCCTCCCTAGGATCTAAGGGACTTTGCCCTAAAGCCCAAAGGGACAGAGTCTAGACTAGGGTTCCCCAAGCTGGAGTCCCGTCCTCAAGAGGTGGCTAGGTATGTAATTTTAAAAGGGTTCCATGCTCAAATAAGTTTGGGAACATCTGGGTTAAACAAAGGTAACTGAAGCCCTTCTCAGATGACACACATGATAAAGTTCTAAGAAAAGAATGTAATACTCTTTGAGTCTCACTAACTTATTTAAGACTGGGAGCCCACTTTCTGCAACACATTCAATAACATCTCCCAGAAGAGGGTTCTGTGGCACAGTCTGGGTCTAGTCATTGGGATAAGCACATCCCCAGCTGCTGCCCACTTAAAGACAGGATCTTCATACCCCACCTTGGGCATCTTGTATTGATTCTGAATCAATAAGACCCAGCGCTGGTTTACCATATTCTCACAAAAAATTTAACTGCAAACCAAATAGAGGAGGTGGCTTGCTTTTTCAGTATTGAAAAATTCACTGCAGAGTATCTTCTAAATAGTGAGTACGCATGATGCATTTGGGAATGCATTACAGATGACAAGCCCACGAACACAGCTGGGCAGTAATAGAAGTAGGGTAGAGAAACCAACAGAATTGCTGTGACCCACAGCCTGTCTGGCAATTATTACACAATGGGCCTGTGAAACAGTCATATAAATCCGAGAGACAAAGGAACATGCTTTGTTTTGTTTCTTTTTAAGTGGGTTTGCATTTGGTAGAGGAACATAACAATCTCAAAAGCGTAAGTATGCTCTGTGTATGAGGGCTGATCATGAGACAGGGTTCCTGGGCATGTACTGAGAAGGTGAGCACAGCTTTAGCTGACCTGTCACTTCCAGTCTCAATTCCTGCCCACCACCCACACCAGCAACCCACTGGGCAGTACTCACAGCTGAGGCGTGTCTGCTTCAGGGGTCCAAAGAGCAGAGAGAGCCATGGGGGCAATGGGAGGGCGGGGAGGTGCAGACAGGACTTAGCTTGGATGGACGTTTCATCACAGAAAATTCAAAATCTAAGACTGTTTCTTCCTCCTGCTCCTCTGGGGTTTCAGGAAGAACTCTGGCCACGAGCATCCAGCCAGGCCTGGCTCACTGGTTGGCTGACCCTTCACAGTGAAGTGAATGGTACCCAAAGCTGGGGCAGTCTTGGGAACCCAACAAAGCAGCCTTCTCCATCACCACCAAAACAGCCAACCTCACAGATCTGATAACATGGGGAGCTTTCAGTGTGAAAAGAGACACGAACACCCCACCCCTCTCACCGGGCATCCAGCAGCTTTGGGTCCAACGGAGGGTACATGGATTTCACAACATCGTCCACTCTGAGGGGAGGCAAAAGGTTTTCAGTATTTCCCTTTTCTTATGGCCTTTTCTCCTTCCTTTCTTTCCTCACCCCAAAGCTTCTCTTTAGACAATTCCAGACCCAGCCTTTAGTGACTTTCTGTAACTGCATTCTCGGACAGGTACTTAAATAGAAAGACTTCAGAGACTTCCCTGGGGGTGTCCAGTGGCTAAGACTCTGCGCTACCAATGCAGGGGCCCAGGTTTGATCCCTGGTCAGGGAACTAGATCCCACATGCCCAGTAAAGACCCACTGCAGCCAAATAAATATGTGAAAAATTAAATTTTTTAAAAAATAAATGACAATAAATTTTAAAAGCTTAAATGGATAAAATTAATTAATTTAAAAGACTTTGACTTCTGTTTAGAGAATATTTCTTCTGGTTTTCAGTTCCAATGGATTAAAAAGTACAAGTTCACACATGTGAAATGATGTTCAAGATATACTACTACATCAAAAAGGCAAACTGCCAAACAAGATATAAAGTCTGATGGATCCTATTTGCATAAAAATGAATAAACAATAGCTATGACATTTGGCAGGAAGTGAGGGACCAGTCTGCAGAAATACTTACCATTGAACAGTGATTGATTACTTCCAGGAATTGGGATGGGGTGGGACTGGGGGGTGGCGGGTCCCTTCACTTTTCAGATTCTCTATTTCTGCAATTTTTAACTTTTACAAGTGCTTATTACTTTTGTATTTTTTAAAAAAAATGGTTACAGGTAGATATTCAGAACACTAAAAAAATGCTCCAAGTTTAATTTGGGTTCAAACTGCTCCACTGGATTTCTTCCAGCACATGATACAGTTCATAGTTAATTTTTTAAAAATTCAAATTCAAGAAGGAACTACTTATTCATCCTCATTTGCATGATTCAATGTTTTCATTCAAATTCTTGCTCCTGGACCATTTAGTCAAGAAGCAAAAAATAACGATGACTTGTTTGATTTCCAAAGCACTTGCAAACAGGCTTGAAGGTCCTTGTCTTGGGGCTGAGAGGCTGGTGAGGAAGTGCAGACGCATGGTCATTCAGTGCCCAACTTGGCCAGCCCTTTTTCCTACCCTGTAGAAGAAGGCAATGGCAACCCACTCCAGTACTCTTGCCTGGAGAATCCCATGGACAGAGGAGCCTGGAAAGCTACAGTCCATGGGGTCGCTAAGAGTTGGACACGACTGAGAGACTTCACTTTCCCTTTCATGCACTGGAGAAGGAAATGGCAACCCACTCCAGTATTCTTGCCTGGAGAATCCCAAGGACAGAGGAGCCTGTTGGGCTGCCGTCTATGGGGTCGCACAGAGTCGGACACGACTGACGCGACTTAGCAGCAGCAGCAGCAGCAGCTGAAGCCACTCTTCTTGAAACTAGTATGCTATCAATACACTGCACGAAATAGAATAAGAAAAGCCATGGGGATAAAAGATGTGTGAGGGCAGAAAGAGAGAGCAAGGACCCTGACTGATTTATGGCAGGGATCATTCTGGAAACAGTCCAAGGTGCTCAGTAGGACGGGCCAGTGAGCGCCCCACGTGAGGTCCACCCTCTGAGCGCTGTCACACCCTCGCTCCAGCACCGCTGCTAGTCCTGACCCCCCAGGACTCCACTGGGACTCAGAAATTGCCCTCTCTCTCCTTCTCCAAGCCCTCCTGGTGATGCTGCCTTGCATCCTGGGGTCACAGGAATTTGCCAGGACCTGGGACGGCTCTTAGAAGTGACAGGAAGTATGAGGGGGGTCCAGCAGATACTAGAGAAAGGGCTGGTGCTTGCTCAGAGCCTGGGTCCACTTCAGGCCAGGGGCCGACCTAGGCTGATCCCACTCCTGTAGCCACACCCGCCCGGGACAGCTCCAGAGACAGCCCAGATCCTTCTGGATTATCTCCCTCCCACTGTCTCAACTCACTGAACTCCCTGGATGGAGTTCAAGTGTACCGACTCTTTCACCAACTCTTTCATGTTCCCTCTGAGGACTGGTTCCTTGAGATCCATCCCAGCCCACAGGCGAAAGCGAGGACCCCTGGAACTCAGGAGGCTGATTTAAGAAAACCTTCTGAACTGGGGGAAAAAAATCTCCCGGCTCAGGCACATCCACATACCAGCCACCAGATGGCAGCCCCAACTTAGTACCACCCTTCCCTCTAAGAAACAGCGCTTTCTTTTCTTCACAAAACCGAGGCCAGATGAGGGGGTGGAGCTGTTGTCGCCTGCAGTCCGGCTGGTTGCCTCCTACATGGGATTCTGCAGACAGCCTGGAATCTGGGAGATATGAATGATCCCTTCACCTCCCACCCAGGCTTGGGGGCTGCTGGCCTGGCCATGGATGGGGCCGGGGCTGGTCTCAGTACAGATGTCAGCTGGGGTGGAGCACGCGGGAAGCTCACTGCTCACCGGGGTGTGGGCACCGGTGGCAAGCTTGCTGGCCCAGAGCCCGGGAAGAAGGTGTGCCCAGGGGAAGGAGAGCTGCCCCAGCTGGCATGGGATTGAGGAAGAGGGAGCTGGGGGGCTCTAATCATATGCTGGCACTTCCCAAAAAAACCTACAGGAGGGGTCACGCCGGAGGGGAGGGGAGCCTGTGACACCACCCTAGCCTGAAAAGTCTCCCAGCCTCTAAACCCTCCTGGGCTCTCTGGGAATGTGTGGGGCATAAACCATTCAAGTTGCCCCTGGAGCTGCTCAGGGGAGCCTGCGCCTGCCCCCACCCCCACTTCCGGCCCCCGCCGCCCCGGAGTGTGGGGACCTCACCTGGGGCTGATGCGCTTGGCCACCACAATGATGTCACTGACGCTGGCTGAGGTCTTCATCTTGGCCCCTGAGCCCATTGTCATGGCAACGAGCTTCTCCGTCAGAGTGTGACAGGTCTACCGCAACAGGGAGCAGACAGGTGATGGGGGGGGACCCAGCCCCCGAGGGTTTCTGCCATCCCACGAAGACAAACACGCCACCACCACCCCCCATCCCACGGCTGGGCCCCCCTAACCTCACGGACAGACTGACGTGAAAAGCACGCAGACATGAGAGGGATGGAAGAGCCAAACCCAAGGACACGGCTGGGTAAGGAGGGCGGGGTGGGAACCTCAGACCAGGGCCAGGGTTTCTCGGCTTAAGAGAAGTCTGAGCTGAAATAATCTGTCCTAAGAAAAATCATGTGCTCTAACTTCATCCTCTCCCTTCAGGGCCAAAACCTATTTTCTCTCTCGATTCCTTCACCTCCTGGCTCTGTCTTCCAAAATGATAAAGATCTCTGCAGGCACCCTCAGAAACATGGCCAGAAAAGCAGAATTTATATCAACAATTTTCTGGGATAACATTTTGGCATGTTTGTCATGAGGATGATAAAAGGGCCGTGGGGGGAACAAAAGGCAGGAAAATGGCAAGACTGGGACACATGGCCTTTCTCGTCATCCACCAGCACGCTGGCCACCTCTAAAGCTTTGCTCCTCACTTTCGTGCCCCCACGCCAGTGTCAGAACCTGGATGTGCTTCTGTCCCTGGGGAAGAATTTCCATCAACTTTATCACATTATGTGGGGCTGGAAGAGAGGCAGAAAGAAGCCCAAGAGCCCACCCAGGGGACAGCCCAGGCCCTTCCCTCAAGGCTCCACCATAGGGTCTCCAGGGCAGGTGGCCAAGCAGCAGGGCTTCGAGCGCTCAAGAGGAACCTGAGAGGGTCTCAGGATGGACCACTGAGCCCAGTAAGACTCCTTCCGCCTGATTTGATTTATCCCACACCTCAGCTGTCATTCATCCCCCTTCTCTAACAGATAAGGGCAGGGGACAAAACCCAAAGATAGGACACATCCCGGTTGGGAGAAGGAAGACGTAATGTGGCATCGCTGCTCCAGTCATTAGACCCGTCCATCCCCATCTATAGCCATGGAGTGAGGTTAAGTCAGAGAGGAAAAAACAAACATCGTATATTAACGCATAGAAACGGAATCTAGAAGGATGGTACTGATGAACCTATTTGCAGGGTAGCAAGGGAGATGCAGACATAGAACAGACTTACAGACACAGCACAGGGAGGAAAGAGAGGGTGGGATGAATGGAGAGAGTAGCATGGAAACATACACATCACCATATGTAAAATAGACAGTCAGTGGGAATGTGCTGTATGACTCAGGGAACTCAAACCGGGGCTCTGAGACAACCTAAAGGGGTGGGACGGAGTGGGAGGTGGGAGGGAGGTTCAAGAGAGAGGGGACATATGTATACCTATGGCTGATTCATGTTGCTGCATAGCAGAAACCAATACAGTATTGTAAAGCAATTATCTTTCAATTAAAAATAAATAAATTTTTTTAAAAAGAGCTTCTTGGAACTCAATAAGCCTGGACTCTGGGACAACATCTTACCAGGCACTTTTTTGTCCCCTAAAAGAATAGCTAAAGAAGAAGTGGGAAAATGACTTTTTAATATTTTGTACTGAATGACACTTAAGGGTCATTTTCAAATGACACACTTCACACACTTCAAAAAAGCTGCCTTTTTTGAGATCTTGAATAATTGCTAGACAAAGAGAGAAAAGCGTGGTTTCCCAGGTTACTACTGAAATGAACAATATTTGCCACTGGCCAAACACTTCAATATTATTATTGTCCTAATAAGTCTGAGAATGTCAGGCAAGAATTGGTAAGCAAATGCTAAAACTGTAAAAATTACCCCAAAACAATAAAAATTACCCCAAACTATAAAAATTACACAAAACTGTAAAAATTGCCCCAAATGCAAATTGGATGCAACTCTCCACCCTGTCCTGGAGGCTGTTGGCTTTAAAGTAAAAAACAGTCTGCTCTCAGGTTGAAGTATCATGCTTTGGATTTTTTAAAACTAATTGATTGTCCTGTCTGGCTGACCACTGTCACAGAGGGCTGGTGAGGAACTTTCTAGTAATTGGAGATGCCCTAATACAGAGCTCAACTCGCTTCAAGGGCTGAGCCCTCAGTTCATGGAAGTGTCCAGGAGAAGTTGAGAATTGCCCTTCCCCCAAAATGGCTGCGGTCTTGCTCTGCTATTCTGCACACAGCTTTCTGCCTGGTCAGTGACCATGTGGTTGGTGACTGTCTCTGCTATCTTTCCACCGGCCACTGTACTGTGAGGACCAGGTGGAGTGAAGCCTTTGAAAGGGCCTCCAGAATTCAAAGGAGAACAGACCAGGAGCGGAAGTGAACAGAAGGAACTCCAAGAGTTACAAGAGGCCTCCTGCGGGGATCAGCGCGCCTCCCAAAGTCCCTCCTCCTGGACAGTCTGAGCACCCAGATGCTTTGGTGACCACCCCCTTATTCTCCTGGGGAAATCGAAGAGTATTACCTTCAAGATGGCGATGCAATGGGACATGAGACCCCTGGGGAGACAAGAAGCATTTGTCAGGGCTTCTCCAGAGAGGCCCACCTCCCTCCAGCCACCACCTCCATGCCTCCTCCAGCTCTGACCCCCAGGCACGGCTGGACACCACCTGAGAGCCGGGATGCCTCAGCGGTAAAATGAACAAGCCCAGGAGCTAAAGCAGGAAACCCTTTCTTTCCCGTCTTCCCCTTTCCCCTCCCGCACCCAACAGACTCCTCCAGCTAGTGCCACAACCTGACCTTCGGAGACAGTTCCCTCCACCCAGGGAATCCTTCCCCATATCCTCTGCCTGGTGAACTCATCTTTCAAGTCCTGAAGGGACTGCCCTGGCGGTCCAGCGATTAAGACTTCAAGCTTCCACTGCAGGGAGTAGGGGTTCTATCTCTAGTGGGGGCTGGAGAGAAGCTCCCCATGCTGCAAATGCAGCCAAAAAAAAAAGAAAACAAAAAGACCCAGGACGAAAGGCGCCCATTCTGGGAAAGCCTTCGGAAGTCCACCCCACTCCTCTAGCCCAGCAACTCTATAGACGCCGGCTTCTCTGTGTGCTCACTGCACCCGCAGAGACCCACCCCTTCCCTCCATCATTTCTGAAATAGTCTATTTAGTAGAATTCTGTCTCCACCACCAGTTTCAAAGCTGCATTGCCTGGCCCAGAGCCTGCACATCACACCGGTTAACACCCACCCAGTGAATGAAGGGCTGAGCGACAGGGAAGGGGGCGACACACACTTCTGAACCCGCAGCAGGGTGGAGGGATCCCCGAGGGACCCTAGAGACAAAGGCTGCATCCCTGGAGCCTGAGGGCCATATTCACGGGCACCTCAAGGATAACCCAAGCACATCACGGTGACTTTATAACAACTCTGCCACACATCTACAGGCCTCAGTGTTTGGGTCTGCAAAATGGGGAGAGTGAGGACAATCACCATGGTGTCACACTCTAGGTCCCCCCACAGTGAGGGCAGGGGAAAGCAGCAATGGACACAGTGCTCCAGGGTGCTCAGCCGAGCTCGGGCAAAGGAAGCCAGGAAAGGGTACCCAGAAGCCCAATTTGCCACCCACTGGCGGCTGGAGAAAAGCAAACAGTCCCCAAGGCCTTACGAGGCATCTTCGATCCAGTCTTCGTTCTCCAGAATGGCCTCGATGTGAGGGTTGGTGATGACAACGTCATCCAGTTCTAGCTCAGAGGGCTCAGACTGGGTCTCCATGGCGCCAATGAGGTCCACGATAGGCCTGGAAGGAAGAGCCCAGGTAAGTGGGTTCCTGCCGACTCTCCTCATCGAGGCCCACAGAAAGGATAAGTGGAATGAGTAAGTGAAAGCAAGAACTTGTTCTGGATCCAAACCGAAGGCTAGTGGGACTTCAGTGTGGGCCAGGCACATGGTGAGGCAGTGAGTCAAGGAGGCAGGGCACAGGAACACAAGAAAAAATGACACAGAACAAGAAGAGCTGCTCAGAGAAAGGCAGGGCTACAACCATAATCATCACAAAGATATCCTAAATAGGGATGCTCTTTCAGGATAAAACATCCATTTGTAACTTGTTTCCCCTTCAAACCTACCTTTTATGGAGAAGCTCAAGTTCCTACTACCCAAACTGACCTGCACCCCTTACCGGTTCTGTAGAATCAGCTTCTGGGAGCCACCTTGGTCCACCCGCATGACCCCACCCCCTCCAAGTTATACTAGAGAAGAGGGGGATGTAAAAACACCTCCTACTTTAAAACAGGGTTCTTGAAAACATGAGACACCATCGCAGAGCTTTCCTGGGTCACACAAATGGGCATTTACTAATTATGAACCACTGGACAGAGATGTTGACAGGATTCAAACAAAGGGGTAAGAGAAACTCAGGGTTTAGTGGTCAGTGTCCCTTGGGATCTAGCAATTAAAATATCCCTAACCTGGAAATAAGATCTTGATCACCAAGTAGGTTTCATGTGAAGAACATCATGAAGAAATCTGTGCAGAGATGAGACATGATCCTATACTGGGGTTTTGCAACCCCCAAGTGTCTATTGCTTCAGTGTGTGGCTTGGAGTGCAGGGCATCGGATTTCTGCTCCTATGAGGTTGTTTGGGGGGCTTCCCAGGTGGTGCTAGTGGTAAAGAACCCAGCTGCCACTGTAGGAGACATAAGAGACTCAGGTTCTATCCCTGGGTCAGGAAGATCCCCTGGAAGAGGGCAAGGCAACCCACTCCAGTATTCTTGCCTGAAGAATCCCATGGACAGGGGAGACTGGCGGGCTCTGGTCCACAGGGTCACGCAAAGTCAGACACGACTGAAGCGCACTCTCGGACACACGAGGTTGGTTAGAAAGGGGTTGTGCTGTGCTGTGCTTAGTTGCTCAGTCATGTCCGACTCTTTGTGACCCCCTGGACTGTAGCCCACCAGGTTCCTCTGTCCATGGTTTGGCCTGCTCAATAGACGGGTGCTGGGTAAGCATGTTCACAGACAGAGTCCAGGCGGTTCAGGATGCTGGGGAGCTTACGGAACATTCTTAAGCTCTGAGATCTTTACTGGAAATGACAGCCTTAGGGTACCATTTTCAAGATAAAAGTTGAGTGACAGTTGCCCAGCACCAAACTTCTTTTCTCTTTTGTTGGGGCATCAGGGCACAGCCCCTCTCTCCTCCTTTCCCTCCCTGGGCCACTCACTTGGAATCATAGCACTGCAGGAGGTCTCGAGGCCGACAGTAGCGCTGCCTGCAAACCACCACCAAGGCTGCAAATGAGGCCAGGAAGATGGTGGCCAGCACGCCTATGGCAACAATCACCACGGTCTCCATGCTTCCAGCTGGCTCCCTCAGTCCTGGTCAGTCCCCCTCATGGGCTGAAGCTGGAAAGACACAAGGGTTGAGCAGCCTGGTGAAGCAGCAGCAAAAGAGCGGGGTCTTACCTGCTGGAAGGTGGAGCGGAAGGCTCCACCTGCGGACACCCGAGGGCCTGAACAGAATCAAGACGCATTTCAGGTCATGCCCCAAATGTTATCTTTTCCTTTACTACAGGGTTGGCCAAAAAGTTCATTCCAGTTTTTGCAGAAGATATTATGGGAAAACTTGAACGAACTTCTTGGCCGACTGAATCAAAGCCTTTGCTCCCCAGTTGGAGCAGGATGGCCTCTTCGACCCAGGACAAAAGGAAATACTGTCAGTAGCGCTGCTGTTTCTGTATCCACACCAGGCACCAGAAGGAACATCCACCTAAGAAGAAGGGCGGGACTGAATTCACCGAGGGTCTGTCTATGCCAGGCACTTGGTGGTACGTGTTTATTTTTCTAATGATCCTATGAGGAAGGTGTTAGTATCCCCATTTTACAGTTGAGAAAACCGAGGCCCAGAGTGGTTAAGTAATTTGTCCAAGTCTATGTAGTCAGGAAGCAGAAAGTCATCCACTCAAACTAAGATGGATTATCACCTGCCTTGTCCTTTCAAAGGAGAAGAGAGGATTCTAAACATTCTGGGGAAAGTTTTGATCTTGAGTTTCAGTCTTGGAAACGTTGCTGTTGTTTAGCCACTAAGTTGTGTCTGACTCTTTGCAGCCTCATGGACTGTGGCCCGCCAGGCTCCTCTGTCCATAGGATTTCCCAGGCAAGAATACTGGAGTGAGCTGCCATTTCCTTCTCCAGGGGATCTTCCTGATCTAGGAATGGAACCCATGTCTCCTGCATCAGCAAGTGGATTCTTTATCACTGAGCCACCAAGGAAGTCCCGTTGGAAACTTACAACTGGTATTAAACTGTTTGTCGTCTGTTTATTGCCTGTTTTCATTTAGGAGGTTATTTCACACCTATTTTAACCTCACAGGCTGGAGAAGCAATGGCATCTCAGAGAAGTATGTATTCACAATGTTATTTCATGTGTCCTTCTGAGCCAGTCTTCTTCCCTTTCTGGGCTTTAATTTCTCCACCTGTAAAAAAGCATGCTTTGACATAGAATTCTAACTTCAGGACAGTACATCTCCTCTATTTGAATTTAATCCTATGTTCCATGTCTTGGGAGGTCCAAATGCTCCTGATCATCATTCAGTAAGTATTTATTAACCACTTAGTATGCACCAAGCAGAGGACTGGAGACTGGAGATAAATAAGACATGGGCCCCAAAACCTGGGGTGGGGGGTGGGGGGCAGCCTGGGGAGAGAGGTAGACAGGCAGACAAACCATTTCAACTTCGTGTGCATGTGCCGCATCCAGAAGTACATGAAAAGAGAGTACCAGTGTTTGCAAGATGCTTTCTGGGAAAGCTTTTTGCCCAGAGCTGGTGATGCTTGAGCTGGGTTTTGACGGTTGAATAGGAGTTTTCCGGGTGGACTTGGCTGGCTCAAAGTGCCAATGAATCCGTCACAGAGGACTCACAGAGCTGCTGTCCCACCTGGCTGTGCACTTGCCCACAAGGGTGAGAAGACTGAGCTCTCCCTTTTTCATCTCTGATTGTGTTAGGAGGAGGCGTGGGGGTGTCCTGCTCGGTGACCGTGGATGTGTTTCTCTGTACTGTCCCTCCTAAAGGGCTCCCTCCTTCAGCCCTTTTCCTTTCCTTCCCCTCTCATTTCTCACTCTCTTCACTTTCCCTCGCTCAGCTTTCCGCTCCAATCCCGGCTCTTTTTCCCCTCCCCTAGTCTCAGGCTTTCTCGGCGTTTCCCTTCCCCTCCCCCCGCCCTGGGTCTCCAAGACCACCCGCTTTGTTTCCTCTCTTCCAGTGCGAAGTTTCGGGTGTGTTTCTCTGCGTGCACCAGCTTTTCTCTCGAGTCGTTGCGGTCTCTCTCCGCGATCGGTCTGCGTGAGTGTTTCTTCGTGTGTTTCCCTTTTTCTTTGTGTTATTTTCTGTGTTTCCGGATGAGTTATTCTGTTTACCTCTAACGGGTTCTAAATCCACAAGGAGAAAACAAGACCCAAGACCCCATCTCCTTCCCTCTGCGCGGCGCACCGCGCCCCCTGCCCCGACCCAGAACACCCACTCCACACCCAGGACGTCGGGAGGGAACCCCACGCGCCCCGGCGCGCGCCACGCGGGGCCCGATGGCTCCGGGGCGCACGGCTCCTACTTTGCCCGCTCGCGGGCGCCGGGCTCCCCTCCCCCGCCGCACCCTTTCCCCCTACTCCCCACCCCCGCGCACCCCGCTCCGAAGGGGCGGTGGGCTGGGAGCCCCGGGCCCCAGCTCCGCGGCGCGCCGGGCTCACCCACCTGCGGCTGCGGCTCCGGGACGCAGGCGGGGGCGCTCCCGCGGCCGGGCCCCCCTCGATGGCCGAGTCCGGGCGCGGGACTGGCGGCCGCCGGCGAGCGGGGCATGCCGGGAAGGCGCGGAGATAAGTCCGGGCGGCCAAGCCCCCGGCGGCGGCGCGGGCGGGGGAGCCGCGGGCCGAGCATCCAAATCCCCCGCTGCCAGGCGCCGCCGTCACCGCCCGGCCCCCGGGCCGGCCGGGGGTTGGGGCCGCGGGAGGCCCCGGGCAGCTGCGGGGCCGTCGCTCAGCGACCCGACGGGCGGTCCCCGCACCCCCGCGGGGGCCGGGCGGGGCGGGGAGAGGGCGCCGAGGAACTGGCCGTCCCCTGGGGTTGGGGAGCGCCCCGCGGCCCGGCATTGTGGCTGGTCCCGGAGCGGGTCTACTCCGCTGCTCGCTGGCTGGTTTACATCCTGGCTCTGCGACTCACTGGGCTTCCCTGGTGGCTCAGACGGTAAAGAATCCGCCTGCAATGAGGGAGACGTGGGTTCGATCCATGGATCGGGAAGAGCTCCTGGAGGAGGGCTTGGCAACCCACTCCAGTATTCTTGCTTGGAGAATCCCCATGAACAGGGGAGCCTGGCAGGCTACATACAGTCCACGGGGTCGCAAAGAATCGGAGGCGACTGAACAACCAAGCACAATCACACTGCCACTCACTAGCACTCACTAGCTTGTACACCTAGCGGGTACCTTGGTTTCTTCCTCTGCCAAAGGGACCAGGACTTATAAGCATCCTGAGTTAAATGTCCAGATGCAGACCATGTTGGGCCCAGGGTCAGTGGTGAATCAGTAGTAGCTCTTATGATAGCCTGAGCCACACTGGGTCGTGACAGGCAGCCCCGTCCCTACCAATCGCCTGCCAGGGACAAGGGTAGGAATACACCACAGGGGTTGGGAGTCCTGTCCCTTCCATTCAAACCCTACTCCATCCCATACTAAAGGGGGACCCACAGTGCATACGCTGCCCCCACCCTGCAGTGGGCCATCCCTCAGGCCTGAAGATGCCCACAACAGGCTGCCTTGGAAGGACAGATGTCCACAAAGGCCCTGGAAGCAGCCTGTGCATAGTGTGAGCAGGGATTTCTGGAGTCCAGAGTCCCAGGAGCATGTCTAGACGGGCTGTGGTCTTTCCTTGGCCCTCAAACTCTGCAGGACCCGAGCAGGGCCAACTAAAGCCTGGGACCCAGTTGACCAGTCTAAGGGCCATACTGTTGACAAGTGGTGAAGGATACAGACTAGGCCCCTGGCGCTTAATGAAGGCACTTCGATCTTGTGACTCCTAGATTATGTCCAGCCCACAGCAGTATTGTTTTGGCTTAGAGTTTTAAAAAGACCAAGTTAGCTGCCAACATTTTTAAAAATCAGGAACTGTATAGATACTTCTAGATTTTTTGCCTCTCTGGAAAATTCATAAGACCGTTGGTTGCAAGAGTCATGAGAGAGGGGTGGATGAATCTCCAGGCCTGCCCTCCTGGCCCACCCCTGTTCCCTGCTGTGTGCAAATACACTCACACCTCACACCCTGTTAAGGGCTTGGCCATGTGAGAGCTCAGGTTGCCCACCATTGGCACTCTGGGGCCAGAGGGTTGAGTGATGATTTTATTACCCTCCAAAAGGCTTTTATGGAAAACCTGCATTCCATGTAAGGAAAACAGACCGACAGCAAAGCAGCGAACATCAGAATGGGTGACTGGGGACAATCAGCACCCCCATGTCTTGGGGATATGCTTGAGAAAAATGGAGGGCTGTTTGTGTCGTGGGTGGTTTAGACGCTTGTGACTCTATAGGAGAGATATTTAAAGAAAGCTTTGGGTCTTCCCTGGTGGTCCAGTGGTTAAGACTCCGTGCTTTCAATGCAGGGTGGGGGCGGGGGGTGGGGGGATGTGTGCAGGTTCCCTGGTTAGGGAAGTAAGACCCACATACTACATGGTACAGCCAAAAAAGTAAAAAGAAAAAAAGCATTAAGCTTGTGTAAAGGGGGTTATAAATGGAAAAGACTTACCAACACAAACAAAAGCAACCAAACTAAAAAAAAAAAAAAAAATCTCAGCTGCTGCCGGAGCTGACAGTGCAAATGCTCCAGTTAACCACCCACCACCCAACTGCGGGGAGAAGAGTTTGGTGTTAAAGTGGAACCAGTGCCTTTCCTAGCCAGCTGTGTCCCTTCATTCTGGCCACTCCTGCCATCTCGGTGCCCCTTGAAGTCTCTCCAGATTGACCTGAGAAGACCTTGTGTGTACTCGGTGTTCTTACTTGCAAGCAATAGAAACTGGTTGCTTGTCCCATGTGGAAAGGGGTCTTATTGAAAGGATCTGGGGTGCCCATAGCATCAGCTGGAGACTGAAGACCAGGATTAGGAAGTCGGCAGGCACCACAGGGAGTTCCAAGGGCTGAGTGCCACCGCCCTGAAATGATCATGACCTTCTCTTCAACTTTATCTTTATTCTGGAATCAAAGTCCTGGGTGGGACCTCATCCTGTTGGCTTGCCCTGCAGGAGGTGAGATTCAGGCAGAGCCCTGCCTTCCAATATCTATGCACACAAGGGCAGGGTTCCCCCAATGAATACAAGAGGGAGTGTTGCCAGACTGCTCCCCACAATTCAAATGCCCCTAAATATAGCCCTTGCCCCACTCAGTCTGAGCATCAAATTGTGTAAGGCTTGGTTCCTGGCCAGTGGCTGCAAGCTTGCACTCCACCCAGGCAAGGAGTGAACATTTATTGAGCACCAACTGTGTATCAGGCGGGTTTCCCAGGTGGCTCAGTGGTGAAGAATCTGCCTGCCAATGCAGGACACGCAGGTTCAATCCCTGGATCGGGAAGATCCCCTGGAGAAGGAAATGGCAACCCACTCCAGAATTCTTGCCTGGAAAATCCCATGGACAGAGGAGCCTGGCAGGCTACAGTCCATGGGGTCGCCAAAGAGTTGGACATGATTTAAACAGCAGCATGTACCAGGCAGTGATTAGACATCCTGCATGCCTTATCTCATTGGATCTTCCCACCAGCCCTGAATAGATGGGATGATTATGTTTGCAAGGGAGCAAATAGACTCAGAGAGGTAAGGCAACTTACCCAGGCTCTTCCAGCTCCCAAGTGGTGAAACCAGAGTGGAACTCAAGACTCCCTGGCACCAAAGCCCAGACCACCCGATCCAGGAAACTGGCAGCTCTTCTGGTGACCTGGGTATTGAAACCGGGCAGGTTGCCATGGCCGCAGTGATGGCTACGACACCCAGAGCCCCTTTGTCCCAAGCTTGTATGCGCCTCATCTTCAAAAGTACACGTCCTCTGGTCTTGGCTGTGAGCCTGTCCCACCTTGCTATCCTTTCTCTTTGTTTTGTTTTCTTCCTTCTGATGCCAGCTACAGAGCTGTATGTGTCATTTGATGCTCAAAAAAAATGGTGATCCTTTTTTGCAGCACCTAGTCTTGTGTTATGGAGAAGGCCATGGCGCCCCACTCCAGTACTCCTGCCTGGAAAATCCCATGGATGGAGGAACCTGGTAGGCTGCAGTCCATGGGGTCGCTGAGGGTCGGACACGACTGAGCAACTTCACTTTCATGCATTGGAGAAGGAAATGGCAACCCACTCCAGTGTTCTTGCCTGGAGAATCCCAGGGACGGGAGAGCCTGGTGGGCTGCCATCTATGGGGTCACACAGAGTCGGACATGACTGAAGTGACTTAGCAGCAGCAGCAGTCTTGTGTCCTAGTGATAAGAGGTGGGGGTAGTACTGCTTGGCAGACTGGATGCCAAGCACCTAAGATGCTCATCCACTCAGGGCAGCTGAGCATCTCTTAAAAGGTAGCCCTGAAGACCAACGTGGGAAAGGAGTGTAGCAGATAGATGTTGATCCCCTCCAACCTTCAACCCATAGCTCTGGGCAACAGCCCCTTCCTTCCAGACAAGCAGGACCGAGGTGTGAAAACTCCCTCCTGCCGCAGCAAGAACAGCTTCTCACATGGCCTGTGACCCTCACTAAACCCTCCCGATCCACCTCCGGGCCCTCAGAGGGACGGCAGAATGGCATCCGTCACCCCCACCGGGCAGGGAGCTGAGCCAGGGAAAATGCGCTCCCAGGTCCGTCTCCTGCTCTTGGTAGCTGTGTGATCTTAGTTCCCACCGAGTGTCCCCATCTGCAGAATGGGCGTGACAGCAAAACCCACGGTCTCCAGTAGCTTTGAGGATTAAGGGAGATGATGCATTGAAAACCCTCATCGCAAAGAAAGTAGAATGGTGGTTACCAGGGGCTGGAGGGAGAAAGGAGTGGAGAGTTACTCTTGAATGGGTACAGTTCCCATACGGGAAGATGAAAAACCTGCTGGAGAGGAATTATGCTGATGGTTACACAACAGCGAGAACGCACTTAACACCATGACCACAGTATACTTAAAAATAAAGTGGCCAAGCTTATGTATATTTTATCACAATTAAAAAAAAATATTTATCACAGTATGATATTTAAAAAAAAAAATAAACGGGGCCTCTTTTATCACAATTAAAAAAAATATTTATCACAGTATGATATTTAAAAAAAAAAACAAACGGGGCCTCTTTGACGTTCCTCAAACATGCCCAGCTCACCCTACGCATCCTTGACCGGGCTTTGGTCCAAAGTCAGCATGCACATTGCTATTGGGAGGGCAGGATTCACGCTCCATTTCTCTCTCTTCATCTATGTGCTGGCTAAATAAGTGGACTCACTTCTTTAAAATTGCCTACAGGCCTGGACTCCTTGATGCTGTTGTTCCCATGGCTCACTCCCTCCTTTTGCTCAGGTGTCTGCTCAAGAGTCACCTCCACCAAGAAGTCTTCCCTGATCACCCCCATCTGAAGGAGCACCTGCCGTCATCTACACTCCCCTGCCCTGATGTGGGGTTTGTTTGTTTTTAATGCTACTTTTACTGTCTGATGGTGCATTAGATATTTATTACTTCTCCCCTCTCAGAGGGCTTCCCAGGTGGCACTAGTGGTAAAGAACTCTCTTGCCAACACAGCAGACGTAAGAGACACAGGTGCCATCCCTGGGTCGGGAAGATGCCCTGGAGGAGGGCATGGCAACCCACTCCAGTGTTCTTGCCTGGAGAATCCCATGGACAGAGGAGCCTGGCAGGCTACAGTCAGTGGGGTCGCAAAGAGTCGGACACGACTGAAGCAACTTAGCACACGCACCCTTTTCAGCATACATGCCCCTTTGAGGATGGAAATGCCATGGGGCTCAGGACTTGACTGTCTTATACTTTACTGACCCCCAGTTGTAGCACAATGCCTGGCATTTAGTAGCTGCTCAATGAACACTTGTGAAAGGAATGAACATAAAGCTTACTATTGTCACTGTCGTTGTACAGCAGAGATGGGAACTCTGGACCCATCTCCAGTGCTCGCAAGTCCCCTGGGATGTGGCAGCCACGGGGGCACTTAAGGCAGGTGGTTAAGCCCATGGGAAACAGAGGGTAAGCCGCCAGCACTGGAGAGAAAGAAAGCTGATCTGAATTGAAGTCTGAGTTTTAAACCCCCAATTTGATTCTGAGTTCATGCTTGTTTGAAGCATTCTGGCACTTTCGTGGGCTAGTGAACAGCTTTCCAAGGAGAGGCCAGCAGGGAGGGGTTTGTGTACACGCAGGTTGGGCAGCTGTGTACACACAGCGTGGACAGACACCACTGGGAAGCCAGACTGCCTTGCAGGAGTGAAAGGGAGCCAACTCGCAGAATGGCTGGGACTGGCTGGAGGAAGCAGGGAGAAAGAGGGCTGGAGGAAGCAGGCTGAGAGTTAGCAGGGCAGGGCTGGGCCACCACCTCCCTGGGAACAAAGGCCAAGTTTGCATTTTCTTGAAGTCGAGACAACTGGACCATTAACAGATTTCCCTCAGGGGATATTAGGGCTTGGGTAGTGGGCAATGGGGGGCAAGGAGCAAGGGAAATTATAGTCTGTCAGTATAAGAAACAGTTTCATGTTTATTATTGAATTTGACTTTTAACCACAATTGTATGCAGGAGGCATTACCATCACTATATTACAGAACTAGAAACAGACAAGGGACTGACTGCAAAGTTCAGTGCAGGCTCTTGCCACGACACCAGGCGGCCCCTAAGTTCAAAGTCAAGATCAAGCTGGTGATTATGAGCTTAGAGATGGGGAAGAGGGTTAGAGATGAGTCAGTCTTCCTCCCTTTCCTGAGCACCTTCGAAACCTTGTTCCTCACCTGCCCCACTCCAGGGTCATCCCTCAGTGACACGCCCTCACTTCACCCACTTGTAACCGGACTTAAAACCTGTTGGCTAACCTCTTCAAGTGACAGGTAAACAGCCGGTCCTAGAAAAGGCAATTAGAATAATAAAGGTAACTTAGGTCTTTGCAAAGAGTTAGATGTGTTGTCTTGGTTCTCTTTCTGTGAACACAGAAACACTAATTTGATACGTGCACCCCATAGCAGCATCGTTTACAATAGCCAAGACAGTAGAACAACCTAAGTGTCCATCGGTGGATGGATGCTCAGGAAGTTGTGGACTATGTATACAATGAAATACTTCTCAGCCATAAAAAAAAGATGAACGCTTGCCATTTGCACAACATGGATGGACCTGGAGGATATTATGTTAAGTGAAAGAAGTCAGACAAGAGAGAAACAAATATCATATGAATTTACTCATATGTGAAATACAAAAACCAACAATAAAAACATAAAACAAACCAACCAGACAAAACAAACACAGAGAACAGAGTTGTAGTTATCAGAGGGGAAAGGGCGGAGAGGGGAGGATGAAATGGGTTAAGAGAATCAACTGGGTGGTGAGACACTGCAGTGTTTACAGAAATATACAGTGTATACAGAAGTAAACTATAATGTACATGTGAAACTTATACAATGTCATAAACCAATGTTATCTCAACAGGAAATAAATTTTAAAGATGATAAAGAGGGGCAGTAAAATGCTAGAATGAGCTAAAGAAGAAGGCTGTGAAATCTGTCTTCAGAGCTCTTTCAAAAAAGTCTTTTGATGATTTTCAATGATTTTGCCAAGAGTATATAGAACAGCCCCTAACTGAGAGACACCCAGCTCCCCAGCCCAGAAGTCACAGCCAGCAGCTGTGATGAGTGACGGGATTTGGTGGAGGGAAGGAAGCCAAGCTTCCATCTAGACTAAAGCAGATCCCGGGGCTTGGGGCAGGCGAGTCTTGGGGGAGTCAGGCAACCCTCTCAGCTCGTGTCAGTTAGGATGACAATTCCCCAGGACAGCTGTGGGCTGGAAGAGGCTTGTGCCACTACCTGGCCTTTGTCTCCACCCTAAGGGTTGGGACATACCCAAAGCCACCCTCAGACGCTTGTTCTGGATCCCCAGGAGAGCAGACACCGAGCAGGGAGGCCCGGGTCTGGGTTTACAGCCCCCAGTTTACCTGCAGTGCCTTGACTGTCCACGTCTAGTTACCCACCTGGGCAGCAGCATCTCCACCCCCTTAGAGAGCGCAGAGCCAGGGGTCCCACTATGGAGAGAATCGGGGAGGGCTTGAATACCTCCCTAGTAGAGCAGATCGCCCCCCCAGCCCCATCACTTCCTACCAGGCGGCGCCGGGGTCTGCTAACCTACAACCGAGAAGGTGCACTTCAAGGAGTGGCCACTGGGTGTCGCCCCTGCTTCTCAGGCGAGGGCCCTTATGGGTCAGCTAACACCATAAGAAGACCTACAAGACCTTTTACAACTAACACTCAAAAAAGATGTCCTTTTCATTATAGGGGACTGGAATGCAAAAGGAGGAAGTCAAGAAACACCTGGAGTAACAGGAAAATTTGGCCTTGGAATATGGAATGAAGAAGGGCAAAGACTAATAGAGTTTTGCCAAGAAAATGCACTGGTCATAACAAATACCCTCTTCCAACAACACAAGAGAAGACTCTATACATGGACATCACCAGATGGTCAACACCGAAATCAGATTGATTATATTCTTTGCAGCCAAAGATGGAGAAGCTCTATACAGTCAGCAAAAACAAGACCAGGAGCTGACTGTGGCTCAGATCATGAACTCCTTATTGCCAAATTCAGACTTGAAGAAAGTAGGGAAAACCACTAGACCATTCAGGTATGACCTAAATCAAATCCCTTATGATTACACAGTGGAAGTGAGAAATAGATTTAAGGGCCTAGATCTGATAGATAGAGTGCTGATGAACTATGGAATGAGGTTCGTGACATTGGACAGGAGACAGGGATCAAGACCATCCCCATGGAAAAGAAATGCAAAAAAGCAAAATGGCTGTCTGGGGAGGCCTTACAAATAGCTGTGAAAAGACGAGAAGCGAAAAGCAAAGGAGAAAAGGAAAGATAAAAACATCTGAATGCAGAGTTCCAAAGAATAGCAAGAAGAGATAAGAAAGCCTTCTTCAGCGATCAATGCAAAGAAATAGAGGAAAACAACAGAATGGGAAAGACTAGATATCTCTTCAAGAAAATCAGAGATACCAAAGGAACATTTCATGCAAAGATTAGCTCAATAAAGGACAGAAATGGTATGGACCTAACAGAAGCAGAAGATATTAAGAAGAGGTGGCAAGAATACACAGAAGAACTGTACAAAAAAGATCTTCACGACACAGATAATCACGATGGTGTGATCACTGACCTAGAGCCAGACATCCTAGAATGTGAAGTCAAGTGGGCCTTAGAAAGCATCACTACGAACAAAGCTAGTAGAGGTGATGGAATTCCAGTTGAGCTATTTCAAATCCTGAAAGATGATGCTGTGAAAGTGCTGCACTCAATATGCCAGCAAATTTGGAAAACTCAGCAGTGGCCACAGGACTGGAAAAGGTCAGTTTTCATTCCAATCCCAAAGAAAGGCAATGCCAAAGAATGCTCAAACCACCGCACAAGTGCACTCATCTCACACGCTAGTAAAGTAATGCTCAAAATTCCCCAAGCCAGGCTTCAGCAATATGTGAACCGTGAACTTCCTGATGTTCAAGCTGGTTTTAGAAAAGTCAGAGGAACCGGAGATCAAATTGCCAACATCCACTGGATCATGGAAAAAGCAAGAGAGTTCCAGAAAAGCATCTATTTCTGCTTTATTGACTATGCCAAAGCGTTTGACTGGGTGGATCACAATAAACTGTGAAAAATTCTGGAAGAGATAGGAATACCAGATCACCTGATCTGCCTCTTGAGAAATTTGTATGCAGATCAGGAAGCAACAGTTAGAACTGAACCTGGAACAACAGACTGGTTCCAAATAGGAAAAGGAGTACGTCAAGGCTGTATATTGTCACCCTGCTTGTTTAACTTATATGCAGAGTACATCATGAGAAACGCTGGACTGGAAAAAACACAAGCTGGAATCAAGATTGCCGGGAGAAATCTCAATAACCTCAGATATGCAGATGACACCACCCTTATGGCAGAAAGTGAAGAGGAACTAAAAAGCCTCTTGATGAAAGTGAAAGCAGAAAGTGAAAAAGTTGGCTTAAAGCTCAACATTCAGAAAACGAAGATCATAGCATCCGGTCCCACCACTTCACGGGAAATAGATGGGGAAACAGTGGGAACAGTGTCAGACTTTATTTTTGGGGGCTCCAAAATCACTACAGATGGTGACTGCAACCATGAAATTAAAAGACGCTTACTCCTTGGAAGGAAAGTTATGACCAACCTAGATAGCATATTCAAAAGCAGAGACATTACTTTGCCCACAAAGGTTCGTCTAGTCAAGGCTATGGTTTTTCCTGTGGTCATGTATGGATGTGAGAGTTGGACTGTGAAGAAGGCTGAGCACCAAAGAATTGATGCTTTTGAACTGTGGTGTTGGAGAAGACTCTTGAGAGTCCCTTGGACTGCAAGAGATCCAACCAGTCCATTCTGAAGGAGATCAGCCCTGGGATTTCTTTGGAATGAATGATGCTAAAGCTGAAACTCCAGTACTTTGGCCACCTCATGCGAAGAGTTGACTCATTGGAAAAGACTCTGATGCTGGGAGGGATTGGGGGCAAGAGGAGAAGGGGATGACAGAGGATGAGATGGCTGGATGCCATCACTGACTCGATGGACATGAGTCTGGGTGAACTCTGGGAGTTGGTGATGGACAGGGAAGCCTGGCGTGCTGCGATTCATGGGGTCGCAAAGAGTCGGACACGACTGAGCAACTGATCTGATCTGATCTGAACACCATAGGGTGCCGGAGAGAGAGGACTCCTTTGAGATTCAGCCTTCAGTGCCTTCTGTGGATCCCACGAGGTTGTTGCCGCGCTCATCCCCCACCTCTCCTGGCTGGCCTGGATGGCACAGTCCATCCAAACAAGCTCCCTTGCTTCTCTCGCCTTCCTAGTTCATTCCCTAGAACCCACACTCTGCCTTCTGCAGACGGGCACTGGAGCAGGCACATGCCGTGGAGAAGGTCCCACGGCCAGACTGGCTTTGCTTTCGACTCACGATCACAGACCTTCCTGGTGAACCGTCTGTCCATAGAGGTCCGAACCTCACACCCTTGGTTCCTGAGAAACAACTTCATATCTTTTCATTTATGTATTTATTTTGATGTGGACCAGCTTCCCTTGTGGCTCATCTGGTAAAGAACCTACCTGCAATGCGGAAGACGTGGGTTCGATCCCTGGGTTGGGAAGATCCCCTGGAGAAGGGAAAGGCTACCCATTCCAGTATTCTGGCCTGGAGAATACTATGAACTATACAGTGACTAAACCAGTTTTTTTTTTTTAAGTCTTTATTGAATTTGTTACAATACTGCTTCTGTTTTATGCTTTGGTTTTGTGGCCACGAGTCATGTGGTATCTTAGCTCCCAGAGAGGGCTCAAACCCACACCCGTCAGGTCGGAAGGCGAAGCCCTAACCGCTGGAGCAGGGAAGTCTCAACAACTTATCTGCACATAAGTCTCATATCTTATCTGCAGACTTCCCATGCCCCTCCTCCACTTTCATTTGTTTCATTAAAAAAAAAAGAAGAAAAGTACTTATTTCCTCATTTTTTCATCCTGAATCTCTAAACTTCCCATACTTGTACACGTCTTCTCTTCTTTCATTTGTTCTCTGAATCCCATCCTCCCCACCATCGCCCCCCAAGGTCCTTGGTCCTTTACCTTTTTCTACATTCTTCTGAGTTAATATCTCCCTCTATGTTGGAGAAGTCCCATCAGTCAATAATGGTGCTCCAGTCCTTATTATCTATGGGGTCACACAGAGTCGGACACGACTGAAGTGACTTAGCAGCAGCAGTCCTTATTATCTTCAAAATCTCTCTGTGCCCAGTGACTCTCCAGCTACCAGCCCAAGTCTCTGTTCCTTTTACAAGCTAAATTTCTCCTTGTGTCTCAACACCATCAGAAAAGCTGTCTCCACTGACTACCTCCCATTCACTCTTCAACCTGCTCAAAGCTGGCTGATACCCACCCTGCTCCAGTGAGCTGACTTTTCAAAGTCACCATGATCTCCCTGTCACCAGGAGCAACAGACACGGGCATCTCCTTTTAACACTCTCCCCAGGATGGTGCACAGGGGACCGGACCCCTTTCTCCCTTCCTGGCTTCCATGACACCACCCTCCCCCAACCTCTCAGATTTCTCCTCCTTGGTTCTGTTTATCTGCTCTCCACTCTCTAAATGTAAAAATTACAAGTGTTTTGGTCTTAGTCACAGACCGTCTTTTTTTTTTTTTTTCCATCTTCCTAGGTAATGGCACATATTCCTGCTGATGTATTTGTCCCTATTTTATGCAGATTCCCAAATTTGTATCTTTGGTTCTTCCTATTTGACAGGACTTTCCCAGGTGGCTCAGGGGTAAAGAATCTGCCTGCCAATGTGGGAGTCATGGCATACAGACTCTAGTTGCGGCCTGTGGGCTCCAGTGATTGTGGAGCGTGGGCTTAGTTGCCCTGACATATACGGGATCTTAGTTCCTCAACCAGGAATCGAACCCTCGTCCTCTGCATTGCAAGGTGGATTCTTAACTACTGGACCACAAGGGAAGTCTCTCAATCTGTTCTTAACATGGCAGCAACAGAAAAGGAAATGTTCTGTATCCTAATCTGAGTATATAGATACACATATATATAAAACTTGGAGCTATGCTTAAGTTTGTATCCTTTACTGTAGGATAAACCTCAACTAAAAATTACGACAACAATGAAAACCCAAACAAGATGCTGATTCCCTAGTTAAAATTCTTCAGTAGCCTCACACTGCCCTTGGAATAGCAGCCCAACCCTGTATGACTCAACCCCAGGCTTTTTCTCCAGCCTCATCTTCTAATGTACTTCTCCTTTGCTTATTGGAATCCAGTTGCCCTGACTTCCCTTTAGTTTCTCTAACAAGCTAAAAGCTTTCCTGCTGGCCCCAGGACCTTTGCTCATGCCGTTTCCTCAGCCCCTTCCCCTTCTTTTCCTTGATATCAGCTACACAGGCTTTCCCAGACCATGATGTCTAAAATGTACCAGCCCATTTATTCTTTCTGCTCCTAAATAATTGCTTTTTTGTAACTACTACAATTGTTTTGTTGAAATGCTTATACATTTCGTGAAATGATTAAGCTTATACTTTTGGTGAAATGCTTATACATTTCACCAATACATTGAGTGCTCAGTCACTCAGTCATGTCCGACTCTGTGACCCCATGAACTGTAGCCCACCAGGTGCCTCTGTCCATGGAATTTTCCAGGCAAGAATTCTGGTTGTTGTTGCTCAGTTGCTAAGTTGTGTCTGACTTTTTGCCACCCCACGAACTGCAGCACTCCAGGCTTCCCAATCCTTCGCTATCTCCTGGAGTTTGTTCAAACTCATGTCCTTTGAGTTAGTGATGCAATCCAACCACCTCATCCTCTGTCACCCCCTTCTTCTCTTGCCCTCAATCTTTTGCAGCATCAAGGTCTTTTCCAACGAATTGCTCTTCACATCAGGTGGCCAAAGTATGGGAGCTTCAGCATCAGTACTTCCAATGAATATTCAGGGTTTATTTCCTTTAGGACTGACTGGTTTAATCTCCTTGCAATCCAAGGGACTCTCAAGAGTCTTTTCTCCAGCACCATAATTCAAAAGCATTAATTCTTCAATGCTCAGCCTTCTTTATGGTCCAACTCTCACATCCATACATAACTACTGGGAAAACCATAGCTTTGACTATAAGGATCTGTCAGCAAAGTGATATCTCTGCTTTTTAATACACTGTCTAGGTTTGTCATAGCTTTTCTTCCAAGGAGCGGGAGTCTTTTAATTTCATGGCTGCATGAAATTAAAAGAATAATAAAGTGGGTTGCCACTTCTTACTCCAAACCACACATTACCTATGTTGTTATTCTAGGTGCTACATAGATAACCAGCATCATGAGTCTTATATTCAAAGAGCAAACAGATTCCTTTTTCCTTTATATTTTAGTTTCCATAAGTCAAAGTACAGGTGCTTAAATTAAGACAAAAATATTTCAGTTCCTATCAGCACAGCAGCACCCCCATCCCCATGCCTGGAGTTGGAGTAGAGGGAGCAATGGTGAGTCCAGAGTGTAAGAGGTTGAATTGTGTCCAAAAATACAATAACTAAGCTCAAAGCAGTGGAGAAAAAAATTTTAAACCATAAACAAGCATCACACACACAAGAGCAAGTGCCTTTCCTTTATTTTTTTTCCCCCACAGCTTAAATCAGGGGCTAAAAACACAAGATCAGAGACAAGTGTGTCACACCAAGACCCCTGCTTCAGTGGGTACTTTTCAGATACTTTGTCTTTCAACTCAACCCTCCAAAAGACCCAATTTTTTGTTTTTGGACGAGTGCAATCATTTCAACAACAGAGCCATGGAGATCCACTTCATTTATTCCCAAGCTCCTCTGAGAGCATCTCTGCTTGACTGCTTCGAGGATCTCTCTGCTGGTGATGGTTCTTCTGTGGTTGTAGAGGGACAATCTGACCGCCTCCAGGCTAACCCATTCCAGCTGCCAATCCTCCAGCACTCTCAGGGCATCCAAGATCCAGGAGCACCCACTGAAGTCTGGGTGGACCTGGGACAGAAACAGCATAATGTTGAGACACAGAAGTCAAGGCTCCCATAGTCAGGAACGTATGCTCCAACACCGCACCCATGCGCCCATGGCTTCTACCATACAAACCACCCAGAGGGACAGTGGGAGGGATGTGATGAAGGAAACTAAGCCATTGTAATTGTCAGCTTTCTGAGAAAGAGCAGGGGAGGGGGATTTGTAGGTATGTGAGAAAGATAACTTTTGTCTGGATAATACCAGTTAACTCTTGTCACTTCAACTTTTGTGCCTTGATTTTTCCTAATAGAAGCAGAGCTAACACCCAATGCCTTCTGAAGATGCAAAACAGTTTTAGCTTCCAGTAGACTTTCACTTCTTCCTGAAAGTCCCTTGGACAGCAAGGAGATCAAACCAGTCAATCTTAAGGGAAATCAATCCTGAATACTCGTTGGAAGGACTGATAGTGAAGCCGAAGCTCCAATATTTTGGTCATCTGACGCAAGCAGCCGACTCAGTCCCTGATACTGGGAAAGGCTGAGGACAGAAGGAGAAGAGGGCATCAGAGGATGAGATGGCTGGATGGCATCACCGATGCAACAGACATGAACTTGGACAAACTTCAGGAGATGGTGAGGGACAGGAAGGCCTGGGGTGCTGCAGTTCTTGGGGTCAAAAAGAATCAGACACGGCTGGGCAATAACAGCAATACTTTTCAACTCTATAGTCATACTAGTAAGCATTTAACTTTAACACTTCTTAATTTCCATCCTTACTCCCTTATGGCAACAGTCTCTCCAGCCTAGCAGGAAATACTTGCCCCTCCTCAGGTGTGTTGCTAAGTTTTCCAGGCCCTGTGCTACTGTGTATCTGTCACCTCTACGTCCCAGGCCCACACTCAACGCCACCTTTCAAATCCCATCCTTCTTCTAAGACTCTGCCCCAACTCTCACCTCTGGCTTATCTGCATTCCACACAACCACCCCCGAGCCCTGCCAACTGAGGACCAGAGCACGTTTGTTCTCAGAGCCTGTATCACAGGCTGCCTAGGTTATCAGCATCCTTGTCTGAAGTTACAGAGGCAGCAGGAGCAGTCCAAAGAGTGCTGCCCTGAGAATCTGCCATCCTGGGCTCTAATCCTAATTGTTTGGACATGAGAGGTCAGGTAAGCAAGTCATAATCTCACACTGGGCCTCAGTTTCTTTTTTTGAGAAAGGAGAAGTTTTGAGGTGGGATTCTAAAAGTTTCTCCTAGTTTTCATAATTTACAGGTATTTCCTCAATGCCCCCCACAACACACACCCACACATAGACACCCAGTTTTACATATAACTTCAGGGAATTCCTAGATCTATTAGAATCCATACATAGAACCCCCCTCAAAGGTCCATGGGAAAAGGCAATGGTAACCTACTCCAGTACTCTTGCCTGGAAAATCCCATGGACGGAGGAGCCTGGTAGGCTGCAGTCCACGGGGTCGCTAGGAGTCAGACACGACTGAGCGACTTCACTTTCACTTTTCACTTTCATGCATTGGAGAAGGAAATGGCAACCCAGTCCAGTGTTCTTGCCTGGAGAATCCCAGGGACGGGGGAGCCTGGTGGGCTGCTGTCTATGGGGTCGCACAGAGTCGGATACGACTGAAGCGACTTAGCAGCAGCAGCAGCAGCAGCAGCAAAGGTCTATGGGTCTAAAGTTAAAGAACCTCTCGTCTAGGGAAAAAAATATAACATTTATTGAGTACTTATTATATGTCAGGCAGTATTCTAAGGGTCTTAAAGAGGTTTTCTCAATTGGCCATAGAAACCCTATAGAGGAGGTACTTCCGTTCTCTATTTTACTGATGAGAAAACCATGGCAGAGAAAGTCATTTGCTCCAGGTCAGACAGCCAGGAAGTGGCAGAGCCTGGGTAGAAACCCAGGCCATCTGGCTTTGGAGCACCTCCTCTCAGCCACAAAGTCACGGCTGTGAAATGCAACAGGTGAGCGCCTCTCCAACAGAACTTCCATCGTGTTCAGCTGAGCTCCTGCAGCAGGCCTGGCTGGCACTTAAGCAAGCACTCAATAGGTTTAGCCAACCAACGTCTGCTTTTACCCTCACAGCACCCTGAAAGGCCAACCCAAGGGCACAGACCTGAATCTCTGGAGGCCAGAAGAAGCAGGATGGCCTGCCAGACCCACAAGGTTAAGGACAAGCCAAGGGAAAACAAATGCTCAGCAGACTGCTTAGTCCATTTTCTCCCACCCCGGACCCTTCCAGCCCAATGCATGATCTCCTGCAAAGAGCTCAGAGTTGGGGGTGATTTCGCCTTCCAGGCAACATTGGGCAGGATCTGTGGGCACTTTTGGTTGTCACAACCGGGAGGGAGGCAGATCCTGGCATTTAGTGGGTAGAAGCCAGGGGTGCTGCTCAACACCCCACAGTGCACAGGACAGACCCCAGCCCATTGTGAACAGTGCTGAGGTCGAGAACCCTGTTCTGACTATACACCTTCTCTCCTTCTCCTGTCTTTCCTTAATCTCATTTTCCTTTCTTCCAAGATGAACAACAGTTTCCAGATGATACTCCTGGAATACAGGGGGCATCGGTACAATCACAGGTATGAACACTCAGCCCTGCTTCATTGGCACAAAGAAGCAAAACCCCATTACCATATACGCACTGCTGCTGCTGCTAAGTCACTTCAGTTGTGTCCGACTCTGTGCGACCCCACAGATGGCAGCCCACCAGGCTCCGCCGTCCCTGGGATTCTCCAGGCAAGAACACTGGAGTGGGTTGCCATTTCCTTCTCCAATGCATGAAAGTGAAAAAATAAAGTGAAGTGGCTCAGTTGTGTCTGACTCCTAGCGACCCCATGGACTGCAGCCCACCAGGCCCCTCCGTCCATGGGATTTTCCAGGCAAGAGTACTGGAGCGGGTTGCCATTGCCTTCTCTGATATACACACTGCTGCTGCTGCTAAATATAAAATAATCAACAGAGACCTACTGTATAGCACAGGGGACTCCCCAATATTCTGTAAACCTACATGGGAACAGAATGTGAAAAAGAATACGATATATGTAAAATTAAATCACTTTGCTATACACCTGAAATACAATATTGTAGATCAACTATACTCCAATATAAAATAAACAATTTTTTATAAGAGAAGTGATATCCCAAATCAAGCCTTAACACATCTTTCAGAGAATCTCCTTGTTCTCTTCCCTATAACTTCTCTTGAAGGAGAAGACTTTGCTGACTTTGTTTTCTAGAATTTGTATGCCAGGGGCTCCTGTATGGGTGGGCAGGAGAAAAGGAATGAGTGTCTACACACTTAAAGAAATTTATAAAGACAGGGACTTCCCTGCTGGTTCAGTGGCTAAGACTCTGTGCTCCTAATGCAGGGGGACCTGGGTTCAATCCCTGGTCAGGGAACTAGATCCTACATGCTACAACTAAGAGTTTGCATGCCACAACTAAGGGAAAAAAAAAAAAGATTCTTCATCTTTTAGCCAAATAAATAAAAATTTTAAAACGAAATTTCTAAGTACAGAGGACCATTTAATGAAAGCCTGATTATCTGCAACCCTTCAAAGCAACAGAACAGACAAGGTGGCAGATTCCCTCTCTGCAGGAAAAGCGGCGGCAGAGGGGGCGGGGGACGTTTGAGAATCAATTTACAGATTGGCTGTCAACAAATACAAGAAGAGGAGACACCAAGAGCTCAGGTGTTCGGAGTTGCTGCCAACAGAAAGAAAGGCAAGCAGAAAAAGATAGCAGCCATCTGCAGATCCAGGTTATAGCAGTTGTTTGCACCCGGCCTTTCAGGAACTCAACGTGTGAAGAAGGACTCCTGTATCAGAAGGTGAGGTCAAGGTCACACCCAGGGCCACTAGCATGATATCTGTCTTGACCATTCTAAGCTTCCAAAAACGGAGTCCCAACTCACTTGCTTTAAGAGTTTCCCCATGTAATTAAAATATGCCTCCTTCTTCTTCCTCTTCTTCTTCCCAGTGGCAGAGCGGACCCACTCATCCTCCTTTTTGGCTGGGATGTAAATTGTGAGCTTCCTCTTAGGGAACTGTAGGCCATGTAAGCAAATGAAGTGCATGTGGAAGGCTTATCCTGACGCTGGTAGCTCAGAGCACTGGCTGTAGGTAAGGGCACGTTCCAAAGAGGTTTTATAGGAAGTGCTGGAGGGCAATCATTCCTAACAAAATTGGTCATTAGTGACTGCACCTGCAAAGAGAGGAAGGCTTTCAAAATCCTCAAGAGACATTATTATACCTTTATTAGATATTATTAGATACATTTAGACCTCAAGGTCTGAAGCTGGCATGGGTTACATTCCCCAAGGAGTGTGAGGTGGGAAACTCCAAGCGTTCTTTGGCTCTATCCCACATGAAAGATAGCATCCTGTTTGATGTAACAGCCATCCGTTAACCAGGCAATGCTCGTCTCAGAAGTTATTCTTTGTTTTGTTTTTTTTTTTAGTTAAAGCAAATTTTTATTGAGATATAATTCATATATCATAAAATCCATCCATTTAAAGTATTCAATTCAATGATTTTTATCATGTTTAGGATCATTGTTGTTCTCAGTTGTGCTAAGTCCCTTCAGTCATGTCTGACTCTTTGTGGCCCCATGGACTGTAGCCCACCGGGCTCCTCTGTCCATGTGATTTCCTAGGCAAGAATACCAGAGTTGGTAGCCAATCCCTTCTCCAGGGGATCTTCCCAACTCAGGGATCAAACCTGAATCTCCTGCATTGCAGGCAGATTCTTTGCTGCTGAGCCACCAGGGAGGCCATTTAGGGTCATACAACCTGCCAACTTCAGTTATTTCTTAGCCATGAAGATTTCAATTCAAAAAGACTAGAAGTGGAAGCTGTTTTTCTAAAGCATTCCAGGTGAATCTAATGAGCAGCCAGATTTGGGATTCATGGGTCTATAGCAGGGATCCCCAACTTCTGGGCCATGGGCCGGTACCTCTTGTCAGATCAGAGGCATAATTAGATTAGAAATAAAGTGCACAATAAATATAATGCACTTGAATCATCCCCAAACCATCTCCCCATCCCTGGTCTATGGGAAAACTGTCTTCCACGAAATTGGTCCCTGGAACTGAAAAGGTTGGGCCTTCCTAAAGCAACCACAGCAGAGCCAGGGCTGGAGGAGAAACTCTTCACAGACGTGATGCTTAGGCTCCGTGTATATATTTGTATCTGCCTTGGGAGAGAAGTGTCTCTTTTAAAAGGCAAGTGCGTGCCTGGTTATGCAAATGCAATTGGGAACTCAGGAGACAAAACCTGGATGGGGAAAGCCAGCAAGTCACTGTAGCTTCAAAACTGAAGGTTGAGAAATTGTAGATAGAGAGGCCGTGAACTCCCTGAAATTAGTACATCAGCTCAGCTACAAGGACGTGACCAGCCTGACACAAAGCAACAGATAAGAGGACCCCAAAGAACCAGCATTCTAAAGATGGAAAGGACCAGAAGTGAACACTCTTCCCACTCCCACCTGCTTCTGAGCGGTGTCAAAGCCTCAGTGGAGGGACTGGTGAGTAGGAAGTACTGTCAGCCTACCTGTGTTGAGCCTTATGTCCCAGACCCCCAGGCTAGGTGCTCGGGGTAGTTCATCTCGCTTAATTACCCTAGCAACATCACAAGGTAAGATATTAGTATGGATTACTCGAACTTTACAGAAGAGGAAACTGAGACTCAGGAGGCTCTTGCCTGAGGCCACATCAATGCCTCAGTCTCAGAATCAGCCCCTGAACCTTTGCTTCTAACCCCACGCTCTGCCACTTTCCAAACCCGAACACCAGAGTCCCACGACCCTTGTTATTACCCGTGTGTGCTTTGTGCATTTGCTACGTGTATCCTTCATTGATGGAGAACTTGGGATGTAACTTATCCATAGTGTAGGCTCAATTCTTCTGAATTAATCATTCGATAACGACGGAAGCTAAATTGAACCCTTCCGTGAAAGGAAAAGTGGTTCCCTCTTGTGCGTGCTAAGTCACTTAAGTCGTGTCCGGTTCCCTCTTACCTGGTTATCAGAGTCACATCCCACCTACCCCTCCACCTCCTCCTTGCTTTTCACCATCTTCCTCTCTCATTTCTCTATTTAAAAACATAATATATGTCTAGAGCATATATTGTAGGATGAAGTGAATTGGATATTTTAATGCAACTGCTGCTGCTAAGTCACTTCAGTCGTGTCCGACTCTGTGCGACCCCATAGATGGCAGCCCACCAGGCTCCGCCATCCCTGGGATTCTCCAGGCAAGAACACTGGAGTGGGTTGCCATTTCCTTCTCCAGTGCATGAAAGTGAAAAGTGAAAGTGAAGTCGCTCAGTCGTGTCCGACTCTAGCAATCCCATGGACTGCAGCCTACCAGGCTCCTCCATCCACGGGATTTTCTAGGCAAGAGTACTGGAGTGGGGTGCCATTGCCTTCTCCAATTTTAATGCAAAGAAGTAAGTAAAAACTGGCAAGTATCATCAAGGCTTTGTGAGATGGGACTCTTCACTGTGGAGCGGGGGGCTTCCCAGGTGGCACAGTGGTAAAGAATTCACTTGCCAATGCAGGAGATGTGGGTTCGATCCCTGCATTGGGACATTCCCTGGAGGAGGAAATGGCAACCCCCTCCAGTATTCTTGTCTGGAAAACCCCATGGACAGAGCAGCCTGGTGGGCTACAGCCCATAGGGTAGCAAAGGAGTTGGACAGGACTGAACACACACACACTCTTCACTGGAGCTGGGGAGCAGGAAGGGTCAGTCCAGGAAGGAACTGAATCAGTGTCATGATGTTAAGATGCTGGAGAGCATTTGGGGGAAGGGTGAGAAGATCAGATGTGGTGTTGCCATGGGAATGTGGCACAGAAGGCCTGGCTAGATGGCATTCTCTCATTGCACAATATTGGGCAAATTTCGATACCCTACTAAGTGTCAGACCTGTGGTTCTGCATGGGTATGGTAATAAACTACCAATGGGATCACAAAACTCACACAGAGGAACATTAGGGGGTGATCAGAAGACCCACCACCATCTATTAGAAATCTCAGTCTGCTAAAAAGAACTTGCAATCAATGATTACCTGCTAATCATTTCCCTATTCTGAAGATAAAGGAAGCAACTACATTAATCGCCACGCTAGCTCATAGTCATTGAGTGCCTACTATCTGCCTTGAATTATATGAAGCACCTTATAGACGTCATCTCATTTCATGGTTTTAACACTCGGAGATGGGTTTTCTCATCTCTTTAACCAAGATAAGGAAACTGAGGCTTATCAAGATGACCTAAGATGTTCAAGGTCACACAGGTGGCAAGTTGCCGAGCTAGGAATTGAGTGCCAACGTGTCTGACACCAAAATTCCCATCAATATTTCTCTAAGTTGGGCCCCCTGCCCACCTGCAGCAGAATCTCTTGGGCTGCTTACTAAAGTGAAGAGCCCCAGCCCCTATCCTATGCCACCAGTACAGGTATCTACAGTTTGGGCACCTCTCTACTATCTCTGCCTCTTGAGGGTGGGGATAATTCTACTCTATTCCATATGTGTATGTGTGTGTGTGTGTGTGTGCGTGCGTGCGTGCGTGTATGTGCTAAGTCACTTCAGTCATGTCTGACTCTGTAATTCTATGGACTGTAGCCTGCCACACTCCTCTGTCCATGGGATTCTCCAGACAAGAATACTGGGATGGGATGCCGTGCCCTCCTCCAGGGGATCTGCCCAACCCGGGGTTGGAACCTGTGTCTCTTATGTCTCTTGCATTGGCGGGGGTGGGGGGGGGTTCTTTACCACTAGCACCACCTGGAAAGCCCATCCTATTCCATACAGAAAGGCTAAGTAGAGACTTGCAAAGGAGAGAAACACTAGGAGAAAGTGGCTGTGACATGGCTAAGAGATAGCACAGTCCAACACCAACCCTAATGCTGAGAAGGCAGAGTGCAAAGAGATCAGAGAAAACAGGGTTCTCTGGATAGAAATTCTAAAAGGCAGGTCAGCTCAAGAAAAACAGGAGGCTCCTCTTTCACTGGCTATGACCTTGGCGACCCTCCTTGATTACAATTCTCCACATCCTGGTCCTCTCTTGGTGGAAGAGCAGATGCAAAGGGCAAACCAAGCTCATACATGGGGAGAGTCACACAAGCAGAGGTTGAGCAGAGGCTGGCATACAGGGCATGGAGTGAGTGTGGGTGGTGATTCAGGGGTGAGGTTGAGTGAGAGGGCAGAGAGCTTACTTTTGTATGGCGACATCTGCACGGTGCAGAAGAGGCCTAATGAGTCAGCTGGTCCAGGTTGATCCAGGCATTGCGGTATATGGTGGAGGGGATTCAGGCATTGGGTGGGATCCTGGATCACATGGCCTCTGAGGTCTCCCAGGTCTTGTGGGTTCTATTAAATCACTGAAAAATTTCTCCTGCATTGATTTTTTTAGAGTTCAGGTTGTCAGAATTAGGATAGAAGCACTACCCATGATATTTCTTTTTTTTTAATTAATTTTTATTGTAGTATGGTTGCTTTACAACGTTGTATTAATAGTTTCTGCTGAGCAGCAAAGTGAATCAACCATCCAGATACATGTATCCCCTTTTTTGGACTTCCTCTCCATTTAGGTCACCACAGCGCATTAAGTAGAGTTCCCTGTGCTATACAGTATGCTCTATTAATTATCCATTTTGTACATAGAATCAATAGTGTATATATGTCAATCCCAATCACCCAATTCCTCCCACCACCCCACCTTCCCCCCTTGGTGTTCATACATTTGTTCTCTACCTCTGTGTCTCTGTTTCTGGTTTGCAAATAAGATAATCTGTACTGTTTTTCTAGATTTCACATATATGCATTAATATACATTTGATTTTCTCTTTCTGACTTACTTTACTCTGTATGACACACTTGAGGTCAACCCACATCTCTAAAAATGACCCAGTTTCGTTCCTTTTCATGGCTGAGTAATATCCCAGACTTCTGTCTCTAGATAGTCTGAAGAATCAATACAGTTGACTAGAAAAAGTCAGGGGGTCACACATTAATTTTAACATTACCTTATTTCATGCTCTTAATTCTAGGAAAGGGGTACCGCTGTAGCTCACCAGTTAAGAAGCCTTGGGTGAATGGCGGGAGGAGAGGGACTCTGGGAGGTAGATTAGAAGCTGTCACTTGAGTATAATGTCACACTCTTTCCAGAATGTCAGTTCTATGGATACTAACCAGATATTAATGGTAGATGTTATCTGTACTATTTGCTACTTTGTCCAGTGGAGGGAAGAAAGGAATTGGACTTTTCCTGACCCTAGCAATATCTTTTCCAGCTTCTACTCCAAGCTTCTAAAAGAAAGAGAAAAAGGAGCATCAGGGGAAAAGAAGGACATCACCCAACACACAAACACACTTATGGGGTAGGGAGACTTCCCTGGTGGTCCAATGGCTAAGACTCCAAGCTTCCTCTGCAGGAGTGATGGGTTTGACCCCTGGTCAGGGAACTAAGATCCCACAAAATGCAGCATGACCAAAAATTTTTTTTAAAAAATAGAAACGGGGTAGGGAGGCCCTGGGGTTACCCAGAGGAGATCTAGGGTGCTGCTGTCTCTTTTCTTTACTCTCCCTCCCCCAACACACACATTGTTTTATGAGTGAATATTCATGTTGACTAGTGGAAACAATCCACCACCCAAAAGTTCAGGTTTCCGCTCTACCAGTGCCTTATTCTGACTCAGTCAAAGTCAGCAGCTCCTCCTGGGCCTCAGTTTCCCTATCTGTAAAAGGCTGCTTTGATTCCATGGCCACGATGCTTCCTTTAATCTTCCTACTCAGAGTCTGGTCAGCAGGCTGGCGGCAGCAGTATCACTAGGGGATCCTGTTAACAGGCAGACTGTGATCCAGTGAGTTCAGACCTACTCAGGTGGGACCTGAGCCTGCATTTCTAACCAGATCCCAAGTGATTCTTATTCGCCTTAAAATGTGAGACATGCTGCCTTAAGACACCATCAATCCATGAACTGATTGTAGCTGTGCCTCTTTGTTTTCCCTCCTAGCTCTAGGACTCCTTCCAATGGCCCAAAGAGTTCAAGTTAGTGATTTTCTGGCACAGGGTATAGAGCGATGCCACATCCTCCCTAACATTTAATCCTACACCAACACACTCCATTTACAAATAAATTAGCTCACTAATTAACTCACCTACTTGATTCAAGAAATATCGGGACTTCCCTGGTGGCCCAGTGGTTAAGAATCCACCTGCCAATGCTGGAGACACAGATTCAATTCCTGGTCCAGGAGGATCCCACGCGCCTCGGGGCGTCGAAGCCTGTGCACCACAACTACTGAGCCCGGGTTCTCGGTCCCCCAGGTCACAACTACTGAGTCCGAGGCCACAACTTCCGAAGCCCACGTGGTCTAGAGCCTGTGCTCCTCAACACGAGAAGCCACTGCGGCGAGAAACCTGCGCACTACAACCAGAGAGTCGTCCCCGTTCACTACAACTAGAGAAAGCCTTTGAGCAGCAACACAGACCCAGCGTCGTCAAAAATAAAATAAAATAAATATATGTATATATCTAAAGGGCATCAGACACAGTTTGAGGGCTGGAGAGAAGATAAGGCATGGCCTCATGCCTTATCTAGGGGGTTTAGGGCCATGCCTGGAAGCCAACTCCATGTGATAAGCACTTCTATAATTAGCAAAAAGGATACATTCCAGTGAAATGTTTACCGTCAGAAACTATGTTATTGCAGGCAAGGAAAATTCTGGAGGCAGTCTCGGGCTGTGTCTTCCTTTACCAGCTGACTTTGTCTTTCCTGAGGCCTTAAATATGTGGCTCTGTGCCCACTCCAGGGGATGCACTCTTCGGACAGCCCTTGTCTGGTGACTCACGGGATGCTGACAGTGACGGCTTGCTGAAATTTTTCTCCGGTTCCCAATGATTAGAACCTCCCTTAGCTCAGGAGTTCTTCCTTTTTATTTTTTAAAAATTTTTTGGCTGTGCCTCGAGGCTTATGGGATCTTAGTTTCCCAACCAGGGATCAAACCTGGGCCCCGTCTGCAGTGAAAGCACCAAGGTCTTACTACTGGTTCCCTAGGGAATTCCCAAGGGTTCTTAACTTGGGATATGTTTTGGGCAATGTTGGGTTGGCCAAAAAGTCCGTTTGGACTTTTCCAAAGTAGTTATGGGAAACTCGAATGAACTTTTTGGCCAACCCAATATCTACAGTAGCAAGCTTCGTATCATTTCCATATATTTGCAAGTGCATTATGAAGTTATTGTGCAACATAAATTTGCCTTTCTACTTTTGCTTTAGAATAATTGGGGCTTATACCATAAACTTAGGGCTTGCCAGGTGGCACCAGTGAGCCCATCTGCCAATGCAGAAGACATATGAGAGGCGGGTTCGATCCCTGGGTCGGGAAGATCTCCTGGAGGAGGGCATGACTGCCCACTCCAGTATTCTTGCCTGGAGAAGCCCATGGACAGGGGAGGCTGGCGGGCTATAGTCCATAGAGTCGCAAAGAGTCAGACACGACTGAGGCGACTTAGTACGCATGCGCAAATGCAATAAATTTATAAGATGCCCTTTGAATATGTTGTGTGACTGCGTTCTTCCTGGTCCTCCTGCTTCCATCTTGTGGGTGAGCAGTGTTCCTGGACACAGTACACCTGGTGAAGAGGAAGAAGGTGGGGCAGCCTGGAAGCATTCCGGGAAAGTAGACCAGGAGAGCAAATATGTGCTGTGGAAAACTCAGAGCTGATTTTTCGGGAGAACCCAGAACAGATCCTCTGCAGCAGGTGGCAAAAGCCGAAGGGTTTTTTTTGACAACGGCTTTTTGTTCAGTGTGAACAAGAAGTGTTCAGGCCTGGCTCTGGGAGAGAAGTGAACAGAGCCCTGAGACCTGCTGCCAGGGACAGGAGATGAGAAAGATAAATGCTGCACAAAGAACAGATTTTAAAAGTTTTTAAAATTTATTTATGGCTGCCCTGGGTCTCTGTTGCTGCACACGGGCTTTCTCTAGTTGTGAAGAGGGGGGCTACTCTCTAGTTGCGGTGCACACTTCTATTGTGGACCACGGGCTCCAGGGTGAAGGTTCAGTAACTGCAGCACTGGGCTTAAGCTGCTCCTCAGCATGTGGGATCTTAGTTCCCAGACCTGGGATCAAACCCGCATCTCCTGCATCAGCAGGTGGATTCTTAGTCACCAGACCACTAGGGAAGTCCCAAAGAACAGATTTTTAATGCAGAAAATCTACCAATGGGGGGGATTTCCAACCTCACATAACCCACAGATTCAGACCATTCCCTGTCCACTCATCAAGTAATAGTCTATTCGAGTTTCACACACTAAGCAAGTGCTATTAGGGGTCAGAGCTACTTTCCCAAAACAGGACAGGCACAGCTTCCAGCCCTCAAGGTCCTGACACTCCAGTAAGAGATATGGACAATACTAGGTTCATTCAGGTGCATTCAGCCTGTAATGAGGGTAATGCTTCCAGGGTGCTGTGGGGTCACAGAGGAGGGATAGCTGACCTGACTTAGAAGACCATGGAAGCCTTGCTGGAGGAAATGATGTTACAGCTTACAGTGGAGGAATGAAGAGAAGTTAGCTGTTAAGAATTAAGTTAGCAGTAAAAAATCTGCCTGCAATCCAGGAGATGCAGGTTTGATCCCTGGGTTGGGAAGATCCCCTGGAGGAGGAAATGACAACCCACTCAACTGTTCTTGCCTGGGAAATCCTGTGAACAGAGGAGCCTGGTGGGCTACAGTCTATGGGGTCAAAAACAGTTGGACATGACTAAACAATTGGCAATGTTAACTTTTATTTTGGTTTTTAGTACATTTTAAGCTGTAATACAAACATATACATCCAAATGTTTATATCCAAATTTTTATCACAAAGGAGATTAATAATGAGTGAATTTATTAGCTCTACAGTACCTTATATGAGTGCAGACCACAGTGTTCAGTTTCTCCTGCCATTTCTAAGTATACTGGAACTCCTTATAAATGTGTAACTAATAAATGAGATTGTAGGCATGCACTGGCCTTTCAAACAGATGGATATTAAACTGTACCAGTAACAAATTACTGATTAGCCATGTCAATCAACATTTTCTTGGTTCTGTACAATTGAATGGCTTCCCTGGGGGCTCAAACGGTAAAAAAAAAAAAAAAAAATCTGCATGCAATGTGAAAGACCTGGGTTTGGGCTGGGTTTGATTCTGGGTTGAGAAGGTTCCCGGGAGAAGGAAATGAGAACCTCCAGTATTCTTGCCTGGAGGATCCCATGGACAGAGGAGTCTGGTGAGCTACAGTCCATGGGGGTGGCAAAAGAGTCAGACACGACTGAGCGACTAACACACACGTACAACCAAAACATCCATACGAAAGTAAACTGAAATCCTGAGGCTGATTTAAGGTGACCGTGAGCCCCACTGGACAGATTTGGGTTCATCAGGAGAGCCTCACTGGTCTCAATGCCAGATTATATACTAATTTGGGGCTTGAAATTGATAAAATACCCTTTGCATATGTTGTGTGTATGTTTTATACATTCAGCTCCTGTATAAGACACGGATAGATGCAGCAGTTCCCTTGCTTTGGCCATTTGAAAACCACAGCTATATCCTCCCATAGATCCAACCACTTTTGCTCTAACAATGCCAGGGTTCAGGGAAAACATAGCCATTCATTTTTCAGTGATCATTTCTAATGAGTCCCTGCTGCTGCTAAGTCACTCCAGTCGTGTCCGACTCTGTGCGACCCCATAGACGGCAGCCCACCAGGCTCCCCCGTCCCTGGGATTCTCCAGGCAAGAACACTGGAGTGGGTTGCCATTTCCTTGTCCAATGCGTGAAAGTGAAAAGTGAAAGTGAAGTCGCTCAGTTGTGTCCGACTCTTAGCGACCCCATGGACTGCAGCCCATCAGGCTCCTCCGTCCATGGGATTTTCCAGGCAAGAGTTGCTCCCAATTGCACAGAATTTGGGATTTCTTCCTCTTTTTTTAAAAAAAAATCTATTTTATGTTAAAATGTACCAGTGAAAACATTTTAAGAATGTATCATACTTTCTGCAATCACCTGCTTAGCTACTGACTCACCCACAAAAATGACTCAAGCAAAGGCCAGTCCTACCTTGGAAAGTACCTAGCCCAGAGGTCCTACTCCATTAATGAGGACACTGAGATCCAGGGAGGTGCCTTCTGAAGATGGGGAGCTACTTATGGTACTCAGACTGCCACTAGGCTCTGCCTGTGACTGAGACTGGGGTGACTTTCTGATGGCAGATATGCTCCCTTGGGAGGTGATCAAGCTGTCCACCTCTGTCTCTTGGCCAGGGTGATTTGTTGGCAACTGAAGCAGACAGTGAGGCAGGGTCCTTAGGTCTGGTTTACTCATTTCACATTCAGCCATAGTGTTGGAGTCCAGCCAGGTCTTTGGGGGCTACTAGATTTGCTAGGTGGAGAAGGCAATGGCACCCCACTCTAGTACTCTTGCCTGGAAAATACATGGACGGAGGAACCTGGTGGGCTGCAGTCCATGGGGTCGCTAAGAGTAGGACATGACTGAGCGACTTCACTTTCACTTTTCACTTTCACGCATTGGACAAGGAAATGGCAACCCACTCCAGTGTTCTTGCCTGGAGAATCCCAGGGATCGGGGAGCCTGGTGGGCTGCTGTCTCTGGAGTTGCACAGAGTCAGACATGACTGAAGCGATTTAGCAGCAGCAGCAGATTTGCTAGGAGGCTTTGAAATACAGTAAGTTCCCTACATACAAACATGTTCCATTCTGAGAGTGTGTTTGTAAGTCCAACTTGTAAGTTCAACCAAGTTAGCCTAGGGACCCAACTAACACAATTGGCTATATAGTACTGTAGTATAATAGGTTTATAATACCTGTCACAAAAATAATACACAAAAAACAAGGACAAAAAATAAAACATTTTTAATCTTACAGTACAGTGCCTTGAAAAGGATAGTAGTACATCAGAACAGTCAGCATACAGGGGCTGGCATTGCGTGAATGCGCAAGAAGAGTTACTGACTGGAGGTGGGAGAAGAGGTGGGAGATGGTAGAGCTGAAGGATCATCAGCAATAGGAGACGGAGGGCAAGCTGCAATTTCACTCATGCCTGACACTGATGGAACACACTTGGAGATCTTTGAAAGTTCATAACTTGAAGGTTTGAATGTAGGGGACTTACTGTAGATGGTCCTAATAGAAACACAGGACCGAAGCAGTGCAGCTGCCTTAGAAACCATTTATGATAGATTTTCACTGAGAAAATGCAGTTTGGGTTCCAAAAGAATTTTCCAGGATCAATACACCTATAAATTGGAGACCACTTAAAACCCATTCTATCCCATTGGATCACTGTGCATTTCATAAGTATGTGTGCAAGGCAATACAACAGCTTCTTGGTGGGTGCCAAGGGGGAGATGAAAAAATTTAAGACACCGTCCCATGCTCAAGAAGCCTACAACAATCTCAGGGAGAAGATACATAGATAGATGAAAAACAACAACAATATAAGGTAATACTTGGTGACAAGCTTAGTTGTCATTGTTTTGTTTAGTTGCTAGTCATGTCTGACTCTTTGCAACCCCATGGACTATAGCCTGCCAGGCTCCTCTGTCCATGGGATTTTCCAGGCAAGAATACTGGAGTGGGTTGCTATTTCCTTCTGCAGGGGATCTTCCCGACCACGGGATCAAACCCAGATCTCCTGCATTGGCAGGTGGAGACTGAGCCACGCTACCGCTCAGGCTACCACTTTACCACTGAGCCAAGTGGAAAGCCATTCTTAGGTAGGTGGAAGAGAAAAATGGATCAGGGAACACCGAGAAGGAAATGGAGAAGGAAAGCAATCTGCCAGGTGGCTAAACGCTGGAGCTCGTAAGTCAAATGACCTGGATGAAATTGCAGCTTCCCCACTACTTAAGCAGCCTGTGGCAAGTTACTAACTTCTCTAAGTCCCTCAGAAAAACTCTGAGCACTTTTGGTCCCCTCAACAAGCTAATTACTATTACTATTTCAGTCTGAGCGTGAACTATCATTTGAAGGATGGAGAGGATGTGAGCAGATCAGGAGAGAGCGTCGTAGTCGAGTGTCAGAATCATCATGAATCATCCTCGTGAGAAGCTCCACGAGCTACTTTTGTTAACTTTGATGGCATCTACCAAGCCCCTGGGAAAGATTGAAGGCGGGAGGAGAAGGGGACGACAGAGGATGAGATGGATGGAGGGCGTCGCCGACTCAATGGACGTGAGTTTGCGTAAACTCCGGGAGTTGGTGATGGACAGGGAAGCCTGGCTTGCTGCAGTCCTTTGGGTCGCAGAGAGTCGGACCCGACTGAGTGACTGAACTGAACCAAGACCCGGGCGGGAGGCAGCAATCCTGGAAACTTGATTCCACCCACCTCCTACGTCCGCACTCCTCGGCACCGCCCCGCTGAGCGCCCAGCGACCGTCCCCAGAGGGCGCTGCCGCCCCGCCGCCGGGGCCCGGGCCGGGGCGCGCCCCCGCCGGCTGCCCCGCGCGTGCGCGCCGCCCAGGTGAGGAGGCGGCGGCCTGCGCCCGGGCAGGGGCGGCTCCTCGGCTGGCGGGGCGGGGAGGCGGGGAGGCCGGGAGGCGGGGACAGGACGGGGCGGAGCGGGGCGGGCCGGTCGCGGGGCGGGGGCCAGACCAAGGCCAGAGGCGGGACCAGCCGCCGCCGTCTCCGTCTCGTTGTCCCGTCCCCCCACAGCGCCGGGCCGCCGCCGCGGGAGAAGCGGAAACTGCCGGGTGTGCCGCGCCGGCCCAGAGCGCGCCGAGGAGCCGCGGGGCGGCCTCCGTCCGGTCCAGATCCCTCCGAGTGGCCACGGAGCCCCCTTCCCCGCGCCCCGCCCCGGCCCCGCCCGAGCTCGCCGCACGCCCCAGGGACCGGCCCCCCGCGCCGTCCGAGCGCGCCCACCTGAGTCCGTCCGCGCCCACCTGAGCCCGTGCGCCGGCGCCATGGCGGAGCAGGAGAGCCTGGAGTTCGGGAAGGCGGACTTCGTGCTGATGGACACCGTCTCCATGCCCGAGTTCATGGCCAACCTCCGGCTCAGGTGAGGGCGGCGGAGCGGCCGTGCGCAGTGCAGCGAGCCTGCGCCTAGAGGGGGCGCCCTTGACGTGTGGCCGGATTCGGGGTGCAGCGGGGGGTGTCCGGGGTCCGCTAAGCTCGCTGGTTGCATACCGGGGTGCGGTCGCATCCGAGTGGAAGGGGCGTGACGAGCTCCGGGGCTGCGCGTTCCAGAGTAAGGGGTGTCCTTGGGTGCCGTCCGGACGGAAGAGTGGGTATCGGGGGTGTGCCGAGCTGGACGTTGCGCTTGGGGCCGGGCAGGCTAGTGCACTGCCCCCAGGTGAATGCTGTGGGCGGGCCGGGTGACCTAATGGAAACAAAAGTAAAGGGAAATAAAAACTTTGGGGAGAGTCCTGGCGGCCTCAAGCCCCTGGGAAGACTGGAGGGTTGTTTTGCAGAGAGACTGGGGGTCTCATCGTGGTTTCACACTTGGTTCTTTTTCGCTTTCGTCTTCTCTTTTATTTATTTATCTTTTCCTGGCGTGGTTCCATCACGTCATTCAGGATGCTATGGAGTGATCCCTGAGCCGTCTGTTCCGGGACGCTGGCTATTTTTTAGTTACTCTCTAAAAACGTAATTAGACACGTTTCCAGACATCGAAGAGACTGCTCTGCTTGCCAGTGCCAAGATAAACTGTCTGAATTTGACAAGGCATTCATGGTTTCAGTTTTTTTTTTTTTTTTTTCCTCAAGGAGTTGTGGATGGAGCTCTTGTGTTACTAACATCCTTGAGAATGTAGTCACAACTCAACGCCCCGGAATGGGCTTCCAGGGCGAATTTGTTTTAGAAAGGCTTTTACGTGTGATTATTACACTCCTGAGAGTAATATATGTAAGCAGAGCTTTAAAGTAGTTTGACTTTAAAAAAAAAATTACAGTGAATGGAGTTTCAAAACTGAGTTTTTAGGGGGGAGAGTGTGTGTGTGTTTGTGTTTCCTGAAAGTCCTGATACCATTTCTTGTACGATTTGAATATCACTCCATGCTGTGCTGTGCTAAGTTTGTGAAAATCTTAATCTAGGTTAGGATGCTTAACTAATCCCACTTCTCAATATAAATTCCGGTGTTAACTTGAAGAATTTTTAAAACTTTTTTAATCTTCAAAATTGCAGTCCCCATAGTCATCATCTGCTCTTAGCCAGGCTTCATTATGTGCCATAGTAAGGAGCAGGGACGCAAACTGGTGTTCACCCACCACTGCAAAGGACTTTGAGCCAATCTGCATGTCTGAGTTTCCTAATTTGTGAAGTAATGATCTCCAAGATTCTTCTGAATTACATTTTTTTTTTTTTTTTTGCTTTCACATATCATTGGTTGCAAAGCCTTGTTAAACTTGGCTGTTAAGAAAGATTGTTAATGTGAGCATAACTTAGCTCAGAAGAGAACTTAGAACTTTGCAGTCTAATTCTGTATTATGCAGGATACTCTAGGACAGAGGTCCCCAAACTCTGGGATGTAATGCCTGATGATCTGCCGTGATAATAATAAAAATAGTGTGCAATAAATGTAATGCATTTAAATCATCCTGAAACTACCATCCCTACCACCAACACCGCCCACCACCCCCCCACCTCCCCGGCCCGAGGGAAAATTGTCTTCCACGAAACCCATTCCTGGTGCCAAGAAGATTGAGGAACACTGCTCCAGGAGGTAAGATAGGAGGGTCCAAAGAATTACCAGGTGTGTCCTTACCTCTCAACAATGTGGCATATTAATAAAGATAGGCGGCAAAATGAAAATTTCTATTCATTTAAATAATAGGTCAAGAAAACAACAGATGAGTTAAAGCTTTATAGAGCTGAGATAGTTCTTTGCCAAGTAATTGGACAACCTAATTGCTCTGGGAGTTCAGCAGAGGGAGCGATGCCTTAGGCTGGCTCAGAAACACCTTCCAGAGGAGGAGAGGAGGGGTTGAGAGGAGTTGCAGAGGATGCGTCAGATCTGTGTAGGTGGAGAACATTCCAGATGGATAAAGTGTCCAGCAGAGGAGTGAGGTTTAAAAGCTGATTCTGTTTGGGTGATGGGGCCTCCCTTGTGGCTCAGCAGTAAAGAATCTGCCTGTCAATGCAGGAGATGTGGGTTCGATTCCTGAATCAGGAAGATCCTCTGCAGAAGGAAATGACAACCTACTCCAGTATTCTTGCTTGGAGAATTCCATGGACAGAGGAGCCTGGTGGGCTACAGTCCATGGGGTCGCAAAGAGTTGGACATGAATGAGCGACTGAGCATGCCCACGCTTGATCTTTGGATGACAGTGAATTGAGCTGTCTGGAGCAAAGGAGTGTAGGTGTTGGGGAGTTGTGGGCGGAATCAGCTCTCATTAGTATGACCTTGGCTAATGCCTAGGTTTCTAGGTCTACCTTTATTCCCAGTCACTGGGTCAGTCAACATTCAGATATTATATGTTTCTCACTTGTGTGTGTACTCCACCACTCTGAGGATTGGCTGCAATTTCTCAGCGCACAGGTTCAGTGATTGTTGATGATTTACTTATAAGTTGGGAGGACTGGTTCTCAGGAGTCCTTAAAGGGTAGTCAAACCCTTGCCTCCTCCACAGCTGTAAATCCTGATTATCCAGTTGGAAAGCAGGCCTCCTTCTGATTGGATTTCCTACCACCCTGATGTCCCTCCGGGCTATTCCAGTGTTTAGCTGTGTGGACTCCTGGGCTTATGCTCTTGTGACCTTTGGATGTCTGTTTCCCTCTGAAGAATGTGACCGGAAATGCACTGTAGAGCCAGGTGCTAATATGTCATGTAATGTTTTCATCTCCCAAAATACAGGAGGTTGGTTCCTTGTTTAGTTGCTAGTCATGCCTGACTCTTCTGCTACTCCGTGGACTGTAGCCCTCCAGGCTCCTCTGTCCATGGGATTCTCCAGGCAAGAATACTGGAGTGGGTTGCCATTTCCTTCTCCAGGGGATCTTCCCAACCCAGGGATCGAAGCCAAGTCTCCTGCATTGCAGATGGGGTCTTTGCCATTGGGCCACCAGGGAAGCCTAGTTGGTCCGTGCTAAGTGTATATTTATGGCTGTATAGAGGTGAAATTTGAGTGTGTTTCATCTCTCAGTGGATATGTGTGCACACGCTCCATCATTCCTGCCTTGCCCAGGCTGCAGCTTTTCCTCTTCTGTTTGGAATGTCCTGTCCTTTGCTGTCTGTCTGGCTTTTTTCAAGGCCCTTTTGCTTCATTTATGGCCTGTGATGTGCATTTACACACTTACAGCCACAGTTGTATCAGGGGTCTGTGTCATCCAAACCGAATTTTAATTTTTCTGACAGTAGCACCCATTGTGACAACATTTTTTTTTTTGAAGCTTTTGTGACATTGTCCATTTAGAATGATCTTATTTTGATACTAGTCCAGCTTTCTTTTTCTTCTTGGGTAAATGCTCTATTTTAGACATCTATACAATTGATGTCACTTTCCCCTGACTATTATCATTTAAAAAAATCAATGTAGGCATGTGTCTGTGCATGTGGGTCTGGAGGAGGCAAGACTCAAACGGTGATATGGATTAGCAACTGAACTGAACTGAATGTATCTGAGAAGGGGTTTCAGTTTGTGTTTTTTTACCCTTATACCCAAAACTATTATCTTGAGGGTTGTCTTCTCCCCCTCCTACAAGTCTCTTGCTAGGGGAGATTTGTTCTACTTATTTGCTTTTCCTTTTTTAATTTATTTTTGCCTTGCTGGGTCTTCGTTGCTGCACGTGAGCTTTTCTCTAGTTGTGGCAAGTGGGGGCTACTCTTGAGCTGCAGTGCTCGGGCTTCTCATGGCGGTGGCTTCTCTTGTTCCGGAACACAGGCTCTAGGGTATGCAGGTTTCAGCAGTTGCAGAACCAGGGCTCAGTACTTGTGGCTCGTGGGCTCTAGAGTGCAGACTCAGCAGTTGCGGCCCACAGGCTCAGTTGCTCCACGGCACGTGGGATCTTCCTGGACCAGGGATCAAACCGGTGTCCCCCTGCACTGCAAGGTGGATTCTTAACCACTGGACCACCAGGGAAGCCCTGCTTTTCCTTTGAGTGGAGGCAGAGGTGTCGGCGGCTTTGGTGGTGGTGGTAGCCTCTTCACTGCACTTCCAGGGTCCTGTCGAGGAGTAAGATGCCTGCACAAGCGCCTCCCGCCTTCATGGGCAGGCCTGGTTCCCACCAACCCACCACATGGCCACTTGAAGTTTCATCCACGGCATCCCCACCGTGTTCTTTCTGCTTTCTTCATAGCTGCTTCCTCTCTGGAGCCTTTAGTTCCTTTTTGTCCAAGCCATGTAGAGCACCGGGGCCTCACCATGTTCTCATTCGCCCCTTAGCCATCCACGAGCAAGGAGGAATGTGAATGGCCATTCCCGGGGACTTTTGAGACGTCCTTTTCATATCGTAGGAAACCCTCCTTAGGCTTCCAGCGTCTAACTTTGTGGTGATTCCTGTTTTGAGAATAAGGCATCTTCCCAGCCTGACGTCTTGGCTCTTTAGAAATTTAATGTGTCCTCTCTTCTTACTGGTTTTTTTCTTCCGTGAAAGAAGTGATTTGAAGCACTGTGTTTACCAAAGCTCCAGGCAACTTCTCACCTTTAGTATAACACAGGGTCTTTCATATCTTTATTGAGACCAAACTTTCTGCCTGCTTTGTGCTGTTGACAATGCAGTGGGGTCAGGCTTTGCTGTTGGGGCGGAGAGGGGGGAGTAGGCTGTCCAGTGTGTTGTCACTTGTTTAGCAGCATCTCTGGCCTCTGCCTGGGCTTCCTAGGTGGTGCAGTGGTAAAGAATCTGCCTGCCGGTGCAGGAGCTGCAGAAGACACAAGTTCGATCCCTGGGTTGGGAAGATCCCCTGGAGTAGGAAACTGCAGCCAACGCCAGTATTCTTACCTGGAAAATTCCATGGTAGGAGGAGCCTGGTGGGTGAGAGTCCATGGGGTCGCCCCCGGGGCTCCCCCGCACCCCCCGTGACAGGAGCTCCGTTCCCTTCCCAGATAACAACCAAATGTTTCCAGATGTTACTAAGTATCCCCTGGGGGAGGGGGCAAAATTGGCCCCAGTTGAGAACCCCTGACCTGGGCTGTTCTCAGTCCCTGGAGTGTCCTCCCCCTACTCCCTGCCCTCATTCCCAGCCTGTCACACTCTTAGTGGTTCTGCAAGACCAGTTCTGAGAAGTCTTTCCCAGTCCTCTGAGGCACAGGTTAGCCGCGCCCTCACCTGTGCACCCAGGGTACATGGGCGCTTGAGCGTAGCTGTTAGGATTTATCATGTTCTGTTGTTCTCTGCATGCCTTCATTCCCGCCAAATTGTGAGATTCCCCAAAGCCCCAGAGCCTGTCCAGAGGCAGATCCAGGTTGTGTAGTCCTTTGAAATTCAGCTGGGCGGGGGTGGGGGACCACCTTTAAGGAAAAAAGTATACATTATGAATGTCACATTAGATACAGGGCTTTGGAAGGGGCAAGCACAGGCGAGTGGCTGTGAAACAAACCCACCTCTAGTCCTTCTGCATTTTCTATCATGCTCTAGGATTGAGCATCTATGCCCTCAATACGTTTTAAAATGAGTGAACTGGGAATTCCATGGTTAGAGTTAGGACTGCACGCTTTCACTGATGAGAGATCCTGGGTTTGATCTCTGGTCCGGGAACTAAGATTCCACAAGCCATGCGGCGCGGCCATAAAATAAAAAAGAAAAGAAAAAAAATGAGTGAATTAAACCATCAAATGTTGGCTGAAGCCCGTGAAATTCTTAACTAAAAAAAAAAAAAAAAGCATACAATAATCTCAAAATATTGTACTTATTGTAATACAACCTCAGTGTGTGGGAGACGAGCTGGAGCAGTGAGTTTTAGAATTAGTAGAAAGGCAGTGAAGAGGTGATCACTATTTCTCTCTCTCTCACTTGCCACACAGCCTCTGTGCCCTTTCTGCGGCTGTTTGACCACACAGAAAATTAGATAAGACAGATGGCCCCTCTTGCTTACTGGGGCAAAACCTCAGGGACCCTGGTGGTCCCCAAGCATGGGTCAACCTGTGATTGGTTCAGAGCTTTCCTGCAAAGTAGCTGAAGTTAGAGTCACAGGAGAGGTGAATGGCACACTAAATCTTTTTGGCTTGCATGTGAAATTCTTTGGCAGCCACTTTTAGAGGCCTTCGGAAAAGGACAGTTTGCTCCGGGCCTGTTTTGCACATTGGCTTCATATTGGGACAAAAAAATGAGAATTTGGGTTTCGGAGCTGCCATTTGGAGTGAATCACCCTGCCGTCTTGTTTCCTTTCCTGCTCCTGACAGATTTCCAAGACTATTTTTATTCGGGGTCATTGGTTGACCCTGGAGACTTCTGCTGAATTTAGCTCCCAAACAGAGCCAGATGTGGGTGGGATCGAGCCCTCAGAAGCTGCTACTGGTGCGTTTCATCGCAGGTCCCGAGGATTTAACATCTTTTTTAAAGAGATTGGCTCTTTGCTTAACTTGGAGACGAAAATGGGGAAGCTGGTGGAGATAGAAGTGTGTTTGCTTAGTGACTCATGGGTAAGTTGTCAGCGCTGTGAGTTATCCTGATGTGGAGAGCTGTTTGCTGACATTTTCACCTGAGTCTGAGCCAGCTCAGCAAAAAGGACCGGATCTCGTGGACCGACCTCATCTTATGATAACTCTCTGGCCTCCATCACTGTGTTGCTGCTGGAACAGGATTGGGTCATGGTCAAGCCCATCTAGTGGAATCTGCTGTCCACAGTGGCTCCATCCCCACTGGGGATGTAACTTGGTGATGAACATCACTGACATGGCCTAACAAAAAGTCCATTAGATTCACAGAGGGGTTCAGAGGGTAGCAGCAGTTTTAAATACACATTGCAAATCTCTCTCTCTTTGCCTACTCAGTTCCTTGGTTGAGATGATAGTTTTACTTCCTGTGGGATGCAGGCTCCCTTTGGTTCAACTGCTATGTAATTACTGGGCAGATCTCTTAATAGGTGGTATTTCCCAAACTTTAGTTTTGGGCATTTATGGGAAGAAGAAATGGGAGTGCATGCTGGAGGGCAGTGGAAAGAGGCTTTGAGACCTGATGGACCCTGTTCAAATCCCCTCTTCACTTTCCCTCTTTTTAGCATCATGCCTTAGGGTAAGTTAACTTCCCTCAGTTAACTCATATATGTTAACCTCAAGTTCCCTTTCTTAGGGTTATTGGGGTGAAATCACGTGATGTGTAAAAGGTGCCTATATGGTTCTTGGTTCATAATTCCCTCTCAACTAACGTTAACTCCATTTTCGGAATCCTTCCCTGACTCCGTAACTATAGAAGAGCTAGCTGTTCTTACCTTCTTTCCTCACAAAGACAAAACCATTTGGCTTTATCTGGGGGGCAAGAATGAAAGGTGTTCTAGAAGAGGTTGGGGTTACCTAGTGGAGAGAGCAAAAGCATTGGAGACAAATAGATCTGGGCTTTCACTCTGTCTCTGTCCATTACTACTATGCACATGGCCTTGGACAAGTTGCTTCACCTGCCTGAGCCTCAATTTCTTCATCTGTAAAGATGAAGGGTTATCGTGAAGATTAAGTTCTACCACCTGTCAGACACTCCAGCATGGTACCCATAGCATACTACCAGGAGATGCTCAGCAGATGGTCCTCTGTCTCTCCTCTGCATCCCCTCTTAATGCAGCCCTGTGGACTGAGTGCCCATGCTGGTTCCCAACTCTCTCCATAACTATCACACACATAACCTTGCTCCCTTCAGGGTTACCACTATTTAGTTCCTGGAAACTGTTTTAAGCTCTCTGAGAAAGGAGATCAGCTGTTCATATTATTCATAAATGTTCCAAAATATTTTATTCTTCATGTTTACTGTTGCCTGCTGAATGTTGGTGACATTGGGAAGTCCCCAAGCACTATAGCTGGGTGATGAGCTTTTAAATAGTCTTTTTTTTTTTTTTTAATCTCTAACTTATTTCCTTATTTAACTAGAGACCTTATGTACTTTTAGTATAATCACCTGGCTTTAGAGCTGACAACTACTTGAATTCTTGCTGTGTGCTTATCACTTTGTTGGGCACTTCAGTGGGGGCTACTTAAAAAAAATAGTTATTCTTTGGGGGAATAGCTTAACTGGGAGTAAAAGATAACTTTATACATAGATCAACATCAAGTAGAAATTGATTGAACCAAAATGAATATGACAGACAGCTGTTCTAAGGGCTTCCTAGAGAGAAGGAACCAGTGAACCAGAATTTTTTAAAAACAGAACTGATGACAGTGTAATCAAGAGTTGTTTATATATTATGTACTGGAGTTCTCAGGGAATTCAGAAAAAGAAAAAACGGGGTTGGGAGTAGGTTGTGCCCTGTGGAACAGGTAGAACGTGAGCAGACCCTTGTTGGAAGAAGAGTCTCATCGGGAAGCACCCCTTTCACCTGGGCCCCCACATCCTAGCCCCCTCTCTGCCTCCCTCCACTCTCAGCACCAGTATACTGGCCGTGCCACTCACCAGCTTCCACTGCTCAAGAATGTCTCCTCCCCCGACCATGATTGATACTCCTGTCCTATTCTGCCTCAAATTCTCCCAACTAAGGACTGAGTCAGGCTAAGAATCTTCTTCCGATTTCATTCCTTTTTATGGCTGAGTAACATTCCACTGGGTTTCCCAGGTAGCTCAGTGGTAAAGAATTTGCCTGCCAGCGCAGGAGACGCAAGAGATGCAGATTTGATCCCTGGGTTGGAAAGATCTCCTGGAGGAGGAAATGGCAACCCAACCCAGTATTCTTGCCTGGAAAATTCCATGGATAGAGGAGCTTGGTAGGCTGAAGCCACAAAGGGTCAGACACAACTGAGTGACTGAACACATACACACACAGTCTTTGAGCCTAGAAGAGGAAATGGAAAAAAAAAATTTTTTTTTTTCTTTATTATATGCCTAATGACAGAACTTCTAGGACTCAGCACCCAGACTGTGTGGTAAAGACTCTTGTTATTCCATTGTGGGTTAGAGACGTAGTGAGCCAGCCTGTGACTCTCGTCATAGCTTTCAACATTTAATGCTGAAATAGAATGGCCCGCTTTTGGAAGGGAGACCATTTCCAGGGACAGGGTTCTGATAAATGACTTTAATCTATGGAAAAGGAATTTGAGAGCCTCCACTGGTTCCTTTTTGAAACTTTGCCACCTTCCCATCTCCTTCTTGTCTCAGCTGCACCCTGAGGATGTCCCAGCTTCTGATCTGGACAGAGCTGCTCGCCGAGGAGTAGTTACTTTAAGTCTCAATGAGACCATCTTCGTTCCCCCTGTTTCTGCTCATAGGTGCACAGTGTAGAAGTAGATTTCACTTTAGTGAGACTAAAGCATTAATTCTAGTAAAGCTGTTTTGCTTTAATAAAACAAATTTTTACTGCTGAGAATGTGAAGTATGCAAAAGTGTTAGTTAGTAGCTCAGTCGTGCCTGACTTGTTGCGATCCCATGGACTGCAGCTCACCAGGCTCCTCTGTTCATGGAGTTCTCCAGGCAAGAATACTGGAGTGGAGAGCCATTCCCTACTCCCAAGGGGTCTTCCTGACCCAGGGATTGAACCCAGGTCTCCCGCATTGTGGGCAGAGTCTTTACAGCCTGAACCATCAGGGAAGCCTACAGCTGAGCATAGCTTTCTCCAATTCAAGTTTCTATTAAAACAAAAACAACAACAAAAACAAGCAAACTTCTGGAATAGATGGAAAAGTGCATCAGGAAACAAACCCAACTTTGCTTTCATTCCTCCTCTTATCTCCACTTATCTCCCACAGTCATATTACTAAGACTTGGGGGGGAGGGCGGGGAATAACCACTTATATATACCCGCATCGCTTAAGCGCTAAAAGCCAGTGAGTTAGTCCCCAAAAATGGCTTCATCTAAAACAATGAAGCAAACACCAAGAGACACTCAGACAGTTTCTCCCCCTCTGCCCACAAAGTCGGCTTTGAGTAAGTTGTACAATAGAGGATCGTCCGCAGCGGGGTCAGGGCGATCCCAAAGGAATCTCAAACTGCTTCTTTGTGTTCAATATAAAGTCAAGAAAAATGTCATAGTCAATTAAAAAAAAAAAGGCAAACTCCATTAAAAAAAAAAAAAGCAACTTACATTTATTTTGGATCACCCTAAACTGAGTTTTATTTCATTTGGGCTTTTATGAACATCTCTGTCATTTAAAATTTATTGTAAGAATAGTCTTTTGATCATGAGGTTGAGTTAAGTCTGTATCTGCCATCCTATGTTAGTTGTAATTAAGAAGAAAACCTTTTTTAAAAAAATCCTCAAAATTATGAATCTCTAGAGCAGTTTATGGAGAAGGCAATGGCACCCCACTCCACTACTCTTGCCTGGAAAATCAATGGACGGAGGAGCCTGGTAGGCTGCAGTCCATGGGGTCGCTGAGTCAGACACGTCTGAGCGACTTCACTTTCACTTTTTACTTTCCTGCATTGGAGAAGGAAATGGCAACCCACTCCAGTGTTCTTGCTTGGAGAATCCCAGGGACGGGGGAGCCTGGTGGGCTGCCGTCTGTGGGGTCGCACAGAGTCAGACACGACTGAAGCGACTCAGCAGCAGCGGCAGAGCAGTTTAAATATAAGTACAACTGTGAGGGGGTTTTTTTTCGGTTGTGTTCAACCTGTGCTGTCAATTCACATTTGTGTCCTATCTCTAGCAAGTCCTGAGAGTAACTTTATCTTCTTTATCTCTGAAGGCTTATTCCCAGGCATTAAGAACAAGATGTTTTCACTTCTATAAGTGAATGAATAAATGCATGCATAATATCTTCACATCTTTGATTCCTGCCTGAACTATATATTTTCCATATTTCATGTATTGATTGCATTTTGCATATTAAAAAATCTGATTTTCCTTTTGTAATTCCAGTCTTTGAGAAGATAGAAAAATAAAAACTACCATTACTCTTGGGGAGAAAAAAGGCACTAAAATATGTTTGGGGTCCTTGTGAAATGGTAGAGGGTTTTTTTTTCTTTCCTCTTTTCTAAGGCTTGTAGAACTCAGACACGTGGAGCTTGTCATTGGATAATGGGGGAAACCTACTTGAGTGCAGTCTGGTGTTCAGTTCAGTTCAGTTGCTCAGTCGTGTCCCACTCTTTGCAACCCCATGAATCACAGCATGCCAGGCCTTCCTGTCCATCACCAACTCCCGGAGTTCACTCAGACTCATGTCCATCGAGTCAGTGATGGCATCCAGCCATCTCATCCTCTGTCAGCCCCTTCTCCTCCTGCCCCCAGTCCCTCCCAGCATCAGAGTCTTTTCCAATGAGTCAACTCTTCGCATGAGGTGGTCAAAGTACTGGAGTTTCAGCTTTAGCATCATTCCTTCCAAAGAAATCCCAGGGCTGATCTCCTTCAGAATGGACTGGTTGGATGTCCTTGCAGTCCAAGGGACTCTCAAGAGTCTTCTCCAACACCACAGTTCAAAAGCATCAATTCTTTGGCGCTCAGCCTTCTTCACAGTCCAACTCTCACATCCATACATGACCACTGGAAAAACCATAGTCTTGACTAGATGAACCTTTGTTGGCAAAGTAATGTCTCTGCTTTTGAATATGCTATCTAGGTTGGTCATAACTTTCTTTCCAAGGAGTAAGCGTCTTTTAATTTCATGGCTGCAGTCACCATCTGCAGTGATTTTGGAGCCCCCCAAAATAAAGTCTGGCACTGTTTCCACTGTTTCCCCATCTATTTGCCATGAAGTGATGGGACCAGATGCCATGATCTTCATTTTCTGAATGTTGAGCTTTAAGCCAACTTTTTCACTCTCCACTTTCACTTTCATCAAGAGGCTTTTTAGTTCCTCTTCACTTTCTGCCATAAGGGTGGTATCATCTGCATATCTGAGGTTATTGATATTTCTCCCAGCAGTCTTGATTCCAGCTTGTGCTTCTTCCAGCCCAGCATTTCTCATGATGTACTCTGCATAGAAGTTAAATAAGCAGGGTGACAATATACAGCCTTGATGTACTCCTTTTTCTGTTTGGAACCAGTCTGTTGTTCCAGGTTCAGTTCTAACTGTTGCTTCCTGACCTGCATACAGATTTCTCAAGAGGCAGGTCAGGTGGTCTGGTATTCCCATCTCTTTCAGAATTTTCCACAGTTTATTGTGATCCACCCAGTCAAAGGCTTTGGCATAGTCAGTAAAGCAGAAATAGATGTTTTTCTGGAACTCTCTTGCTTTTTCCATGATCCAGCAGATGTTGGCAATTTGATCTCTGGTTCCTCTGCCTTTTCTAAAACCAGCCTGAACATCAGGAAGTTCACAGTTCACGTATTGCTGAAGCCTGGCTTGGAGAATTTTGAGCATTACTTTACTAGCGTGTGAGATGAGTGCAATTGTGCGGTAGTTTGAGCATTCTTTGGCATTGCCTTTCTTTGGGATTGGAATGAAAACTGACCTTTTCCAGTCCTGTGGCCACTGCTGAATTTTCCAAATTTGCTGGCATATTGAGTGCAGGACTTTCACAGCATCATCTTTCAGGATTTGAAATAGCTCAACTGGAATTCCATCACTTCCTCTAGCTTTGTTCGTAGTGATGCTTTCTAAGGCCCACTTGACTTCACATTCCAGGATGTCTGGCTCTAGGTCAGTGATCACATCATCGTGATTATCTGGGTCGTGAAGATCTTTTTTGTACAGTTCTTCTGTGTATTCTTGCCACCTCTTCTTAATATCTTCTGCTTCTGTTAGGTCCATACCATTTCTGTCCTTTATCGAGCCCATCTGGTGTTAGCAAGTTGATTAAATTTTGACCAGCATCAAGATGCCTTTATATAACTTTGTATCATTTGTTGAATGTCACTGAAGGGACATGGTTTTATACAGCAAGTCCAGTGACACAGATCACATAGATTGGTGCTCTTTCAGTCTGCATTCCCTGGTGTCGTCGGCCATGGGGCTGCCTGAGAAGTCGCCGTAGTAGGGATGGAGTAGTAGGGATGCCAAGTAGGGAGGAAGTAGGGCTTCAGCCCGCCTCCACCCCCCGCCCTTCAAACAGAGCAGCTCTGTATTTACATATTGGGGTTCCCAGGGATTTTTTTTAATATTTATTTATTTTACTGTATCAGGTCTTTGTTGCTCCGCAGCATGTGGGATCTTAGTTCCCTGGCCAGGGATCGAACTCAAGTCCCCTGCATTGGAAGGTGGATTCCTAACCACTGGATTCCTGATCCAGGAAGTCCTAGGAATTTTTTTTTTTCCTGGATAAGCTAATTATTTTTTTATTGAAGTATAGGTGATTTACAATATTATAGTAGTTTCAGATGGACAACAAAGCTGTTCAATATTCCTATAGCTTATACTCCATTTAAAATTATTACAAAATAATGTCTATATTTCCCTATGCTGTACAATATATCCTTGTTGCTTATTTATTTTATACATTGGTATCTCTTCCTTCCTTCCCCGTCATGCCCTTCCCCTTTTCCCTCTTCCCAGTGGGATCACATGGCTTGTTCTCTATGTGACCAAGGAATTTTTTGTTTGAGGAGAAATGCTATCATATTAAAAAGGCAGTTTGAAAACCACTGTTCTAAGTGGTTGTTTTCCAGATGGTGTTTACCTTGCAAACACATACACACACACGTGCACAAAATTAGAAATATTTCCAACCAAAATGACTTTAAAAGTGGCATTGTGGTATGACATGAACAAAGGAAATATTTCAGTTATCCAAACTTAAATATGGCTATACTATTATACAGTATGACAAAAACAATTTATTTTGGTTCTCTGGGCCTCTACTGTCTGGTTTTAAAATGGGAATGATCCCTACATTACAAGGTTATTTCATAAAATGAGGTCATAAGTAGCTTATTTATTGTTCTAAACGTATCAAGGGTGCTCAAGTCTAATGGTCTCTCATTTTTGTTTCCTTAAACAAATGTAAGAATATAAGTTCTTTCCTAAAGGACTTAGATCCTGATGATTATAGTTATGAATAATTGTTTTCACACCTCTGGGGTTTATTGAGGTATGTGTGATGTTTGTTCCCCACCCAGTGGTTCTGAATCATTTAACGTATTAGATATACAGTTAAGTTTCTGTAGCTTCTCTTAGTGTGCCTTCCCTGTGAGTTCTGTGTCCCCTCTTAATCCACAAATCTGATCCGCCCTGGGACTAGCTCATGGAAGGGGAAAGAGAGCAGTTAACTAAATTCTAATGAAGCGTGAGGGGCGGTCTGGGGTGTTTCAGTTGTGGAGCACAAGTTTTGAGATGTCTGTGTATCTTTTCTGCTCGGATTTTTTTTTTTTTTTTTTTAATTGCTTTGATGTGTGACGTCGAGACTGAGTTCTGAGTCGTAGACAAGGTGCTACTCCAAGACTTACTCCCGTCCTTGGTATCTGTGTGTGGTTAACAATGCTGCATGGGTTTTCCCACACTGTGTGCACTTTATGATTGCATGTTGATTTGCAGGAGGCGGTAGCTATTGGCAGAATCTGTTATCATTTGAATCTCTGCCTCCTAGGTTCCTGGTTTATCTGAAAGCTTTCCTGAAAAGAAACCTGTTCTTTAACTTCATTATCCTGGCTTGGTAATTCTCCAGTTCAGCTTTGTTTCAGAATTTCCTAGCTCTTAAAGTATCCAGATTCCCAAGCCTCTGCCTCCTGGAGACGGGATTTTTTCAGCTTCATTAATACCCAGGGGATTCTCAAGTGCAGCCGGGTTATGGACTGCGATCTTAGACTACTGGTTCTCCATCCACAGTTGTGTTCTGTGGATGTTATGTGGGATGTGAACTGACTGGTATGTTAACAAATATATCAAAACTTTTCTAAATAATCAGTGTTCTTAGCTCCGTTGTGATGACTAAATCAATTTAATTATTTGGTAGTCCTGTTTTACTCTTCATCTGTACATTTTCTTTTGCTCCTAGCTTTGTGATTGTCTTCTTTTAGCATACTATATGTTATTTCTTTCTGTCACCAGATTCGCCATACCCGAAAAAAGTATAACCATACCATCCTTGTTAATACCTTGATATATGTCCTTATATTGTTTTATGCATATGTAAATGTATATATTTTAAAATTTGGTATCTTCCTGTTTAAACAAGATAAACTTTTGTCAACAGTTTTTCTCTTATAGTGTCTTCAGCATTTTTCCATGTCCTTAGCTTGTTACTGAAAATATGACGGGGATTTCCCTCATGGTCCAGTGTGTGGTGTGTGTGTACTCAGTCGTGTCTGATGCTTTGTGACCCCATGGGCTGTAGCCCGCCAGCCTCCTCTCTCCATTGGGTTTTTTCCCAGGCAAGGGTACCGGAGCGGGTTGCCATTTCCTCCTCCAGGGGATCCTCCTGACTCAGGGATCAAACCCACGTCTCCCACATTGCAGGCGGATTCTTTACCACTGAGCCACCTGGGTTACCAGCCACAGAAACATACAAAACTGGTAAACAAAAGAATAATTACAGGTAGTAATAAGCGCTCTGAAGGAAAGGGCAGACTTCCCTTCCAGGGGAAGCAGCAGTGGTGTGTGTTCATGCCACAGAGAAGGCATTTCATGAGGAAGTTGACTTTGAGTGGAATCAGAAGGAAGAGGAATCTGGGGGCGGGGGGTGGGGGTGGGGCACGGGGGGTGGGTGAGGGGAGGCAGGTGTGGGGTATCAGGGAAGGGTGGTTCAGGCCAGGCAGAATGAATCACGAGAGCAGAGTATGAGATACTGACAGACAGATGGACCCGTGGTGAAGCTGAAGGGAATTTAGTGAGGCTGGAGTCTCTGGACAGAGTAGGGCCAGGTAGCGATGAAGCGCTGGTCAGGACTACACTTTGCAAAGGGCCTTGGGAATGAAGGGCTCAGACTTGAAGGGCACTGGGAAATCCTGAAGGGCTTCCCACATCCTGCAGTCACTTCAGGTTATTAGCAGGCTTTTAAGTATCTGGGTTCAGCTGCCAAAACTGTCCAGGTCTGGTGGCTGTTCTGAATGTTTATTTTTTGTCAAATTGGTGAATGGATTGCGGAGTTGGCAGTTACTTTCTATGCTTTGCCTTCAGCGATAGTAAACACATATACAATTCCATCTTGATCTGTCAGATATAGCGGAGCTGTTTCTTGGAATAGGAGCTCGAAAGCAGAGCTGTGGATTTGAAATCAATCTCACTAATGACTAATAGACTACAGCTGACTTTTGGGAGCTGCTTTTTCTGATTTTATGCTTCAGGCAAGAGAAGAAGGGAATTTTGAGCCATTTCCCTGATGAAATCTCTGGGGTGTAGAATTTTAATGCCAGAAGGGAACCTGGAGGTTCTCTTACTGATGTTACAGATACATGAAGTTAGAAACACATGTGACTCACATAAGTCACATAAAAAATTATGTGATTTCTTCCCCCAAGATTCTCCAGTCATCTAGTAGCACTGTTATTCCTGGAGCAAAAATCTCTGATGTCCTAGCTCTGTATTTGTTCTTTTGTTTCTCTCTTCTTTACTCTCTGGTGTTTTGCAATCAAGTAGCAGTTCTTTAACTTGCTTTTTCTTTCCCCACTTGAAACAGACTTATTTAAAAAGATCTAAGCAGGTTACAACAATGAAGAAGTTAGCTACCTAAATATGCAGTAAATTGCTAGTTCTTTTACTGAAGGGCAATGATATAAATACAAAATAACATTTTAGGAATGCCAAAGATGAGGGTTTTAGGAGCCTTATTATGCATCAGCATCCACCTGGGCTCTGTGGAAGGGGAAAAAGGGACTTGGAAGAGCTACTCTGGCTCATCTCGTCTCCCCTGGAGGGCTGTGTAGTTCTCACTGCTCTTTATCAGGTAAAATGCTGTTGGCTGCTGCTAAAAGAAACCCTGATCAGAGCGGCTTCCACCAAAAGGAAATATGTCATCTCACACAAGCAGAAGTCAGTGATAAAAGGAGCTCTGGCTAGTCCTTAAGGGCTCTGGCTCCTCTGGTCTGAGGTGGTCTCAGCCTTGTCCGAGCTCTGGTCTCGTCCTCATGCTGGTTGAAGATTGTTACAGCAATTCTGTGCCTCTCATCCAGATTCAGTACTCTCCAAAGGAAGAAGAGGGGACCATCTGCTTGTCTTTGCTGCTTTCTTAGGAAGTCCCTCCGAGACTTCCTTGTGTTTCATTGGTCTGCATTTGCTCACATGCAAATTACTAAATCCATCACTGGTTCTGAGGAATGAGGTTATCATGATTGATTTAGAGAGTATGCATGGTTATATGGAAGGGAGGAGATAGAACAAAATCCTCTTCTTTTAGGGAGGAATGGGTTTTAGGAGGAGAATAAAATCATTGAATAGACAACCAAGAGAATCTCCTCTCCACACTATAAAAGTGTGTAGACAGAATGATGTTAATTAAGAAACGAATGCCCAGTGTGATGAGGGCAAATGAAACTGTCATTTTAAAATAAGTGAAGGAGACATGGAAGCAACCTAATATCCATTGATTGATGGATGAATGAAAAAGAAGATGTGGCACATATATACAATGGAATGTTACTCAGCCATAAAAAGGAATGAAATAATGCCATTTGCAGTGACAGGGATGGACCTAGAGATTGTCATACTGAGTGAAGAAAGTCAGACAAAGACAAATACATCACTAATATGTGGAATCAAAAAAAAAAAAAAAGCAATGCAAGTGAACTTACTTGCAAAACAGAAATAGTCACAGATGTAGAAAACAAACTTATGGTCACCAAGGAGGAAATGAAGGGGGAGGGGTAAGCTGGGAGACTGGGATTAACATATACACATTATTCTATATAAAATAGATCACTAAGAAGAACCTACTGTATATAGCTCAGGGAATTCTACTCAGTACTCTCTAATGATCTATACAGGAAAAGAATCTTTAAAAGAGTGGATATATGTATATATATATAAAACTGAGTTACTATGTGTATATATATATATAAAACTGAGTTACTTTGCTGTACAGGAGAAACTAACACAACATTGTAAATCAGCTATACTCCAATACAAATTAATTTAAAAATGAAATGACAGGGAATATGATAACTTTGGTGTGTTTTCCAGCATGGCCAAGCAGTTCTCCAGTTCTCAGTGGACACCAGCTGGGAATCTTACAAATGTAACATGCACCATTCTGCTATTATCTACATATTCTCCAGGCTAAGGGCTCAGTCCCACAAGACTGCCCCCCACCGCAGACCGCCAGTCCAGGTTGTCACTTGTGTTTCAGATCAACCAGTTGTGTATATTGGAGGTTCCTACAACCCCTGCTTCAGATTTGCTGGAGTGGCCCACAGAAGCCAGGGAAACATTCACCTCTGTTTACCAGTCGATTATAAAGGACACAGGTGAGCAGCCAGGCTGAGATCAGGAAGCATCCTGGGCACAGGAGCTTCTGCCTATCCACGCTCTGGAATATTACAGATCAAGCTAAAGGAATATGGCTGTATATATCTATTGGCTCAAACGTATGCCATGATATAGGATATATTTAATGACATAGATGGTACAATTTTATTTTTGTAGATGAAGTAAGTGGCATCCCTTCCTGTTTTAAAACAAACAAAAACAAAAAGGATGAGCCTGGGGCATTTTGCTGTGCCAGAAATGAAAGAAGTCCTCAGAGAATGATGGACAATATAAAGATATGAAAACCAGGTTGAAGGAGCTCCCTCTGGCTAAATCTGGGTCAGCTTGAGCATCCTCTTGAAATGAGAAGGCACAAGTCCATCCTCCCCCCTACCCATACCCCGTGTGTACTCAGTCACGTCCAACTCTCTGCAACCCCATGGACTGTAGCCCACCAGGCTTCTCTGTCCATGGAATGGTCCAGGCAAGAATACTGGAGTGGGTTGCCATTTCCTTCTCCAAGGGATCTTCCTGGACCAGGGCTTGAACCTGTGTCTCCTGCATTGGTAGGTGAATTCTTTACCACCGAGCCACCTGGGAAACCCTGAGTCCATACTTACATAAGCTAGTAACTTGAAATTTTATGAGGAATGAGATCTAAGTATCTCATTCTAGTATCTCAGCATCTCCCTACAAAATATCATTCAGTTCAGTTCAGTTCAGTCGCTCAGTTGTGTCCGACTCTTTGCGACCCCATGAATCGCAGTACGCCAGGCCTCCCTGTCCATCACCAACTCCCGGAGTTCACTCAGACTCACGTCCATCGAGTCAGTGATGCCATCCAGCCATCTCATCCTCTGTCGTCCCCTTCTCCTCCTGCCCCCAATCCCTCCCAGCATCAGAGTCTTTTCCAATGAGTCAACTCTTCGCATGAGGTGGTCAAAGTACTGGAGTTTCAGCTTTAGCATCATTCCTTCCAAAGAACTCCCAGGGCTGATCTCCTTCAGAATGGACTGGTTGGATCTCCTTACATTGTTGCAGTGGAGAAGCCTGGTAGGCACCACCTAATATGTGAGCAGAAAGGACTGCATCAGTAATGCTGTGAGTCAGATCGCATGCCATAGGAACAGATGCAGTCAGAACAGAGCATCACATCTTCTGAGACATTCCTGCTAAAGATGCATGCCCTGGGTCTAATCAGAGGAAACATCTGGGAAAGTCAAAGGACCGAATAGTTATAATCTTTAAAAATGTCACATTCCTAAAAATCAAGGAAAGCCCAAGGAACTATTCTAGAATGATATAGCAACTAAGGGTAAAGCATGATGCTGAACCACATTCTTTTGCTGTCAAGGATATTATTGAGCCGCTTGGAATTTGAATGGAGTTTGAGGATTTGTTGTGGGTAAATGTATCAGGTCTTAACTTCCTGAGCCTGATGGTTGTGTTGTGGTCACCTAGGAGAATGTAACTTTGTGAAGCTCGTGTGCATGGGCGGCAGTGCATCAGGTTATTCTCAAGTCCTTAAGGAAGAAAGAAGGGACCTGCAACTCTTTTGGTTACAACTTTGAGATTGCTTTTTTTGTTGTTTAAAGTAACTGATACCTACACATCACAGGGCTTGAAAGGAATATAGTGAGTCTCTGGTTGTGGGGATTCATTGAGACAGAGTTTGGAAGGTCACTCACTGAGGCCTTTGTAAAGGGATGTTGTGCATGGTCAATGTGGCCTCTGAAGCCCCAAATGCTAAGATTCTGGGTGTCTGTATGGTGGTGGTGATGGTGGTTTAGTCCGTAAGTTGTGTCCGACTCTTGCGACCGCATGGATTGTAGCCTGCCAGGTTCCTCCGTCCATGGGATTCTCCAGGTAAGAATACTGGAGTGGGTTGCCATTTCCTTCTCCAGGGGGTCTTCCCAACTCAGGAATTGAACCCAGGTCTCCTGCACTGCAGGCAGATTCTTTACCAACTGAGCTATGAGAGAAGCCTGTCTGTATACGTATTTTAAAGTAATAGTTGGATTTACTAAATGATGTTTATGCCTTCAGTTATTACAGATCAAAGGAGATTGCCCTCTCATACCAATCAACAGGTGTGTTTTAAAAACTCTTGGCTAGAGAATGTGTATACTACAGAGAGTGTGTATATCGAAGGCTGTATATAGAACATTAATGATGTCATTAGGTAAAAAGGGCATTGACATAAAAAGTAGATGACCCCCATACAGTAGTATATAATAAATACAGTAAATCCCCTACATATGAACCTTCAAGTTGCAGACTGTCAAAGATGCAAACATGCTCCCGTATGCCAGCTGTTGTATTGTACTACTGTATTTTCAAAGTACCATGTTGTAAGACTTAATATGTTTATTTCTTGTGTTTGTTTTTATGTATCATTTGTGTAAAAAGTATTACAAACCTATTACAGTACAGTACTATATAGCCGATTGTATTAGTCGGGTACCTAGGCTAACTTTGTTGGACTTACCAACAAATTGGACTTACAAATGTGCTGTCGGAACTTGTTAGCATGTACCAGACCTTTGGTGTTAATAGTCTATACATTTCAGACTGGGGGATGTTTCTGTGAGCTTCAGGAAGGGAGGTATGGGATGGGACTAGGTGTTGGAGCGTAAGACTTAGGTATGCATGGAGTAAGAGTGGAGAGGGGACATTCCATGCAGAGGTGCCCCTATGAAGGGCATATGGTGTTCAGGGACAATGAGAGGACTAGTCTGACAGGTTTGGAGGCTTCCTATAGAGAGCACTGCTTTAAATACAGTGTAGTTAGGGACACAGGACTGACTGCCATAACAGGGAAGATGGAAAGGAAACTGATAATTGGGACATCAGGCACTGGGTTAGATAGTTTTAATTTTTACTTTTAATTTTTAAATTAATGTTTTAAATTTAATTTTAAAATGTTAATTTTAAAATTAAATTTAAAACATTAATTTTTAAATTAAATTTTAATTTAAAATAATTTTTAAATTAATTAAAATTAATTTTTCATTTTAATTATTGTTTCATTTTAAAATTTTACTTTTGCTTTTTACTTTTATTTATTTATTTTTGGCTCTGCTGGCTCTTTGTCTCTGTACATGGGCTTTCTCTAGTTGCAGTGAGTGGGGGCCTCCTCTCTGGTTGCAGTGCGCAGGCTTCTCGTTGCAGTGCCCTCTCTTGCTGCAGAGCACGGGCTCTGGAGTGTGAACACGGGCTCAGTAGTTGTGGTGCACGAGGTTAGTTGCCCCGCCTGAGGCGTGTGGGATCTTCCAAGGCCAGGGATTGAACCTGTGTCCCTTGCATTGGCAAGCAGATCCTTAACCACTGGACCACCAGAGAAAAAAGTCCCTAGATGGTTTTTAATTCATTCATTCATTCATTCATTTCTCTTTCGATCCGTTCAGTCCTCCAAGATAGGTGTTGCACTCATTATACAAATGTGAAGCATTGTGACTTGGAGAGAGTCATTTCCTCTCTCTTGAAAACAGAGTTGCTTTAAGAGGCTGTTTGAATCTGAAACCAGATTGGCTTGTCTTCAAAGCCCATACCCTTCCTGCTACCCTGCCTGCTTCTTACACATGGAGAGGAATAGAGGGCAGTGCTGCTTGTGAATAGAGGCTGGGCGTGCTTGCCTGTGTGTGCAGAATATTGAAAAGAATATTAGAAAAAGGAGAATGTATCCCAGTACTTCCTGTCACTTTGAGATTGAAGTGCACTTGGAATATGTCCATGAGATGCAGGTTATTGGAAAAGAGCACCAAGTGTGAGCAAAGGGCCAAGGACTGAACCCCGAGGAGCAGTCAGAAGGCAGTGGAAGGGACAGTCAGAAGCACCCCACCGGATCCTGAAAAAGAGCATCCAGGGAGGTTGGATGTCACCAGGAGGGTGACGTCACAGGAGTCCAGAGGAGCAGGAGTTGAGAATGGCAGAGATGTCAGGGAAGATGCAGGTAGAGGAGCGTCCCTCAGACCCAGCACTGCGGAGGGCATTGGGACCTTACCAAAGGTGGGTCTCAGTTTGCGGGCAGAAGTGGAAAACAATCGAAATGAGTTGAACAGTGAATGGGAAGGGTGGAGAACTAGAATCCGAGAGAGGCCAGCAGGCTTTCAGGAAATTTGCTCTGAACAGAGGGTGGGAAGGCCCGTAGGTACAGGAGGTGGTAAGTGAGGTTTTGCTCTTCTCTTATTTTTAAGCCTGGAGAGTTGAGAAAGTAAATGATGATGGAAAGGAGGAGGGGGAGAGAGAGAGAGAAGTTTGAGTAGAGAGGTTCTGATGAAAAAGGTGAGATCCCTGAGGAAATGGGGATGATGGGGTGCGCCGAGGCACCATTCTTATCGTCTACACTGCCTGCCTCCCTACCCACTGCCGCCCCCCACCCCAACACACACCAGAAGTCTCTGTGTGCACATGCAAGGTGGCCTTGCTGACCACAGCTGCTGGGTCCACGCTGTTTCCAAAACACGTGGTCCATAAGGGGCAGTGAAGGTGTATCCTGTTTAAAGTGGCTCAATTCAGTGCTATCTTATAACACTATTTGTTCCTAAATAGCTTCCGTAAAAATGAGTGTCCAAGGAACCTCCCTCGTGGTCCAATTGGGAGTCTGCCTTCCAATGCAGGGGACACGGGTTCAATCCCTGGTCCTGGAAGATCCCACATGCTGTGGGAGCAGCTAAGCCTGTGAGTTGCAGCTACTGAGCTGGTGCCCTAGAGCCTGAGTCCCGCAACAAGAGAAGCCACCACAGTGAGAAGCCCTCCCACCGCAACTAAGACACAGCTCAGCCAGTTTAAAAAAAAAAGGAGTGTCCAAGGAGAATGAGGAAATGAGAGTGAATACACTCTGGCCAAGACAGCCGTGCCTGCAGAGACCACAGCCTGGGCCAGCCTGACCTTGGATGGGCCTCAGCCTCCTCCGAAGGACTCTAGGCTGTGTTTCTCAGGGCTGAATTATCTTCTGCAACGCATAGCGTTTTCTCTGTCGTGGCCTCATCCTCCACCATTTGGGCATCTGGAGAACTGTTTTGATGTGTAAGAGCTAACAAAAGTTGTTTTGAATAAATAAAGCATGCAAAAAAGAAAAGGAAAGTGCTAGACCTACATGTTAGATGTTAAAATGCAAGAAAGATTAAGAGTCCAGGGCTGGGGAAGATCACAAGTTTTCATCAGGAGTAGAATGGAAAAATCATTGTGGTGTTCATACAGTAGAGCGTCCCTCGTGACTCAGACTGTCAAGAATCTGGCTGCCATGCAGGAGACTTGGGTTCTACCCCTGGGTTGGGAAGATCCCCTGGAGAAGGGAGTGGCTACCCACTCCAGTAGTCCTGCCTGGAGAATTCCATAGACAGAGGAGCATGGGGGCTACAGTCCTTGGGGTAGCAAAGAGTCAGACATTACTGAGCACAGATTGAGTGGGGGTGGGGGCGAGTATGGAATGATACATACACACACTCATTCATACAATAGAGTGACTAGATAACAGCAGAAAGGAAGGGACGACAGCTCCACGAGTCAATGTGAATGAATCTCACAATTGTAACATCGAACAAAAGAAGCTGGACACAAAACAGGCCCTACTCTGTGCCTCTGTCTATATACAATTCAAAGCCAGGCGTCACTGATCTGAGGGGTAGGAAGTCAGGATAATGGGAATTTGAGGAGAGGAGAAGGAGAGTGGTGATTCAGATCAGATCAGATCAGTCGCTCAGTCGTGTCCGACTCTGCGACCCCATGAATCGCAACACGCCAGGCCTCCCTGTCCTTCACCAACTCCCGGAGTTCACCCAGACTCACGTCCATCGAGTCAGTGATGCCATCCAGCCATCTCATCCTCTGGCGTCCCCTTCTCCTCCTGCCCCCAATCCCTCCCAGCATCAGAGTCTTTTCCAATGAGTCAACTCTTCGCATGAGGTGGCCAAAGTACTGGAGTTTCAGCTTTAACATCATTCCTTCCAAAGAATTAGGAGGAGGATAAAGCAGGGCTTCCAGGGCTGCTGGGCATCGTCTTTTTAAAAAAATTATTTATTTATGTATTTACTTGGCTGCACCAAGTTAGTTGTGGCATGCAAACTCTTAGTTGTGGCCTGTGGACTTTAGTTCCCTGACCAGGGATCAAATCCAGGCTCCCTGCATTCGGAGCACAGATTCTTAGCCACTGGGCTACCAAGGAGTGTCTTGACACAGGAGTGTCACATGGGTGTGTTCACTTCCGTAACTCATCATACTTAACACATGACTTGTGCGCTTTTATGTGTGCATATTACACTTGAATAAAGTGTGTGTGTGTTTTTAAACACAGTGAAGAAAGGCATACAATCAGTGTATAAATCAGCATGCAATTCAGACTTGGTGGAAGTCCTTTGACCTTACGAACGGCATCCTAAGTCTCGAGGGCGCCAGTATTAACCATGGGTTTATCAGGCCAGCCGAGGGCGGCATGACTGCAGTGGCTTTGCAGAGACTGGAAGAGCAGCTGCCAGATGTGGCATCTGGGCACGTGTGTGAGGTGGGATTCACGTGTACACATTTGTATACCAGGCGTTGTGTCTCAGACCACAGTGCGGGTACTCAGTACAGGGCGTGGATTCTGCCAGTGGGTTCACACCCAGCACAGCATCCTAATTCCACCTCCAGCTCGTGAGCGCCACGGCTGTCATTACAGATTTTATTGGGCTTCTTCAGCCTTTACCCTCTGCTGATTGCTTCTCTTCAGATCACTTCCCGATTTCATCTTGAGTCTCAGATGCCCTCAAGAATTGTACATTTAGGGGATGTTTTGAATCCCCAGCCCTGCTTCACTGGCTCAGTGGGCCTGTGTGCTGGAAGTGCAAACTGATTCTAATATTAGTTTGTCAAAGAAAATGGAATCTGTCCCCACTGCGTAAAGTGTAGAGTGTATCCCAAAGTGAGGCAGAATTACTTTTGGATTATTTGTTGTTTGCAGTTGGCTTCATCCACAATATCCTGCTTCAGGCCAGAGAAAAACCCAAGTTGTTTTGCTTCCATGTGCAGACTCCTTCACAGGCAGGTTCATTTCAGGTGGAACCTTGCTTTTTTGGAAGAGGGTGACTCACTTGTGAGGAATTGTGAGTAGTTAAGCAAGGAAGAGATCCGTTTCTCAGAGTTTCATAATTTTTAATAGTCTCTGCTTTGCCAGGATCCATTGTTATTTTTATTTTTTCATAACCCCTTAGGGGCTTTCCCCAATGGCTCATTGATAAAGAATCCACTGGCAATGCAGGAGACGCAGGATATACAGGTTCGATTCCTGGGTTGGGAAGACCCCCTAGAGGAGGAAATGGCAACCCACTCAAGTAATCTTACCTGGAGAATCCCATGGACAGAGGAGCCTGGTGGGTTAAAGTCCACGGGATCCCATAGAGTTGGATCCCACTGAGCAACTGAGGACTGAGCACAACCTCTTATGAGTTAGATCTTCACGAAAATTCTGATTAGTAAATTTAAATTCCCATGGGTTACCTATTGCATGTGTTTGGAATGAAGGGAGGAAAAAACTGTCTGTGAAGGGAAATGGAGACTCTATTTCTCTTTAGTTCAGACTGATTTCAGTGTGATTCCTGTTGTTGATATGGCTGGTAATAATTTGACTTTTTTCTGCTTTTAGGAAACTAAGATAATTTTTGCCTACATTGGAAATCAGTAGCTCTGAAAGGTGATTTTCAAACGTGCCTCAGAAAGAGAGAAAACAAGTTGAGAAAGATTCTTATTAATTTTAAACCTTGTACACTTTCCAAAATAACTACAAAATAGCTATGTAGACTTAAGGCAGATACCACACTTCATATGTTGAACTTATTAGTTGTCTATCGTTATTTATTGAGTAAATTTTCCATCTTGCATATATTGATTCTTAGAGCACTGCTTCAGTTGTGTGGGGGAAAAGAATCCATAATTTGTTAATCTGTCCTGTTGTTCCCACCTTATTACCCAAGGTAGGGAAGTTTGGGGAGAGTGGGGCTGTTTACCAAGACCAGAGGGTAAAGATGCGGAGTGTGGGAAGGAGGCTAAGACAAGAGGTTGGTGCTCTGGGTCTTATGAGTCGTCACAGGAAATTGCCTAGAAGCCACATGCAAGCACAATTCTGGAGCTTAAAAGAGTGACCCGTACTGGCAAGGTGTCAGTCTTCTGTAAGTGGTGACATTTCCTGCTTCTGCAGGGCGTGAGACTACCAGCTGGAGGGTCGGCAGGGGAAGTGAAGGCAAGTATCACCTTTTCAGAAAAGGAGTCTGGGCCCTTTATTGAATTGTTTTTCATGCATGGATTTTTTTCCCCTCTCAAAATACAAATGATCCCTGTGAAAAACTTGGCAAGTGCAAAATATATAAAGCCAATAAGATTCACCAATAATGCGATTCTCATTTCCCAAGAAAATCACCGTCAACATTTGGAATATTTCTTTCCAGACTTTTTCCTGTGCACATACTTTCCACACCGTTGAGATACCACTGTGTGAACAGTTTTACATCATATTTTTTCCCACTTAACATTAGTTCAAGCGTAGTGTCATCTTATTAAAATTATAATATTGCTTTTAATGTTTATGTGCAAGGATTATTTCTCCTTTCATTATTTATGGTTCTTAACATGGATTTTTAGAGGTAGAATAAGTGGGTTAAAGGATGGGAACAGTGTAAAGCTTTACATTTTTTATTAAGTGTTTTTCAAAATCTTTATTTCAATTTCTACTCCCATTGACAGCTGGCTCTGACATTTAAAGGTTTTATTGGAGAAAGAGTTAATAAAAGAAGTAGATGAACCAGAAAGTAACACCATGGTAAGTCGTGTCCAGCTCTTTTGTGACCCCATGGACTGTAGCCCACCAGATTCCTCTGTCTATGGGATCCTAGGCAAGAATACTGGAATGGTTGCCATTTGCCTCTCCAGGGGATCTTTGGGACTGAGAAATTGAACCCACATCTCCTGCATTGTAGGCAGATTCTTTACCGCTGAGCCACCTGGGAAGCCCAGTGGTATGAGAGAAACTAATAAAAGAGGAATTCTTAGGAAGAAGGGTCAACATTAGTTAATGCTGTAGGGAGGTCTCATAAGCACAGGATGGACGAGTCCATTGGGTTTGGTGCCTGGAGGCATTGGTATAATGATAAGTTGTTAGCTTTAGGGTGAGCTGACAGGTGCATGAAGTAGATATGATTTATTCCATAATCATAGCTGTGAAGGGCAGGAGAGAGTTACTAGGTTGAGGAGCTGCAGAATTGATAGAAGGTGTTATATTATTAGTTCTTAAAGTGTGAAGAAAGCTGAGCACCGAAGAATTGATGCTTTTGAACTGTGGTGTTGGAGAAGACTCTTGAGAGTCCCTTGGACTGCAAGGAGATCCAACCAGTCCATTCTAAAGGAGATCAGCCCTGGGATTTCTTTGGAAGGAATGATGCTAAAGCTGAAACTCCAGTACTTTGGCCACCTCATGCGAAGAGTTGACTCATTGGAAAAGACTCTGATGCTGGGAGGGATTGGGGGCAGGAGGAGAAGGGGACGCCAGAGGATGAGATGGCTGGATGGCATCACTGACTCGATGGACGTGAGTCTGAGTGAACTCTGGGAGTTGGTGATGGACAGGGAGGCCTGGCATGGTGCAATACATGGGGTTGCAAAGAGTCAGACACGACTGAGCGACTGACCTGAACTGAACTGAAAGATGGGTGTGACATATGCATATTTGCAGGAATTCATAGTGGAGGACGTGAGAGGGGATGGGGCCCAGAGCTCTGGAGCCACCTTTTTTCAGGGAAGGAGGTCAGGATGGGAGGGCATGCAGGTGAGCTAGGAGGAAGTGGGAGGAGTTTCTGTAATAGATTTCCTTTTCTCGGTGAAAGAGAAGGCACAACATTGGCTGAGAGTGAACGGAGTAGGAGCAACATCAGCTCAGTGATGAGGTGTGGGTGAACGGGTTTGTCTTCTGATGCAGGTGACTGCAGCTCAGGCCGGGGAGCTGTCTGAGGACTACTGTGGGGGATCACCAAGTTGAACCTTCACCAGTGTCAGAGGTTCTCCTGAAGCTGCAAACCACACATTTGTAGCATTTCCCCCCTCTGTCGATCTAGGGTATTTCTCTGGCAATACTTAGCAGCCCATGGTTTCTGTGGTGGCTCAATGGTAAAGAATCTGCCTGCCAGTGAGTGCAAGAGCCACAGGATATGTGGGTTTGATCCCTGGGTTGGGAAGATCCCCTAGAGGAGGAAATGACAACCCACCCCAGCATTCTTGCCAGGCAGGCTACAGTCCATGGGGTCACAAATGAGTCAGACATAACTTAGTAACTAAACAACACTTAGCAGCCCAGGTGCAGGGGAGAATTAATCAGTTGGTACTCTGAAAAAAATTCCCTTGCAAGTATATTTAAGTAACTTTAAAGTGAGTACAGGGAGGTTTATTCTCTCATAAACAAGAAAAAAGAAACAGATCGATTCCCATGGTAAGCTAAGGATCAAGCTCTAGCCAGATCTTGATAACTACTCTGTTCCCTTAAAATTCACTAATGTTTGTAGTTAGGTTTTAGAAATTTTATTTATTTTTTTTTAAAAAAGGATTGGTGAAGGAAAAATTGGCATATCCTTCTATGCTAGATGTTAGAAAAATAAAAAACAGGGCACATATTTTGAGGAGAAAGAAAAAAAGGCAGCATTACTATGTTATTCCTGTGCAAAATTACTAAATGTTATTGGAGGTACAGTAATTATTTAGTCCCTGGAAGTTTTAGAGAAACAGTGAAAGACAAGAAAATAGAGCACTCACAGAAGCCATTTAATTTTTGTACTGCCCAGACATTTTACCCCTGGAGAAGGAAGTGGCAATTCACTCCAGTATTCTTGCCCGGGGAATCCCATGGACAGAGGAGCCTGGTGGGCTACAGTTCATGGGATTGCAAAGGGTCAGACATGATTTAGTGATTAAACAACAAGACATTTTACATGAAAAATACATTAAAAAATTAACTTCAAATACAATTTCAGTTCAGAGTAAAAGAGCTATGTTTTATGGTAATATTGCTGTATGAAAGGTCAAAAAGAGCAACACAGTAGTTCAGGGCTAATTGTGTGATGTATTAGAGGATGGACAATTGTTCATTTACACCTTAGTGGATAATTAGCATTATGTTTATGATAAAAGTTCACAGAGTTTAATTCACTCTTCAAATATTATAAAGAAACAATCATTTCTCTATCCAACGGACTGCCTTTTTTTCCCCTCCTACATGGTTTTGAGTGACAGCAGTTTTCGATGGATGTAAACAACCGTTCTCTGCAACAGTGGCTATTAAAATTGGTTTGAACGCTGCTTGACAATGATGAAAAAAAATATTATTTCCCAAAGGACTGAAGAAAGAGGGATGATTTTTATGCTAGTGGAAGGCCAGTTTTTACCACAAAAATTTCCCTGTAACCTTTCCTGATTGAAAACATATTACTTGCTATTCAAAAACACAGGCAAATTAGTGAGGAAAGTTTCTAAAATAAGCTCAAGGGTTAGACGTATAATTTGCGGATGACATGTCATGATAGTAAAGTGTATTTCCTTCTGGGTTTTGTTTTAAACTGTAGAAAGTACACGAAATGCCACAGTTCAGGCTTCAAACATGTTTTTACAGCTGTAAGATGAGCACACCTAATATTTAAGGTACTGTTTAAGTGTCCATGGATTCAGAATGTTTATTTCTCACTGTATATTTGTTCTCTTATTTTATAATATATGTTTATCTGACTTTTCCTGGGTCTGTAGGAATGTCGGGGAACTTGGCATTGCCTTTGAAATGGTCATCTAGGAGTTTCCTTATTACAGGGCTGTTCTCTTAAACCATGTGCTTTGAGGAACAAGCATGAGATTTGGGGCTGCTGGGGTGAGTGAGCCCGGCTATAGGCTATAGGCTCACTGTGACAATAAGGCTACAGGAGGCAGTGGTTACATACTAACTACCCCAGGAATTCACACTTGCAGTCATCACTGAATGACCCCCACTAAACAGCTGCGTGCTCTGCCATCGGAGTTGAATCACTTCTGGATCCAGCCTGACCCTCAGAGCTAGGGACAGAGCACAGTGGGCCCTTCAAGGGAACTAAAGGCCTCGGCAACATCCAGAACTTTTCATCTCCTGGATCACTGCAAGACCTGACCACCACAGAACCACTTGTTTTTTGAAGGCAATGTCAAGAGAGAAGTGATTTAACTCTTTTAGTAATCTTTTACTTTGACATCATTTTTTAAATAATTTATTTATTCCGCTCTGCCAGGTCTTAGTGGAATCTAGTGCGGCATGTGGGGTCTAGTTCCCTGACCAGGGATTGAACCTGGGCCCCACTGTACTGGGAGCATGAATTGTTAACTGCTGGACCACCAGGGAAGTCCCCAACATAATTTTAAATTTCTGAAAAGTTACAGGACCTCCCTTGTACTTTTCACCCAGACTCATCAATTGTTTGGCATTTGCCTTATCACATCTACCAATAATGTGAAAGAAAATTGCAGACACCATGCCCCTTTACCCCCTAATGCTGCTAAGTTGCTTCAGTCGTGTCCGACTCTGTGCGACCCCAGAGATGGCAGCCCACCAGGCTCCCCCGTCCCTGGGAGTCTCCAGGCAAGAACACTGGAGTGGGTTGCCATTTCCTTCTCCAATGCGTGAAAAGTGAAAAGTGAAAATGAAGTCACTCAGTCGTGTCCGACTCTTCACGACCCCATGGACTGCAGCCTACCAGGCTCCTCCATCCATGGGATTTTCCAGGCAAGAGTACTGGAGTAGGTTGCCACTGCCTTCTCCTTACCCCCTAATACTTGAGTGTATATTTCTAAGAACAAGGAGAATCTCCTATATAATCCCAGTGTAGATACCGGAAGCAGGAACTTTTACCCTGGATTAGATAATTGTCTGGTATCAAAGTCCATATTTAGATTTTGCCAATTGCCCCCAATATAATGTCTTTTATAGCAATTTTTGTTTGTTTCCTGGTCCAGGATTCATATCACATCTCTTTGAGTTCAGTTAATCTTAAATGAATTAGCTGTTTCCAGCGAAGTGAAGGGGGACCACATTTTCATCGCATGCTTTTGGTGCATGCATATCCATTTCAACATCTTTTCTGAAGCAGAGTGACAGGAGATTGTACAGAGCAGCTTTCATGTAGGAAATACTTGTATTCAGGCTCATGACCCAGTACCTTTTTCAGCAGGTGAATTGCTTTCTGCACAAACCACCGCTGGTTCTTATGAAGGCTTGCTGTATAGTTACCATTGTGTGCTGAGTACAGTACTGAGCTTTCTCTCATTCAAGGCTGTCTTTTTAACATGTAAGAGCTGCTGTTTCATCCCATTGAACATTTTATGTAAGTTGCTGGTGAGACGGTTCCAAACTCTGTCTTGCAGCTTGTCTTTGGGAGAGGAAAGATGACAGGTAGCCATATTTTTCTGCTTCAGGCCAGCAGTTGGTCTGTAATTACTCTGGAGCTTGTGAACAAAGCAGCGTATGCTTGTGATTCCAAAATCACTCATAACCTCTCCTGCATTTGTTCCATTGAAAATTGCATGACAGTTTTCTAATGTTTCATTCTACAAAGTGTGTAGAATTCGTTCTCACAAGATACAAAGAATTTCCAAACTGAGATTTTCCGTAAAAGACTCATGGCCCCAGGAGAACCACATAATTAAGAAAGTCAGCAGTTTTTTTCAAAAAAGAGAATTTTTACTTATTTAGTTACTTTTGGCTGTGCCGGGTCTTCTCTGCTGCACGGGCTTTTCTTTAGTTGCGGCAAGTGGGAGCTACTCTCCGGTTGCGGTGTGCAGGCTGCTCGTTGCCGTGGCTTCTCTCGTTGTGGAGCACCGGCTCGATGGGCAAGCAGGCTTCAGTAGTTGTGGCTCCCAGGCTCTGAAGCACGGGCTCAATAGTTGTGGCATAGGGGCTTAGTTGTTCCACCACCTGTGGGATCTTCCCAGACCAGGAATCAACCCCATGTCTCCTGAATTGGCAGGAAGGGTCTTTACCACTGAGTCACCAGGGGAGCCCCAGCAGTTTCTGTGTGTGACCTAAATTTTTTTATTGGAGTATAATTGCTTTGCAATGTTCTGTTAGTTTTTGCTGTACAAAAAGTGAATCAGCTATGCTGCTGCTGCTAAGTCACTTCAGTCGTGTCCGACTCTGCGACCCCATAGATGGCAGCCCACCAGGCTCTGCCGTCCCTGGGATTCTCCAGGCAAGAACAGTGGAGTGGTTGCCATTGCCTTCTCTGGAATCAGCTATATGTGTGTGTGTATATATATCCCCTCCTTCTTTAGCCACCCTCCTCCCCTGCTCCCATCCACCCTCTTTAGATCATCACAGAACTCCAAGCTGAGCTCCCTGCAGCGGTTTTTAAAGGGTTATTTTATTTAATGTTATGGTTTTATGAAGATAAGGAATTAGGTTGTCATCTCACCCCTGTATCCTGTGTTGGTTGTTGAAACTCTTATAAATGTTTGGCTACAAAAGGATATAATGTTCTTCCCAAAGTTTACCTATGAATGTGCTCTTAATGTTTATACTGTCAGTTTATTCCCCTTATTTAAATTTAATAATTTGAAATTTTTGGATAGTTTTTATACATAAAATTAACAGTTTTCTAGACTACCACTAATTACTATAACTTACTTTTTTGCAAGGCTATATTTCTATTTTAGATGATGGAATTTCAACACATAAAGTACAAAATTAGATTTTTTTGCCCCAAGATACATCTAGATACTTAGCTATGTGCATGTGTGCCAAGTCACTTCAGCCGTGTGTGACTCTTTCTGACCCTATGGACTGTAGCACCCCAGGCTCCTCTGCCCATGGGATGCTCCAGGCAAAAAACTGGTGTGTATGTATTCTTGGAGGAGGAAAATGCCCTCCTCCAGGGGATTTTCCTGACCCAGGGATCAAACCCGTGTCTCTTACGTCTCCTGCACTGGGAGGTGGGTTCTTTACCACTAGCGACACCTGGGAAGCCCATGTTTACCTATCAGATCAGATCAGTCGCTCAGTCGTGTCCGACCTTTTGCGACCCCATGAATCGCAGCACGCCAGGCCTCCCTGTCCATCACCAACTCCCGGAGTTCACTCAGACTCACGTCCATCGAGTCAGTGATGCCATCCAGCCGGGCCTATATTAGTAAGTCTGAATGGCATGCTTTGTCCATATTGCCCACTCGGATGCTGATCGGATATAAGTTAAACAGTCATGTGTGTGATCCCATGGTATATGGCCACTTTTTGGGTAATCCCTGAGATGATGTTAAGTAGACATTCAGCTGTTTGACCTTTCAGAGGTCAAGACCAAAGCCACAGGAGGGTATTATCCTATTAGCTCACTTCTCGTCTTGTTTCGTCAGGCCTAACTTGCATTGCAGGCCCACTCTGAGGCACAAAGGCCGTAGGGGCGGGGTTGACACCTCAACAAAATCCTAGCTCTATTGCAAAGGAAGAAGAGAGTGAATAGGTGCTAAGTAGGTGCCCCCCGAGTTCACTGGGCCACCTTCAGGCTCTTCTTGTGTCCTTCTTTCACTACTCACTGTTTTCCAGCTGTATCAGCCACCTTTCAGTTATTCTAATTCAGCACAGGTTTTTTTTTTTTCTATGAGTTTTCAGAGATTCATGTCTTGTAGGGAAGGATTATCAAATAATAACTTCCTGTTTTTTTCAAGGGGGCAAAGCAAGGGTGTAGAAAGCCACCACATGAGTGGAAAATGTTATTGGCATGGAAATTGCCTTATTTCTGTGGGGATGGAAATATTCTTTATCTGCCACCATCCAACACAGTAGCCACTAACCACAAATGGCTGTTGAACCCTTGAAATGTGACCAGTGCAGCTAAGGAACTGAATGTTAAAGTGTATGCCATTTAAATCAACTTAGATGGCCACATGTGGTTAGTGGCTACCATCTTGGATTGTGCAAGCTAGCACTATTCACCAATCTGAGACCCTGGGTACATCCCTCCACCTCTCCTATGCTATGCTATGCTAAGTCGCTTCAGTCGTGTCCAACTCTATGCGACCCCATGGACTGCAGCCTACCAGGCTCCTCTGTCCATGGATTTTCCAGGCAAGAGTACTGGAGTGGGGTGCCATTGCCTTCTCCGTCCACCTCCCCCAACTCAGGCTATTTACCTGAAAAGTGAGGGTTGTGCTTTGCCTGCCTTTTACATAGACTTGAGGACCAAATAATATTGTGGATATAAAAGCTCTTTACCAATTGTCATTGAAAATATAAAATGACATTATCAATATTATAGCACCTCTGTCTTTTTTTCGTAGCAGAGCTGGAAGCAGCCACTTTTGTTGGTTACCTCTGTCCTATGACTTCTGTTATATTACTGATTATTTCTTTTAGTGAGGATAAACCTAGAGTCTATTGTGTAAGTACAGAGAGGAAACAAAATTAAAACAATTTGTTATTGTTGAACTATTTGTGAACCTTATTAGCTCTTAAAAGGGTTTGAAAATGAAAACTGAAGACAGATTTTTTTTTTCTGTTTCATAGATAGGTTCATTTGTGTCATATTTTAGATAAGTGATATCATGTAGCATTTGTCTTTCTCTTTCTGTCTTACTTCACTTAGTATGATAATATCTGGGTCCATCCATGTTGCCTCAAATGGTATTATTTCATTCTTTTTTTATGGCTGAGTAGTATTCCATTGTATGTATGTACCACATCTTCTTTATTCATTAATCTGTTGATACACATTTAGGTGAAGACAGATTTTTTTTTTAATGAAAACTTTATATATAAAAATAATATATGGTCTTTTTTTTTACGAATTTTATTTATTTATTTATTTTTATTATAAATTTATTTATTTTAATTGGAGGCTAATTACTTTACAATATTGTATTGGTTCTGCCATACATCAACATGAATCCGCCACAGGTGTACACGTGCTCCGCATCCTGAACCCCCCTCCCACCTCCCTCCCCGTACCATCCCTCTGGGTCATCCCAGTGCACCAGCCCCAAGCATCCTGTATCATGCATCGAACCTGGACTGGCGATTTGTTTCATATATGATATTATACATGTTTCAATGCCATTCTCCCAAATCATCCCACCCTCGCCCTCTCCCACAAAGTCCAAAAGACTGTTCTATACATCTGTGTCTCTTTTGCTATCTCGCATACAAGGTTATCATTACCATCTTTCTAAATTCCATATATATGCGTTAGTATACTGTATTGGTGTTTTTCTTTCTGGCTTACTTCACTCTGTATAATAGGCTCCAGTTTCATCCACCTCATTAGAACTGATTCAAATGTATTTTTAAAAAAATGGAGTCAAGACAGAGTTGCAAAGAGGAAAGTAAAAATCACTCCAAATCTCACCTCCAGAAAAGCCACTTTGAGTTTTGGGTGTATCCTTCCAGATTTCTTTTTCTTGCATGTGTGTAACTTTTTATAAAACACAAATATGGGAACATGCTGCTTTAGCCTACATTTTTCACATAAAATGAATTATTGATATTTTTACATGTCAGTAGATATACATGTGGGATTTCTCAGGTGCCACTGCTGGTAAAGAACCCACCTGTCAATGCAGGCGACTTAAGAGACATGGGCTCGATTCCAGGGTCGGGGAGATCCCCTGGAGGAGGGCATGGCACCCCACTCGAGTATTCTTGCCTGGAGAATCGCATGACAGAGGAGCCTAGAGGGCTACAGTCCATGGCCTACAGGGTCACAGAGTCAGACACAACTGATGTGACTTGTGCTAATGAGTATCTGTGTGTGTGTGTGTGTGAGTGTGTAAAACTGTGTCTTTTTTCCTTAGTATAGATTCCTAGAAGTAAAATAAGGGGTCAAAGTGTATGTATCACAGGCATTTTTATATTTATTGCTAGATTGCTTTATAATTAAAGTGGTGTTAATTCAACAGAGCATGAGAGTGTCTTCAAAATGGATATGGCCATCTTCATTTGGAGCACAATAAAAGCTGTATTATTGTTAGTGAGTTTTCTTCATGTTAGTCCTAGGTTGAAATGGAGCTGAATGAGTTTATGTGCGCATGTCCTTAGGGGGTGGCAGCGCCTTGATGAAGCCCGCTGCTTTTCCTTCTGTCCGGGTTCCTGCATCTGTAAACTACCTCTTCTCCCTCATTTCTATCTTTTCTATTCCCCTAAAAGGTAGGGAAATGGAAAACTTGGTGACTTTGGATTTCCTTGGCATACCGTGCAGAAAATACTTAGTGACTAAGAAACATAAGGCCAGTAGTCAGTACTAGCATTCCACTTGATTCATTCAACGTGCCATTACTAATTTGGCAGGTTGTTGTGCAGCCTTGAAGACATTTTATGTAAACACACTTCCCCATTTTCTCTTTAGTCACAGGAGTCTGTTCTTTATAGATACTCAGTGTGGTATAGGAGCTTTAGATTAAGAAGATGACAGTTGTCTATGTCTCCGACTGTCTGAGTCTTTTAAGTCAAGAGTATGGGCTCCAAGTGCACACACACACACTTTGGCTTAAAAATTGAATTTAAGAAGAATTCCTGTCCCAAAGGAGAATGAGAAAAAAACAGATCACACACACACACACACACACACAAAATCTGCGTATTGGAAGAAATACATAGGCAGAAACTTGGAGAAATTGGGTATTTACCTGGGTTTTGAAAGGTGGTGAGATTTTGGAGTCTGGGCTCATGGGATGGGAAGTGTGTATTCTGAATGAGTGGGGAGAAGGCGTGTAAAACACCAATGGGGGGAAGGTTGAGTCCCAGAAGCATCTTGGAGATCACATGCTGCTTTCTCTGATTAGAGTAGATAACCCAATCTAAGAAAGAATGCAGGTAGCTTAGAAAGATGTGTATACCTTTCTTAAGTGTATAAAGTATAAAAAGGCTTTGAGGAATAACTGGCTATTTCTGACCAGGCAACATATCAGAGAAACCATCAGTTCTGTGTACATCTGACTCTTAAAAGATCTAAGTGACCCCTATCCATTGGGACATGGGTGGGATTAATTGTCCCAGAAACCTTGCAGCCAACTAAACTGGTCGTGCATCCCGTCCCTGTGGTCTTGATCATCTCCCAAAGTGTCATCTGTCTTCTTGTTCTCATGCTGCTGCTTCCTTCTCCCTTCTGACCTGGAATTTTCAACCCAAGCACCTCTGTCTTCTCAACCTTAACTGCACTGTCCCACTGTCCTTCAGGGGCCCTTAGCTGCAAAAGCTCAGCCTAGCCCTATCAAGTTGCTGTTTTTATTTGCCTCTATAGACTCTATGCTGTATACTATATAGACTCTACTGTATACCATATAGACTCTACTGTATACTATACAGAGTCTGTGCTGTAAATGATATAGACTCTGTACTGTATATGATATTGACTCTATGCTGTATATGACAGACTCTATACTGCATACTATATAGACTCTATACTGGGGCTGCTGAGACTTGCAGGAGAAAATTATGTTACTGGACAGTTAAGTTTCAATAAATTTAGTTTCCACCCTCTCTCGGGTGGTAAAGCTGCCAGGCATTCCTCCTGTGCTCTCCTTAAGCTGCTCTCTTCTCACTTCACATTTCATGTTCTTTCCTCTAATCTCCTATTTCTATCCTACCTGCTCCCTCCTGCATCACCTTCCTGCTTCTCAGAGAAATACTTCTTTAGACCTGAACTGTACCATTCCTGCTGGCACATCTAAACCCCATACCTCCACCCACTCCTTCCTCCTCCCTTCCTGTCTGTCCCTCCTCTGGAAGGCCAGTCCCACCAGCCTTACCAGGGGTCCTGTCTCTTCTCACACCCATAAGGTCATGGACCTCTCTAATTATCATTTTGCTTTTTTGAGTTGTCTTCCTTGCCCTCTCCTGGATATTTCTGTTCAGCATTCAGATCTTATAGTGAACACCTATCTTTTTTTTTTTTTTAATCTAACTAGCATCCCTCCCTCTAGTCCACTCTAATGGTAACTCCGCATGCTGCAATTTAAATACAAGAGACTCTTTTTGGCCACTGTTAATTGGTCCAGGAGAGGACACCTGACTCGAGCTGGACCAGTCATAGTTCTTCACCAGGATTCTATGAAAATAAATCATATGATTCATATGAATCAAATGAGTCTATGAAAAATGAAATCATTTTTCTCTTTTGTTGGCTGAAATTCAGAATGTATATATTTTGGAACAGTTGGGAGTTGAATTCTGTGTGAGTATTGAAGAGTACAAAAAAATAATAAAGAAGAATGAGGTAATAGAATATGAATGAATGAATTTGAAAGAATTACAGCAGAGAGACAAAAGCAGCATTTCTTGAGTTCTTTAAAAGCAGTGATTGCCATGTCATGACGCTCATAGGAAATGATAACCTCGGTCCTGCCCGTTGAGGGGAATGAGTAAGGCTGTGCTTGTGGTTGGTGGGCCACCTGTGGTCTGAGCGCAGGTTAGGAAGCTGTATTCTGTAGTGCTCTGGGAGGGCACACCTGTCACCCACACCCAGGTGGAGTTGCCCTGATCCAGTGTGTGGTTCCGGGTCTTAGCTTGGGTCCCAGCTGGGGGGACACCCGCATAACCTTCCCATGGATTCACTTCTTCCGGCTGCTCTCCTGAACCCCCCGGATGCCTCTCCCCTGTGCTTCAGGAAGTGTATCTGCCTTTTCAGCATGATGGCCCCAGTGCCTTGGGTGTCGTAAACATCTCTGGAATGAAGGAATTACTCCCGGCCCAGATAAAACGATTAAGGAGAAGATTGTCTTATTCTTTCTAACAACCACAACTTTGGGAGCCCTGGAAAGGAAAGTGCATGATAACTGTGTCTTTTTGTCATTCTCGATCTAGTTTTTTCAGACTCTGAAATCTTTCAGTTTCTCATATTTTGACTTGAATTACACTTCACGGCATTCAAATTGGGGAGAGAGAGACTGACCACAGGTTACATACCTGTTCCACGTGCTCAGTCGTCTCCAACTCTTTGCGACCCCGTGGATTGTAGCCTGCCAGGCTCCTCTGTCCATGGACTTTTCCAGGCAAGAATCCTGGAGTGGGTTGTCATTTCCTACTCCAGGGGATCTTCCCGACGCAGGGATCAAGCCCACATCTCTTGTGTCTCCTGCATTGGCAGGCAAGTTCTTTACCACTAGCACCACCAAACCGCTTTCAGAATAACAAATATCTTATGACCAAAAAAAAAAAAAAAAAGCCTTTAAAAATCCTGAGAATAAATATAGATGTGAAAAATATGGGCAGTTTCTCTGTTTTGTCCTCTGGCAGAAGGATGTGTCCATTCTTAGCAATACTGAAGAGTGCTGGGAGGCACAGTTTCTTTCTTACAGGATGGATGCACTTCCCTGGCTTCCCTCACTTCCCTCTCTTTCTCTGGAGGAAGCCTTTTAGCCCCGGTTTGCTGCCCGTCACTCAGTTTCCAGGTTGTCGCTCCACTTGAGTTTGGTGTGAGACACTCTAGACTGGAACTGAGTAGGAGAACCCACACACAGAGTTTTGAAGCACCTGAGGTCTCTATTTGGATCTCTTTCACTGCTTTGGTTCCTCGACTCCACTGCTATGGCTTATAGTTATTTTAGTAAAACTCCAGCATGCTTTGAATTCTGGTCAAATTTTTATTTTCTTTATTCACTTCTTGACTTTGGAGAAAATAAGCCTCTTCATTTTGATCTAGGCATACCTGTATTTAACACTGAAGTTTAAAACACTCCATCTCACTCTCTCCAACAGCGTGGTCTTTCTTCTTGGCTGAGACCTTAGTCCTTTTCATGATCTGGAGAATTCCATGGACTTTACAGTCCATGGAGTCACAAAGAGTTGGACATGACTGATCGACTTTCACTCTTCCCTCTGGTTTTTGACATCTCCTTTGCTTTTGGTCAAGATTAAGGCTCTCCTGTCCAACCTTTTCCCCTTCGTTTTTGTTTTGCTAACAACCATGCACAACCACATAACCTTCCCAAAGATTCAGTTCCTCCGAGCTGACTTCGTCAGCTCCCCAGATGCCTCTGCCCTGTGCTCCAGCAACACCTTGCGTCCTGTACTCTAATTGTCTAATGATTTGTCTTTATACCCTGTTGTATCCCAGAAGGACAGGAAGTGCCTCTGCTTTTTCATCATGATGGTCCCAGTGCCTTGAGCGTAGCAAACATCTCTGGAATGAAGGAATTACGATCTGCCCAGATAAAAAGATGAAGGAGAAGATCATAATTAGCACAGAGTCTTATGTCCCAAAAATGTATGATGAAAGGAGAAATGGCCTAGCCGTAATCATTTCAAAACTATAGGGGACATGACATATGGAGTTATTCTTCAACAGTTCATTTAAAACATTTCCTGTCATTTCAAATAAAGTCACAGTTGGTTTGGAATGGAGTCAGGTGCATGGGAGGGAACTTGGCTAAATAATTTCCATATTTATCTGGAAAACAGGTATGTCATAGTAGCATAGAAAGTTTGAAAAAGGAGTATTAAGTCAGGACTTAATTTTACTTAATATTAATTTTAGTATTCTCCCATGTGGCGCCAGTGGTCAAGAATCTGCCTGCCACTCAGGAGGTGCAAGAGACGTGGGTTTGATCCCTGGGTCGGGAAGATCCCCTGGAGTAGGAAATGACAACCCACTCCAGGATTCTTGCCTGGAAAATTCCATGGACAAGAGAAGCCTGGAGGGCTACAGTCCACAGGGTTGCAGGGAGTCGGACACGACTGAGCACACACATACATACACGTGTGTAATTTTACTGCCAGTACTCTAAGTAGGCTCTTTGGCTGTTCTCTTGAGTTCCTCTAGTAAATCATTTTTGCATCCTCTTTCAGCCTATGTGGTCCTTCTAAAATGCGTATATGAGAGACTTCCCCTGTGGCCCAGTGGTTAAGACTCCACCTTCCAGTGCAGCAGGTGTGGGTTCAATCCCTGGTCGGGGAACCAAGATCCCACATGCCGCATGGTGCAGCCACAAACTAAAAAAGTAAAGTGCATGTCTGAACACTTTGCTCCATGGTTAAACCCTGGAGTGGCTTCCCTTGCCCTCAGGATTCAGTACAAAATTGTTTTTAATCTCAAGTGGTCTTGCCTTTGATGCTTCTTCAGCCTCAGCTCTTGTCACACTCCTCTTCCCACCCCTGCTCCACCTCCAATACTCTTTTCTCTTGCACTTCCAGACCTTGTCTCCAGACTTCCTGCTCAGCCGTGGCATCACCTCCTCGTTCCTGAAGTCCAGGTTAGGGGCCCTCAGCTCCCTGTGTCTCCTGTCACACACGTCACAGGGTGTCGTCACCGCCTGTTGACTTGTCTCCATCCCCCCGCTAGCCTGTGTGCCATCAAGACAGGAACCACGTATGAGTCTTCCCCATTTTGACCTTAGGATCTAACACAGCGCAGGGCTCAAAGAATACTGGTCTCATGCACTAGTTATAAGGCCACAAGAATGGAAGCAATATGATGGCATTGTAAGAACTGACAGACTAATTGGTGGAACTGAAAAGAGCCGGGAAGGAGATGCTTCCCTGTATAAAAAATTTAATAAGTGATAAAGTATGCATCACAAATCCAAAGAGGAAAGGAATCTTTGTTGGATAAATGGTACTGCCATGCTGGTTATCAGTTTAGAAAAGGATAAGATTTAGAGATAAATTCAATACAGTACTGCCCAAAAGGTTGATAAAGGATTAAGGAATTAAGTATTCTTCTTAAAAACTAGAGGAAAATGGATGTGAATATTTATAGAGAACTACTTGTATTTATGTATGTATGCGTGTGCTCAGTTGTGTCCAACTCTTTGCAACCCTATGGACTGCAGACCTCCAGGCTCCTCTTGTCCCTGGAATTTTTCAGCAAGAATACTGGAATGGGTTGCCATTTCCTACTCCAGGGGATTTTCCCGACCCAGGGATCAAACTTGCGTCTCTTGCGTCGGCAGTCAGATTCTTTACCACTAGCGCCACCTTGGAGAATAGTGAACAGGGAATATTGTAGGGAGAAGACATTTCTAAGCTTGGATGTGATCACAGATTTGACTACATAAAATTTTTAAAGGGGGAGTTTAGGGGAGAATGGATACATGTATATATGTATGGCCGAGTCCCTTCACTGTTCACCCAGAACTATCACAACATTGTTAATCGGCAATGCCCCAGTACAAAATAAAAAGTTCAAAACAAGCAGAAAGAAAAAAAAAAGCAAATTGTTGTCATGGCTGAGTCATGTCTGATTCTTTTGGGACCCCATGGACTGTAGCCCACCAGGCTTCTCTGTCTATGGCAGAGCGCATTACCTCTTGGAAAATGATTGCAGTAAACATAGAATAAAATAAAATAAAATAAAAATACATTAGAATAGTATGTAAAAGAAAAGAAAGACTTAATACCTTGAGTGAATGAACTCTAAAGACCCCAACAGATAAATGCACACATACAAAATGAACAGACCATGTGTAAAAGTGAAAAAAAAAAGGCTAAGCAAAAATGTTTTCGATTTCACTGGTAGTCCTAGAACCAAATATTAAAACAGTAAAATACTGACTTTTTCCCTGTCAGACTGGTAAAGATTGTTTTTTAAAAGCCAGAGTCAGTGAGGACATGGTGAGTAGATGTTCTCATGCATTGATAAGTACCAATATCAACTGATAGAATTCTTCCTGAAGCAGTTTGTCTGTCTGCACCAATACCAAATGATCGTATGCATTGTTTCAGTAAAGCCACTTCTGTGAATCTGGTTAAGGAAGAATGTATCAATACAGACAAAGCTTTAAAGGTTGGTCATTAACATGTTTGATTACAGTAAAAATAAGAAATAGCCTAAATATCCAAGAGTGGGAAAAGGGTTAAATAATGACATATCTAGTTGATAGAATAATATCAGGACTATTAAAAGTGAATATGAACCACATTTGGGGAAAGATTTTTGCAGTTCATTTATCTGACAAAGACTTATAGCCAGAACATGTAAAGAACTACCAAAAAAAAAAAAAGGCAACCCAATTTTTAGAAAAATAGGCAGGCACTTTAAAAATAGCCAAATGATCAGTAAGCATTAAAAAAGTCCACACAATATCACTGAGTATCATGGAAAGGCAAGCTAAAAACCACAAAGTAGCATTACACATTCATCAGAGTGGCTAAATTTAAAGACTGGCAGAAATAAAATGTCGGTGACAGCTTGAAGCAACTGGAACTGTTAACCTATTGCTAGGGAGGCTATAAATTAATTCAGGCACCTTGGAAAACTCTTTGGCAGTATCTCCTCAGGTTAAATATATACCTGTCCTATGACCCAGCACTTCTCCCAGGTATATATTCAGGAGAATGGATTCATATGTCATGTGTAAAGATATATACATGGCTGTTCAAAGCAGCTTCATTCAAACTAGCCCCAAACTGGAAACCACCCCCATGATCCTAAGAGCAGGAGCATGGATTAATAAACTGTGGTGTATTCCTATATGGAGTACTGTGTAGCTGGAACAGAAGAACAAATTAGTGATGTACATGACAGCATGAATGAATCTCGCTGACATTATCTTGAACAAAAGCAGACAGGCGCGAGGAATTGATACAAAACTTCCAGTTATATGATGCAAGAACAGGCAAATTAACTGATAGTGAAAAGTTAGAAGAGTATCCCTGGGTGGGAGAACTGACTGACAGCAGATTCAAGAGAACCTTCTGGGGTGATGAAAGTGTCCTAGATGATCATCCTCTATGGCGGTTACATAGGTCCAGTTGTTGTTGTGTAGTTACTAAGTTGTGTCCAGCTCTTTTGCAGCCTCATAGGCTGTAGCCCTCCAGGCTCCTCTGTCCATGGGATTTCCCAGGCAAGAATACCAGAGTGAACTGACGTTTTCTCCTCCAGGGGATCTTACTGACTCAGGGATCAAACCCGCATCTCCTGCATTGCAGGTGGATTCTTTACCGCTGAGCCATCAGGGAAGCCAACAGAGGTCTAGACATAAGTCCAAATTCAACAGACTACATTTCATAAATAGGCCCTCCTTTGTTTCTCACTGATTAAAAAAAAAATCTGAAAATGAATGATGTGTGGCCTTGGACCAGTCACCGCATGTTCTTAAGTTTCAGTATTCTTATCTGGAAATCACCCTAAGGATGCTTAACTTGCAGTTAGACTGTTCTGAGGTTCAGGGGGGAAGCCAGGCTGGAGAGATGAATACTGAGTATAGTTCATGATTTGAACACCCATGACGCAGGGGAGCACCACCCACAACGCCACTTCAGAGGCATGTCCCTTGGGATGACTTCAGATTCTGTTTTGTGGGCACATTATATAGATCAGGGGCTTCCCCAGTGGCTCAGACAGTAAAGAAGCCACCTACAATGTGGGAGATCTGGGTTCGATCCCTGGATTGGGAAGATCCTCTGGAGAAGGGAAAGACAACCCACTCCAGTGTTCTTGCCTGGAGAATCCCCATGGACAGAGGAACCTGGTGGGCTACAGTCTGTGGGGTTGCAAAGAGTCAGACATGACTGAGTGGCGTTCACTTCACTATATAGATCAGAGAAACTAAGCTGCTAACTTGTACCCAAGTTAAAAATTATTTGCATTTTAAAGAAAGTGCCTTCTTAAATCACATGTAACTTCTGTTCTCTACATTTGCTTTTGAGTTTTATTTCATTTTTAAAGTAGAACAGGCCTCTTTCTCAAGTCAGTAAAATTGGTGAAATGAACAGTTTTAGGTGTGTGCTGTTGCCACCTTTAGTCTAAACGTCCATCCCTTTCTTCTAAGTGTGTGTTCACAGACTGCAAGTTAATTTTAACAAATGTCTAATATAACTAGAAAATAGTGCAGAGTATACCACATTGAATTCCCTAATTTATGAATGATAGCTGTAAGAAGATCGACAGTTATAAGTCTTATTTAAGCATTTTTGTAGCTAAACTCTTTATAATGTATAAACACTGATATTCTATTTACGGTAGGATTACTTTGAGGTCCCTGAGCAATCTTTACTTTAGTAAGAAATTATGAAAAATAGCTATTTTGATATAGTGGCATAAAATGAGGATTTGTTTATTAGTGAACTGTTTTCCCCTTTTAATATTGAGCCTTCCACACGTAATTAATTCACATTTACTAAGTGTATCTGTTGTGGAAAGCATTTGGCCCTGTCTGGGTTTGGGGCAGTTGCCCTCAGACACCACTTGTAAAGGTAAATAGAGAGCTTGAAGGTGTGGGGCTTTATTCATTCTTTCTTCTAAGCCTTCTCTGTTTCAGGCATTTCATTTAATCTAATAGATGTAGAAGAGCTAGTCTGGAAACAGAAAACAATACAACAGAAGTAATCTGATGGGGATTAAAATAGAATTGAGAAACTTGGAGAGGCAGTAGCCGCAGGGAGTCTACTCAGCCGCACATCCGTGATGTAATGACAGCGGCTGACACGCAGGTAACTGTATGTGTCAGACACAGCTGAAGCCCATTACATGTATCACCCCTGAGCAGCAGCCCTACTGAGGTAGGTGCTCTGTCTTTGTACCTGTGGAAACAGGCAAAGAGAGAGATAACTTGCTCCCCGTCATAGCTAATTGATAGAGCCCCGATGAAACTAAACACCTGTCACTCTTGAGTACTTCCTTTCTGCCAGGCACTGTGCTGAATGCCTTATGTACCTTCATCTAATGAATCCTTCACTGTATATAGAGATTGTAACTTTCTTTTGGTTACGCTGGGTTTTCATTGTGGCAGGCAGACTCTCTAGTTATAGCACGCAGCCTTAGTTGCCCTTAGGCATGTGAGATCTTAGTTCCCCAGCCAAGGACGGAACCCGAATCCCCTGCATTGGAAGGCAAATTCTTAACCACTGAACCACCAGGAAAGTCCCAGAATCACACAGGTGGACAAGGACTCAAGTCTGGCTCAGAATCTGTGCCTCTGCTTTGCTGCAGCTAGAAAAAGTCAAGAGATGGTGAAAGATGCCTTGAGTTTATGTGTGATGATAATGGCATGCCTGGTTACCTTATCAAGCAATTCAAATCCCAGAAAAAGAAAGCAGCAGGTCATCATGAACTTATATAAATATTTGTTTAAGAATAATATGTAAACCTGAGTATAAATATCCCAACCTAAGTCATCTTGTGCTTAGTCGCTCAGTCGTGTCTGACTCTTTGTGACCCCATGGACTGTAACCCGCCAGACTCCTCTGTCCGTGGGGATTCTCCAGGCAAGAATACTGAAGTGGGTTGCCATGCCCCCCTTCAAGGGATCTTCCCAATCCAGGGATCAAACCCAGGTCTCCTGCATTGCAGGCAGATTCTTTACCCTCTGAGCCACCAGGGAAGCCCAAGAATACTGAAGTGGATAGCCCATTCCCTTCTCCAGGGGATCTTCCTGACCCAGCAATCACACTGGGGTCTCCTGCATTGCAGGCAGATTCTTTACCAGCTGAGTTAATAAGTTATCTGAAGTGTTTAAAAAATAATCAGATTTTCTGGGGGCACAAATTGAGCTGATATATGCAATACAGTTTTTCTTTTTTGACTGCACACAATTCCGGTTATTCATTTCCATGGCATCAATAATTAATTACATTGTTTTTTTTTACCTTGTTTACTTAGAGTTGAGCATGTGTTACATTGTAAATGATCCTAAGCCTTCATTTTTTTTTTTTTTAATTTTATTTTATTTTTAAACTTAACATAACTGTATTAGATTTGCCAAATATGAAAATGAATCCGCCAGAGGTATACATGTGCTAAGCCTTCATTTTAAAAACAAATTAATGCAAGCCTGATGATCACATTCCTCTTTAAACAGATATTTTAAAGGGATTAATAAATATTTCATTATCTGAAAGCACTTAATTCTCTATGAGCATGGGTTCTCCTAAGCAATGTTCACAGGTTAGTTTGAACAAAAGTGAAATAAATTCCATCTGTGAGGATTTCCCTGGGTGCCTTTAGTAGAGGGTACTTTCTAGAGATTGCCAGCATGAAAATTCAGCATGATCTAACACAGAAAAAAAAAAAAGTCAAAAAGCAATTTCTTTTTCCTCCAAGTGAAAATTATTTGCTTTGAAAAAATGTTATTCTCTTTGTCAGAATTTTGAAGCATTTCTGATTAGATTGCTTCTGCTGCTAAGTCACTTCCGTCGTGTCCGACTCTGTGCGACCCCATAGATGGTAGCCCACTAGGCCCCCCGGTCCCTGGGATTCTCCAGGCAAGAACACTGGAGTGGGTTGCCATTTCCTTCTCCAATGCATGAAAGTGAAAAGTGAAAGTGAAGTCGCTCAGTCGTGTCCAACTCTTCGAGACCCCATGGATTGCAGCCTACCAGCCTCCTCCATCCATGGGATTTTCCAGGCAAGAGTACTGGAGTGGGGTGCCATCCCCTTCTCCAATTAACCCTATCCAAATTGCTGCTTAGAGCTGTGCCAAATTCTATTTTCCTTTTAATTTGTGGCACTGTTTCTTCTCTCTGTATATTGATCACAAGTCAGTAATATATTTATGAAAACCTTATCTTTGCTTACCTTTTACAATCATGTCAGTAGCTTTTAAAAACTATTTTCTTTTGTAGTAGAAAATAGAAATTGAGTATTAGGAAAAAGAAAAAAAAAAACTGTAATTCTTCCATAACCAGTCTTAATATTTTGTGTTTATCTGTCCAGACGTTTTCATCTATGTATAGATATACAGATAAGAGAAATGGCTATGTGATTTTTAAACATATAAATGGATTTATACTATAACGTATCTTTATTACTTTTTAAAAACGTTTTTCCTTTCTCAGTCCAAAATGTCTCATCAGCAGTATTTTTATCAGCTTCATTCTCCATTCTGTTTCAAAGCCTTGCCTCTGCCTAGCGTGCTTTTAGTCACCCTCACTTTAATCCATAGCAGTTCTAGGGAGTACTTGGCTGTTACACATTCTTAGTATTATGGTCAAATGATAATTATGTTGTGCTAATGCCATTTTCGTTGGATGGGATATTTTGTTTTAATGCCGAATATCTTGATTTAAGTGTTAGCACGTGGGTTACCCTAGTGGCTCAGTGGTAAAGAATCCACCGGCCAGTGCAGGGGACATGGGTTCAATCCCTGGTCTGGGAAGATCCCACGTGCCACGGAGCAACTAACCCACGCGTCACAACTACTGAGCTTGTGCTCGAGAGCCAGTGCTCCCCAACGAGAGAAGCCACCGCAGTGAGAAGCCCGCACTTACAGCGACTAGAGACAAGCCCACGCGGCAGTGAAGACCCAGCACAGCCAGAAATAAACAAATAAATAATAAGTACTACCACTTTATTTACCTCAGTTACTTAGAACACAGTAGAGGCGAGGACAGGAAACTTTATTTCACGCAGGCTAAAATAGATATTGTAATCAAGTCACCTCATTCCTAGGGGACCGTCGCAGGCCTTTCTATGGGACTTTTTTTTTCTAATTTTAGATATGACTCTGGGACTAAATACACTAGAAATTAGGGGCTTCAGTCACTCAGAAAACTTGATGATATTGTAATTAAAGTAACTACACCTATTAAGTCAACTCTTTTGTCCTGAGAAGACATGTTTGTTTGATCGATGGTGAGGGAGATGCAGAGACCTTTTGATGACGGATCCTGTGCGTGCCTTTTCATTACCACTTCGCAGAATCCCCAAGGCAGGTATTCCATCTTCTTTGTCTGTGTCTCTCTCTCCATTTCCTCATTTGTTTAAAAAACAACGTGTGACTCATGTTCCCGCTCCTAGCAAGTGATACAGAACAGGGGTCCAACCTCAGGAATGATGGCAAAGCCCATGGCTCTAGGATTCATGCAGAGTGTACATGCGTATAATTCAAGGTGGAAAAGATGATTTTTGATGAACATCGTTTTATCTATACATTTGAGAACGGGTATGTCTGGTGTTCTTTTTTTAAAATTGACTTTTAATTGGAGTACGGTGGCTTTACAGTGCTGTGTTTCTACAGTACAGCAAAGTGAATCAGCTATATGTTACCTATATCCCCTCTGTTTTTTTTATTTCCTTCTCATTTAGGTCACCACAGAACATTGAGTAGAATTCCCTGTGCTATTCAATAGGTTCTCATTAGTTATCTAACTCATACTTAGTATCAATAGTGTGTATATGTGAATCCCAATCCACCTCACCCCCGCTTTCTTCCCTAGGTGTCCGTACTTTCGCTCTCTCTGTCTGTTGTCTTTATTTCTGCTTTGCAAATAAGATCATCTGATAAACATCAGCCCCTCACAGAACGACATAAATGTGCCCTGAGAAGACCTTTCTCAAAAATGTATTTGAGAAACCAGTTTCCCTGTTCTGTGCCTGCCCCGCCCCTCCCTGTGAGTTGACTTTCTTTTGCTACTATTTCAAGATCTCATCTTAAAAGTAAATGTTTTGCAGTTTATTTTGGCATCCGCTAGAGCATATTTTCTGCCTATCATTCCCATTTTTGCTCCTGCGTTGCCGTGGCTGCCTGTGTGCAGCTGTGGCTGCGCAGCTCAGGGAGTCCTGCGCCAGAGTCAGAGCCTGGGGTGCCTCCCGCCTCCACCACTTACCATGAGAGCGTGGCTTCAAGCAAGTCTGTCCAACTTGCCTCCCTTTCCACGGCAGCCAAATCGGAATATCATAATGCAGAATCAGAAGAGCCCAGAATGCAGGATAAAACTCGGGAGGGTCATTATGACATTCAAATGAGAAAACTATATAGAAAGTAGCAACTAAGGCAAGAACTCAGAACTTAACTCATATCCCTAGCGCCTTCCACCGGTGGCTCAGTGATAAAGAATCCACCTGCAATGCAAGAGACACAGGAAATGCTGGTTTGACCCTTGGGTCAGGAAGCTCCCCTGGAGGAGGGCTTAGCAACCCACTGCAGTATTCTTGCCTGGAGAATCCCATGGACAGAGGAGCCTGGCGGGCTACAGTCCATAGGGTGGAAAAGCGATGGACGTGACTGAAGCGACTGAGCTTGCACACGCACTCCTTTAAGTAATAGGAAGACATTGACCTTGCCCAGTGGTGTACACGCCTGTCTCCACCTCTCCTGCCTCTACCCCTACCCTTCCATTGAATGCAGAATTAAAGAGGACACTGGAACGTGGCATCCCACTGCCAGGAGCCTTCTCATTCTCCGATGGACTCGTCCACGTATGCACCTGTTTCCTGTCTTCTCCTCTGAATAACCCAGGAGATTGAAAACAGTCTGACTTACACAGAACAACTGCTTCTTACCCAGAGGCTTTCTGGAAAATAACGCCTGCCATTTGTATTACTGGCTTCCACGTCAGCTCGATCTGCTGAGTCTTGAACTTGACATGTTTTCCAGTGTGCTTCTCCCAAGTTCAGTGTTTTGTTCTGTGCCCGGTATTTAGTAGCGGTTAGTGGTCATTTTCTTTTGCCAGTGGTGCGGTTCTGACTTCGTAAGAGTTATTTTCAACTTGATAGTGCTATCCCTTTTTTTCCTGGGTGAGAATATAGTTAGTAAGTGAGCACAGGCATCATCTTTTACCTGCAACCCAGACTTCTGAAAGTATTTTGCAAATATTTGCTGAAATGAGAATTTCTTTTTAAGTTCACTTTTCCCTCATTGCCTTGGCATGAAAGACAATTCCTTGTGTACACAGTCACTGACCATCTGTTTTGTGGGCTGCAGATTCTAGAGAGTTTGTCTTTAAACTTAATGATGTCTTTTTTTTCTACTTTTTTTATTTTTTGGTTCCCAGTTGAATAGATTGGAGGTTGGAAATATAGAGTAGTAAGGAAAAACTTTTGTTTTTTAAAAATAATGAAATGCTTCCTCCTAAGTTTGTATTGTGATAAAATAGAGTCTTCCTAGGTGGCTCAGTGGTGAAGAAGTCCACCTGCCAGTGCAGGAAATCTGGGTTCGATCCCTGGGTCAGGAAGATCCTCTGAAGAAGGAAATGGCAACCCACTCCAGGATTCTTGCCTGGGAAATCCCATGGACAGAGGAACTGGTGGGGTACAGTTCATGGGGTCATAAAGAGTTGGACATGGCTGAGTGACGCAGCATAGCACAGCCCATGAGCACTAGTTTGCAAATATCTGTTTGACTCCCTGCTTTCAATTCTTTTGGGTGTATACCTAGAGGTGGAATTGCTAGTTCACATGGTAATTCTGTGTTTAATTTTTTGAGGAAACAGTCATACTGTCTTCCACAATTGGCTGTTGTATCTTACATCCCCATAGCCTTTGATAAAATTATATAGACTTTAAAATTTTTTTAAATAAATAATATATACCTTTCCAACGATGATTCTATCAGAATTTAGCAGGAAATTGTGAAACAGCAGGAGGGATGCATAGCTAAATTGTGCACTTTTTTCATATTTTCTCAAGATACCTTTACACCATCAAATTAGTTTACTGTTTGGTATGAGTTATTTTCTATTCGAATAGAATTTTTTTGTTTTTGCCCATGCCTCCTAGCGTGTGGGGTCTTATTTCCCTGACTCGGGATCCATCAGTGGAAGCATGGAGTCTTAACCACTGGACCACTAGGGAAGTCCCTCAAATAGAAATTTTCTACTATCGCAAGAGTGTGGAAGATCTAATGTCCACTGTATTCTAACCCAGCCCAGAAGTTTTAGTGTGTGTTATCACCTAGGTAGATTACATTGTGTCCAGTTTTATTAAATACTGAGTTTTGATAGATTTCATATTTTAATAGTAACAAATAAATAGATGCATATTTTTCTACAGGTAACTTTTCAAAGGGTTTCCCAGGTGGCTCAGTGGTAAAGAATCTGCCTGCCAATGCAGGAGATGCGGGTTTGATCTCTGGATACAGCAGATCCCCTGGAGGAAGAAATGGCAACCCTCTCCAGTATTCTTGCCTGGGAAATCCCATGGAGAGAGGAGCCTGGCAGGCTACATACAGTCCATGGAGTCACAAAGAGTTGGACACAACTTGAGCGAGTAACACCTCCACATACACATACACACATAACCGCATTTTCTTTATCCATTCATCCACTGATGGACACTTAGGTTATTTCCATATCTTTTCTCTTACAAGTAATGATGCAGTGAACTCGGGGTGCAGATATCTCTTCAAGATAGTGATTTTGTTTCCTTTGGAATGTCTGGATCATACGTTAGTTCTATTTTTAATTTTTTGAGGAACCTCCATACTTTTTTTCCATAGTGGCTGCACCAATTTACATTCCTGCCAGCAGCACACAAGGCTTCCCTTTTTTCCACATCCTTGCCAACATTTATTACCTCTAACCTTTTTGATGGTCACCGTTCTATCAGATGTGAGGTGATAGCTCCTTGGGGTTTGATTTCTCTTAGGATGAGTGGTATTGAGCACCTTCCCATGTGTCTGCTGACCATTTGTATGTCTTCTTTGTAAAACACCCATTCAGTTTCTCAGCCTGTTTTTAAATTGGGTTATTTGGTTCTTTGCTATGGAACTTTATGAGTTACTTGTTTATTTTGGAAGTTAGCACCTTATCAGATAGATGATTTTCAAATATTTTCTTCTATTCTAAACATTGTCTTTTCATTCTGTTGATGATTTTTTTTGTTTTACAGAAGCCCTTTTAGTTTGCCCTTTCAGTTAGCCCTTTATTTATTTTTGCTTTTACTGGTTTTGCTTTTGGTGTCAAATCCAAAACAGTCATTGCCAAGACCAAGGTCAAGGAGCTTACCCCTATGTTTTCTTCTGGGAGTTTTATGGCTTCTGATCTTACATTTGAGTTGACTTTTGTCTTTGTTTTAAGGTATGGGTCCACATTCATTATTTTGCTCATGGCTGTCCAGTTTTCCCAATTACCATTTATTGACAAGACTATCCTTTCCCCATTGTATATTTTTGGCTCCTTTGTTATAAATTGTTGTTCAGTCTCTCAGTTGTGTCCAACTCTTTCCCACCCCATGGTCTGCAACATACCAGGCTTCCCTGTCCTTCACCATCTCCCGGACCTTGCTCAAACTCATGTCCATTGAGTCAGTGATGCCATCCAACCATCTCATCCTTGGCTGTCCCCTTCTCATCCTGCCTTCAACCTTTCCCAGCATCAGGGTCTTTTCTAGTGAGTTGGCTCTTTGCATCAGGTGGCCAAAGTACTGGAGCTTCAGCTTCAGCATCAGTTTTTCCAATGAATATTCAGGGTTGATGTCCTTTAGGATTGACTGGTTTGATCTCCTTGCAGTCCAGGGGACTCTCAGGAGTCCTCAAAAGCATCAGTTCTTCAGCACTCAGCTTTCTTTATAGTCCAACTCTCACATCCATACATGACTACTGGAGAAACCATGGCTTTGACTAGATGGACCTTTGTTGGCAAAGTAATGTCTCTCCTTTTTTATATTCAGTCTAGGTTTGTCATAGCTTTTCTTCCAAGGAGCAAGTGTCTTTTAATAAATTAATTTTGTAAATTAATTGACCATATATGCATATGTTTATTTCTGGGTTCTATATCCTGTTCTGTTGATCTGTGTCTGTTTTTATGCCAGCATCATACCATTTTGATAACTTTGTAATATAATAGTATTCTGGTTTGGAGCTTTTTGTTTTTTTTTTTTTTTTTTAATTTATTGCTTGTGCTGGGTCTTCTTTGCAGCATGCAGGAAGAGAAGCGGAGCACAGGCTGTTAGTTCCCCAATGAGGGGTGGAACCCGCATCCCCTGCATTGGAAGGCAGATTCTTAACCACTGAACCACCAGGGAGTCCCTACGAGTATTCTGTTAAGGAAGGAGCAGTTAGCTTCTGACTCAGATGGTAAAGAATCTGCCTGCAATGCAGGAGACCCAGATTCCATCTCTGGGTTGGAAAGATCCCCTGGAGAGGGGAATGATTACCCACTTTAATGTTCTTGCCTGGAGAAATCCATGAACAGAGGAGCCTCCTGGGCTCCAGTCCCTGGGTTTGCAAAAAGGCAGACACAACTGAGCAACTTAATATGCACACATATGTGCTCAGGTACTTAAAAATACCAAAGGAGTTTCAAAACCTGTGAATATGAGCATGTACCTTAATTAAAATTCACCCTGAGATATGAAATGATCTGTGTTACAGAGTAATGTAATATGGATCTTTTTGTTTTAATCATACTTCATTTGGATGAGAAAATGTTCCACACAAAGCTAACTCAATTCAGTAAGTATTGGTAATATCACAATTTTCAAAGAAGCCACAGCTGGGATAACAAAGATGCCATTCTTTGGATTAACCTTCTCTTTTAATTAATTTGTTTTACATCTTAGTTACTTTTAATTTGGTTTACTTTTTTATACTGATTTTTTTTTAATTACTAAAGAAAAACATCTTTCCAGCAAACCAAAGTAAATGAATAAAAATGTGATTTTCCCCTCCTCCCATGGCTACTCCCCAGAAGTAAACACTGGAACCTTGATGTATCTCTTCCCAGAGCATGCAAACATTTGGACAACCAACTAGTTACATACATAGGAGGTGGTAGAGAGGAGGGGGAGGGGAAGAGGCAGAGAGATGGTGTATGTTTCTGTATGCCTGTGCTCAGGCATGTGTACACACATGTATGGTTTCAAATTTAAAAAGTAATAGAATGTTGTGGAATGGAATAAAGTCTCCATAAGAACAAACAGCAAGTAAAACTTTAAATGGGACCATGCCTTAATAATGTTCTGTAGTGTGGTTCTTTTTCTACTTACTACAGTATGTCCCTAACCTCTTTCAGTGTTAGCATATTGAATTCTGCGCCCTCTTGTGTGCATGTGTGCGGCTTTGCTGGGTCTTTGTTGCTGTGTGCAGGCTTTCTCTGGTTGCCGTGAGCGGGGGCCGCTCTTCATTGAGGTCCGTGGAATTCTCACTGCGGTGGCCTCTTGTTGCGGGGCTTGGGCTGTAGGGCACGCGGGCTTCAGTAGTTACAGAGCATGGGCTTAGTTGCCCTGTGGCATGTGGAATCTTCCCATACCAGGAATCAAACCCACGTCCCCTGCTTTGGCAGGTGGATTCTTAACCACTGGACCACCAGGAAAGGCCTGCCTCACTCCACTGGCCACATCATCTGCCATCATTTGGATGTAATCATTTTCCAAGTCACGATTGTTTGTAATTACTGCAGTGAATATCCTTGTGTGTGTAGTTTTGCCCACTTGGGCTAGTATTTCTGTGGGATAAATGCCCCAAACGGTGATTGCTGAGCTGTTTGCATATGCACACACTCATCATTTAAAACTCTTTGATGCATTTTGCCAAACTGCTTGCTCAAATACTTGAACCTATTAACCAAAGACATTATCCTTTTAACACTAGGTTTTGCTGTTGTAAAAAAAACAATTCACCTGTTGCTTATCTAACGGGTGAAAAATGCTATGTCATTATTTTATGGTACATTCCTAGATTGTTAGTGGGGTTGAGTGTCTTTTTCTAGATGTATTAGCTATTTATATGCTCCAAAGTGCCTATTTTTATTAGAGTATTTGTTATATTCTTATTGATTTTAGTAACCTTATAGATATTACTGCTCTCTACTCTGTAAGTCAGAAATATTTTTCATTTTGTTCTTTTAACTTTGTATGTAGTAACTCTTGCCAAATAAAAGTTTTTCATATTTATGTAGTCAGATCTATCAACTGTTTCCTTTATGGCCTCTGGGTTGGGTATCATATCACTGGAATATGTCCTGATGTTTGTTCATCTCTGTTAATTTATCTTTAGGATATAGGTAGCCCTTCAGTGTAAGGGCTTCCCTGGTGGCTCAGACTGTAAAGAATCCACCTGCAATGCAGGAGACCGGGGTTTGATTCCTGGGTTGGGCAGATGCCCTGGAGAAGTGAATGGCAGCCCACACCAGTATTCTTGTTTGGAGAATTCCAAGGACTGAGAAGCCTGGTGGGCTACAGTCCGTGGAGTTGTAGAGTCGGGCACGACTAAGTGACTAACACTTCACTTTAGTTCTTCAGTGTAACTGTCTAAGGTGACCTCTTGAATTTCTTGTATAATCTCTTGGAGCCTTTTAATTTCTTTGTTCTTCAGAGATGTCAACCAGGAGTATGTTGATTCTCCATTGAATCCTTGTTTTCTATTGCATTTTCCCCCTTTTCTCAGGTGTGTCTTCCTTGGCCCCAGATGCATTTTCAGCAGGGTCTTTGCTCCTTTTTGCTGCTTCCAATGTGGCCTTTTTTTTAATGTGATGACTTTTAGTCTTACTTTCCTTTCTGAACTCTGCTGTCCTTTCTCCACCTTTAGTTGTATCATTGTTTTTTCTTTTTTGAGCTATTTTAGTCTTTGTTGTAAGCCCTTGTTTCATAAAGCCTTTAAAAATTACCTGTAACAAGCCACCACAAACTTAGTGGTAAACAACACAGGTTTTATTATAGTTTTAGAGGTTGGAAGTGTGACGTGGGTCTCACTGAGCTGTAATCATGATGTCAACAGCGCTGGTTCTGTTGCTGGAAGGGGGACCTCTTGTCTAACACTCAGAAATGAGTTGTCCGAGGAAACACACGTGCTGACAAAGCAAGAGACTTTATTGGGAAGGGGTGCCCGGGTGGAGAGCAGTAGGGTAAGGGAACCCAGGAGAACGGCTCTGCCTCGTGGTTCACAGCCTCGGGTTTTATGGTGATGGGATTTGTTTCCAGGTTGTCTTTGGCCAATCATTCTGACTCAGTCCTTCCTGGTGGCACACGCATTGCTCAGCCAAGATGGATGCCAGCAAGGAGGATTCTGGGAGGTGGTCGGACACGTGGTGTCTCCTTTTGACCTTTCTTGAACTCTTCTGATTGGTGGCGGCTTATTTGTTCCACGTTCCTTACCAGGACGTTCTGTCGTAAAACAACCTACACGGATGGTTACTGTGTGGCCAGTAACCAGCGTGGCGGTTTCTGTCAGCGTGCTTCCCGTAACAGTTCCTCTGTGGAGGCTCTGGTGGAGACTCTCCAGTTTCTTATCTTTTCCAGCTCCTAGAGGTTGACTCGGGCTTTTCTTCCTCCACCTTCAAAGTCAGCAAAGGCAGGTCAAGCCCTTCTCACATTGCACAGCACTGACATTCTGACCTTCTCTAGTCACTTCTCTTGTGTGTCTCTCTCATTTTTAAGGACCCTGGTGATTCCATTGGACCGCCCCCCCAGGCAATCTGTAATTGAAAATCAGCTGATTAACAACCTTCAGTCTCCTCTGCCATGTCAGATGACAGATTCACAGGGATTAGGACCCAGGCATCTTTGGGAGTAAGAGTGAGGCATAATTCTGCCCTACCGCAAAGGTCATTTTAAAAGTAATGTCTTTGCTCACAGACATAGAGATCAGACTGTGGTTGCCAAGAGGGAGGGGCGGAGGGACAGGATGGACCAGGAATTTGGGGTTGGTAGATGCAAATGGTTATATTTAGAATGGATAAGCAACAAGGTTCTATAAGCACAGGGAATGATATCCAATCTCCTGGGATAAACCATAATGGAAAAGAATATTTTAAAAACAATGTACATATGTGTAAAAAACTGAGTCACTCTGCTACACGGAAGAGATTGGCACAACACTGTAAATCAACTGTACTTCAATTAAAAAATAAATAAAAGTAATGTCTTTGGCCAAGATTTTTTTACCTAGTTTTGCAAAATTATCCTGGTATATATTCTTTTTTATTTCTCACATACATACTCCTTTTTCTTTCTACCCTCCTTCTTCCCTCTCCCTCCCCTTCCCATCCCCCAGTATTTTTCTGTGTTTGGTCTTAAAAAAGAGGAGTTTTTCCTTGATAGAGGCTATTTGTGTGAGCCAGGGATTGAGAATAAGGTACCATAACTGGTCCTTCAAATTTAAACTTGTCCAGGACATTCAGTTCTAAGCCAGGACCCAATTGTCCTGGACCCACAGGGAAGCCCCTTGTTAATCAGGGGTGTGTGTGTATGTGTGTGTCTGTGTACATTTGTGGGGGACTTAGTTTTATTTCTCTTCTGCTGATAGGCCCCTGCCCTGCTCTTATTTTTCTACTGTTTATATTACCCTTCCCTTACTTATAATTCTTAAAGGTAAATTTCAGTTATTTGATTTTGAAATATTCCTAGAAGACAAATAACGAAAGTGCTGGTTATGCTAGACATGTGAAGTGTTAACGTGCCTGCCTGCCACCTCCTCTGTCTTTAAGCTGCTGCGTCGCTTCAGTCGTGTCCGACTCTGTGCGACCCATGGACAGCAGCCCACCAGGCTCCCCCGTCCCTGGGATTCTCCAGGCAAGAACACTGGAGTGGGTTGCTATTTCCTTCTCCAACACATGAAAGTGAAAAGTGAAAGTGAAGTTGCTCAGTCGTGTCCGACTCTAGCGACCCCATGGACTGCAGCCTACCAGGCTCCTCCGTCCATGGGATTTTCTAGGCAAAAGTACTGGAGTGGGGTGCCATTGCCTTCTCTCTTTAAGAGTAACCAGTTATCTATGACGTGGCTGAGGCAGGGGCTGTGTTTTAAGCTAGTGGATGCCCCTGTCTCCTGTCACTCTCACCCTGCCACAATTGGGATAGGACTTTGACCCAAAGAGGGCCAATCTGCGGTCTTACAAACAACCTGTCGCTTGACGCAGAGTTTAACTCAACCCGTTTTAAGCAATATGTATATTGTCCAGGATGAAATTCAAGCTGAGCCAATTACTAGTTGTGGAACCCCAAGCACCTCACTCAGGGTTTACTGTGTCTCTGTTTCTCTTTATAAAACATTAGCTTATATATAATGTTCTGAGAACTATGCTCTCCCATCCCTGGGATTCTCCAGGCAAGAACACTGGAGTGGGTTGCCATTTCCTTCTCCAATGCATGAAAGTGAAAAGTGAAAGTGAAGTCGCTCAGTCATGTCCAACTCTTAGAAACCCCATGGATTGCAGCCTACCAGGCTCCTCCATCCATGGGATTTTCCAGGCAAGAGTACTGGAGTAGGGTGCCATTGCCTTCTCTGATTAATTCACTTAAAGTTCATACAACAAGATCTGGCTCATACTCAAAGCAGCATAAATGGGGGCCGTTCTTGCTATCCTACTAGGAATTTGGAGTTAGGGAACTGAATGAGAGTCACCAGCAGAAACTGAAGCTGTGGAATCATGAGAACAGAGTTCCTTCCTCCTCTTAATGGGGCCATTGCCTCCTTGAGGAATCTGATGAAAGCATGGACAGTTCCCTACAGAAGGGGACACATGCAGAATGAAAAGTCAAGGTTGAGCGCTGCTCATTTGAAAAAGGAAGGAAAGGGGCTCTGGCAGGTCAAAGCCACATGCAGATCAGATTTATGAAGGAACAGAAATGCATCAAAGGAAGGAGCTGCTTCATAAAGGGCAGAGGTGGACTGAGTAAGAGCAACAGAAACCAGGAGACTTTCCTAGTTCTCAGTCCTGCAGTTTCTCCCTGCCCCCACCCCCCAATTTCCCCTGAGACCCCTGCCCTTCTTCTCATGCCTGGGATATAACCAAGCTGGCCCAGTTCTCACGTCTTCTAACCCAATTAGCCAGACAAGAGCAGTGAAGACGCCAACCTCTACATGATGAAGAATTACTGCCGTGTCATCGCAGATTGCTCTTAGCCAACATGATGAAGTTTTCCTGTGGTGTGATTATATCAACAGCCTGTGCTCCTGGAAAAAAGTGAATAACCAGCTGCTGTGACTTTTCAGCAACTGCCGACTTCCTTTTTTGTAGGTTGAACACATTCCAGGCGTATCCTATTTTGTAATATTCCAGTTTAAGGAAGAAGCAAGGAAGAGGGTGACATCAACCTCTTCAGCCGAATTCTTTGTTTATTTTGGTTAATCTTTGCAAGTTTTTGAACTGAAAATGGGGCATAACTTCATATGGTCTTAAGAGCTGGAAAGGATTTTAGATTTTCTAGTCTCACTACTTACCTAAATAAAGGAAACTGGACCCCAGTATCTTACTGCACACTTTGCCTCATCTGGTCCTCATGACAACCTCATGGGATACAAATAAAGAAATATTTACAAATGAGGAAACAGGTTTGGAGAGATGAACTCCTTATCCGAGATCAAAGATACAGCAAGTGGTGGAACTAGGATTTGAACCTAGGTCTTTCTGACTACAAAGCACATTATAATGCCTTCTTGGCCCTACAACTCTGAGAAGAGAGAGGTTTTTATTTTACATTTCTTTCCCTCAACATGCTCTTTCTTTCGATGTCTCTTCTAGACAAGAAGGCTGGAAATATACAGTACCCACTTTTTGATAATTTTGTTTATTTATTCATGGCTGTGCTGGGTATCTGTTACCACCCAGGCTTTTACCTGGTTGTGGTGTGAGGGGGCTACTCTTCATTGCAGTGCACGGGCTTCTCATTACAGTGACTTCTCTTGTTGCGGAGCACAGGCTCTGGGACGTGGGTTTCAGTTGTAGCTCGTGGGCTCAGTAGTTGCGGCTCCCAGGCTCTAGATAGAGCACAGGCTCAGTAGTTGTGGCACACGGGCTTAGTTGCTCCATGGCACGTGGGGTCTTCCTGGATCAGGGATTGAACCTGTGTCCCCTTCTTTGGCAGGCAGATTCTTTACCACTGAGCTACCAGGGGAGCCCCATGTAGTATCCACTTCTTTATCCATGAGCTGGAAGGTTGTTGAATGTAACCATTGACCATCTGCCTCCAAAGCAGTGAAATATCCACCGATTAGAAATCTTCCCACTGAGCTGGAACTGCTGTTGGAGATCTGGTCAACCTTCCTTGTATACAGTGGCCTGCACATGGAACCACAGCCAGGCGGTACTGGGGTGGGCAGGATGGTCAGACTGCTGGGACAGCAGTGTCCAGCTGGAACATGACCTGAATAATATTTGACGACAGAGTGCTTGCAGGAGGTAGGAGTGGTTAAGAGCAGTGGCTCTAGAAGTAGACTGCTTGGGTGAATCCCAGCTCTTCTGTTTGTGATGCTTGTGTGACCTTGAACCAGAATCAACTGCTTCTCAAAGTTGTGTTTTCTTTATCCATAACAGAAGAGGTATGTGATACGTTGAATTGTTGTGAGGATGAAATGCAGTCATGTATCAATATATAAAGGGGCTTCCCAGGTGGTGCTGATGGTAAAGAACCCACTTGCCAGTGCAGGAGATAGGAGAGACACAGGTTTGATCCCTGGGTTGGGAAAATCCCCTAGAGGAGGGCATGGCAACCCACTACTCCAGTATTCTTGCCTGGAAAATCCCATGGACAGAGGGCCTGGCGGGCTACAGCCCACGGGGCTGCAAAGAGTCGGACACGACTGGGCACACACATTACATAGATCAATATTTAAGCCATTTCACACAGGGCCTGCCGTGGTCATGCTCAACAGATGTTGGCCATTATTATGACTACTCCTTGAAAATGGTTTACTGAAACAGGAAGAGGTAACATTGCCTCTCACTAGATTTCGTTTGTATTTTGGTTAATTTTTAAAAGTTTTCTAACTTAAAACAAGTTGTAACATTACAGGGAAGGATTACTTTCCTTGAAAATGGTTACTTGAAAATGGCAGCACCAGTGTTGAGCTGACAAGACCAGTTTTTAAAACGACAGTCATGTTATGAATGTGAAATATTCATTTCAGAATGCAGAAAATGTACCTACATTTTATGACTGTCATGAAGAGAGGTAAAAATATGTTCTTGTTCCAAGTTTTTTGTTGCTAAACCATTAAATAATATGGCTGTGATGTTCCTGATCCTCAGCAGAATGAGAAAGCTTCAGTGTCAATATCTTTTAGGACTGAAAACATTTCATAAATTTTTTAAGCATTCTTAAAACATTACTATGAAGTGGCTAGCAGGTGAATACTATTTTTATTTTATTGATAGCAATATACCAAAATTTGATTTTAGACAATAACTGAAAACTCTCTTCTGATTCATTACCCAGATGAACAGTTTTCAAGTATTTTCATTCTCGTAGATGACATGATTTGTGTTGGGCCATATTTATTTTTCTCAACATTTCCATGTACAGTGGTAGTCTTGGTTTGTACTAAGACTACCAGTTATTGTTAAATTGTACCAGTGTACAATTTATTATTGTGCAATGTACATATTGTGCAAACTTAGAAAATACAATAATGTATAGTTTACCAGGTGGTTATTTTGGACAGAGTTACACATAAATTTAACAGAGTGGTATTTGGCAGGTACTAAAAGTACCACATGCATTTAGACTCATAATAGGCTGACCTGAAAGGAAATTTAGAAATAATACTAGACTTGTCACTCCATCTTGTTCAATTTGTGCAACCCCGTGGCCTACAGCACGCCAGGCCTCCCTGTTCCTCACCATCTCCCGAAGGGGGTGGTACTAGGCTAATTCTAGACTGCTGCTGCTAAGTCACTTCGGTTGTGTCTGACTCTGTGTGATCCCATAGACAGCAGCCCACCAGGCTCCCCTGTCCCTGGGATTCTCCAGGCAAGAACACTGGAGTGGGTTGCCATTTCCTTCTCCGAAGCATGAGAGTGAAAAGTGAAAGTGAAGTCGCTAAGTCGTGTCCGACTCTTTGTGACCCCATAGACTATATACAGTCCATGGAATTCTCCAGGCCAGAATACTGGAATGGGTAACCTTTCCCTTCTCCAGGGGACCTTCCAAACCCAGGGATCGAGCCCAGGTCTCCTGCATCGCAGGTGGATTCTTTACCATCTGAGTCACAAAGGAAGTCCAAGAGTACCAGAGGGGGTAGCCTATCCCTTCTCCAGGGGATCTTCCCAACCCAGAGATGGAACCAGGATCTCCTGCACTGCAGGTGGATTCTTTACCAACTGAGCTATCAGGGAAGCCCTAGTCACACTTGTCCAAGTTATTATATACAGATAAGTTCTGATCATTTTTCCTTTCCAGAAAACTTTTGTGCTGTGGCTTCTCTTGCTATATCTTTCTCCTTTTTCTTAAAAAATTATTTTAAAAATCCCCAAACAGTATAGTATTATATTTGAAGAAGAAAGATTGAATCCTGTTTTATGATCAAGATGGATTATTAGCGTTTTGATAATGCATTTTCAATACATACTTAATGTTGTATCTGGGAGTATCTACAGTGTCTGCAGTTAAGAGCATCCATATATTAGATTTAGACCTTTTTTTTTTTTTTTTTAAGGAGGGAGACTTTTCAAAAAATTTATTTATTTTTGGCTGTGCTGGTCTTTGTTGCTGCTCGGGCTTTCTCTGGTTGTGGCGAGCGGGAGCTTCTCTTTGTTGCTGTGCATGGATCTCATCTCCGGGGCTTCTCTTGTTGCAGAGCCCGGGCTCTGGAGCATGGGCTCAGTAGTTGTGGTGCATGGGTTTAGAGGCTCCTCGGCATGTGGAATCTTCCCAGGCCAGGGATCAAACCCATGTCCCATACACTGGCAGGTGGATTCTTATCCCCTATACCACCAGGGAAATCCTAGACCACTGTTTAAATATAAAACAGTATCTAAAACAGAACTAACTCATGGTCCACTAATTGCAAATAAATAGTAAAAGTATTTTCAAAGAAAAAAATGCATTCAAGTGTTTCCTTCCCCCTAGTTTTTGAAGATACTGTTAAAGAACTGCAGTCTATTGCAAACTGGACTGACCAAACCACATAGCTTAAAATTTAGTTTTAATAGTATTAACAGTAATCAGAGTGAAAGTATTAGTCTCTCAGTCATGTCTGACTCTTTGTGGCCCCACTGACTGTAGCCCACCAGGCTCCTCTGTCCATGGGATTTGATTCTTTTGAATTGTTGCTTTTGAACTTTGGAGCTGGAAAAGACTCTTGAAAGTCCCTTGGACAGCAAGGAGATCAGACCAGTCAATTCTAAAGGAAATCGTTGGAATATTCATTGGAAGGACTGATGCTGAAGTTGAAGCTCCAATACTTAAGCCACCTGATGTGAAGAGCTGACTCACTGGAAAAAACCTTGATGCTGGGAAAGACTAAAGGCAAAAGGAGAAGGGGGTGGCAGAGGATGAGGTGCTTAGATAGCATCACCAACTCAATGGACATGAATTTGAGCAAACTCCGGGAGACAATGGAGGACAGAGAAACCTGGCATGCTGCAGTCCATGGGATGGCTTCTTCCTCTAATATTTTTGGTCTCTTCTTGGCGAAGGAGAAAAAAAATTCATGTTGAAATGAGCAACTGCTGTAAATCAAAATCTTAGGAATTTTTTATCCTACATTTCTTCAATTTATGTACCTGACAGTTATTTTAGCAGTAGTTTATGCCATAATATATGACTTCCCTTGTGGCTCAGACAGTAAAGAATCTGCCTGCAATGTGGGAGACCCAGGTTCAGTCCCTGGTTGGGAAGATTCCCCTGGAGAAGAGAATGGCTGCCCACTCCAGCATTCTTGCCTGGAGAATCCCATGGACAGAGGAGCCTGGTGCTACGGTCCACGGGGTCACAAAGAGTCAGACATGACTGAGTGACTGACACTTTCCTTTTCAGTTTATCCATAATATGGATCTCTTACAAGGTAATATTTTTCATAAAGTATTTTTTAACCATTATATTTGAGTACTTGAATTCCAGTTCTCTTTGAGATACAGCTAGGCTTGGCCACTTTGCAAGGACGAACGAGTCAGATGTCTTATCCTCAGAACTGTTCCATCAATGACAAATTTTGCTAACCATTCACTAGAAACATTTGTGACAGAGACTGCTAACTATTCACCAAAACTCATTTCCTTTCCTTTGTGGACACACCCTCCTTTGCAGGTCCAAGTGGCGTGTGACCGAGTTCTCACCACTGAAACTCCCGAGATCCAGTCACTCCCAAATCTAGCTCATAAAAGCGTCTTCCTCTGTGTTATTCTCCACTCTGCCCGCTTTGGCATCAATGTCTATGGTGACCTGGAAGTCATGAGCTGAAGATGGAGCTCCCAGTAATGAAATTTATAACAGCAGCTTCATCGACAGATTCTTTTTTCCGCTGCAACATAGTTGTGCGTGTGCGTGTATGTATTGCTGTTGTTCAGTCACTAAGTCCTGTCCAACTCTTTTGTGACTCCATTCACTGTAGCCCGTTAGGGGCTCCTCTGTCCATGGGATTTCCCAGGCAAGACTCCTGGAGTGGGTTGCCATTTCCTTCTCCCTCATTGACAGATCTTTGAAGACTACTTTTTTTAAAAGAGGGTTAGAACAGTGATTATGTTTGCCAACCTCTGAGAAGTCCATCTGTTGTCTAAACTTTGAAGTCCTTTTTTGTGCTTTACTTAGAGACAGGTGTATACAGTGCTGTTGTAATAATGAAACACATGTGAACTCTACTGTAAAGTTGCACAATACAGAGAGCTGTGGCTGCGTCTCCGACTCCATGAATGTGCGACTCCTCAGGTTAGCAATGGCATTGTCATTCTTTTCAGTAAGTTGGAATTATCCTGTCACAGCTAAGACCTCTCTGGATCCTCCAGTTTTTCCCACAGTCCTTCACGTTCTCGTCTTTCTTTTTCTCCTGCTGATGACCTGTCTTCTACGAGGCGGACAGCTCATCACACACGGCGCTGTTCATTTCCATACACGCCTTTCAACACAGTGTACACTGATGCCACGATAGCCCTGAATGTGGGGGCTAGATACACACTTGGCAATTTGTTTAAACAAAGGTTCTTGGATTTTAACAAATTGTGAAGGTTCAATCACTTTCAGTATTTCTTCCAGCTCCCCAACGGACCGTGACCTCTTTTTGACTACATGTTTGGGACCAAAATATTATTAACCCCCTAGTAACTGGTTCTGTGAGTGAAGGATCTTTCTCCAGAAACTGTACTATCTGGTATGCCAGCTGGGCATGAAAGGGTGGTAAACAAGTCACTCTATGACTGCCTGGACCAGAGGCCCACTCCTTCTCCCCAGAAACATTTGTGTTGGACTAATGTGTGAATGACAGATACACTTCTCTTGTTAAGCCACTGGGAAGCTTGGAGTTCACTATTCCAACTAGCATCATCCTAAGGCAGTGTTTCATAGCTAATATAGCACTTTCAGAGTAAATATTTCACATTTAAGAATGATGAACTTATGTCTTCATTTGTAATGTAACTTAGAAGAAACAACAGCTTCATTTTAAAATAATCTGCTAAGTCTTAGTCTTTCGTTATTCCAGACCACTTGGTTCTCCCTGAAACTGCCAGCTAATGGCTGCTTGGATTAAGTAGGCTCTTTGTTTATCCTCCTTCCCCTCACACCATTTTATAAGGTTCCATTCTGTGTTTACAAATCCAGAGAGCATTTACTCTTACTTACAAGTGCAGTAGGAAAAAGAGAAGGAATAAATTTAAAATGTCAACACAAAAGTATAATTTATGTGGCTGACGCAGGCTCTGGCAGGTCCCTTTTCTAAAACGTGTCGCTGCCTTGAGAAATTTACCAAAATGTGAAAGCTGCTCAGTGTTCAGCCTTCCACATAGTGACCAAGCCAGAAATCTGGTAGTTTTTGATTCATCTGTTTTTTTTTTTTGTTTGTTTGTTTTTTTACCATCTCTGCCCCCTGCTTCTAGTCAGTAACCTGTTGAGGTCAATTCAGTCTCCTAAGTGTCTCTTGAATCGACCTCCCCCATGGTCCAGTTTACGTCTCTATTTCAGTCCCTTGGGGGCAACCGTCTCCTAACTGGCCTTGTAGTTGTGTCCTGTCTTAATACTTTCATGCCATAGCCAGAATTTGCTTTCTAAAATGCATAACTCAACACCTATATCTCTGCGTTGAAATCCTTCACTGACTCTCCCTTGCTTTGGGGATAAATCCTAAACTACTACTACTTTTTTTTTTTTTTTTTGTAAGCAGATGAGTATTTATTTATTTGGCGATGCTGTGCAGCATGTGGGATCCTAGTTCCCTGAGCAGGGATCAAACCCGTGTCCCTTGCATCAGGAGTGCAGTGTCTTAACCACTGGACCACCAGGGAAGTCCGGAGCCGAAACTTCTTAACAGGACTTGTAAGGCCCTGAGTCATCAGCAATCAGTTCTCCTTTCTTCTCTTTCCCTGTCTTTGCTTCCCTTTACCTGCACTGTCTTTCCTGTACCCTGTGCCCCAGCCTTCTGGAACTTTCTTTAAGCATGCCTTCCTCTGTTTTAAGCTTCTCAACTTTGGTTCTCAACTTAACTGCGCCCTCTGTGTTGGAGCACTGCTTTCCCACCCGCCCCTCCATCTTTATCCCTTGATCATTCCTACCCATCCCTTAGTTCTCAACATAGATGTCACTTCCTGGATCCCCTTCTCAGATCCTCAAAGTCTGGGTTAACTGCCCTTCATTTGTACTCCAAGATCCTCCTGCATTTCCTCTATCATAACAGCTCCTGTGTTTTCTACTTACTTATTTGTAACATAAATAATCTAATAACCTACTAGGCTGTCCGGAGGATCTCAAGCCATGATTATATTGATGACTGTTGTGTATAAACCCTTAATAGATTGTGTAGCCCCATAAACACTTGGATAAATGAGTAATAGGATGTATAAGACTCCAGTCTTTTTCAAGTTTGTCTATGAAGTGATATTTGAGGATCTCCTAAAGATAGCTCAGTGGCAGAGTATCTTTCCAAATATAGGGAGATTGCTGGTGCTGAAGACAGGTTATAGGAGAAATGATCGATTCCGGATATATTTTGAAGGTTGAACTAATAGGATTTGCAGATAGATTTGCTGATGGATGTAAAGGACTTCAGGCTTGTACATTATGTTTGATTGGTGAAATTGTTCATGAAAAGATAATGTCACAATTATCATTAAGGTAATTGTGAGGATTAAATAATATAAAGTTTCTACCTAGCCAAGTGCTTATAAATACCACTTTCCTGCTTGTCAGTGACTTAGTATCTTGTTAAGACGAGAAAGTGAAATGCATTATGGCATACTGCTCCTTGGCCAAAGTGTGCAGCCTTCGTGGGTGCAGCTGGGGTCCGGTCTCCACCTATACCTCTGCAGTCTTTTTCCCTGTCCTGTACAGACTGTGTCCGCAGAGTGTCTCGAGACCAGTCCTTGCGCCTGACCTGGGACTCTGGTGTCTCCCTGGCTCCCTCACTTTCAGAGTTTGTGACTGTTACCCGTCATGGTTCTTCTGTCGAAGCTGCTCCTTTAGACATTTTGTACTTTGTTTTCAGTTCTCTGATGACTGCTCCTTATGACTCCACTGTTTTCTCTTCCTGTGATTTAAGAATAGGTAACATGGCAGAGAGAGTTAAGTGGATTAACTCTGTCCTCAGCCTGCTGGGTGTGAACCCACTGTGGCACTGACCCCCCACTTTTGTAAACCTTTGGCAACTTCCTAAACCTCTCTGGTGCTCACTTCTGCCATAGATAAAGTGGAGATGGAAAATTACATTGTTGTGTGTTGTGAGGATAAGAGAGAGATTCTTTTATTAATAATACGTTTAGAACGGGGTCCAGTCCACAGGAAGCATTGTTAGCCATCATTAGTCACAACCATACCTGGTGACTGCAGGTGCTCTCATGTGACTGGAAGTGCCCCTTCTGTCCTTGAATCTCCTCGCGCCCATTCTCACCCTTTGATCTTGTTTCCGCTTGGATGTCCCACAGTAAACCGAGACTCTGTATTCATAGCTAAGCTTATCAAACTGTTCTCTGTAGCAAGATACTTTGGCTACAAGTAACAGAAAACCCAAATAAAAGTGGCTTCAACAACAAGGCAAGTTATTTTTCCCCTATCACCAGAAGGATAGATCCCAGGTTGGATAATCCAGTTGCTCAATCATGCCCTCAGAGACCCAGGTTCTTTCTGTGCCCTCAGCAGTTTCATTTATTCTTCTAAGCTGGCTCCCTTGACTTCAGGATGAAAATTTAGGAACCTTGTGCAACATTCTAAAAGGATTTCCCCTTTATCTTTGCTCAGATCAAGGAGAGACCTTCCTATCTGATCACTGATAAGGCAGTTGGAATTTGCAGTTTTGTCACTAAGCAAGATCCATTCTCCTGGAGCTGAGGAGAGAATTCCAAGCCCTGAGCAGTCTGAGGGGGTGTGTGTGTATGGCAGGAGTGGGGCGCTGAACACCTGTACAGATCCAGGGCTCTGCTGGCAAAGGAAAAGGGTTGGGAAATGAATTTGGGTTGAGATCATACAGAGTCTGCTACTGTGTTTGAAATACATCATACTGGTGGTTCAGACAAGTCAAGAATCTGCCTGCAGTGCAGGAGACCCGGGTTCAGTTCCTGGGTCAAGAAGATCCCCTGGAGAAGGGCAGCATGGCTACCCACTGTAGTATTCTTGCCTGGAGAATTCCATGGACAGAGGAGCCTGATGGGCTGCATTCTATGGGATCATAAAGAGTCGGACACAACGGAGTGACTTTCTGTGTCCCACCACTTCTTTGCAATGTTTGCAGACCCCTTTCAGCCACATCAGTCTCCTTGCTGTTTCCCAGTCAGACTTCTTCATTCACCTGCAGGCCACTGCTCTTGCCTTTTCCCACCTGCCCTGTGATAGCCCCATCCTTTGCTTAGCCCATTTGTCTGGCCTTTAGGTAGAGTCTTGCCTGGAAAATCCCATGGGGGGAGGAGCCTGGTAGGCTGCAGTCCATGGGGTCGCTAAGAGTCAGACACGACTGAGTGATTTCACTTTCATGCCTTGGAGAAGGAAATGGCAACCCATTCCAGTGTTCTTGCCTGGAGAGTCCCAGGGATGACGGAGCCTGGTGGGCTCCCATCTATGGGGTCGCACAGAGTCGGACACGACTGAAGCGACTTAGCACTGTGAAAATAGTTTGAGCTGCCATTGATGCAGCTTGATCGCTGTGAATTTATTTGGCAAACATTGCACAGTTTACAAGGTCACCTGACAATTACAGTTGGGCCTCTTCTCTTAAAATATTGTAAAAGGCCTGCCCGAATATTAGCAGTTGTTATAATTGCTGTCACAGAAACACAGCATGAATGCCTCTTATTTTAGACAGCCATAGAAGATTGTGGAGAAACGGGCACTCTCGTTGAGAGGCAATTTAGAAACATCTCTTAGAATCTACCCTAAATGTGCATGTGTATCTTTATATATGCATATACATATATCCATGCAGAGCTATACAATTTTGTATATATATGTGTATATATACACACACACACACACAAATATATATGTATGCTAAGTTGCTTCAGTAGTTTCTGACTCTTTGTGACCCTGTGGACTGTAGCCCACCAAGCTGCTCAGTCCATGGGATTCTCCAGGCAAGAATACTAGAGTGGGTTGCCATTTCCTTCTCCTATATATATATATATTTGAGATCTCTCAGGCTCTCTCAGGATACGTCTGCCTGCAATGAGGGAGACCCGGGTTCAATTCCTGGATCCGGAAGGTGCCCTGGAGAAGGAAATGGCAAACCACTCCAGCACTCTTGCCTGGAAAATCCCATGGATGGAGGAGCCTGATAGGCTACAGTCCATGGGGCCGCAAAGAGTCGGACAGGACTTCACTTTTTTGAAGTCGGAGCGACTTCACTTTCACTTTCAGGATACATAGGTAACTGATAGCATTGATTATAATCAGAAGTAGGCGCTGAGATAGGGTGTGAAAGGGACTTTTATTGCATTCTTTTGTGTGCCTTTTGAAGTTTGATCATTGAAGTACTACTTACTTAAAATAATATTTTTAGTGTATTATGCTGTGCCTAGTCATTCTGCTTCAAGGACTTCCTCCCACAGAAATATTTGTGTCTCTGTTAGGGAAACTGCACATAACATGGTGTCAGTGATGGCGTGTCTATCAGAACAACAGTAACAAGGTAGGAATAACCTCAGAGTCCATCCGTGGGGCCTGGCACATCAGTGACTGTACTAGCCTGTACTGTGGTTGAGAAAAAACATGTAACTAGTATGGAAAGAGTGCTGAATTAGGACGGGGTAGGTTACGCTGCAATCACAAACAGCCCCCTGGTCCCAGCAGCTTAGTGTAACAGAGGAGTCGGTCTCACTCACAAAAACCCTGTGGGTCCAGAGGACTTAGCAGGCAGCCGTTGAGCACTCAGGTCGTTTTGATCCTGTGGCTCTGCCATCCCAAACACAGAGCTCCCTCTATCACCAGGGCGGTGTGGACGCTGCTTCTCTGCTCTTCGGCCCAGGAGTGTGGGCCTTCCACAGCCCACTGGCCAGAGCTGATCACGTGGCTGACCACAAGAGAGGCTTGCTGTATGGCAGAACTGATGGAAGATTTGGGGCCCAACCATCTTGGCCATATTATTTAGAGAATATGAATTTAAAAAGGTGACGCATAGATCAGATTGTATAGTGATCTGTGTATGTTTTATATATTATGCACACACATATTTTAAACATCAGTGGATCTAGGGAGCATAGGTCCAGAAAGTTTTCTGGAAGGATATATGAGAAGATATTGGACTTCCCTGACAGCCCAGTGGTTAAGAATCTGCCTGTCGATGAAGGGGACTCAGGTTCCATCCTGATTCAGGAAGATCCCGCATGTCTCCTGGGCACTAAGCCCGTGCGCCGAAACTCCTGAGCCCGCTCACCTAGACCCCGTACTCCACAACAGGAGAAGCCATTGCGACGAGAGGCCCACGCACTGCACCTAGAGAGGAGCCCCCACGTAGAGAAAGCCCGCACGCAGCAAAGACAACCCAGGGCAACCAAAAACGGATGAATAAACTTTAAAAAAAGGAGTTATTAACAATAGGAACCTCTGGCGAGCGGGACTGAGGTTACCATGTTAGATTTTTTTTAAACCATTTTTTAAAAATATTTTCAGTGTAACAAGAAAATGTTTAAACTGCCTTCAACTCTGTGGTGTAGTTTTTATCTTCTGTTAATATATATTGAGAGTGAAATTCACAGATACTAATTTTTGTGGTTGTTTTTCAAGCTGGTTTAAATTGATTCCAGGAAATGCTTCCTAAAACAAAAAATTCAACGTTGAGAAATCTGAATTATGCAACTGTTAACTTGCCTTAGATGAAATTAACGTATAGCTCCAACATGCATGTGTGTATATAGTATGAACAGTAGAGAGAATAGTAAAATCCACCCACATTTGTACTTCCTTGTGTTCTTTAGTTAAGCCTCACATGATGCCAGTTTTTGAAAATGGGAAATGCCCTTCACCATTTACTCTGTACCACTCCTTTCCTGAATATGCTGGAATGAAAGGGCAGGCAAAGAAATAAGCAAGTCATTCATTGTGAAAGAGCAAGGAACTGCCTCACACCGCCTTGGAAAGCCAAACACCCAGTGAGCTATAAAAATACAGTAACAGTTGGAGTAATCGTTACTCCTACAAGAAATATCTTAAAATACCTTTATCTCTTTAGGCATTCAAAACACCAAGGTTCATTTTTACAGGTTAATGCCCTTTCCACAAAACCAGACATTTTCATTTTAAATGGGGTATATATTCAGTGTACACTTTAAACAGACATTTAAACCTGATTGAAGAAAACAGCATAACACCTCGGATGTAGTACCCTTCTCCATCTTTGGCTGTAAAGAATATAATCAATCTGATTTCGGTGTTGACCATCTGGTGATGTCCATGTGTAGAGTCTTCTCTTGTGTTGTTGGAAGAGGGTGTTTGCTATGACCAGTGCGTTCTCTTTGCAAAACTCTGACTGTGGCTCAGATCATGAGCTCCTTATTGCCAAATTCAGACTTAAATTGAAGAAAGTAGGGAAAACCACTAGACCATTCAGGTATGACCTAAATCAAATCCCTTATGATTATGCAGTGGAAGTGAGAAGTAGATTTAAGGGACTAGATCTGATAGATAGAGTGCCTGATGAACTATGGACGGAGGTTCGTGGCATTGTACAGGAGACAGGGATCAAGACCATCCCCATAGAAAAGAAATGCAAAAAAGCAAAATGGCTGTCTGGGAAGGCCTTACAAATAGCTGTGAAAAGAAGAGAAGTGAAAAGCAAAGGAGAAAAGGAAAGATATAAGCATCTGAATGCAGAGTTCCAAAGAATAGCAAGGAGAGATAAGAAAGCCTTCCTCAGTGATCAATACAAAGAAATAGAGGAGAACAACAGAATGGGAAAGACTAGAGATCTCTCCAAGAAAATTAAAGATACCAAGGGAACATTTCATGCAAAGATGGGCTCGATAAAGGACAGAAATGGTATGGACCCAACAGAAGCAGAAGATATTAAGAAGAGGTGGCAAGAATACACAGAAGAACTGTACAAAAAAGATCTTCATGACCCAGATAATCACGATGGTGTGATCACTGACCTATATGAAGTCAAGTGGGCCTTAGAAAGCATCACTATGAACAAAGCTAGTGGAGGTGATGGAATTCCAGTTGAGCTGTTTCAAATCCTGAAAGATGATGCTGTGAAAGTGCTGCACTCAATATGCCAGCAAATTTGGAAAACTCAGCAGAGGCCACAGGACTGGAAAAGGTCAGTTTTCATTCCAATCCCAAAGAAAGGCAATGCCAAAGAATGCTCAAACTACAGCACAATTGCACTCATCTCACACGCTAGTAAAGTAATGCTCAAAATTCTCCAAGCCAGGCTTCAGCAATACATGAACTGTGTTCCAGATGTTCAAGCTGGTTTTAGGAAAGGCAGAGGAACCAGAGATCAAATTGCCAACATCCTCTGGATCATGGAAAAATCAAGAGAGTTCCAGAAAAACATCTACTTCTGCTTTATTGACTATGCCAAAGCCTTTGACTGTGTGGATCACAATAACTGTGGAAAATTCTGAAAGAGATGGGAATACCAGACCACCTGACCTGCCTCTTGAGAAACCTATATGCAGGTCAGGAAGCAACAGTTAGAACTGGGCATGGAACAACAGACTGGTTCCAAATAGGAAAAGGAGTACATCAAGGCTGTATATTGTCACCCTGCTTATTTAACTTCTGTGCAGAGTACATCATGAGAAACGCTGGGCTGGAAGAGGCATAAGCTGGAATCAAGATTGCCAGGAGAAATATCAATAACCTCAGATGTGCAGATGACGCCACCCTTATGGCAGAAAGTGAAGAGGAACTCAAAAGCCTCTTGATGAAAGAGGAGAGTGAAAAAGTTGGCTTAAAGCTCAACATTCAGAAAACTAAGATCATGGCAGCTGGTCCCGTCACTTCATGGGAAATAGATGGGGAAACAGTGGAAACAGTGTCAGACTTTTTTTGGGGGGGCTCCAGAATCACTGCAGATGGTGACTGCAGCCATGAAATTAAAAGACGCTTACTCCTTGGAAGGAAAGTTATGACCAACCTAGATAGCATATTCAAAAGCAGAGACATTACGTTGCCAACAAAGGTCTGTCTAGTCAAGGCTGTGATTTTTCCTGTGGTCATGTATGGATGTGAGAGTTGGACTGTGAAGAAGGCTGAGTGCCGAAGAATTGATGCTTTTGAACTGTGGTGTTGGAGAAGACTCTTGAGAGTCCCTTGGACTGCAAGGAGATCCAACCAGTCCATTCTGAAGGAGATCAGTCCTGGGTGTTGTTTGGAAGGAATGATGCTAAAGCTGAAACTCCAGTACTTTGGCCACCTCATGCATAGAGTTGACTCATTGGAAAAGACTCTGATGCTGGGAGGATTGGGGGCAGGAGGAGAAGGGGACGACAGAGGATGAGATGGCTGGATGGCATCACCCACTCGATGGACGTGAGTTTGAGTGAACTCTGGGAGTTGGTGATGGACAGGGAGGCCTGGTGTGCTGCAATTCATGGGCTCGCAAAGAGTCGGACATGACTGAGCGACTGAACTGAACTGAACTGTAGTAGCCTTAGGTTTCTTAGATAATCATCTCATTAAACCCTCAGAGGACTGTGTAATCCCTGAAGGTGCCTATGGCCTGAAAAGAATCATCTGGTTTGAGCTTGTGCGTGTACCAGGGAGGGTCTCTGAAACCCCAGGCAAGCGCCTACAGCCTCTGGAATCGCTCTTCTGGGAATGGGTCCATCACCAAGGCTTCTTTGCCCAACCCCTATCTTGATGTCCTTGTGAATTGTTTTGACCAGGCTGAGAGTATCCTGTAAATATCAGCTTTTTCTTTCAAATAATACTTTTGGTTTTGAAGTTATTTCTTTATTTATAAATGCTGCCTCATTGGAGAAGGCGATGACACCCCACTCCAGTACTCTTGCCTGGAAAATCCCATGGATGGAGGAGCCTGGTAGGCTGCAGTCCATGGGGTCGCTAAGAGTTGGACACGACTGAGCGACTTCACTCTCACTTTTCACTGTCATGCATTGGAGAAGGAAATGGCAACCCACTCCAGTGTTCTTGCCTGGAGAATCCCAGGGACGGGGGAGCCTGGTGGGCTTCCGTCTATGGGGTTGCACAGAGTCGGACACGACTGAAGTGATTTAGCAGCAGCAGCAGCAGCTGCCTCATTGTGATGTCTATATGGCTGTATTAATATTCACATCTCTGCCACTAACATACCTCCCCATCAGCTGTGGCTTCAAAACTAGACTCCATGAGTAAGGAATTCATACCTTTCTGAATTTAGTGCTTTTGGTCTCCATTTTTGTGGACCCGCTTTCACTGTCATCATTTGGTTCACTAACTGCTACATTCAGAAAAGATGTGTCTTTTTCTGGACAAAACCGAACAAAAGGCTCTGAAGCTTGTTTGGCCCAGGATTTGGCTTAAGTTAAATTGGATTAAAAATAAATAATACAAATATTACTTTCCTAACACAGCTAATAGTGCTAAACTATAAATTCAAAACCAGGCCTGATTAAATATTTAAACAATTGTAAACACGGCAAGTAATAAAAATAAATACATGCTTACATTTCTGAGATTTTTATGTACTTTTGAGTTAGAGTTTATAAACTATTTTTAAGTGTTACACTTTGTAACTTGGTCCTGCTGTGGATGACAAATATCCAGCTCGTGTCACACTGTTCAACCTGCTGACCACACCATAAGAGTTTAACAGCATCCAAAATAGTCTGTACTTTGTTGAACAAAATGAGTTCACTGGTCTCGCTCTTGGCTGTCACTATGTCAGATTTCCATGAAGAGTTTTTAAATGCTCTGTTTCCATACTTACCACAGACCAAGCAACAAACAGTTTGCAGACTAGAACACTTGAGTAACACTTCTAGCAACTATTGGAGAACGTAAGGAAATGTAGAAGCACTTGAAATATTAAATAGCAATAAAAATTCAATAGCTTAAAAGGGTAATAAAGGCCTCAGTGCAGCGTCCAGTTAACTGACAAATAGTCCATCCTAAAGGAAATCACCCCTGAATATTCATTGGAAGAACTGATATTGAAGCTGAAGCTCCAATACTTTGGGCACCTAATTCAAGGAGCCCACTTGGAAAAGACCCTGATGCCAAGAAAAGCTGAGGGAAGGAGGGGAAGAGGGTGACAGAGGATGAGATGGTTGGATGGCCTCACCAACTCAATGGACATGAGCTTGAGCAAACTCCGAAAGACAGTGAAGGACTGGAAGCCCTGGTGTGTTGTAGTCCGTGGGGTCACAAGGAGTCACACATGACTTGGCGACTGAACAGCCATGATCAACTCACAAATAAGTTGTAGAGACAGTAAATCCTTAAGTGTCCAGTGGAGGGGAAGCTCATTCAGGCTAGAAGTGTCAAGAAGAGAGAGCCTTATGGAACTTGTGGGACTTAAAATACTTCTTCAAGGATAATAAGATGTTTAAAAATATAATTCGGATCAGTTTTATTTTAGTCATTGTAGTATCTCGATTAGTTAATTGAGTTGTTCTGTAAGCCCAAAGTGAAACTTAAACATTTGTCATACTAATTAGTAATATATAAATACTGATTTTACTGCATGAATCTTACTGTCAGCCTTTGAATGCAAAGGAAACTTCCTTGCTTGTGTTCTTTTTTGAAGAGATAAATTAAAAGTCCTTGTTCCTTTGAATCATTACTAATTTCTTGGTAATTACTGTGTTTGAACCAGATTCTTACTCTGTAAGATCCCTTTTAAAAAGCTCTGCTTCACAGATGTTGTTTTGTAATATGGGATCAGTTCTTGCCAGCTCAGTCTTCCTTTTTTATTTATCCTGCATGTAGTTTCTGTTGCATCACATCCTTTGCAAGGGAATTGACTACAGGGTGTGAGGGTAGGGTCATTTTCTTCATTGTTTTTGTCTATTACCTATTTATGGAATCATACCTTTCTATTAGTCATCACCAAAAATTAAATGGGAGTTATTATTACACCTGTCAGCTGGAAGTGTGGTGAGTTACACACAAGTTCAAGATGATTTTTTTTTCTCAGACCACTATTATTTTTAAACGTTAGTCCCATTTTAAAATAGGGTGCTATCAAAAAAAAGTTCCAGTTATAATAGTCACCAGGAATTTTGCAAGCAGTTACTATATGCCAGCTCCTTTCCAGGACTAGTCTCAGTGATGTGATGCTCTGATCTCTTTTTCTTTAATCTTAAATAATTCTGAGACCAAGAAATACGTGTAGGAGGCATGGTATAAAACTTATATGAAATCTAGCTCTTCTCTGGCATATATATATATACACACACACATATATATATAATTTAATTTATTTTTGGCTGCGCTAGGTCTCCGTTGCTGCATGGGCTTTTCCTAGATGTGATGAAAAGGGCTACTTGCTCTTCATGGTGGTGCTTGGCCTTCTTTTACTTGGAGATTGGGATCTAGGGGGCAAGGGCTTCTGCAGTTGTGGCTCCCGGGCTCTAGAGCACAAGCTCAATAGTTGCAGCTCAAAGGCTTAGTTGCTCCGCAGCATGCGAGATCTTCCCAGACCAGGGTTCGAACCCGTGTCTCCTGCACTGGCAAGCAGATTCTCGTTTCATAGGTGTTCTGTTTGAAAAAGTAAAAAAATAGGATGCTATTCCTAAAAGAATCCAAATTTCTACCTTCTCTTGAAACGTCAGAACTTCTGAAAGTAATAGATGGTTCCTCCTCTGAAATGCAGACTCAATTGCACCAGAATGATATCCTAGAATTCTTTTTAATTTTTCATTTTAATCAAGGGCAGTTCATCAGACTTTCAGAAAGCTGGAGATAGGGCTTCTCTAGTGGCTCAGTGGTAAATAATCTGCCTGCAATGCAGGAATCCTGGGTTCGATCCCTGGGTCAGGAAGATCCCCCAGAGAAGAGAATGGCAACCCACTCCAGTATTCTTGCCTGGAGGAGTCCACAGACAGAGGAGTCTGGGGGGCTGCAGTCCATGGGATCACAAAGAGTCAGACACGAGTGAGCAACTAACGCTTTAGTTTTTTATGAAAGTAATAGATGCACCCTTTATATAGAGCACATGGTCTTCTAGTCCCCACTGTGCCAGTAGACTATCTTCCTGCTTCACTTGTCTTCCTTGCCGCCTGGGCTTCACAGACAGCTTGGTTTGATCATAAGACTTAGTGTGTAAGAGCATGATTTACCCACAGAGTTCAAAACCACTCCAAAATAAAACCTCCAGCTTCACCAGCTCCATCAGCTACCTTTCCTAACCTGACCTGTGTGTCATTTGAAGGATAAAATTATGTGTAAATCTGTGGTTGAAATAAATTGGTTGATCTCAGAAATAGATTAGGATAATATGTGTAAACAGATATTGTGTGATACGGATATTTACACACACATTTATGTGAGAATAAGACACATCTGAAAACATAACAAATGAGAAATCAGTCATCTGAGTGAAGGATATCTGGGAGCTTGTTCATGTTCTTCCTCCAACTTTTAAGTTTGAAATTATTTCAATATGTAAATTATTTTTAAATGTCAAAGCCAGCTCTCAACCACAGATTTGTCAACAATGAGAAAGATTTTTTCTTCCCTAAGTGATTAATCTCGTAGTCTGAATTTAGGGAAAGGGAACGTTTAAGGCCAACCTAATTGATCCCATGTCTTACAAGTTATTTTCCAAAAAAACAAACATTTCCTCTACTTGATATGAGGAAATCATATTTCCTCATATCAAAACTTAGAAAAAAAGGTTTCTTTTGTATGTGTGAAAAACTGAAACAATTTGTCTCTGCGTCTAATCATTAGTAAAGTGAAGTGAAGTCGCTCAGTCGTGTCTGACTCTTTGCGATCATGGACTGTAGCCCACCAGGGTTCTCTGTCCATGGGATTTTCCAGGCAAGAGTACTGGAGTGAGTTGCCATTTCCTTCTCCAATCATTAGTACCCTGACTTAAGAAAGCACTCAAAGCATAAATAAATGTAGGCTTCTTTGTATCCAAAGAAGGACCTTATTAGCAAAGAATATCCGTATTTTTGATGGGTAGACAGCCACATATTACATATTTTAAGCAAGCAACCATGCTGTCAAGAGGGCACAGAATTTGAGCAACATGTTCATTTGTGGTGATGAATTTGTGCCGGTTTAGTTGGGCATGTTGGCCTCATCAGCTCTGTATCTCTCCTAGAAGACTGGTTAGGATACCAGCTGTAGAGCACACGGCCCCAACAGAGAACAAAGATAAATCGTCAACAACCAAATTCATTCTCCTTTGTTGTTCTTCAGTCACTAAGTCGTGTCTGACTCCTTGCCACCCCATGTACTGTAGCCTACCAAGCTTCTCTGTCCAATGGGATTTTCCAGGCAACAATACTGGAGTGGGTTGCCATGCCCTCCTCCAGGGGATCTTCCTGACCTAGGGATTGAATCCATGTCTCCTGCATTAGCAGGCAGATTCTTTACTCTCGAGCCACCAGGGAAGCCCAGTTCATTCTCCTTCAGATCAGATCAGATCAGTCGCTCAGTCGTGTCCGACTCTTTGCGACCCCATGAATCGCAGTACGCCAGGCCTCCCTGTCCATCACCAACTCCCGGAGTTCACTCAGACTCACGTCCATCGAGTCAGTGATGCCATCCAGCCATCTCATCCTCTGTCGTCCCCTTCTCCTCCTGCCCCCAATCCCTCCCAGCATCAGAGTCTTTTCCAATGAGTCAACTCTTCGAATGAGGTGGCCAAAGTACTGGAGTTTCAGCTTTAGCATCATTCCTTCCCAAGAAATCCCAGGGCTGATCTCCTTCAGAATGGACTGGTTGGATCTCCTTGCAGTCCAAGGACTCTCAAGAGTCTTCTCCAACACCACAGTTCAAAAGCATCAATTCTTCGGCACTCAGCCTTCTTCACAGTCCAAGTCTCACATCCATACATGACTACAGGAAAAACCATATCCTTGACTAGACGAACCTTTGTTGGCAAAGTAATGTCTCTGCTTTTGAATATGCTATCTAGGTTGGTCATAACTTTCCTTCCAAGGAGTAAGCGTCTTTTAATTTCATGGCTGCAGTCACCATCTGCAGTGATTTTGGAGCCCCCCAAAATAAAGTCTGGCACTGTTTCCACTGTTTCCCCATCTATTTCCCATGAAGTGGTGGGACTGGATGCCATGATCTTCATTTTCTGAATGTTGAGCTTTAAGCCAACTTTTTCACTCTCCACTTTCACTTTCATCAAGAGGCTTTTGAGTTCCTCTTCACTTTCTGCCATAAGGGTGGTATCATCTGCATATCTGAGGGTATTGAGATTTCTCCCGGCAATCTTGATTCCAGCTTGTGTTTCTTCCAGTCCAGCGTTTCTCATGATGTACTCTGCATGTAAGTTCAATAAGCAGGGTGACAATATACAGCCTTGATGAATTCCTTTTCCTATTTGGAACCAGTCTGTTGTTCCATGTCCAGTTCTAACTGTTGCTTCCTGACCTGCATACAAATTTCTCAAGAGGCAGGTCAGGTGGTCTGGTATTCCCATCTCTTTCAGAATTTTCCACAGTTTATTGTGATCCACACAGTCAAAGGCTTTGGCATAGTCAATAAAGCAGAAATAGATGTTTTTCTGGAACTCTCTTGCTTTTTCTATGATCCAGCAGATGTTGGCAATTTGATCTCTGGTTCCTCTGCCTTTTCTAAAACCAGCTTGAACATCAGGAAGTTCACGGTTCACATATAGACAATTTGTCCCAGAATTGGGTAGCGGTAAGCCTCTTTCTGCTGACTACAGTATCCTTTTGACAGGTCCCAGTCATTCCTGGAGAACTTCCTTATTCTCCAGCTCTGTAATACTGATTCCAGGGACATCTAGTGCTTTCCCTGGCCCAGTGATGGATTCAGTCATTTCTCCAAAAAGCCTTGGTTCCTGTTGATGCCATGTGGCTCTTAAAAATCAAGATCTGAGTAGTAGGTCTGGTTGTTGCTGCCAGGGTGTCCTTGCTTCTAGGCTTGCTCAGCACAGTCTGCAGGGGAATGTGCACACACACACACACACACACACACACACATACACACATACATGCATTCCCATTCCTTTGTCAATTTAGGTTAAATATCATGAGTTCGTCCTGAAACCTCCCATTTCAGCCTAACCTCTGGGGTTTATTTTAGCTGTCTCCCTTCTATCTTTGTAATTTCCTTCTGCAGAAGTGAGAAACCTGGCTCCCATCATCATCAGCCTGTTTGTTTATTTTCTTAAGCCTCCTATATGTAACTAAGTTCCCCACGGTGCAGCCACCTCCCTGGCCCCTCCACTGCCAGACACCCCAGCTGCACTGGTGGGATCTTCTCCTGGCCCCACCACACACCGAGTGAGCCAGCTGAGTCCTCCGTCCTGGCCCTGCCAAGTACACTGGCCGTGCTGGCCAAACCCTTGACTTTTTAAACTTAGGTGAATTATAAGCAAACACTTGAGACAGAATGTTTCTTGAAATTGGAACATAAGAGGATTAATATTTTTCATTATTCAATCACATGGTTTCAGTTCTCATTCACAGAGGACAAGGGCATTTACTGCAGTCAACATTTGGAAATAATGCTATCTGTAAGTAGACTTATCTTTTCTTTCCTTTTTTGAAATGTGACATTAACAGACACTTAGGGAAACTGCTGCTTCAGTGAGCAAGGTTGAACTTGAAGAGCAGCTGCCTTCTGAGGACAGCTAGAGCTATTCCTGTTGGCCTGGTTGGTGGGGGCACACTTCAAGAAAAAGTAAATATTACAGTGTTTGTCTTACATTGGCAACCAGTCGACTCACATAAATTCCTTTCTCAGTTTGATCTAGCCATAAAAAAAAAAGAAAGAATTTTTTCTGCTTTAGGAACTAAGACAAAATAGGGAAAATTATTTGTTTTTTCCATTTCCTGGTGTATTTGATCTGTTTTTAGTTTTTGACTCTCTTCTTTGCCACCACATTCTTCCTCTCTTAGTTCACTTCCTGATGTGTGTGCTCCTGAGTGTAGACAGCGCTTGGTGATTTTCACAAGTGAAGGAGGATCAAGTGGAATCATTGATTATCCATTGTCTGTGTGGCTTTGGAGTGTGTGGATTTTTATCATCTGAATATGGGCCCATTTAATACTTGGCAGTTTTCATAATGAATCTCTTATGGTGCCAGGTTCCATCCTCTCTTAGTAAGAATTCCCTTGGGTCCCACAGCAGTGTACTAGGAATAAATAAAAATAATTTTTTAAAAAGCTGCCTTCTAATTTCTTAGGGAACTTAATTACAGTTTAGGAATACAGCTGTGAAATACAAGATCTCAAATACCATGTAAAGATGAAAACCCTTTGCTGAGTAGTAAGAGTCAATGTCTTTTGAGTTTAATAGCTCCTCTTGACCAGAGATCTCCAACCTCCAGGATCTAATGCCTGTGATGATCTGAGGTGGAGCTGATGTAATATTAATAGAAATAAAGTGCATAATAGAAATAAAGTAAATGTAATGCCCTTGAATCATCCTGAAACCTTCCCCTCACCTCCCGGTCCATGGAAAGATTCTCTTCCATGAAACTGGCCCCCTGGTACCAAAAAGGTTGAGGACCACTGCTCTAAACCCTTCCAAAGTCAGGTCACTTCTCCTTACCATAATGACCTTATCCCCAAATGAACAGTCATTATTGAGAAGTTCTGGTGAGCAGCTCTTGATACTTCACTGGGAGATGCCATCTGACATTCTTGATTTCCTTTTGTGGCTTGTTGGCATCTGAGGAGCTGCAGTATTAGCAGATTAGCACTGTGAAAGTTCTGCACGCCCCCAGACACTCGGAACATGGGATAGTTCCAGCCTGACCTCCGTCCTTCCCCTGAGGCTGCTGTCTGCAGCACTGAAGTCAGGCTGCCTACACGACTTACACCCTACACCACTGATGGGGAAAGGAAGTGCACCCTTCCCTCTGTCTTAGGCACAAGAAAGGTTGTGTTTTTTTTTTTTTTTTAAAAAGCCAAGTGATACTGCCAAATATAACAAGTATGAGGATTATGCAAAATTAAAAACTTGACATGAGGCGATGTGGCCTTAATTGACGTTGCAGACTTGTTTTTTCGGCTATGCCGGGTGTTCATTGCTTCGCCTGGGCTTTCTCTAGTTGTGGAGAGTGGGGGCCACTCTTCATTGCAGTGTGCAGGCTTCTCATTGCAGAGCTCAGGCTCCGGAGTGCACAGGCTTCGGTAGCTGTGGTGCATAGACTCAGCTGCCCTGCAGCCTGTGGGATATTAGTTTCCAGACCGGGGATCGAACCTGTGTCCTCCGCATTGGCAGGTAGATTCCTAACCACCCGCCCACTAGGGAAGTCCCTGTTGCAGATTTCTGACAAAGAAAGCCAAGGAAAGAGCCAGACGACAAAGTTTCTGGCTGTTCGTTCATTCACTCAGTAAATATTTTTGCTGGTTTTAAAATCCTCTGCTCAGTGGCAGCTACTAGCTCAGCCCACCAGAAACAATCACTGAACACATAACTTAGGAGCATCTGGGCAAATTTCCAGTTTCTCTGCTCTTAGGAAATTCCTCCTCTAGTAGAAACAGATCTCCCTCCCAGGCCAGTGAAAGCTGCTTCTCTTTGTGTTTCACATCTGTCTAAGTGGAGATAATGGTTTGGTGATGGTTTCAAATACATGGTGATTTCCTTCTTACCTGTAACTGGGTGTGTGATGTCAACAAAAGGAGGGTTGGGAAGATTTTCCATTAATATTTCAAACAGAAAATGTATGTTTAAATAGCAACGTACATGAAAAATATCCAACATAATTCTTGCACAATAGGCACACAATAAATAGAAATTGAGTGTGACTTTGTTTATTGAACTTAAAACAGGTGTCCTGACAGTAAAGTGCAAAGGAAGGAATTTGTTCACTTGGCTACAGTGTCACCTGCCTCACAGCTGTCCCCCAGCTTGTACCCAAAAGCTGCCTACCTGGTGGTCCCAAGGCTGATGAGCAAAGCCTTCATGTGTTTATGAAAACCGGGTTAAAGAACTATAGTTTTTAAAAAGTGATACAGTATATTGAGCAGGTGTTCTGTCATTTACTAAGTTAGGCATAGTTGTGAAACAGTGACAGTGAATACCTGTTAGCTTTCCTGTCACCTGGAGAACCCAGGGAGCAGGATACCTGGGTACAGGTGAGATAGTGGGGCTTCCTGCCAGTAAAAATCTGAGGGTAGATAGGATAAGAATCCCAAGTCTCCTATCCATTAAACAGATCATCAACAAGGACCTGCTGTATAGCACAGGGACCCTACTCAGTATTCTGTGATTTTGGAAGAGAATCTGAAAAAAGAATGGGTATGTGTATATAAATATAGTAACTAAATCACTTTGCTGTGCAGCAGAAACTGACACAACATTGTAAATCAACTATACGCCAAAGAAAGTAAAAATTTTTATTTTTAGAAGAAAGAAGGAAAATAAAAATTAAAGAGAATTTTAAAATGCTTAATAACTAAACATTTTTTTAGAATCCTGTTTTTCCTACTTTGTTTCAGTCCCCTGACATCTCTGGCATTTATGTATTTGGTTTTCATTCATGCTTTTTAAGTTGGAGTATAATTGTGACGTTCTGTTAGTTTCTGCTGTACAGTAACAGTGAATCAGCTGTAAGTATACATACATCCCCTCCTCTTGAGCCTCTCTCCCACACCGCCATCCCACCTCTCTAGACTGTATTTGTTTTTTAAAAGAGTGTGCAGTTCTAAAAAAAAAAATTGATATAAATGAACTGACATACAAAACAGAAATAGACCCACAGACATAGAAAACAAACTTGTGGTTACCAAAAGGGAAAGTGGTGGGGGGTGGGGAGGGATGAATTAGGAGTTTGGAATTAACATATACACATTACTGTATATAAAATACATAATCAACAAGGACCTGAGTCACTTTGCTGAATACCTGAAACGAACACAAGATTGTACATCAACTATATTGCAGTTAAAAAAATTAAAACAAATTAAAAATGAAATAAAAGTGTTCAGTACTGTAGTTTAAGTGATTTATGGTATTATTTAAAATGCATAATCATTATCCATTTATATGATTGTGCATTCCTATCAAAGGATTTTCCAATTCATTTTCCTGAGCAGAGTATGTTTATAAATAGGCTAACCCCTTATGCAAGGTGAAATGCAGTTAACTGCTTATCTCGTCATGCCAGATAGTCAAATGGTTACTGAAATCAAAACTCTTTTATAAATGAAATGGATGCAGAGGAATAAATATGTAAGAGTTGAGCCCTGTGTTGGACAATTTCTATTTGTTACCTGTCAATTGGAACAGAAAATATTGTGTCATAGGACAGTTTCCTTTTTATCTTTGGTCTAGATCTTCATGCCTGTCATCAGGCACTCAGCATCTCATGGCTAAATAATGCTGTTGTGATTTAGTCATACGCTAACATTGTAAAATATCTAACATCTTGTAGGAGTTTTTCGTTCATCGTTTTTTGTTTTTCCTAATATTGTGTGAATATTTAAATATCTGTTCTCATGGTCTGAGAGTCTCTCTAGTTTCTGCAGACTCTTACAGTCCCTTCCTTTCCTTTCCTTTCCTTTACCTTACTTTACTGTGGGTTCGGTTCACCAGTCTTTATATTTCCTCTACTAGGATTGAGGAACATCAGTCAATGAAATATTCAAATACTATGGAAAAGCTATAGGGAGAGGGAATTCCCTGGTGGTCCAGAGGCTAAGACTCTGAATTCCCAGTGCAGTGGGCCCAGGTTCGATCCCTGGTTAGGGAATTAAGATCCCACATGCCGCAACTAATAGTTCGCATAGTACAACTAAAGATTCTGCATGTTGCAACAGAATTTTGCAAGACCCAGTGCAGCCAAATACATTTCAAAAATATATTAAAAAAAATTTTTTTTGAAAATAAATGTATAAGGTGGCAGACAATGATCAAGCAGATGATGTGCATTCCATGATGTGGGTTTGGTAAGTTTACAGACCTTTTATGATTTCATAGAAAGAACAGTTTTCTCTGCAGCATCAAAACCTAAACATTTCAGATTCATCTTCAACAGTGTGTCCACCCTAATAGTGATTCTCTACCCAGCATGGACATGTCCTAACACCAGCAGTAGTAGACACTCATCCACTGTAAAGAGGCTGGTTGGCTGAGCGCCCCATGAGTGGGCAGCATCCTTCCCATGATGTTGATCGATTTGAAATGTGAACCCTTCTAGACACCCCAGCAGAGAAAACAACACAAACCGAAAAGCAGTCCACTTACAGATGTCACCCCAGCTGCTGTGTTTGACAGACTATGTTTTATAGCCTCAAGACTTACCTTGTTTTCATTGAAATATACCTTAAAATGTTCTGTTGCCTTTTGCTAGGTCAATGAGTTGTGATATTTGTTAAAAAGTGTCTCTCCTAGCCAAGAGGTTTAGACAGTGTACTGAGAGCTAGTCATCATATTCTTATTTTTAACCACATTGCCTGGGACCTCAGTATATAGCCTTTATGGAGGAGGGTGTTGGACTGTGTCTAGTATTTTCTTACACCAAGAAAGTAGAATCACGGAGTAATTTGACATGATCAAATTCAGATAGTGAAAAATTTATAGTAGAACCCATATCTACTATCTCTTTAATATCTTCTTGATTTTAAATTAGACAGTGAAGCATGTGGTCCCCTGACAAGGTTTGACCATCATGCCAGGTAAAGGTTTCTGACTGCCCTCTCTGTTTTCTTAATACTCTGTGTTATTCCCTTTGTGTCCCAGGGATCAGATTTAATTAGCTTATGAGAGAAAGAAAAGGAACACCTTCCCTTGGCTATGTCTCAGGAATTAGCCTGTCAGAATCCCGGTCACCTCCTAAAATTCTTCTCTTCCTCCGCCATTCTCACTCACAGGCAGCATCATGGTCTGCTCAGTTGTGGATGTGAGAAAGCCCGACCCCTCTGTGCCCCGTCTCACCTCCCACATCCTGTCTAAATCATCCTATCTCATCAATTCTGCTTCTGCTCTTCCAGCCTGTCCACTGCTCCATCTCTCCATATTCTGTTCCAATCAAAGCCCTAGTCATGCCTTCCTGGGGCTCATGCTGTAGCCTCCTCACTTTCCACCCTGCCATCAGAGGGGGCTTTCAAAAAAAGCCAATGTGATCAGTACTTACAATTCTGCCCTTGAGATAAATCCTCAGATCCTTACAATGTGCCTGCAGGGCTTGCACACTCTAGCCTCTCCCCTCACGCCCCTGATGTCACTGTCCCCTTGCTGTCTCTGCTGTGAGGTGGTCATGTGGTCCTGCTCTAGTCCTCAGGCACGTGTTCCCCCTTCCACCGGGCAATGCACATTCTCCTGCCCCTTCCCTGAGCCCTTGTCAAGTGCTTTCCTTCTCGTTAGTGTGCAGTAGGGCGGAGACGGCTCTGTCTGTTCGTTCCTCCCCACATGGTTCCCAGCACAGTTCCCGGCATGGAGCGTGGGCCCTAATAATGATGTATTGAATGAACGAATGCAAAAAAATTTAAAGACAGCAATAAGAACGTTTGAAATGACTCTCTCTCTATAAGGCATACCTTACTATATAATGGAAATATGTTTCCAAAAAGTAACCATTACCTTAAAAGGTATATGAAAGTCAAAGAGTTGGTCACTTTGTCATGTCCCACTCTTTGGGACCCCAAGGACTGTAGCCCGTCAGGCTCCTCTGTCCATGGACTTCTCCAGGCAAGAATACTAGAGTGGGTAGCCATTCCTTTCTCCAGGGGATCTTCTCAACCCAGGGCTCGAACCCAGGTCTCCTGTATTACAGGCAGATTCTTAACCATCTGAGCCACCAGGGAAGCCCTTAAAAGGTATATATCAAAAGCAAATTATTTTCACTGGGAGGGAGGGAGGAAAGGGAAGGAAAGAAGGAAGGAAGAAAGGAAGGAGTGAATGAGTGAGTAAGTAATTCAGCTAGGCATCTCCCGCCCACACTTTCTGGTTGTCTACCTCTTGTGTTGCTCACATGAAGAGATGTTGCTCTGGAGAAGAAAACGAAGAGATGGACTCAAGAAGTCTATAAAAACCACTGCCAGTGGCCCTAGCCAGGTCCCTATGTCCTGCGAAAAGCCTGGACATTTTATGGAGGGGTTTTGGCTTAAGAGGGTCTGTCCTAGAATGATTTCCAGACATGACGCCAGGCTGGATCATGATCTATTCCACTTAGAAAAGTGACCCTTGCCTGAGGATAAACAGCTCAGCGCAGCTGCAGTGAGTGGGGCAATGGGACCTGCGCGGGGAAAAGACTCTTCCTGCCATTTGGAGGGCTGGCGGTGCTGCTCACGGTAAAAACAGGACCTGGTCTTCTGCAAGCTTACCACGTGTCAGCAGTGTGTCTCGGGGTCTACAGGTGGAGTGTTGCATTTCTTATCACAGTCCTGTGAGGTAGATACTAGCGTCGTCCCGCCTTTCAGATGAAGAAAGAACCTCTCTAGCAGAGACAGAAGGTCACTTGCACATAATTGTAGAGCTGCTGCTGCTGCTAAATCAATTCAGTCATGTCTGACTCTGTGCGACCCCATAGATGGCGGCCCATGAGGCTCCCCCGTCCCTGGGATTCTCCAGGCAAGAACACTGGAGTGGCTTGCCATTTCCTTCTCCAATGCATGAAAGTGAAAAGTGAAAGTGAAGTCACCCAGTCATGTCTGATGCTTGGTGCTAAATTGCCATCTGGTTCCAGAGTGCATTTTCTTTCTTTTTTTTTTAATTGGGGTATAGTTGCTTTATAATGTGTTAATTTCTGCTGTACAATGAAGTGAATCCAATATTGTTGTTTAGTCATGACTTCCTGTCCAACTCTTTTGTGACCCCGTGGACTATACCTGCCAGGCTCCTCTGTCTATGGGATTTCCCAGGCAAGAATACTGGCGTGAGTTGCCATTTCCTTCTCCAGGGGATCTTCTGGACTCAGGGATTGAACCCACGCCTCCTGCATTGGCAGGCAGATTCTTTACCACTGAGCCACCAGGGAAGCCCCATATATCCCCTCCCTCTTAATTGGAGGCTGATTGCTTTACAGTATTGTGTTGGTTTCTGCCATACATCACACATGAATCAGACGTAGGTATACATAGCTCCTCTCTCTCAAACCTCCCTGCCACCCCGACCCCACCCATGCAGGTCATCACAGAGTGCCAAGCTGAGCTCCCTGCACTGTATAGCCGGATCCCATTAGCTGTGTCTTACACATGGCAGTGCTCGTATGTCAGTCTCCCGATTCACCCCATCATCCACCCCCCACCCCCTGTGTCCACCGTCCGTTCTCTACGTCTGCAGAGAGCACGTTCTTACCGTGCCCTTTTGTCTGCCGTGAGGGTCTAGGCAGCCCCGTGCACCGCAGTCACTGGCGGGATGCGGTGAAACTACCCGAGCCTTCTCTTCCAAGGCTGCAGAGTATTAATAAAAAGTCAAAACAGAGCATCCTATTTCAGAAACTCTTGGGGCGCTGTAAACCCAATGGTGCCCACAACTACCTATATGAAAGTTGTATAGTCACATGAATAACTTAAATGTCAAGTAACTTAATTTTAAGGATGCCTTCTTTGAGCCTTCCCACTCCTAGAGCTGGGTTAGGTATCTTTTCTCTAAGCTTCCATAGCATCCTTACTTTCTTGTTATTATTGCCTTAGATTTTTTCTTAAACAGCATGTGTGTGTGAGACAGAGAAAGAGGAGGAAGGGAAAATGGGAGCAAGAAGGGAATGATAAAAAAAAAAAAAGAATATGTAATTTTTAAACCGTCTTTCCTTATTTCTACTACATGACATTGTCTGTGTAAACCTTTACTGCAATCGTGCCATGCCTTATTCTTCTCTGAAACTCAGCCTCCTGGCATAGTGCCTGGTACGTGGCACTTATTAATTACTCACATGTGCATGACTGCACACAGACAGCAAGTAGCTGAGCAGGATTCAAACCCAGGGTTCCAGGGCTGTGTGACTCTCCATCTCGTAATCTTTCCAGCATAGTCCCTGCCTGTCTCAGGAAGATACTGTCTAACAAAGGGGATAAAGCAAATTGACCGCCTCGCATAGAGACCATGATTTTGCCAGAAACAGAGACAAGATGCCTTCAGCCTTGGGAGAGATTCCTCTCCAAGAACTGGGGAAGGTGAACTGAGCCTTATGACAGTTGGCAGTAGGCTAATGAGTATTGCATAAGTTTGGTGCACCAGTAAAGAAAGGGGTCAAAGTTTTGTGTACTTTGAAAATAAAACTGCAGTATATGCTGTCCTTTCGAAATGGGCCAGCATCATTGGTTGAGAAAAACCCACACCCAGGAAAACAGAAACTCTCATAGATTGTAAGTGAACGTGTAAATTGCTACAACCTCTTTGGAGAATAATTTGGTGATCATTCAGAAGTTTAAATTGCAGACAGTCCTCTCAGTTAGCAGTTTCAATTCTAGGAATGTCTTTTACAAGTATATATACACATATGCACGAAGAAGTATAAGCTGTTTTTATAGTTGCATTGTTCATAGTAACAAGTGATTGGTAATAACCGATTAAATATTTCATTGTATATTCACCCATGAAATGAAGTACTACAGAGACATCAAAAATGAGGCCTTTCTCTCTTTACTTACATGAATCCATAGCCAAGATACATATCTTTTTTAATTAGAAAAAAGTCATCTTTGTTAAAAAATTCTATGTGAATGCATGTGTGTTTGTGTGCATAAACTATTCCTGGAAGAATTCACAGGAAATTAGTTCCAGTGATTACTTCTGATGAGAGAAATACTTTCACTACCTAGTCATTGATATCTTTTGAATCTTTTACTGAGAGTCTATATTGCCTATTCAAAAGTAATAAATTATTAAAACTTAAACCTGCTATATAAGGAAGTTTAACAGTTGGATTTTTATTCGCAACTTTTAATTTTGATATAATTTCTGGTTTACAGACAAGTTGCAAGAATGCCACAACGAGCCTCCTAGGAGTGTGCCTTGCATCTTTAGTTGTAATCTCTTCTCATCTTGAGTGTTATTCAGCCTTTGTCTATTTTCTTGACTGTGAGGTTTTGCACTTCTTTTGTAGACTGTCCTTCAATTTAGGGTTGTTTTCTGTTTCCTCCTGATTGGGTTCAGGTCATGTGTTTCTGGCAGATGCCACAGAAGTGATGGTTGAGTCCTCACTGCCTCCTACCAGGAGGCTCTGCATTTCTCTGGGTCCTTAGCCCCACGGCTATGGGAGACACAGCTCTCCTCCAGGGCACACGCAGAAGCTTTCCCATCATTTCATGGTACAATATCATCCTTTTCATTCACTGCTTTGTCCAGGGACGTTAGCACCTCCTGGCTGACTTCCTATTCCTGTTACTTTTCCAAGAATTTGAAAGTATCATGGCTCATCACCCAGCTCCTTGCTTCCTACAAAGGTTGGGAGCATCCGATGGAGATATTGATGTATCTCAGGGGTCAGATCACACCCTGTTGGTGCTCTCTTTACTACCAGAATAGACTCATAGTGGCTTTAAATCTAATCATTTCAGAGAGCCCCAATTCCAGAACCCCCCAAGTCAGTTCAGAATATTCATCCTCAAATTCTGTCCCTTTGATACCTCTCTTGGTACCAAAGTCTGTCACTAGTTTGGGTTACCCAGAGAAACAGAACCAACAAAATGAGAGTAAGTGAGTGTGTGTGTGTGTGTGTACAGAAATTTTTGGCTTGTGCAGTTATGGACACTGAGAAGTCCAACACCTGCAGTTGGCAAGCAAAAGACCCAGTGGTGTAAATTCTAGTCTGAGTCTGTGTACAAAGGCAGGAGACCTATGTCTCAGCTCAAAGACAGCCAAGCAGAAAGGATGCCTTCTTACCCATTTAATTCTAGTCAGGCCTTTGATGGTTGGATGAGGCTCACACATTGGGGAGGGCACTCTGCTTTACTCAGTCTACTGATTGTAGTATAATTAACCAAAAATGCAACACCCAGAGTAATGTTTGACCAAATACCTGGGCACTAGATGGCCCAGTCAACTTGACACGTCAAACTGATTATCTCAGGCACATATGTTATTAATAGTTTGTTTCAATATTGGGTGATACTAATTTTACTTAGTTGGTTTAAGTGGTTGTAAGGTTTCTCTATTGTAAAATTATTGTCTTTCTCTTTTGTAATTAAGAAGTGATTTGCGGGGAGATCCTTTGAGTCCATGTAAATACCTTCTTCCTTGTCATATTTTCAACTCCTCATCTCAGCATACACAGATCATTGTCTAACTCACATCATTCCTTCTATATTTCTTAAGTGGCTTTCCACTCTAAAAGGATTTTCCTTCTCTTATTTATTCCTTTTTTATATTAATGTGGATGCATAGATTCTTACTGTATTCAAAGGATTATAATGTTCCTGGCATTATTATCTTAATGTTCACGTGGTCCCAGATTTGATCAGGGAACCATTCATTCACCTGTTGGCTCCTCCGTCCTTTTAACTTTTCCCTCTCGTTCCTTGAGTACTATTTTCTGTCCCTACTTTCTGTCACAACATGGTATTCCGGCTCATCTTCTGTTTTCCTGTACAAGCTCTGGAGTCAGTTTTTCTCCAAGGAACCCTGGGTCCTTTTAGTTAAGAAGGATAATATTTACAAGCCAACATCTGGGTGTCATTGCTTCTAAGCTCTCTCAGCAGATGGAACTAGGAAATGTGTGTGTTTATACATCGTCCTCCGTTTATCCCCCATAAGCCATAAGTTTGTACTGAATTCTCCAATTCTAAGTCAACCCCACATATTTTGTAACTTCTCTGCCAGTGAAAAACCTGTCTTGATTGGAGTAGGTGCCATTCAATTATATTTTCCTGGAATAAAAATTGCTAGTAGTAGTAATGTTAGTCGCTCAGTCGTGTCCAACTCTTTGCAACCCCGTGGACTGTAGCCCTCCAGGCTCCTCTGTCGGTGGGATTCTCCAGGCAAGAATACTGGAGTGGGTTGCCATTCCCATCTCCGGGGGATCTTCCTGACCTTTATATCTAAATTTTGCGAAGTTTCCTACATGAAGGGAAAGACTTTTTTGTGTTGAATCCTGGGGATATGACCCATTTTTAGCCAGGGTGACATCTTGCTTTATTTAATACTTCCTCCCCACCCTACCCCCAATTTTTTAAAGTCTCAAGGAAATAAGAGAAGTTTACTCAGTGAAACTAAGTATATAAATAGGAAAAATGGTAATGATGGCAGGTGATTTAAAGTTTTGCATACCTGATAGCCTGGATTTTCTTGTAAGTAGAATGCAAAACCATTTTCTGAGAGAGTGTTGTTGTTCAGTCGCTCAGTCATGTCTGACTCTGCAACTCCATGGACTGCAGCATGCCAGGCTTCCCTGTCCATCACCAACTCGCGGAGCTTGTTCAACCTCATGTCCATTGAGTTGGTGATGTCCTTCAACCATCTCATCCTCTGTCGCCCCCTTCTCCTCCTGACCTCAGCCTTTCTGAGCAGGTAGACGTGGGCTAAGGGAACTCATGCATTCATTCCTTTATTTTTTCATTCATCAACTATTTAACTACCCCCATATAAATTCCAGGACCATGTTGCATGCTGAAGATACAGCAATGATCAAGGTAGATGTGGCCTGTATTCCCCTGGAGACAGACAATAAGCAAGTAAACAAGAACCTCCTTGTGGCAAATTACTATAAAGGAAACAGACAAGTGGGGGATGATGGGGGTGAGCAGTTTAGATGGGAAAAGAACTTGTCTTCTCAGCCAGAGTCCACAGTGACCAGGGGTAACTAGTTGGCGTGAGATGAGCCAATAGCTCAATATCAGATTGACCTGACATTGAGATTTTCCAGTGAAAAGATTTAAGGATAGGAATGAAAAGTGAAAGTGAAGTTGCTCAGTCGTGTCCGACTCTTTGCAGCCCCATGAACTGTAGCCTACCAGGCTCCGCCATCCATGGGATTTTCTAGGCAAGAACACTGGAGTGGTTTGCCATTTCCTTCTCTAGGAGATCTTCCCGACCCAGGGATTGAACCCGGGTCTCCCGCATTGTAGGCAGACACTTTACCGTCTGAGCCACCAGGGAAGTAGTAGCCACCAGGATAGGAATAAATAGTTAGATTTATGTTTTCAGATCATGCCTCCTGCTGTATGGAGATTGAAATGGGGCAGACCAGTTAAGAGGATACCTGTGATGGGAACGTTATCTATGACTCCATATTCTTTAAAAAAAAATTTTTATTGGAGTATAGTTCCTTTACAATGTTGTATTCGTTTCTGCTATACGCAAAGTGAATCAGCTATGCATATATATCCCCTGTTTTTTGGATTTCCTTCCCATTTAGGTCACTGCAGAGCACAGAGTAGAGCTCCCTGTGCTACACGATTGATTCTCGTTTGTTATCTATTTAATAGTAGTGTGTGTGTCAATCCTAATCTCCTAATTCATCCCACCCCCACTTCCCCTGTGACTCCATATTCTTGCTAACCTTGTTCACTATAAAACCCCTGATCTATAGGTGAAAAATTGTACCACTGATTTGCATTTCATTAAGTGAAAAGTGAAATTGAAACATGTTTTCACGGAACTTATTTTGGTATAACTAGTTGCACCAGTTTCCTAGAGTTGCTGGAACACATTACAACAAGCAAAGTGTCTTAAAGCTGTGGGCATTGACTGTCTCACAGTTCTGAAGGCTGGAAGTCCAAAATGAAGGTATCAGCCAGCCATGCTCTCTCTGAAACTGAAGAGGAGAAGTCCTTCCCCACCTCCTCCTAGCTTCCAGTGATGACCCTCAGGCCGTGGTGTTCCTTGGCTTGTAGCTGCTTCTGCCTCTGTCATCACGGGGCATCCTCCCTGTCCATCTGTCTTCAGGCATTTTCCTCTACTTGGAAAGACAGCAGTCACACTGGCTTAAGGCCCATCCAGTGACCTCATCTTGATCACATCTGCAAAAGCCCCATTTCCAAATAAGGTCACCCTCCCAGCTACCAGGGCTAAGGACTTCAACATACCTTCCTGGGGGAACACAGTTCAAGCCATCTCATTAATAATCTGTTGTGTTTCTCCCCCCTAGGTGGCTAGCTCATTTCTAACACTGTGGACATTCATTATCAGTATTATTGCTGTTTTAAAATGTCACCATTATCATGTACAGAACCCTTCAGGAACACTCTTTATGTCACCTCCAGTACCTCCTGCCTCTCTCGTTTCCTTCTTTCTGCTTTAATTTTGTTTTTCCATTTCCTTTTGCTTATATGTCTCCACCTCTTCTTCTTGTCCCTGGCTTTTTGCAGCAGTGCCCATTCTTCTTTTTATATCTTTTAATATGACCTTCCTTTCTGTGGGTTTTTCTTTTCTTGAGCTCTTTTGGTATATCTCCTTTAAAAATGATTTTTAAATATGAAAGCTCTTTTTAAAAATGATGTTCTCTTTGATCTCCTGGTTTATAGGGCTATATATTCTTTACAGTCTTTGCTTTCATGCAGGAATATTTTTTTCATAGTTTTTCTCCTTTGTGGCAAATTCTTACTTTCCTTGGGTATTCTTGATCTGCTTTTTGTCTGTCCAGTTCTTTTTCTTTTAACATCTGAACAAGGGTGCCATTCTGATTCACTTTTTTCTTTTTTATTCATCTATTTTTTATTTAAGTGTGGTTGATTTATAGTGTGGTACCAATTTCTGCTGTACAGTGAAGTGACTCAGTTATGCACATACATCCATTCTTTTTTGGTTCACTTCAGATTATTTGGGACTTCCCTGGTGGCTCAGACAGTAAAGCGTCTGTCTACAATGCGGGAGACCTGGGTTTGAGCCCTGGGTTGGGAAGATCCCCTGGAGAAGGAAATGGCAATCCACTCCAGTACTATTGCCTGGAACATCCCATGGACAGAAGAGCCTGGTAGGCTATAGTCTATGGGGTCACAAAGAGTCAGACACGACTGAGCGACTTCACTTTCACTTTCAGATTATTGCCAACTTTGAATAGGTATGTTCCATTCTGGGTTGGTTAGTTGCTGAAAGTTAGGGTGCAGAAGGATCTGTAGATCTCCAAGTTTGGAATCTTTTACTTCCAGACCTTTTCTCACCAACACTCTGCCCAGCTAAGGCAGGCAGTTTGCCCATCTAGCAAGCAGGTCCCATACATACATGTGAGACTTCTGGGAGATGAGTTAGCATGGCCTCTTTTCATTTACGGAGATCACCTGCCGCAGAGCAATTGTACCTACTTTTTCATTTTCTCCTCACCATTCTGACAACCTCCTTTTTTTTCCTGCAAAAACGTAATTTCCACTCCTGTCTTTATTTATCTCCACCTTGCAGCTCTTCAGAAGTGTCAAATGGGACCTCTTGTTTTGCAGCCACTTGCAAAACAAGGGTCAGGTCCCCAGACCCTGCCATGCTTATCAAAAGATGGTTGGTTTGGGGACTTCCCTGATGGTCTAGTGGTTAAGACTCTGTGCTTCTGCTGCAGGGGGTGTGGGTTTGATCCCTGATCAGATAACTGAGGTCCTGCTTGCTGTGTGGTGCAGCCAAAAAAAAAAAAATTGTTGGTTTGGCCATTCGAGAGCTACAGCTGTTTCTGGAGGATTTGCTCCCATGCCTGGACTTTGCAGAAGCACATGCTCACTCTTAGCAGCCCCCCTCCATGAGGATCATTTTGCAGTGCTTCTCACCCTCTCTTCATGGATTGTATTTCTGAGTTGTCACTAGTTTTCTGTTTTCTCCTAGATAACGTTTTCTTTTCTGGTTTTGTCTTGTTGGTGATTTTTCAGAGGGTAGAGTAGAGCTAAGATATCGTTACTCCAGCCTCCTTAAATGGGCGTGCCTTAGGTCAGCAGTCCCCAACCTTTTTGGCACCAGGGACCAGTTTTGTGGAAGATAGTTTTTCCATGACGGGAGCAGGGGTATGCTTTCAGGTTGATTCAAGCCCATTACATCTATTGTATGCTTTATTTGTATTATTATTACATCAGCTCCATCTCAGATCACCAGGCATTAGATCCCGGAGGTGGGGGACACCTGTTTTAGGTGGTGTTTGGAGTTGATACTGGATTCAGCCCTAGAGAACTTGAGTGTTTAGAGATCGTGAGGTAAGAGGAGCCAGCAAAGGAGATTGAGGATGAAACCCCAAGAATGCACAGAAGCCAGGAAGGAATGTAGGGAGGAAATAGGAGTCAATGTCAGATGCTCCTGAGAAGCCAGTATGATGAGGACAATCAGCCAAAGGATTTAGCAGTTTCGTTGGGGACTTAACTTAGAGAGGGCTTCCCTGGTGGCCCAGACTGTAAAGCATCTGCCTGCAATGCGGAAGACCTGGGTTTGATCCTTGGTTTGGGAAGATCCCCTGAAGAAGGAAATGGCAACCCACTCCAGCACTCTTGCCTGGAAAATCCCATGGACGGAAGGGCCTGGTAGGCTATACAGTTCATGGGGCTGCCTAGAGTCGGACACAACTGAGCGACTTCACTTTCACTTAACTTTGGGAAGTTGATCAAGGTTTACTGAAGTGCTAGAGAAGAACCCAAATTGAAAGTGGTTGAGGAGGTAATAGAAGACAAAATAATGGCAGGTGTGGGTGTAGGCAAGCTCCCATCCTGAGAAGTATGAACATTATTTATAAATTTAAGATTTCCTTCTCATTGAAAAGGGAAAGAAAACAGGCCAGTTGATGCGGTTAAGCATCACCTATTTGAAAACGTATGTTCTCATGAAATAAATAGTATTTATTCATGAGTAAAAATTTTATTAAGTGCACAGTAGGCTAAGTGCCTGTTCTATTAAGTGTGCAGAGAATTTTCCTCCTGATGATAATTAATAGTTTAAGAAGTCAGTCAAGGGTAACCCTGAATTCTGTTAGTGGGAGAGCTTTTAAGTCCATGGGAGTGCATTTTGGAATCTCATCATCCAAAATAAATTCATGTTTCTCTTCCACCCATCTCAAAGGTTAAATATATTTATGTTCTCATACTCAATGTATGTTCAAATTCTGCCCACTATCCCTTTAAAACAATTTATCTTTCCTTCATTTCTACTGTTGTTCCTTCCATTGAGACCCTGCCTTATTGATCTCTTTAGCTAGAAGAGTCTTCACTTTTTTCCTTTTCAGTCACATTCAATTTAGATTTCTTCAACCTAGGTTTCAAAGCCTTTTGTGTCAGAAAATAACCTGAATGTCCATCAGTGGATGAATGGATGAGGATGTGGTACAATGGAATACTGAAGAAGGAATTCTTGCCGTTTGTAAAATGAGGGCATTATGCTAAATGAAATAAGTCAAAGACAAAAAACAAATACCATACTATCCCATTTATATGTGGAATCTTAAAAAAAAAAAAAAAAAGGAAAACAAAAACACAAAACCCAAGTTCATAGATAGAGAAAGCAGATTGGTGATTGCCAGAGATGGGGGTTGGGGTGGGGGATAGGAAATGGGTGAAGGGAGTCAAAAGGTACAAGCTTCAAGTCATAAAATAAATAAGTCATGGGGATATAATGGACAGCATGGTGATAATACTACATAATACAGCATTGCTAATAATACTGTGTTGCATATTTGAAAGTGGCTAAGAGAGCAGATGGCAACCCACTCCAGTACTCTTGCCTGGAAAATCCCATGGATGGAGGAGCCTGGTAGGCTGCAGTCCATGGGATCGCTGAGAGTCGGAAATGACTGAGCGACTTCTCTTTCACTTTTCACTTTCATGCATTGGAGGAGGAAATGGCAACCCACTCCAGTATTCTTGCCTGGAGAATCCCAGGGATGGCGGGGCCTGGTGGGCTGCCATCTGTGGGGTCGCACAGAGTTGGATACGACTGAAGCGACCTAGCAGCAGCAGCAGCAGCAAGAGAGTAGATCTTAAAAATTCTCATCGCAAAAAAGTAGCGATGGATAGGGACAGATTTTAACTAGACTTACTGTGGTGACTGTTCCACAGTATATACAAATATTGAACCCTTATGTTGTACACCTGAAACAAATATAATGTTGTATGTCAATTATACCTCAATTTTTAAAAAAAGAAAAGCCTATCATATCATATCAAATCTGACTCCCTCCTGCTTTCTCAGTTGTTCTCTGACATTGCCTGATTGTCTGCTCTGGTTAGGCCAGCCTCCTTCCCATACTACTAATCTTGCCACATGGTTCTGTCTTCTTGCTTGGGTTCGTGTCCACAGTGAGCACGTCATTATCTTTAGTGTCGTTCTGCGCGGGTTCCCCACCCCAGTGATGGTGTACACACAGTCCGTCCGTGTCCGATCTGAGCGAGCTACGTACATCTTGACTTCTTGTTGTAGGTGATCTTTTGTACAAGCACATGCAAATTAACAGGGCCATGTTTTTCTTAAAAAAAAGTTTAAAGACGTCTATAGTTTTAAAAATGTTTCAGAATTCATGTACAAGACATAACCTTGGTATTGTCTCCATTGCTATTCATTCATTCAAAAGCTTAGTACCTCTTTGTTTCATTCAGAAGGCAGTGAAAATATCTGGCCCATTCAATAAATATTTTAAATAAATTCCTTTAAAAAATTGTTTTAAAAATCAATTGCTGTTAAGCTGTTTTGACTATTTGGGAAGTTTCAAAGAGGGAAAAAAGTCTGAACAGAGCAAAAACCATGTAGTCCTAGAGTCGGAGATAGGGTACCATGAATGGCTTCCCAAAGGAGCTGATGCTTGGACTTTTGAAGGAGTAGGAATCCACCAAGCATATGATGGAAAGAGACAGGTGGAGAAAGGTATTTAGGCAGAATGGACCCCATGGACAAACCACGCAGGCCTGGTGACCCTGGGAACTGTAAATAGCTCATTAATGTGAGAGCAGGAGTGACATGGGCTGGGTGGGTGGGTGGAAGTGTTGCGGGGAGTTGGGAGAGTCAAATGGAGAGAATCATGGAGGCCAGAACACACATGTGCCCTGCTGTGGTTTGTGTATTACCCTTCAGAGTTCCATATCAAAAGGCGTTTGTTGTGATCATCTTTGCCACCATGGTACATGCTTTTAGTATCTTACCTGTCACACTCTTTCATTATTATTTATTTGCAATACTTCCCTGTTCTTCGGGCTTCCCTTGTGGCTCAGCTGGTGAAGAATCTGCCTGCAATGCGGGAGACCTGGATTCGATCCCTGAGTTGGGAAGATCCCTTGGAGAAGGGAAAGGCTACCCACTCCAGTATTCTGGCCTAGAGAATTCCATGGACTATACCCACGGGGTCACAAAGAGTCAGACACGACTGAGCGACTTTCACTCACTCACTCACTCCCTGTTCTTTATTCCTTTTTTAATCCCCAGAGTCAGGCCCAGCGCCTGGCACAAAGTTGATATTTGAATAATGAATTATAGAATTTCTGAAATGTGAAATATTTCAGATAGAATGAATGATAAACGTTTATCATCAAAGGTTTGCACACAGAGATCGTAGAAATGCCTTCCTTGGTCTCTCGAAAGAGATGGTGTCAGGCATTTGTCATCGAGGATGATTCCTGCCTTTCCTCCTGGAGACAACCAGAGAGGTGAGGATTACCTAAGTGCTGGCAGACTTCGTACCCTGCGGCTCTCCAAAACAAGTGGAACTCTTGGGTTGGTGTTAAGGTGTGTGTTGGCACCATCTAGTGGTCGTTTTAATACCTGGCCAAATTGTAAGTTTCATCGTTCATCACCAAACTCTTCCTGAAGCGTTGGATTTCATATCGTATCTTGTTCAGCCTTTGCCACTGTCTTCAACTTCATTGGAAGTTTTATATATTGTGTTTTACAAAGATGCTCTCAAGTTTTAATAAACAAGACATTCTATTTGAAATAAAATGGAATTTCAGAGGAAGTGCAGGGTTGGACAGACCTGGAATCTTAGAACAGTCTAATCTCATATGTTATTTGCTGTCTCTTAGTCACAGAGTTCCAGACTCATGAGGTAATATTTTTTTTTCTAACATCCTCCTCCTCCTCTCTGTTTTTTCTGTTTGGACAGTGTTTTTTAAACTGAAGAATTTTGTCCTTTGAGTTCTTATCTTTGAAGAAAGCTGTTGAGTGTGTCCTTCAAACGTACAGGTTAAACCAGAAAGGCTTGACCGGTGAATCTTAGCTGCTCCTTGCTTTTGTGGGTCTTTCAGTATGAGTTATGTGGAATGTTCCTTGTGACTTATGTTGATTGACAGCTGAGGCAGGGGATCAGATTGTGATCACTGCATTAATTCCTTGTGTGGAGGGATGGCTGTGCCTCTAGTAGCAATGTTAATAAAATAAAAGCATTTATTAAAAATCTCCTTCATGCAGAACATAATTGGATGCATAAGATTAATTGCCTTCTTTTTTTAAGTACTTACTCAGTGCTGGAGGGAGGGAAGGATATAATTATCACCTTTTTATAGGTGAAGGAGCTGAAACTTCGGGAGGTTAAGCAGCTTTCACAGTCTCTCGGCTCTTAAATTTGCCATGTGAACCTTTGGACCCAGGTATCAAGGGCTTCGGGGCTGGTGCGTTTAGCAACCACAGAAACTTTCTGTCCAACAATGGGAAGAATGTATAGGAAAACCACAGGAGAAAAATGCACAGAAAACCTTCAAGTGGCCAATAACTCTCATTTAAGCATACACCAACTGCTTGATAAAAATCGTGGTATTAATTTATTGCTGACATTATCAGCATGTTTGTTTCCCCTCCTAATTATAGCCGACAGCCTTCATTCCAGTGCAAAGGGAGTTTAAGGGTCCTGCCCTCTGGTCTCTAGCTAGGCTTTAGTTATTGCCTTGCTGCACTTAGTTGACAGCAGGAGTGCTCAGAGACCCAGCCATTTTCTGTGGACCAGCATCCTCCCATGCTGGGCTCCCTTCTTCCAGCTCTTGGACGTGAGCTCTGTCTGCATGAGCCTCTCGGCAGGTGGAGTATGTCGTGCCAACCACTTGTGTAGAAATGTCCATAAGGTGTTGGCCTTACATGTGTTTATAAGTATGAATTCATGTGTCAGTGGTAAATACATACAGGTTTTCTAAATTTTATGTTGAATTTTTTTCTTTGTGGATATAGATGCATGATTTTGCACAGTTGGAGTCATATCATATGTGCTGGGGGTTTTTACTCTTTTTTCTTTTCTTAGTTCCTCTGGCTTTCTTCCAGCTGCCCACATGGCCTTCCTCCTCATCACCCTACTATATGTGTTTTAAAATACATAAGACATAACATGATGTAGCCTTCCATATTTTTCCATGCTCATGTAACCATTTACAAAATATATTTATGTACAGTTATATATGGGCTTCCCAGGTGGTGCTAGTGGTAAAGAACTCGCCTGCCAATGCAGGAGACATAAAAGACGCGGGTTTGATCCCTGGGTTGGGACGATTCCCTGGAGGAGGGCATGGCAACCCACTCCAGTATTCTCGCCTGGAGAATCCCATGGACAGAGGAGCCTGGCTGGATACAGTCCATAGGGTCACACACAGTTGGACATGACTGAAGTCCACGCATGCACAGTTATGTACCTGTCACATACATATACAGAGTGGATTTTTAGCCTCTTATATGTGTGAGTGGTGGGATCATGTTAGACTTTTTAAAATATACATACTTTCAATCAGCTATCCTATTCCTGGAGATCCATTTCACACAAACGAAAGTACTGATTTGTAAGATTATGTGCCAAGAGTATTTTCTACAATATTGCTCATGATAGCAGGAAGAAAGTGGAGTGATCGAATAAATAAGTATATATCTGCACCATGGAATTTTAGGCAGTCATTTTTTTAAAAAGTGGATTTGATTTATGCCAGAAATGTCTCCTCTACTGTTCTCTGGTATGGATGTTACTGTTTTTATTCCTTTACTAACATTTTTGTGGGGTTTCAAGAGGGAGAAGAAATAAATATATTTGGACAATTTTCTGTACAATTGAAAATCTGGCTAAATGGGTTTCAAGACCTGCTTAACTTCTGTATCTTCTCCTCCTAGAGCGCTTCTATTATCCCAGCCATTTTTATTTCTTTCTCCTTCTTACTCCTTTGTATTTTAGAAATTAGAAAATCTCCAGCCTCCAGTATTATTTTTTTAATATATAAATTTATTTAATTGGAGGCTAATTACTTTAAAATATTGTAGTGGTTTTCTCAGCCTCCGGTATTAAATTCTTCCTTCTCTCTTAACCCCTACTGGTCTTTTCTACCAGCAGTAGCCACAGGGACACAGCCTCTAGCATTAACTCCAGAAGTAAACTCAGAAGCGTGAAGTGTCAGTTCTCAAGTTGCTCCTGGGATATTTGGTTTTCTTGGAAATAAGAGACTTGTAGGAAAGAAATAGCATTTCTGCTTAACCATACCTGGGCTTCCCTGGTGGCTCAGTGGTAAAGAATCCGCCTGCCACTGCAGGAGACATGGGTTCAATCCCGGGTAAGGAAGGTTCCGAAGAAGGAAATGGTAACTCACTCAAGTATTCTTGCCTGGGAAATCCCATGGACAGAGGAGCCTGGCAGGCTACAGTCCACGGGGTGGCAAAGAATCGAACACAACTTAGTGACTAAACAATGACAATAACCACAGCCATGTCTTCCTTTCTCCCACTTGTGTGCAGATTTGAAAAAGGACGCATCTACACATTCATTGGAGAAGTCGTCGTCTCTGTGAATCCCTACAAGTCATTGAACATTTATGGGAGAGACACGATCGAGCAGTACAAAGGGCGTGAGCTGTACGAGAGACCCCCGCATCTTTTTGCCATTGCTGACGCTGCTTACAAGGCTATGAAGAGGCGATCCAAAGACACTTGCATTGTGATATCAGGTATTTAAGGAGATCCCTGTGCTTCCAAAGTCAACATGTATTTAATTTATTTGGGTACTCAAATGTCCAAATGATTAACTAGATATTCTTTGAAGTTAAAAGCTTAATTAATTTTATAGGAGAAAGAAATGTAACCAACATTAAATGCCAGATCATCTCTATCGTTCTGACCGTCCACTAGTCTCAATTCATTTACACGTTATATATTACGTTTGAAAGGACTTCTGGTCAATTTTGTAGACTGAGCTGACGTGGGAAAATTTGTCCTCTCATCTCAGATGCATAGAACTACTGGATAAAAATGTAACAAAGTTTATTTTAGATAATCAGAGAATGAAACCAGGAAGATGACATCCTAAGTCCTATCAAAAAGAAAGAATGAACTCCAAGTCAGACTGGAGAACAGGATGGAGCTGGTGTCAAGGGACATACAGAGGCATGGGGCTAGAAATGGGCTCAGAGTTGGGGGCTGGAGCTATAAAAGCCTGCGGGAGGATAAACAGGTGCCAGACCCTGGGTGCCCAAGAACAGGAGCTGAGCTCTCTGTGTAAAACTGAGCACTTCAAGGAATCCTGTGAGTGAGTTGGAAATAAGAAAATACCTGCCCGCTGGCCCAGGGTGGCCTCTCCCAAACGTGGGACTTCCTCTCGATGTTCATAACACCTCATATTCGCATGAGTGGCTTTTATACTTTAAAAACCCTTTTGCGATCTGTATTCCATTTTGGTTGTCAGCTCTGCTCTCTGATCGGAACGTAGGCCAGCTGTGTTTCTACTTCACAGATGAGAGTATTGAGGGTCAGAGAAGCGAGGCAGCTTAGTGTTGCTGCTGCTGCTGCTAAGTCGCTTCAGTCGTGTTTGACTCTGTGCGACCCCATCCATAGATGGCAGAGTTATATTCTGGGACAGCCTTTATTAAAACAAAATTTGAAGGCAATATTGCCTGATTGTAAAATGGGGGCAGGAGGGAGGCAGTTTTATAAATGTTTAAAGTGAAAACAGGAAGTCTCTTTCTCTCGAATCCCTTGTTCTTCCCCAAATTCTCACAGTAACACCTGTGAACAATATAGTGTTTATCCTTTATTTTTTTCCTTCCGTACTACACAGCATGTGGGATCTTAGTTACCTGACTGGGGATCAAACCCATGCCCCTTGCATTGGAAGAGTAGAGTCTTTAACCACTGGATCTCCAGGGAAGTCCCAAAAGCACTTATCTTTTTATACATTTTCTCTATGTGTGCAAATACATATAGTCACGCATGCATCTTAATTATAAATATATATTATGGAATTATGTTATCACTGCTATTACATAACTTGTTTTTCCATTTAACAATGTATAGTGGATATCTTTTCACTGGAAAGCCTATAAAGTAGTACAGTCTCTAACAATTGTTTTTGTGTAGGATGATGTTGAATAGTTGAACCATAATTCATTTACCCAATGCTCTACTAATGGGCATATTACTTGCAGATTTTAGCAATAATACATAGAATAGCCTGCAGAAACAGCCTTAAAACCTTTGAAGATTATCATTTGATTATATTCATATTTTTAGTATTTCTAGAGTATAAATTTCTGCACGTGGAATTTTGGGTCACAAGGGATAAACACTTAAAAATCTGGGCAGATAATTATAAACTTATCCCTTCTCCCCTCCTTATGTGAGTTGTCATGCTTTTTCTGTGACACCATATGTTTGGAGCTTACGCTTTTGTTTTTCACTAAAATTGATGTAATTAAAGAAAATTTCATCCCCATTAAAAATTTTTTTTAAAACTCTGCTATAGCAAAAACAGTTACATGAATTTCACTGTAGCCACTGTTTGTCACTTTTCTTGTTTCTTTTCCACTGGACTTCAGAGTCACCGCCAAGTACTAAGACTTTAAGGAATTACTGTGCCACATTTTACCCCTTGATATTTTTTACATCTGTTAGTTTGCTTCTACAATAGTTTTAAATTTTTTACCATGTTCAGATCCATTTAGAACCAATCCCATATCAAGATAGAATGAAATAACTCAAAAAAAAAAAAAAAAAGAACAGAAACATAAAAGATTTCAAATGAATTACATAAAAACTTGACAAATGGTGACTTTCCTGGGAGGTCCAATGGCTAAGACTCCATGCTCCCAGTGCAGGGGGCTTGGGTTCAGTCCCTGATCAGAGAACTAGATCCCACATGCTGCAACTAAGAGATAGCACAGTCAAATAAATAAAAATAAATATTTTTTTAAAAACTTTACAAATGTATGGATACCAAGGGGAAAAAGGGGGTGTGATGGATGGAAGATCAGGATTGACATATATATACTACTATGAATAAAATAGATAACTAATGAGAATCTTCTGTACAGCCCAGGGCTACTGTGCTCAGTGCTCTGTGGTGACCTAAAAGGGAAGGAAACCTAAAAAAGAGAGGATATATGTGTCCCTGTAGCTGATTCACTTTGCTGTACAGTAGAAACTAACAGAACCTGGTAAAGCAACGATACTCCAATTTTTTTTTTTAATTTTTAAATGTTCCCCCTAGGGGAAAGCGGAGCCGGTAAAACAGAAGCCAGTAAGTACATCATGCAGTACATTGCGGCCATCACCAACCCCAGTCAGAGAGCAGAGATCGAAAGGTAAGGGCCGTCTAAGCATGCGGGAAAATTCTCGCTGGAGCCTCATTTTCTATACAGACTGGACTAGGTTAGGCCTACACTCTGATATGCATTGGGCATTTACTGATGGTTAAACTACTTTGATTCTCTTACTGCAGATCTCTGTGCTTTTATTTTTTAATAACTTGGATTATCTTTACTTTTACATTTTATTTATTCATTCGGGGATGCACTAGGACTTTGTTGCTGCGCACAGGTTTTCTCTGGCTGTGGCAAGAGGGGGCTCCTCTCCAGGTGTGGCGCGCAGGCTTCTCGTTGCGGTGGCTGCTCTCTGGGAGGCACAGGCTCAGCAGTTGCGGCATGTGGACCTGGTTGCCCCAAGGCATGTGGAATCCTCCCGGACCAGGGGTCGAACCTGTGTCCCCCCGCACTGGCAGGCAGGTTCTTAACCACTGAACCACCAGGGAAGTCCTCTCTGTACTTGCATTTATATCCTTCTATTTCCATATTTCTTTTTGATCGAAAGATACTGCTAAGGTAATTCCAGTCTGCAGCTGCTGCCTTCAGTGTTACACGCACTCAGCAAAGATGTAATAGTCTCCTGGGAGTTTGTATTGTTCAAGTACGCACAGGTTTCTTGCTCTTTCTACAAGCATCTTTTCTACACTGTGCTCTACTTTCCCTAGACTGAAAGGGGGCTCTGGGAGGCAGATGCATGCTGCCCAACTCTGTGACAACCAGAACCTTGGTATTCGCAGTTCCGAATAGGATTCATACCACATCGTTCTCTGCTCACCGCAAGATGAGTGATGAAGCTGGTGTGCACTGAGTGTACATTCAGTAGAGTGTCTGGTACATGCTCTTTACCTAGTAAATCCTAAGGAGTAAATGGATGGGGTTTTTTTGTTTTGTTTTTAGAAAGTTGGCTCTAAAGCAACATGACTTTCTTATGTGGTGTGGACTTTCTGAAGAGAAAAAGAGCAACTTTCTAAAGTTGCTACTTTGGGACTCCCCTGGAAGTCTAGTGGTTAAGACTTCGCCTTCCAATGCAGGGAATGTGGGTTTGACCCTGGTCGGGGAGCTAAGATCTTACGTGCCTCCTGGCCACAAAACCAAGATATAAAACAGAAGCAGTATTGTAACAAATGCAATAAAGATTTTTTAAATGGTCTACATCAAAAAAAAAAAAAAATCCAAAGTTGCTAGTTTGAAGCTCAGTATTTATTTACAGGACAGTCACACTCTGTATACACGTCTCAGCCTTCAGTTTTATGGGTAGAGAAGAAGGAAGCTGTGTTGGTACAAAAGAAGAGAATTTGGACTAGACTACCCTACATGGGCTTTCTTCTCTCATTGTAACTGGGCTCGATTGCCACATCAAAAGAGGTATCTTTCTTAGTAGCGATACAGCCCCAATTGTGATTCTGACTTTGCAACCTAATATGACAAGGACAAGGATATAAGTAAGTTTTTAGAATTTCCTTAGAATCTCAGGAGAGTAACTGGCTGAGAACTAAATTTTAGTTTGTTTTAAGAGTTAATTTCTAAGCCCAGTTGGTACAGTAAAGTAAGGCATGTTTACATCTACTGGCCTTTTAAGAGCATATCTGACCGTAATTTATAAACACTTTTCTTTATTTACCGTAGCAAAGCAGTTTCCCCTGCTCCACTTAAAAGCCTACTTTCATTCGTGAGGAGTTAAGGTTGTACGGTCACTTTTAAGTAGTGATGGGAGGTTATTTGAGTAATATGCCCATATAAGAGCAAGTATGTCAGTTAAATAGAAACTAAGACAAGGCCTAGAATGAGGTTAAAATGTATCCATTGGGATAGAGAACTAGTGTTCATCAATAAGGACTGACTTAACATCTTTTGTAATTATCTTTATTTAAAAATTGTACCTGGAAAAAAAAAGACTTAACTACCTGATACCAAAGAGAGATTACATACAGCTCTAAACAAAATGATGAGCAGTTTCTAAACTAATCAGGACCACATTGATGATATATTAACCAGTGCAATAAATTTCACTAGGCTTTGTAAGCAAATACTTTTAAAAATGGAATCATTTTCTGTATCACCCATTCTTTTCAGAACATCTCTTTTTAATATTTGTATTTATGTAAATAAAATATGCTCATTTAATAGAAAAACTAAAAATTACATCATTGTGCAGAACATGAAAGTTCCCTGAAATTCCACCTACCTACCCCATTAACCTAGGTAACCATACTGAAGTATGTTGTCCCTTCCAGATTTGTAAGCATTTAGTAAAACATGTGCGTGCACACACACACACACCACAAAAGATCATACTATTTTGTAATACATATTATTTTGCAACTTAATTTCTCATTCATTAATATATTCTGGACCTCTTTCTAGGTAAGTATGTATTGCACTAGGAAACAAAAATTTATCGTCATCCATCCCTATTCATGACATTTCTGTTGTTTAAAGGTTCTTGTTCTTTTGACGTTGCAAACAATGCTACAGTCAACTTCTCTGTAGACAAATTTGCATGTCTTTTCATGAAATCTAGTTTCTTAAAACGTCCAGTCTTTGAAATTTCTCGCAGTTACTTTCCTTTATCTGTGTTAAAGAGTGAAGAATATGTTGCTTAAGTCTAACTGTGTCCTGGAAGCTTTTGGAAACGCCAAAACCAACCGAAATGACAACTCAAGCAGGTTTGGAAAATACATGGATATCAACTTTGATTTCAAGGGAGACCCAATTGGTGGACACATCAATAACTACTTATTGGAGAAGGTAAAATGTGCTTGGTTTCTGAGGGTCATGTTTGCAAATGCTGAATTTTTGAGGGGGAGCACTAGAATTGCGTTTTCAAATTGAGTTATAATTCATGTACAATATTAGTTTCAGGTATACAATGCAGTGATTCAGTGATTTTATATATTATAAAATAATCACCTCACTAAGACCAATTACCGTCCATCACCATGCAAACTTATTACAGTATCAGTGACTATATTCCCTGTGTGTACATCACCTCATTTATAACTGGTAGTTTGTACCTCTTAATACCCTCTGCCTATTTCACCCATCCCTCCCCCAACACCATCCTCTCTGACAACCACTGTTTGTTCTCTGTATCTGTGAGTCTGTTAATGCTGAATGTTTTTTAAAAACCTGATTGTAGAATTTCTTTTACTGCTCCAAAGTAGCTTTTAATCCTCTTCTCCATCCCTTCCTGCCCCTCAGTTACTGTTCTGTGACATTAATGTTCTCCTTTTGTGTTCTCTTATTAGCATTACAATGTCAAGTTGGGAAAAGTTATAGCATTTATAGATAATGATTTAGGTGTGTGTGTGAAGTGAGGTGATTGAACATGTGCCAACTTTGGGGTAAGGGTTAGCAAAAACCCATCTAGGATTAATCGCTTCTGCTCTTTTTACACATCCTCCCATGTCTGTATTTTAATTAATTTGAAATCTCCTTTTCTTCCAGTTTCTATTTGTTCACTGCTTTATAGTAACATTTGTATGTATATATGTATATTTATATAGTAATATAGTACTTTGTGGTTTTATAGCCTAATTATGAGTCATACTACATTTGGTCTGTGAAAACTTAAGAGTATGTTTTTATCTGCCATGTGAGTGAAAGATCCAATTTGTAGAAGAGTCCAGTCAAAACTTTCCTCTTGGGACTGCTAGAGAGGCTGTGTCCTAACTAATCTGGAGTAGATTTGCCTGGTTACAGCAGTTAAGGTTGAGCTTGACCAAGTTAAGTCGTCGCCTTGAACTGTACTCAGAGATGAAGTGACCTACCTTCTCAGTTAAGGGCTTTCCATCCTAATCATACCATAGCAACCTTTATGGCAGCAGAATGCAGTCTTAACCTTCATTTTTGTTTGTGAAGCTGAAGGCAGACTGTTCAGGAAACAGTGTTTTATCAGAGTCAGTTGGAAAAGGACAGGAAATGCCAGTTATTATCAGTCTGTTTGTTTTTTTCCCAAAATGTTTCAGGCCTTCCCTTTATGTACATATTCAGGCAAAAGAATCCCCTTACATTTTGAGTCCTCTCTTAAGAGCAATCTTTTTGAAACCCTCTCGAGCAGAGGAATCTGTGGACGGATCTTGTTCGCCTGACTTCAGTCCAGGATGTAAGGTGGTGCTTTTGGAAATACCAGCAGATCCTCAGGAAGGGAATGCTGAGAGTATTCCTCCCTAAACATTCCTTCCTATTCTCCCCACTGCCAATTCCCTCCCCCTGAAAATTCCATCTTTAGGCTCCAGGTTTTAAAAAACATCAAAATAGCTTCATTTTCGGAAAGTTTAAGAAAGAATTATCGAAAGATTGCGCAGAAAACTCCATGGGTTGGTCCCATCCGTGGGGTCCTTAGGGCCTTTCAGTGCAGTGATGCTACAGGGTTCTCTGGGAGAGTGGCTCTCATTTTGTTTTAGGAGTACATTCGCAGGTTTTAATGCGTTTCTTTTTTCCCCCCTTAGTCTCGAGTTATTGTGCAACAGCCAGGAGAAAGGAGCTTTCATTCTTTCTATCAGGTTAGTAAGCTCTCACGCAGATAATCGTCCATGTGTTCAGGCGTGGACGAAATGAAATGGATCTTTACTTTGGGGACTCTCCCCTGCCTTGTGCTTCCCTCGCCTCCGTCGGCCCACGACACGTCACACACGTGGGCACGCATGCATACACCCTCCCCCACGGGGCTCTTCAGGAACTTGAGGAGCATGACTGTTCTAAGAAGTTAGCAGGTAGTTAACCAACCAGACGACTGCCTCGGTTGAGCTTCCCTCTGTTTCTTTGCAGTGAGGTAACAGTTTAATGACCCTAAAAGCTTTTGAAATGATACACTCTGAATATGGTAAATTAGTTTTATTTTTCAGTTGGAGCTATTGTTCCCATTTTGCAGCACTCCACAGATGGGAATACAAATTCAGGTTATTTTTGTTAAAAAAAAAAAGAAAAATCAATTTTAAAAGCCTGATAGTTACGTTTTTTTCAGTAAACCAAAGTGTGCAGTTTCACATAGAGAATTTCAACATAGTGCCTTCTGAAATTCATGTTCTATCGAGAAGGACGACGTGTATTGTATCTGTGTTTTTGTTGATAATTCACCATGTTTTCAATAAACTAGTTTTCTGCCAAATATAGGAGTTCTGTTATTTCAAGAACCCGTGACTGGGATTTGCCTGGTGGTCCAGTGGCTAAGACACCAATGTAGGGGACCCGGGTTCAATCTCCGGTCAGGGAACTAGATCCCCCATGCTACCACTAAGGACCGATACAACTCAATTAATAGCTTAATATTTTTTTTTTTAAAAAAGAACCTGTAACTTTTTCTGCACTTGAGTGGAAGTTAAAATTTGTCTTTGTCCAATACTACAGTCCTGGCTACCCAATTGTCCTTTCCTGGGATTAGAGTTTGAGGAGGAAAAGCTGTTTGTTTCCAGTATGATTCAACATATGACTAGCTGCTGACACCTCTTAGATTGAAGGCAGTATTGACTTTTTCTGAATTCGAAACACAACTGCACACTGTCTAGATAACAAGGTTGATAAGCGCATGACTGCCATAGAGCACCAGCTCCCGGTTCACAAACAGCTATAGTCCAAGCAAGAACCTTTCATGCCAGCTATGTTGCGAAAGGGCTAAGAACTTTTAAGTAATTTTCCTTCTGACTCTGTATAACATTCTCCATCTCTGATGATATTGAAGCCATTTCCCCTCGAGATAAAAAATAAATCTTCAAAGCCAGAGGACCTGAATGAATTAACCCAGAAGATGAAAAACAGCTAGTTTACCATTAAGTTTGGAGTAAGAAAATGGCAACCCAATCGAGTCTTCTTGCCTAAAATATTCCATGGACAGAGGAGCCTGGTGGGCTACAGTCCATGGGGTCTCAAAGAGTCGGACACAACTGAGGGACTGAGTGAGTTAGAATACATGGTATATTGGGTTCAGTGGGTATATTGATAGCTTATTTTTATTTCGATGTTTTTCAGCTGCTGCAAGGAGGTTCGGACCAGATGCTACGTTCTCTGCACCTCCAGAAATCCTTGTCATCCTACAACTATATCCATGTTGGAGCCCAGCTAAAGGTAAGCGTTTCCTTTTTGAGATGATTCAGATATAGAATCAAAGAATCAGAAGGGACATTAATTAATTATCGGTTTCAGCCTGCCACCTTAAGGCAAATGAATGACTCTTTTATTCTATTTTTAAAATTCTCTAGGACAGAGACTCAATGTATTATTGATGCAACAACTTTGCTTAATAACCCATTACTATATTTTATCACCATCTGACAGGAAAGAAGTTTCTCTCTTCTGATCTTGTGGGGTTTTTTGTTTTTAATTTTTAATCCCATTCCTTTTATTTTGACCCTCTAAAAATATTGTTACAAGTAGGAAATCCACCGCAAAAGGAGGTACGATATGATTTGGCCAAAGGCAAGTTGTTAAAGGAAAGCTGAAAAGCACTGTGGTTGAAAAATATCAAAGATCGCCATTCATTCGGTTTTCAAATCATGATTTTGATGAAATAGTTTTGTGATCCTTGGAGCATTTCTATTCAGCTTTCACATTTTTTTTCCCCTTCCCTTGCATGTAAAGCCCTTGCACACACATAACACCGATCCTTTTGCCCTTTGGTTTCTAATTCATGTTCTGCTATACATCTAACTTCTGCTAGCCAATTTGTAGCTAATCCTAATAATGTAGTGATTTGCCAATGGTAGGTTATAAAACAGTAATTATAGTTTCATTGGGGAAGGTGTATAAATACATGAAATAAGATCCGAAGGGAAATAGACCAGGGTTTACTTGTTTACTCTGGGTATATAAAGTTATACATACTTGGGTTCTTCTGCTTTTTCCATATTTCATATTTCTTCTATAATTAAAGATGCATTGCATTTGTATTTGGGGGAGAAAATAAAAGACTTTATAAAAGGAAAGAATCCAAGATGTGGGAAGCATGTCTTTTTTTCATGTTCTTTGCGATTCATCTTAAGCTAATTATACCTATATTAGTGGTTTTAGCGATATTTTTATTATCACACATATAAATAAATGATATTTAGGGTTTTGCAGTCAGTTTTCCATTGTTTGACATTTAAGTTGCACAAGTTTTATACTTTTATCGTCATCCAGGAACAGGATGTTTGGCTGAAAATTAATTGGAAGCAAGCAAAACAACAGAGGGCAACACCAACTTTTTTGAGAATAGGTCAGAGGTACTTCAAAATGTATAAAGGATTGTAAAATCAACACTTAAAAGAACAGTGCCGAAAATATTCTCTTTAAATCAAATTGTCTTGTTGACCTAGTGACTCTTGACTGGGTCATGTAAAGCACCCAAAAAAAGCAAATATTAAATGAACATTTAGTCTTTTCTTCAATGCTAAATTTACCTTAGGTTCCCTTTTCATCAACAATTTTCATTCCTATTCCTCCCCTTCCTTTTTTTTCTGCCCAATAAAAACCAAGAAGTAATATATGATCATAGTCAAAACCTAAAATAAAGATGAACCAAAAGGAAATTGAAATATACTAAAGCTCACCTTTCAGAGATAATTATTGATAACAGCAGTGTATATATATATATATATATATATATATATTTATATATGGAATCATACAATAAATCCTAATTAAGTAAACCTTTTATTAAATTATAATATAATCATTAATATCTTTCTATGTAAACAAATATAAATTAATAGAACAGTTTTAATAACTATGAAGTATTACTCTCTATGTTTCATAACTTAGCCATCCTAAAATGTAGGACTCATGTACAGTTAAGATACTGTGGGTTACAGGTAAGACCCAATTAAAAGTCTCCAAAAACAATAAGGAACTTGATTATATCATAACAAGAAGCCCTAGGATGGGGCAGTTCCAGAGTTGGTTAATTCAGTGCCTTAACAATGTCAATAAGAGACCCAGATGGTTGTTTGTTTCTCCAACTTACAATTTTGCCATCCTCACTGGATTTGGCTGGTCTGCTTAAGTTGATTTTCCTCATGGTTGCAAAATGGCAGTGGCAGTTCCAGCAGTCACAGGCAGAGAAAATGCTCCTGGCCACAACCCTTGATAAGCTAGGGAAGCCTCATGTCTTATGGGCCAGAATGGCTTCTCGTGCCCATGACTGACCAATCACTTGGTTAGGGGAAAAAGATGCCTGTGATTAGTTTAGACCAATGAAGATTTACCTCCTAAGGTGAGGGGAAACCAGTCCTGAAGAACACATGCTCTTGGCAAGGGGTGAACAAATCAGAGTTTCATCAGTAGGAAAGAAGTAGGGCTGGAAAATGCCCCTTGGGTAGGCAGCGGACAGTTCCCCTCAGTAGGACATGTAGACTTCCTGTGTGGTTTCTCTGCAGTTTCAACACTGTTGTGGCTTTTGATAATAATAATAATCTGATAGTTGGGCACTTTCACTGTGCTAGGAACTGTTGTTGTCCTTCAGTTGCTAAGTTGTGTCCGACTCTTTGCAACCCCATGGACTGCAGCACGCCAGGCTTTCCTGTCCCTCACTATGTCCTGGAGTTTTTCAAATTCATGTCCACTGAGTTGGTAATGCTACCTAACTATCTCATTTTCTGCCATCTTCTGCTTTTGTCTTCGATCTTTCCCAGCATCAGGGTCTTGGGAAAGACTGAAGGCAAGACCTGTATATAAAGGGAGTTGCTTTATGTAAATTCTCATTTCCTTCTCCAATAACCATGTAAGAAAGGTACCATTATGCTTTTTGTACCCATGAGGAAATTGAGCCTAAACAAAGTTAAGCATCTTAGAGAGCTGGAAAGGGGAAGAGTTTGCCTGGTTGAGTCCTGGAATTAAAGGAACACATGCTCATCAGGCAGAGGGGACCCCTTCCTCTGATCTTCCTCAGCAGGTGAGCATCAGGCCAGGTCTCTGTGTCCCAACCAAGGCAGAAACTCACCAAGGAAAGATCAGACTCTCCGCAGCCACTGCTTTGGAAAAACTCCTAAGATGGGCAGTTACCGTTGCTTTACTGTGAATTTTATTGACACCCTTTTATTTCCAATGGGCTACAGATTAAGGCAAGCAATTAGTCTTTGAACCCTTGTCTTAGTCTAGTTGGGTTGCTACAACAAAAATACCATAAGTATATGAGAAATGTTGATTTCTCATAACTCTGGAGGCTGGGGAGCCCAAGATGAAGGCCCCAGCAGAGTCTGTGTCCACTTTGTGGTTCAAGGGTGGTGCCTTCTTGCCATGGCCTCACAGGGCAGAAGGACCAGGGATCTGTCAACTTAAAAAGATGCACAACGTGAGAGTTGTGAGTTAAGTTCTATCTGGGCAAAATGAGGACTGCCTCCCAGGAGATAGCTCTGAGAAGCTGCTCCGAAGAGGTAGTGGGGGAAGGTCAGTATCTTACAAAAGGTTTTCTGCTGGTCACGAGGAGCTGATGTCACCATGAAGGGTTTTAGTGCTTCTCTTTGACGTGAGGAGATGCAACGATTGGGATCATGAAATCAGCTTCTGAAAATAACTATGTAAAGACCTGTTCCACCAGTTTCCCTGGAGCATAAAGTGCCCCATCCCTGTTGTCCACCCTGAACTCCCTTCAGGGCATGGCAGAGGTCAACAGCTGCAGTTGCGCAGAGTTCAGTCCCCACAGAGGCAGATGGCAGAGGCCCTCCCTTGGCAAGCACCAATTTGTCATTGACAGACTTCTGGGGTCTCTCTTCTAAGGGTACCCATCCCAACATGAGGGCTTCATCTCCAAGACCTGATCATCTCCCAGAGGCCCCATCCCTAACACCATCACCTTGAATGTTAAGATTTCAACATATGAACTTGGGTGTAAGGTGCTCAAGTAGCGGCCTGTGTGTGTGCTAAGTCCTTTCAGTCATGTCCAACTCTTTGTGACCCCATGGACTGTAGCCCATCAAGCTCCTCCGTCCATGGGATTCTCTAGGCAAGAATACTGGAGTGGGTTGGCATGCCCTCCTCCAGGGGATCTTCCCAACCCAGGGATTGAACCCATGTCTCTTATGTCTCCTGCATTAGTAGGCAGGTTCTTTACCATTAGCACCACCTGGGGAGCTCCCAGGAAACTCTGGGGAGAGATGTAAACATTCCTTCTACAGGAACCCTCTTGTACAGCGAGAATCTCTGACATACTGAATGTTTACAGAATGCTTGAAAAAGTGAGGTCATATTCCCGGACTGTTTCCCAGCTAGCCAAATGATTGAGGCAGGCCACTTGGCTTTTGAGGGTGGGGTGGGGAGTGTTCTTTCTCACCTTTGAAGTAGGAAGCCCGACCAAACCAGCGTGGGAGCGTTGTTCCCAGCCTGGACAAGACTAATTGTGGAACCAAAAGCCACAGACAACAATAGCTAGGCATGTGTCTCGGAGGCTCCTTCAGTCAGAGTTTCCACTTGTGGTCTCACATCTCATGCCACTTCCTCCACTCATCCCAGAGCTTCTCTGAGCCAACTCAGGACTTGCTCCTTCACTGAAGCTTCCAGAAAAGTGCCTGGTGCTTATTATGAGAGATGGCGGCTCTCACACAGAAGTGGGCCTTGCGGGTGTTGCCTTATATCGCTACCCCTGAAATCATTGTATTTTCTCTGGATACTCCCCATCCCTTCAATGACTTACTCCAAAGGCATCAGGACCTTGGCTACACTTAAATTTAGTCTCCTGGTTTTGTATGTTAATGTTCAGATGAAATGTCTGTGACCTCAGTTTCCTGTTTTCATTCCCAGTCGTCTATCAATGATGCTGCAGAATTCAAAGTAGTAGCCGATGCCATGAAAGTAATTGGCTTCAAACCCGAGGAGATTCAAACAGCGTATAAAATCTTGGCTGCTATTCTTCACTTGGTGAGTGGGGACGCCTTTCAGAAGTTATCGCCTCCCTGTGGAGCTCGAATGTTCTTTCAGAACGTTTGGAGTTTTGTAAAAAAGTAATTTATGTAGAGAAAATTCCTCTGACATGTTGAAGAAATTATTGTATCTGTAGTTTCCTCCACCATTTTATAATAGTATGAGGGATTTTCCAAGCCACTGTAGGTTTTGAGACTGTGGCTTTCATTCACTGCCTTCTTGGTATGTTAGGCTTTGGACTGGTTATTTTCAAAGGTAAAAGAAGAATTCAGCAGTGATGTGACCACCCATGGAATAAGCTCAAATCTTTTGAACAGAGTCAACTTCTAATGGCATTTGAACCAGAATCACAGAGCTAGATTTTTATTGTCTCATTTTATAGATTGGAAATGAATGACTGGCTTAAAAGAACCCCCCACCCCACCCCCAAAAAAGCACAGCCAGTTCATTGCAGCTAGTACCATGGGCCACCCTGGCCACTTCAGCACAAGTTATGTTCCACACATCACACTAAACTTAGAAGTAAAGAACTGTCAGCGGGAGTCTGTTCATTACTGTCTGTATTTATTAGAGATCTTGAAAGCATAATGAACGTGTAGCCTCCTGGTAAATGAGTAACAACATGAATGCAAATCTGGAATAAAAATGACTTTTCACTTTCCTGTGGAGAGAGTAACCCTAAGGGAATCAGAAATGCACAGGACCTGGGACTTCCCTGGTGGTCCGGAACCCGCTTGCCAATGTAGGGGACATGGGTTCCAGCCCTGGTCCAGGAAAATCCCAGATGCGCGGGGCACCACAAGTACTGAGGCTGCGTTTGAGAGCCCGTGCTCCCCAATAAGAGAAGCCACCGCAGTGAGAAGCATGCACCCCACAACGAAGAGTAGCCCCCACTCCCTGCAGCTGGAGAAAGCCCACACGCAGCAACAAAGACTCAGTGGAGGGCTCCCCCCCAACAAAAAAAAGGAATGCTCGGGACCTATATGAAAACTGTTATATAGCCGCATGTAAACAATCTCTTAAATAAATGTTTATGAGTGGGAAGACTTTAACATTCTAAATTATTTCATTGTTTCAACTAGTTTATAAATACAGTGTGACAATGATACTTCAGTATCCAAAGAAGAATTTCTTTTTTCAGTTGACATAATGATTCTAGAACTTACTAGAACAATAAGCATATACTAAAAGTGAATAAAATGTGTTAAAGGAGAATAGTAGGGTAGGGGGAGCTGGGGGAAAGAGACACAACTAATTCCAGCCGTTTAAAATGATAGTAAAAGCCACAGTGCTTTAAAACTTGCTGCATAAGTTCAGCACCAGATTAATCAACAGACTAGTTCATGTGCTGGACACTTGGTAGCTGGCTAATATTTATTGTTTCTGGAATGAGTAAAATATAAATAGACTCAAAAAATTGGTGGAAATTAATGTGTAATAAAGGTTGTATTTCAAATCAGGAGGAAAAGCTTAGACTATTCAGTTAATGGTGCTGGAGCAAGTAATCATCTGAAAAAATAAAGTTGGATTCTTACTTTATACTGACATACCTTCAGAGCTGGACTCAAGGCTTAAATAGGAGGGGGAAAACTGTAAAAGGAATAGAAAAATCTATTAAATATTCATAAAATCTTCAGAGTTGGAATGATCTAAGCATGACACCAAAGAAAGAGAAACCCTGAAGCAAATGACTCATAGATTTGACAACATAAAAATATAAAATTTCCATCCATCAAAACCATACACTGAAAATTAGAAAGATAGATAATTTGAAAGATAGAGGAGTGTCTGGAGAAGGACGAAATGGATGAAGCACTCGATTTTTATGTGTTGAGATATTAATGTATTTAGGAAGATAGGTGCTACAGACAAGGTCCCTGGGAATTCTCTCCCACTGGCAAATCTTTCCCTGACATCGTTTTTCAGAATCTCAGTGGAAATGATGTGTCTTGGTTTTTCTCTTCTGATACAGGGAAATTTAAAGTTTGTGGTGGATGGTGATACTACTCTGATTGAAGACGGCAAGCTTGTATCTATCATCGCGGAATTGCTGTCCACCAAGACGGACATGGTGGAGAAAGCCCTCCTCTACCGGACGGTGGCTACGGGCCGCGACATCATCGACAAGCAGCACACAGAGCAGGAAGCCAGCTACGGAAGGGATGCCTTCGCCAAGGTGGGAGTTTAACCGGCGGCCTGTTGGCGTTGTGAGGGCTCTGGTACCAAAATTTCTAATGAATCCCTAAGTTTCTGTTTCTAGTTATTCGTGGTTAGAAGTAGGGTGGCTCAGTGGTAAAGAATCTGCCTGCCAAGCAGGAAACGCAGGTTCAGTCCCTGGGTGGGGAAGATCCCCTGGAGAAGGAAATGGCAACCCACTGTAGTGTTCTTGCCTGGGAAATTCCACGGGCAGAGAAGCCTGGCGGGCTACAGTCCATGGAGTTGCAGAAGAGTTGCACATGGCTTAGCGACTGAACAACAAGAAGGAAGTTTGGGGAAGGTGGGAAGATCAGCAGTCCGGACAAGACAGAAGTTTGAGATGGCCGTGAGGCATCCAAGAGTGCTATCAGGCAGGCAGTCAGGCACGGGACCTGGAGCTCAGAGGAGAGCTTGCGTTCAGATGGTACTTTTGGGGGGAAACATCATATCACTGTTCTTCATTGTCGTATGAAATGACACAGAAAAGAGGAGATAGGGAGAGAAAGGAAGAGGACCAGGAGGAACTCCAGCTTTTAGAGGTCAGGTAGAGGAGGAGGTGGTTAGATAGCACCACTCAGTAGACATGAATTTGAGCAAACTCGGGAGATAGTGGAGCACAGAGGATCCTGGCGTGCTGCAGTCCATGGGGTCGCAGAGTTGGTCACAACTTAGTGACTGAGGAACAGTAAGAGAAGACCTACTAAAGGTCACCAAGAAGGAACAGCCAGTGAAATAAGAGGCAAATTAAGACAGTGTGATGTCCTGAATCAGAGGGCAGAAAGTTTCAAGGCAAGAGTGGGAAACTGGGTCGAGTGTTGCCAAGTATCCGGGTAAGATGTCCACGTGGAGGAACGAGAAAGGGTCCATAGAGAAGTGCTTGGGGTCCTTGATGAGCCATTTCAGTGAGAAAATGAGAGAAAATGAAGACTGGAGTGGCTGGAAGAGGAGGTGAAGAGTGGAGGTCGTGTGTCTGGACGTGCATAGGTGAAGAGAGCGGGTATCTGGAGGGAGATGTTAAGGAAAGACGTTGCAGGACACATTTGTATCAGGATATGAGTGTGTGCGAGTGTGTGGTGCCTTTGTCCTTACATGTTGGTGTGTGTGTTCTTGGGCGCTGAATGTATATTTGAACCTCAAGGAATTTGAAATGCTGTCCTTTTGGCTTAGATCTTTATTTAGCGTTATAAGTCAACGTTTGTGTATTTAGAATCCATAGAATATAGAACTCGTTAGTTCTCTGCTTTTTATAGTTGATGAGGTTAAAATAAAGCAACAAAGTGACTTATACGAGATAGTAAGCAAATTATTGGTGTTACCAGGTCACAGAAACACACCTAAGGAATTTTGTTGAAATATAGCTCACATAGGGACCAATAATAACCACCATCCAAACATCATGCAAACGTCACATAATTTTTTAGAAAATGATCTGTATTTCTCATTTTTTAGCTTAGAGGATTAACAGCTATGCTAAATGCTAAGGAGGAGGTCAATAAGAATTTAAAACGTATCACAAATCCAGGGCTTCCCTAGTGGCGCAGTGGATAAGACTCCACCTGCCATTGCAGGAGACGTGGGTTTGAACCCCGGTCCAGGAGGATCCCAAATGCCATGGAGCAACTGGGCTAGTGTGCCACAACTATAGAGCCTGTTCTCTAGGGCCTGGGAGCTGCAACTGTTGAGCTCACGTGCCTCAGCTACTGAAATGCATGTGCCCTAGAGCCCTTGTGCCACAATGGGGGTGGGGGAACTCTGTAATGAGAAGCCCACACATCTCAGCAAAGACAAGCCCCCGTTCCTTGCAAATAGAGACAAGCTCACACAGCAACAAAGAGCCAGAACAGTCAAAATAAATAAATGAATATAATTTTAAAAAAATCCAAACAGAGGACTCATTTCCACCATGCAAGAATTTACGAGGTCATTTTCATCACAGGCCATATACGAGCGCCTTTTCTGTTGGATTGTCTCCCGCATCAATGATATTATTGCGGTCAAGAACTCAGACACCACCATCCATGGCAAGAACACTGTTATCGGTGTCTTGGACATCTATGGCTTTGAAATCTTCGACAACAACAGGTAAACCAGAGAAGATACAAAACCCCTATTGTTTTGTTGTTGTTTTTTTTAAATTTGTTTGAGCCTGATTGATTCCTTTTCTTGCAGCTTTGAGCAATTCTGCATCAATTACTGCAACGAGAAGCTCCAGCAGCTGTTTATTCAGCTGGTCCTGAAGCAAGAACAGGAGGAGTACCAGCGGGAAGGGATCCCCTGGAAACACGTGAGTGTATTCATGATAAAGCCAACTTCTAGCATCCTAGGGGTCTGCTGATCTCCTTGGCTGCTTGAAACACAGCACCCTTAGCTTTCCTTTTGGGGTATGTACATACAACTCATTTTGAGGGTTGACAGGTGGTGTTTCTCTAATTTGATCAAGCCTGGAAAATTTCAGGGCCAGAGGAACCTGGCGGGCTACAGTCTATGGGGTCACAAAGAGTCAGACACGACTTAGCTACTGAGCATGCTTGCATGCACTGTGTAAGTTTACATTGTACAGTATAGCTATTTGACTTAACGCACATCATGAAATGATTACCACAATGAGTATAGTGAATATTCATCATCTTATATAGATATAAAAGAAAAAATATTTTACATTGACATATAGTTGATTTACAATGTTGTGTTAATTGCTGCTATAGAGCAAAGTGATTCAGTTATACATATACATATGTACATTTTTTAAAAATCCTTTCCCATTATGGTTTATCATAGAATATTGAATCCAGTTGTCTGTGCTATACCGTAACACATGGCTTTTGATTCACATCTGTCTGTTTGACTTTAGCATCCTTTATACATTATTCATAGCAGCAGCTTTTGCCTTCAATGGACAGAACTTGGCTTCCTAGTAGAGTGTCTTCTCCTTCCTTCTTTCCTTTTTTTGCTCTTATTCCTCTTTTTTTCTTCCTCTACTTTGTAAACTCAGTGGCACTTTGTTGTCTTTGGTCAGGGAAGCCCATACTCCCTGAAACCAGTGCATGAAGACAGCTGCGACGACTTTGATCTCCGTCCAGTCTCCGTTGTGTCACACGAGTCTCCACCTCTCTTCGCGTGGCTCTCTGGGAACTTTGTGTTTGTCACTGGTCTGATAAGATGTAGGCAGACAGTTTGACGGATGCAGGGTGCAGTCCCACAGATCACAGCTAAAACCAGGACCGTTAGACTTCCTGCTCATGAAAGAAATGGGACCTTGTCATTTTCTTTGAAATTTTCATTATTAAACAATTTTGAGAACAGACTTTAAAAATTCAAAAACTTCTGAGTTTCCTTTTAATTCTGTGTTTATCCTTTTGCCAAGTATAGACAATGAAGTCCATATTTGTTTTCTGATACTCAGTGTAAGCAGTAAAAATCTATTTGAAATGCTATATTTAAATTACTTTTATATTCCTTCCCACCTTCTTACTTGCTATCTCCTCTGATTCAGGAAAAGTGGATACTGGAAACATACATATATATTATATATAATTACATATTTTATATCTTATATATGTATATATATGGTATAATAACTAGCTTTCCTGCTTTAAATTGCTTCTTTGCCTTCCATTGTGTTATATATTGAAATATCATAAAAAAATTTTTGTTCAAATATATTAATATAAATATTACCTATTTATAAATAAACCAAGGGTATATTATTACTTTCTAATAGGATTGCCTACAGTTTTGATTTAAAGAGTGAATTCTCATCACATATTTAACATGTAATTCAATTAAGTTAATATGCAGCTTTCATAGAATGAATCTGTTGTGTCTCATAATACACAATTATAACTAGGATTTAGGTTTTTATAACAAATTTAATCATAAAACTTGTTATTCAGATGTGGTTCAGAGATACTGGTCAAAAATATCCTTTAACAATCAGAACATCAAATTCCACAGGCATAGTTGATAAAAGGAAAAGTCAACAATGGCAGGAGGCTATTCCAAACATGTGAAAAAGGAGGGAAAAAGCCCTTTAAAACAATTCTTAGTGAAATAAACCAAGAGAAATATGTCCTAGAGGAAACAGAAGACTCTCTCAAGGGTAACAGTTACTGAGGACAGGCCAAATGCCCAAATTAGAATTCCTATTCTGGGCAAGTATTTCCTTTAAAACCCCCAAACTTATTGACATAGACACATTTTTCGTTGTTGTTCAGTTGATAAGTCATGTCCGACTCTTTGCACTGCAGCTCGCCAGGCTTCCCTGGCCTTTACTATCTCCTGGAGTCTTCTCAAACTCATGTCCATTGATTTGGTGATACCGTCCAACCATCTCATTCTTTGTTGCCCCCTTCTCCCCCTGCCCTCAATCTTTCCCAGCATCAGTGTCTTTTCTAGTAAGTTGGCTCTTCCCATCAAGTGGCCGAAGTATTGGAGCTTTAGCATCAATCCTTCCAGTGAATATTCAGGGTGAATTTCCTTTAGGATTGACTGGTTTGATCTCTTTGCAGTCCAAGGGACTTTCAAGAATCTTCTCTAGCACCACAGACACACTGCTGTATATAAAACAGATAACTAATAAGGACCTACTGTAGGGCACAGGGAACTCTATTCAGTACTCTGTAATGATCTATATGGGAAAAGATCTAAAAATGAGTGAACATACGTAGGTATGTAACTGATTTACTTTGGCTTCCCAGGTGGTACTAGTAGTAAAGAACCCGCCTGCCCAATGCAGGAAACATAAGAGATGCACGTTCAGTCCCTAAGTTGGGAAGATCCCCTGGAAAAGGTCATGGCAACCCACTCCATATCCTTGCCTGGAGAATGCCATGGCCTGAGGAGCATAGCGGGCTACAGTCCATGGGGTTGCAAAGAGTCACACACAGCCGAGCGACTAACACACATCCAACTGATTGACTTTGCTGTACAGCAGAAACTAACACAGCATTGTAAATCAACTCTATTCCAATAAAAATTAATTTAAATAAAAAGTAAAAACTCCATCCCGTCTCTTTGTCTCCTGCATCCCCTAAGAAACCTCTTGGGAATGCCAGGTGGCTGGAAGAACCTGATTTGAAAACCCCAATTTTAGGCAGTGCTTAAAGTAGCATTAAATTGTGACTCAAAAGCTACTGGACTCTTCAGCAAAGACTAATTACTTGTAGATAGCCAGCTGGAATTTGGGAAACTTAATTCTTTTGGCCTTAACGACAAAAGGCTTAGTCTTTAATTCCATAGTTGCAAAGTCTAAGATTTCAGCTATGTTGATTAATATAGAGTTCCTACTTTTTGAACATTTTTAAAATATTTTTTCCAAAGATACAAATAACATTTTCCCCTGATGAGAAATGTAATAAAGTGCCCACAATAAAAGTACATACTTAGACCAGGGCTAATCTGTCTCTGTACTAACATTTTGTACCAAGCCTGTCCGGTGCATTGTAGGATGTTGAGCAGTATCCTGGCCTCCTCCTAGTCATGACCATCAAAAACGTCTCCAGACGTTGCCAGATGCCCTAGGGGTTCCGGGGAAAGTCACACCCCATTGAGTATCACTGATTTGCTACTGCTGCTGCTAAGTCGCTTCAGTCGTATCTGACTCTGTGCGACCCCATAGACGGAAGCCCATCAGGCTCCCCCGTCCCTGGGATTCTCCAGGCAAGAACACTGGAGTGGGTTGCCATTTCCTTCTCCAATGCATGAAAGTGAAAAGTGAAAGGGAAGTCGCTCAGTCGTGTCCGACTCTTAGCGACCCCATGGACTGCAGCCTAGCAGGCTCCTCCATCCATAGGATTCTCCAGGCAAGAGTACTGGAGTGGGGTGCCATTGCCTTCTCCAATCGCTGATTTAGGCAAACCAGAAAAATATAAAAAAAGTAAAAGCCACCCAGTTTGCAGACTTTGAGTTCATGGAATGCAGAGGAGGGCTTGGAAATAGAGGTGGAGCTGAAAACCACAGCTGGCACGAGCCCTTGGATTTTTAAATACCATTGAGCAGGGATCCTTGAGACATAGTAATCATCTATTGTGAGTGTGTCAATTTTAGAGAGGGTAATGGAGACAACTCTTAGATCAGGTACCTCCTGAATGATCTGGGACGTATCAACACACAGGATTAAAGTGCATAGAGTGCCCATTTTCACGTGATGCACAGCTTGCCTGAGTCAGGCCCATGCGTGCTTTCTCTCTGAGTCTAGTGATGTATATGCTGCAAGCTGTCAGGATAAACTTCCCTGGTGGCTCAGCCAGTAAAAAATCTGCCTGCAGTGCAGACCCGGGTTCGATTCCTGCGTTAGGAAGATCCCCTGGAGGAGGAAATTGCAACCCACTCCAGTATTCTTGCCTGGAAAACTCCATGGACAGAAGAGCCTGGTGGGCTACAGTCTGTGGGGTTGCAAAAAGTTGGACATGACTGAGTGACTAACACTTTCACACTTTCATCAGAAGAAACAGGTGTAGAAGAGGATTATTATACATACCTTGTATGTCTTGAAATAGAGAAAGATTCAAAAGTTGTTTATAACTTTTTTTTCAGCTTGTGGAAGCAAATAAAAAGTGTATTCTTACTCTTTATGGATCCTTATATCTGATAATTAAAATTTTTATATTGTACCCTGAAAAACTGTGTTAGATCCATATATGCTTTTTAACTTTTGGGAAACTGGAGGAGACACTCTGGCATTTTGGTCAGTCAGGGTCATGTAACTAAAAATGCAAGTTCTGTGTAGCACCTTAACTTCATCAAGTTAGGTATCAAGTAATACTTACAGGTTATTTGTGGGCACCTAGTGGAAAGTAAAGAGGAACTAAAGAACCTCTTGATGAAAGTGAAAGAGGAGAGTGAAAAAGTTGGCTTAAAGCTCAACATTCAGAAAACGAAGATCATGGCATCTGGTCCCATCACTTCATGGCAAATAGATGGGGAAACAGTGGAAACAGTGTCAGACTTTCTTTTTTTGGGCTCCAGAATCACTGCAGATGGTGACTGCAGCCATAAAATTAAAAGACGCTTACTCCTTGGAAGGAAAGTTATGACCAACCTAGATAGCATACTCAAAAGCAGAGACATTACTTTGCCAACAAAGGTCCGTCTAGTCAAGGCTATGGTTTTTCCTGTGGTCGTGTATGGATGCAAGAGTTGGACTGTGAAGAAGGCTGAGCGCCGAAGAATTGATGCTTTTGAACTGTGGTCTTGGAGAAGAATCTTGAGAGTCCCTTGGACTACAAGGAGATCCAACCAGTCCATTCTGAGGGAGATCAGCCCTGGAATTTCTTTGGAAGGAATGATGCTAAAGCTGAAACTCCAGTCCTTTGGCCACCTCATGCAAAGAGTTGACTCATTGGAAAAGACTCTGATGCTGGGAGGGATTGGGGGCAGGAGGAGAAGGGGACGACAGAGGATGAGATGGCTGGATGGCATAACCGACTCCATGGACATGAGTTTGAGTGAACTCCGGGAGATGGTGATGGACAGGGAGGCCTGGCGTGCTGCGATTCATGGGGTCGCAAAGAGTCAGACACAACGGAGCGACTGAACTGAGCTGACTGAGTGGAATATGGTGGAGAAGGCAATGGCAACCCACTCTAGTACTCTTGCCTGGGAAATCCCATGGATGGAGGAGCCTGGTAGGCTGCAGTCCATGGAGTCGCGAAGAGTCAGACACGACTGAGCGACTTCATTTTCACTTTTCACTTTCATGCATTGGAGAAGGAATGGCAACCCACTCCAGTGTTCTTGCCTGGAGAATCCCAGGGATGGCGGAGCCTGGTGGGCTGCCATCTATGGGGTCGCACAAAGTTGGACACAACTGAAGTGACTTAGCAGCAGCAACAGCAGTGGAATATGGGGGCTTCCCTGGTGTCTCAGACAGTAAAGAATCCGCCTGCAATGCGGGAGACCTGGGTTCAACCCCTGGCTTGGGAAAATCCCCTGGAGGAGGGCATGGCAACCCACTCCAGTATTCTAGCCTGGAGAATCCCCATGGACAGAGGAGCCTGGCGGACCACAGTCCATGGGGTCACAAAGAGTTGGGACATGACTGAGTGATTCAGCACAGCACAGTGGAATATGGGTCTTGTGATTAACAGCCAACAGATTGAGAGTATGAGGAGTAAGGTTAGGTGCAGGGTATGAAGACAGGATTAAAATAAGACTTGGTGAAGGAAGAAACATTATCTACTTTATAATTTTCACCTTGAGCTGTACAGTAAGTCCCCTCCATACAAACCTTCAAGTTGCAAACTTTTAAAAATGCAGACATTCATGCCAGCCCCTGTGTGCCAGCTGTTGTACTACTACACTTTCAAGGTACTGTACTATAAGTGAAAAATGTTTATTTTTTGTGTTTGTTCATTTTTTATGTGTGTATTATTTATGTGAAGAATATTATGAACCTATTACAGTACAGTACTATATAGCCGATTGTGTTAGCTGGGTACGTTGGTTAACTTTGTTGGACTTACAAACACACTCTGAGAATGGAACTCATTCATTTGTAGGGGACTTACTGTGTTCATTTAAGGCAATTTTTAAAAAATTTTGACCAAGCTCTGCAGCCTGTGGGATTTCAGTTCCCTGACCAGGGATTGAACCAGGGCCACAGCAGTGAAAAGTGCCAAATCCTAACCACTAGACCACCGGGGAACTCCCAAGACAAAATGTTTTAGGATACAAAGTCAATAAATGCATCTTTTAAAAAACCTCTGTTAAAACATGTACTCATTTTAGCATTGAAGGTTTTAGTCGCTCAGTCATGTCCCATTCTTTGTGACCCCGTGAACTGTAGCCTGCCAGGCTCCTCTGTCCATGGGATTCTCCTGGCAAGAATACTGGAGTGGGTTGCCATTTCCTTCTCCAGGGGATCTTCCCAACCCAGGAATCGAACCCAGGTCTCCTGCATTGCAGGCAGATTCTTTACCATCTGAGCCACCAGCGAAGCCTCATTAATTGTGATTTATGTATTTGACATCAGAGTAACTTGAACTCCTGATGCGCGTGGAGGCGTTGGCGTTGCACCTGGTCCCCGTCCCGTTTGTAACTGGCTCTCTGCTGTGTCCTCCAGATTGATTACTTCAACAATCAGATCATCGTGGACCTGGTGGAGCAGCAGCACAAGGGGATCATTGCCATCCTGGACGACGCCTGCATGAACGTCGGCAAAGTCACTGATGAGATGTTCCTAGAAGCGCTCAACAGTAAACTGGGCAAACACGGCCATTTTTCCAGCCGCAAGGTACCGTGTGTAATGAGCACATCCTCTCATTTGGATCTGTACGATTTTCCTCATTGTTTGACAGAATCAAAGGAATTTTTATGTTGGGGTACAAGAATGGCCACACGAGTATGAAAGGCCATACACATCCCTGAAATGATGTATTGCTGTGGATAAATTCTGCCTCTCTGGTTTACTGGAATGATGATGTTGTTGTTCAGTCACATCCAACTCTTTACGACCCAATGGACTGCAGCATGCCAGGCTTCCCTGTCCTTCACCGTCTCCCGGAGCTTGCTCAGACTCATGTCCATCGAGTCAGTGATGCCATCCAACCATCTCATCTTCTGTCATCCCCTTCTCCTGCTTTCAGTCTTTCCCAGCATCAGGGTCTTTTCTAATGAGTCGGCTCTTCGCATCAGGTGGCCAAAGTATTGGAGCTTCAGCATCAGTCCTTTCAATGAATATTCAGGGTTGATTTCCTTTAGGATCAACTGATTTGATCTCCTTGTTGTCCAAGAGACTCTCAAGAGTCTTCTTTAGCACCACAGTTCAAAAGCATTAATTCTTTGGTGCTCAGCCTTCTTTATGGGATGATGTGATTGATAAAAATCATAATGTCCAGGAGAGGGCGCTCTAGACTACTCAATTTGCTAGAAATAGGAAAAATGAACACAATTCTTTAGAAAGCATGATGTCATTTATAACCAATAGGTACAGAGACCTTGTTCATGTGCTAGAATTTTGCCCCTGCATCCAATAATTATGGCACTGAAAGTAGCTTTTGTCCATGACTTTTTACTGTAATCCTCAGTTATAAAAATACAGTGTGTGTGCTCTGCTATAGTTCTTCAGACTATATGACTTTCTTGAAAACGAGAAATTCTAGCTGAAATTCTCATGTTACAAGGAAACTCATTCCTTAAATAAATGGGTGACCTTTTTAACTCCCTATTTTTCACATTCTAAAAATGTTACAAACAGATCATATTTCTATGATAACTGGTGGTAGTTGTAGTTATCAGACCTTTGTGCTGGGCCTTGCGTATGGTATGTTTGCCATGATATTTGTCCAAGGAGAGACACACCATCATCCCCGGGTGTTCCCTATAAATACAGGCTTGTCCAGCAACCACAAGCTGAAGGAGAAACAGGCCCTGTGCTGCTTCGCTTCCATGAAGAAAGGGGCAAACGTTTCTGCTCCTCCATAATTCCATGTAAATCTATGACACAGTGCTGTTTTTTAGTATGAATAAATCTATATTCTAACTTTGTCCCATTTGACATTATGTAATCAGAACAGTAAGATTCCACAGTTAACTAGAGAAAGCACAAATCGTCAAGAAATAGATTACTGGCTGATATTTATTTTAGACCAGTTTATTTCCAAAACATTCTCCTTGGTCTATTACTGAAGACTAATGTGTAGCCTGCTCTAAGTTGGCTTTCAGATACTATGATCTTATTAATTTTTACTTTTGGCCGCACTGCATGGCATGTGGAATCTAGTTCCCCGACCAGGTATTGAACCTGTACCCCCTGCATTGGAAGCACGGAGTCTTAACCTCTGGACCACCAGGAAAGTCCTTATAGTCTGATCTTTGACATTAGGGTTCCAGCTAGAGTTATTCCTCCAGTCATTTCCTGTTTATAACACAAATACTGAATAAGTGCCTCTCGTTTTCCAGGTACAATCCTGACGGCTGGGGACAGAACAGTAAGCAAAGTTAGAAGCCACATGAATTATTTAGAGTGATACTTTTAAAGATGGTAAAGTGACAGAGGCAAATGTCCCATCTCTGAGGGGCTGAGTAAAAATGTCCTTTATAATCGTAATTCAGACTTTGGAGATTCGCCTTGTATTATGTCTACCAGATGGTAGACAATCCTTGTTTATCAAATTGAACTGGATTGGTCACGATCATACCAAATAAATCTTAGGAAATGAATTCTGAACTAAAACAGGCAACTCTCCATATGATTAGATAAACAACTATGATTCTCACATGAGAAATTGCTTCATTTTGTTATGTTTCACCTTGGCCATTTATGTACCTGAATGTATCAACCAAATATTTAAAGTAGAAGCTGTTCATGCAGTACTTATAAGCAGTAACTACTGACTTGGTAGGCTAAGTAGTAATTTATCTGTGAAGATGGAAATTTTCTTTTCTTTTTTTTTAATGTGGGAGCCCAGGTTTTCCCAACTCTCAGACCAGGTGGCTCCTTTCTCCCTCAGCAGCAGCATCTCTCAGACAAGTCTTGAGATGGAAATTTTTTGTGTGTTCTTTTCTGGGATTTTTGCCTAATGAAGGAAAGGAATGAAATAACCAAGCTGTCAGGATATTTTCATCACTGTGAACCTTTCTGTTAAATAAATGCTATTATCCTGTATGTCACAGCAGGTATTTTAATTCATTATTGGTTACTAATGATTAACTACTTTTATTGGCAGGTTAAAGAAGAGGTTTCTGGCTTGTGTTTATTTAGGGGCTAAACTGTTTGTCATGTATTAAAATTATCATGCAGAGGCAGACAGATGATCCAATAAACTATAAAATTACTGTTAAAAGTATTGTTAACATGTAAAGTTGAATGATAAATAGGCTTTATTTTTTTTTAAAGTAAAGAAAAATCTAAAAAGTTCTATGTTTAGATCAGTTAAGAATTTGCAGTATCTAAATGTAAGAATATTCAATTAGTATAGATGTCTCTTGAGTCTTTTTCCTTTGGGAGTTTTATAAGTAGAAGGGTTTTGTAAAAGTGGTTGATAAGAGAGAGGGAAGGAGAGAGGAATTAAATATTTCAGAGACCCCTCTGAATGTTAGATGCTTTGTTCTCCATAGTTGGTTTAACCTCTAGAACAACTCTGCAATAAGTGATTACTGAAGGAAAGAAAGCATATAGATGGTAGAGATAAGACCCCAACCTCAGAAGTCTGACTCTAACTTCCTGTAATTATTAATTTGAATTAATAGACTAATTATTCCCTTAACAGTCTACATCCACAGAGAACCCACCATCCTGGTTGGGGTTATTTGTTATCTAACATGACAAGCCAAGTGATGTTTCTACATAACCATACTCAATGCTTACGGATTCTTTTTTTTTTTTTTTTAATTTTTTTTAATGTTGACCATTTTTAAAGTCTTTATATTGCTTCTGTTTTATGTTTTGCCTTTTTTTTTTTTTTTGGCTGTGAGGCACTGTGGAATCTTAGCTCCCCAACCAGAGAGTAAACCCACATCTCCTGCACTGGAAAGTGCTCCCCAACCAGAGATCAAACCCACATCTCCTGCATTGGAAGTGAAGTCTTAACCACTGGACTGCCAGGGAGTCCCAATAGTTATGGATTCTTAAACATCCGCTTTTGAACCTAAAGGATATCAAGTGATCCTTTATAGGGTGGTCAAAGAATCTACGTGCTTCTGTAATAATGAAATTGCAGAAACTTACAGAGATCCAGGGCTCTATAAAAACTGCCTTCTCAGAGACGTCCTCTTCAGTAAGAAACAGCTACAGAAGGTTGATCTTCTGTGAAGTGGTAGACCTGGAGTCCCAGCTTAGTGGAAGATGGGTGAGCCAGGCTGATGTATACATAGCAGAGTACAGACATGGCATTTGGTCCCAAGAACTCTTCCCAGAGCTACCGCTTACCAGCTACAGGACCTTGGGCCAGTTACCTAACCTGTCTGAGGCTTAGTTTTCATGTATGTAAAAGAGAATCCATAATCCTTAGTTTAAATATCAGTTGTGAGTATTGAATGAGATATCCATGCATAGAAGATGGCAAATCCTCAAAATGGTCTTCTTTAAGTGGGACATGGAGGAGAGAGAGGCTCTATCAGTCAAGGTTGGCTGGGCTGTGTTAACAGTGGAGATTTAAGTGTCATAGACAGCAGAAGTCTATTTCTCTCCCAGGGTCCCAGACTTCTCCCATCTTCAGGCTCTTCCATCCCCTCAGGACCATCCTTCTCTGCATCCAACTAGTGGGAGTTGAGAAGAAAGTACAGAGGACAGTCACCCACTTCTTGCCAGCTTTGACCTTGAAGAGCCTTATCCCCTCACACTCACCTTCCATTGTCCAGAGCCTGGTCACCTGGCCATTCCCAGTCACCAAGGTGGCCAGGAAATGCAGTCTGGCTCTGTGCACTTCAGGGGAAAAAGTTCTCAATCTTTACCACATTTGCCAAATTAAATAAACCCCCACATACTGGGACTTCGTTCATAATGATATCATGATTTGTGACATGATTATCCTCTCCTATTAAGTTGGAATATATTTTTAGAAAAGTGAAAATGTCTGTTTTCAAGATCATCTCCTTCCTTCTTGATTTCTTAGCTCTGCGCCTCGGACAAAATCCTGGAGTTTGATCGAGATTTTCGAATTCGACATTATGCAGGGGACGTGGTGTGAGTATCTCACTCTGGTGCCTGACGTGGTGGTTTGCATGCAGCCTCACTGCAGAAGATGCAATGAAGGGAAATAGAAATTATTTTCCTATTTGTTTGCATTTTCCAGCCATTTCTGATGCCAATATATTTTAATTTCTTCACTTAAAACATTGGCATAGCTTCATTCATTCCTTGCTTTTCAAACATTTGTTAAAGACACATCATGTGTGGCTATCCACAGTTTCTGGCATAGTTGACATTTGGTCAGCATCAACTGATGGTTAAATAAACCATGGAAGTATGTTAGGAATTGGGATAGAAAGATGAGTAACATGGACTATGCCCTGATGACGCTAACAGCTTAGTGGAGGATACAGGCAGATACATGATAAGTCATTATAATGAAGAATGGAAAGGATTAAACTGGAGAAACACAAGGCATTCTGGTAACACTGCTGTTTGTTGTTTAGTCGCTAAGTCTTTGCCACTCCATAGACTGTAGCCCGCCAGCCTCCTCTGTCCATGGGATTTCCCAGGCAAGAATACTGAGGTGGGTTGTCATTTCCTTCTCCAGGAGATCTTCCTGACCCAGGGATTGAACCCACATCTCCTGCATTGGCAGGTGGGTTCTTTACCATCGAGCCACCAGGGAAGCCCTGTGGGAACACTGAGGAGGAATAATTAACCCAGAGTGAGGAGGGTAGCCAAGCCTTGAAGGAAGTGATATTCCAGATGAGTCTAGAAAGTAAAAGAGGCTTAGCTGGAAGACAGAATTAGGAAGAGAAGGAGATGAGAGGGCATTCCGAGCAGAGAGACAGCAGGCATACAGGCCCAGAAGTGAGAGTCATCACTATACATGAAGAGCTACTGGTAGTTGGGTAACTATATGAGCAAAAACCAGTTTTCCCATATGATTTTTCACATAGTATTCAAAAAAGTAAAATTCTCACAAGCTACATTTTCTGGCTACAGTATGATAAAAGGAGAAAATGGTAAGAAAATAAAACTAAAAACATATAACTTCCTTAGTCTTTTAGTTTCCTAGGGTTTCTATAACAAATGACCACAAATTGGTGCCTTAAAACAATAGAAATGTTTTCTTTCATGGCTGTTCCTGACCCAGGGATCGAACCCAGGTCTCTTGCATTGCAGGCAGATTCTTTACCATCTGAGCCATCAGGGACACCCCATTCTGGAGGCCACAAGTTCGAAATCTAGGTGCTGGCAGGGCCACACTCTGGATGCTTTAGAAGAAGATTGTTTCTTGCTTTCTTCAGCATCTGGTGGCCGCCTGCTTTCCTTGGCTTGTGGCTGTATCACTCCAGTCTCAGCCTCCATCGTCACATTGCCACCTCCTCTTTGGGGTGTCTGTATTAAATCTCCCTCTGTTTCTGTTTTAAAACTACACTTGTGAATGCATCTAAGGCCCACCTGAATAACACGGGATGAATTTCTTCTCCCAGGATCCTCAATGTAATCACATCTTTTACCATACAAGGTAATATTCACAGTTTCCAGGGAATTTGACAAGGCTTCTCTGATGGCTCAAATGGTAAAGAATCTACCTGTCTCCAACGCAGGAGACCTGGGTTCGATCCCTGCGTTGGGAAGATTCCCCTGGAGGAGGGCATGGCAGCCCACTCAGAATTCTTGCCTGGAGAATCCCCATGGACAGAGGACCCTGGCGGGCTGCAGTCCATAGGTTCACAAAGAGTCGGACATGACTGAGTGGTTAAGCACAGCACAGCACGTCTTTCAGGGGAGGCGTTTTTCAGTCTGCTACATTAGCATGCTTTGTCAACCCACACTGCTTATTATCTGGTTTTTGTTTAAAGTCCCCTCTTTTCTTTTCTCCTTATTTTTGATGTTGGGAATTCTATTCACATAACCCATTACAGGCAGAGATTAAACAACAAAAAATGGAAATGATCATCTCTATAAATGCCAAAGAGGCATTTGAAGAAACCTTAATACCTGTTCCTGATTTAAATTAAAACTGTAGAATCATCCTCAATGGTGAAAAATTGAAAGCATTTCCCCTAAAGTCAGGAACAAGACAAGGGTGCCCACTCTCACCACTACTATTCAACATAGTTTTGGAAGTTTTGGCCACAGCAATCAGAGCAGAAAAAGAAATAATAGGAATCCAGATTGGGAAAGAAGAAGTAAAACTCTCAATATTTGCAGATGACATGATTCTCTACAGAGAAAACCCTAAAGACTCCACCAGAAAACTACTAGAGCTAATCAATGAATATAGTAAAGTTGCAGGATATAAAATTAACACACAGAAATCCCTTGCATTCCTATACACTAACAATGAGAAAACAGAGAAATTAAGGAAACAATTCCATTCACCATTGCAATGAAAAGAATAAAATACTTAGGAATATATCTACCTAAAGAAACAAAAGACCTATATATAGAAAACTATAAAACACTGGTGAAAGAAATCAAAGAGGACACAAATAGATGGAGAAATATACCGTGTTCATGGATCAAAAGAATCAATATAGTGAAAATGAGTATACTACCCAAAGCAATCTATAGATTCAGTGCAATCCCTATCAAGCTACCAACGGTATTTTTCAGAGAACTAGAACAAATAATTTCACAATTTGTATGAAATACAAAAACCTCGAATAGCCAAAGCAATCTTGAGAAAGAAGAATGGAACTGGAGGAATCAACCTGCCTGACTTCAGTCTCTACTACAAAGCCACAGTCATCAAGACAGTATGGTACTGGCACAAAGACAGAAATATAGATCAATGGCACAAAATAGAAAGCCCAGAGATAAATCCATGTGCCTATGGACACCTTATCTTTGACAAAGGAGGCAAGAATATACAGTGGAGAAAAGACAATCTCTTTTAACAAGTGGTGCTGGGAAAACTAGTCAACCACTTGTAAAAGAATGAAATTAGAACACTTTCTAACACCATACACAAAAATAAACTCAAAATGGATTAAAGATCTAAATGTAAGACCAGAAACTCCTAGAGGAAAACATAGGCAAAACACTCTCCAACATAAATCACAGCAGGATCCTCTATGACCCACCTCCCAGAATATTGGAAAATAAAAGCAAAAATAAATGGGACCTAATTAAACTTAAAAGCTTCTGCACAACAAAGGAAACTATAAGAAGGTGAAAAGACAGCCTTTGGAATGGGAGAAAATAATAACAAGTGAAGCAATGAACAAAGAATTAATCTCAAAAATATACAAGCAACTCCTGCAGCTCAATTCCAGGAAAATAAATGACCCAATCAAAAAGTGGGCCAAAGAACTAACAGACATTTGGAGACATTTCTCCAAAGAAACAGACATTTCTCCAAAGAAGACATACAGATGGCTAACAAACACATGAAAAGATGCTCAACATCACTCATTATCAGAGAAATGCAAATCAAAACCACAATGAGGTACCATTTCATGCCAGTCAGAATGGCTGCGATCCAAAAGTCTACAAGCAATAAATGCTGGAGAGGGTGTGGAGAAAAGGGAACCCTCTTACACTGTTGGTGGGAATGCAAACTAGTACAGCCACTATGGAGAACAGTGTGGAGATTCCTTAAAAAACTGGAAATAGAACTGCCGTATGACCCAGCAACCCCACTGCTGGGCATACACACCAAGGAAACCAGAATTGAAAGAGACACTTGTACCCCAATGTTCATCGCAGCACTGTTTATAATAGCCAGGACATGGAAGCAACCTAGATGTCCATCAGCAGATGAATGGATAAGAAAGCTGTGGTACATATATACAGTGGAGTATTACTCAGCCATTAAAAAGAATACATTTGAGTCAGTTCTAATAAGGTGGATGAAACTGGAGCCTATTATACAGAGTGAAGTAAGCCAGAAAGAAAAACACCAATACAGTATACTAACACATATATATGGAATTTAGAAAGATGGTAACAATAACCCTGTATGTGAGACAGCAAAAGAGACACAGATGTAAAGAACAGTCTTTTGGACTCTGTGGGAGAGGGCAAGGGCAGGATGATATGGGAGAATGGATTGAAACATGTAAATTATCACATGTGAAATGAATCACCAGTCCAGGTTCAATGCATGAGACAGGGTGCTCAGAGCTGGTGCACTGGGATGACCCAGAGGGATGGGATGGGGAGGGAGGTGGGAGGGGGCTTCAGGATGGGGAACACATATACACCTGTAGCGGATTCATGTCAATGTATGGCAAAACCAATACAATATTGTAAAGTTAAAAAATTAATTAATTAAAGAAAACTAGAATTGTAAAATAATATGGCTCAAAATCATCACCCCCATCTGCCAAACGCCATTCGCGCCAGGATGGCACAGTTTTCTACTTTTTCTGGTGCTGTTTCCAGAGTCCAGAATCCTGAAGAGGGAAGACCCAGTGATATACAGATGCCCGCCTCCGATCACTTGGGCCAAACTCACCGGGTGCCCTCTTACAGCTTGGGTCCGCATAACTGCAGGGCTGGACTTAGAGGCCAGGCGGGGCAGCCACTGTTTCACAGATGGAGACATTTATGCAGAGCGTGTGCCATTCTTTCCCGGCATCAGACAGCAAGCTTGCCGAATAGCTGAGACAATACCTAGGTGTCCAGACTCCCCGTCCAGAGAGCTAGCCAGCCCCACAGAGGAATACGTGATGCCGCCGATTCCCCTTCTGTCTCTCCTTAAGCCTTTCAACCCTTTTCTAGGTTTTTACTGGGTGTCTTCTGTGTGCCCAATACTTTATAAAGTATGGTCCCTGCCCATAAAGAGCTTTCCATGTAAGATGCATATGTACATGTGTGGGTTTGTGTGTGTAATAACACACAGTATTAACACACACGTGTGTGTGTATATATATTTATATATTTTATATATATATTTATATTTATATATATGCTGTGCTTAGTTGCTTAGTCATGTGCGACTCTTTGCAACCTCATGGACTGTAGCCCACCAGGTTCCTCTGTCCATGGGAATTCTCCAGGCAAGAATACTTGAGTGGGTTGCCATGCCCTCCTCCAGGGGATTTTCCCAACCCAGGGATCCAACCTAGGGATCAAACCCAGGTTTCCCGTGTTGCAGGCAGATTCTTTTCCATCTGAGCCACCGGGGAAGCCCAAGAATACTGGGGTGGGTAGCCTATCCCTTCTCCACAGAATCTTCCCAACCCAGGAATCAAACGGGTCTCCTGCATAGAAGGTGGATTCTTTACCAGCTGAGCAAGCAGGGCAGCCCCATGTAGATGTATATGCATACACACATTTGTATATATATATATTGATACAACAAAATATGGTTGAAAATAATTTCCATATGAGTAATAACATGTGTTTTCAGAATAAGCAAATACCTTTAACTGTGTGTGATAAACCCAGATAGGCAGATGCTGATCATTAGGTGCTAGGAATTATTTTTCTAGGAAAAAGTGGGAAGGATGCTAGAAAGATTCAGGAACTATCACCTTAGCCTATTTGACTGGAGTGTATCCTTTTGGTGGCTTAGAGAAGTAGAAACACCTAGAAAAGTAGATTGAGATCAAATCACAATGAGTCTAAAAGGTCAGAATAAGGACTTTGAATTGTAAGGGTCTGATGATATATTAAGAGTCAGGTGACTTTAAGGGTTCAGTCAAAAGCGACTTGAAGGTAGTAGGAAGAAGACCAAGGTTGGAAGAGGCAGGGAAATTATTTTGGACCTGGTGGCCTAAAACTGTGCCCATGGGCAGCACGAAACTTTCTTGCAGAATGAAACATGAGCAGCTGGAACAATATAAGACTGGTGAGGCGTCAGAGTTAGAGATCGGAGAATCGTCTACAGCAAGGGTTCCCAACCTCTGGGGTCTAATGCCTGGTGATCTGAAGTGGAGCTGATGTAATAATAATAGAAATAGAGTGCACAATGAGTGTAATTCACTTGAATCATCCCCAAACCATCCCCTACCCTCACCCCAGTCCATGGAAAAATTGTCTTCCACAAAACCAGTCCCTGGTGCCAAAAAGATTGGGGACCGCTGGTCTACAGTGATGTGATTGTCCAGGAAGAAAATACAGTCAGGCGAGATAGGAGAGCTATAGGGAGCAGCCACCTCTTGAGTTACTATTTCCCTAACCTCTTAGCCTATCTTGATCACACAGAATCACCCTGTACTGTTGCCCGCTCCCCCATAATTTACTCCCTCTGGATCCATGCCAGTGACTGCAGCAGGGCAGCCCCTTGCCCACCAGCTGCAAGTTTAGCTTTGTGAACTTACTCACATCCCACCCTCCACACCATGAACACTGACCTTTGCATTTCCTCCCAACAACTCCGTGCATGTGCCTGCTTCCACGCCTTCGTTTAATGTTGCCCTGGATAATCTGCCTTCCTCTTTCTCTCCTGCTTATCCCAATCTTACCATCCTTTGCAGTTCTCCTTGGATCTTTTCTCCCACCCTGAACACAGTGAGCGAGCCTTAGGCAAGTCATCTCACCTCCCCACGGATGAGGCTCTTAGATCCTGTACGTGCCGTTTTGCTTTTATCTTAGGAATGTGGGATGGCACACACAGCTGTCTTTTTAAAAGTCAGCATCTCGAGGTAAGCCACAAACCAGTGGAGTGATGATCTTAGTCGTAGTGATGGCACTCATGTTTGCCCTCCTTTTGAGGGACAGAAACATCACCCTGTCTACAGAGTAGGTAAATTTGATATTCTTTAACTCAGAACTGGGTGGACAAGCTTTATACGTGATTGATAGCATTATTTAACAGTAGAAAGGCTTGTAGACGTCTAGAAAAGCTTAGAAATGGCTCTTGCTTGGTGAATAATGTGTTTTCCGTGTTTCTTTTGTCTCAACTAGGTATTCTGTCGTCGGTTTTATTGACAAAAACAAAGACACTTTATTTCAAGATTTCAAGCGCCTCATGTATAACAGGTAGGATTAAAATTTTATTAATCTTTATATTTAGCTTGCTGACACATATGTTACATAATATGTATGCACATCATTATTTCTATGTGACAGTTTTAAGAGTTTTCTGGCAATTTGTATACTTCTGTTTGATCATATTTAGTGAGTGAAATCATCTGTTACTTTATGATGATAAAATCTGTAACCTTAGGGCAGGGATGGAGGAGCCTGTGTAGTCCATGGGGTTGCTAAGAGTCGGACACAACTGAACAACTTCACTTTCACTTTTCACTTTCATGCATTGGAGAAGGAAATGGCAACCCACTCCAGTGTTCTCGCCTGGAGAATCCCAGGGACGAGGGAGCCTGGTGGGCTGCCGTCTATGGGGTCGCACAGAGTTGGACACGACTGAAGTGTCTTAGCTTAGCTTAGCTTAGGGCAGGGACCCTGTTACTAATAACAGTGTTCCTCGATTTCCCTTGGGTTTCCTCAGTTTCTCTCTTTACTGTTGCCATTCTTCTTAGCAGTCCCCAAGCCAGGTCAGTGGTGATGGGAGGGTGTCAGGTAAGCTCTGGACCAGCCGAAAGCTTTACACACTCTGATTCCCACTACAGTGTCTTTGCCTCCAGCCGTGGGACCACCCTAATAACAGAGTGGCTCTCACGTCTGTGGTGATCAGTGCAGAGTGGATAGAATCTTCTCACAACCCAAGAAAACGTGAAAAAGTCATGGAGAAATAAAATCAAGCAAAGGACAGCAAGTTCACATCTGGTACAGATACTTTGGAAAGAAGGCTCATGAAGAAGAGACGCTTCCTAGCCAGCTGCTTCTTTTGGTTCAAGTGTCATCGCTCATGTATTAAGTCAGCTCAGCCCACTGGCCAGTAGGTCATCAAAGATACATGGAGCACCTCTGAGCCACACATTCCCCTGTGCTCTTGGGGTTCAGCTGTTGAAAAAACTTGGACAAAGTCCCTGCCCTCCTGAAGTCTTTTATTCTAGTGGAGATGACAGTTAATGATAAAAGATGGAACTTTAAGCTAGTGTCGAGTGCTATGAAGAAAAACAAAGTTAGGTGAGAGATTGCGGGTATAGACCAAGAAGGGCCATGGAGGTGTTACAGGTAGTGTGGTAGGAAAAGGCTCCTTAAAAGAAGGGTCATTTGAACTGAGCCCAGAGTGAATTGTGGGTGCAAACCATGAGTATGGGGGACAGCATTCAAAGAGAGAGAGAGACTAGCTCACCAAGATGCTAAAGTGGAAACAAGCATGGATGTGTTGACTGCAGGAAGGTCAGTGTGGCTAAAATCAGTGAGGGGAGGGGAGAACAATCAGGAACGACTGCATAGAGGTCCACAGGCCCAGCTCATAAAGAGTCCATGAGCCAGGTACAATAGGAAGCCATTGGAATGGATGATATGATGTCTGTTCTAAAGAAATCACTGGAACCGCTGTGTAAAACCCAGATTGTGAAGGGCGGGAGTAAACCTGGGGAGACCAGATAGGAGGCTGGTTTAGTGATCCAGGCTGAGACGTGGATGGTGGTGACAGAAATGGAAAATGGTCCACGTGAGTGATATTTTGAAAGTAGAACAAAGATTTGCTGATGGATAGAATGTGTGATGGGAAAAAAAAAAAAAACAGAAGTCAAAGACGAGGGGGACGGGATGCCTGGTTGTGGGAAAGACAGAGGAGGTGCTCATTTTTGGGGGAAATAAAGAGTACCGCTTCGAATATGTTTTGTGGGAGGTGTGTCCTGGACATCCATCCAAATAGGCAATTGTATGCATGCATCTGAAACTCAAGAGTAAAGGCGGGAACAGAGAAATAAATTCATGGTCGTCCATCTGTTGATGGTACTAAAAGCCATAGTCCTGGTTGAGATTATCTAGGGTGAGCATAGACAAAAAATAAAAGAGAGAAGAGATTGAAGGATGAGTCCCTGAGACACTCCACCATTTTGAGTCAAGCAGGGAAGGAGGGACTAGCAAAGGAAGCGGAGAGCATGCCTGTGAGTAAGGAAGGAAGCCAGGAATCCGGTGTCAGGGTGGCCAGGCCAAGTAAAAATGATCAACTGTGCCAAACACTATCAAGAGCAGAGTAACGTGAGGAACAAGATTCACCACTGGATTTGCTAACATGAAGGTCAATGGAACCCTGACAACACTGACTTTAGCAGCGTCATGAAGACAGATGTCTGACGGAAGTGGGTCAAGAGAATACAGAAAATGAGAATGAGGAGACGGTGGGTTTCAACCGTTTTTTCCAAAAGGTTTTGCTATAAAGTGGTTCGACTGTGTGGATGAAGCCTCCAGGAGCAGAGATAGAGCCATCAACACTAGAAAGGCACAGAGGCGTGGGGGTCTGAGAGGGAACCCATGTAAGAACCAATCTGGGGAGGAGACACTTTCAGAGAGGAGTTTCAATAAGTGGTTTATCAGGTACGATGCACTCATTTTGAGGGAGAAACCAAAGAGTCTGGCATTGCTCTGTATAAAAAATGTCAAAAAGTCAAATTGGAAAAACGGCCTCAGTCGTCCAGGGGCAAAGTCAGGGCGTGTTGCCCAGAGGAGGCAGTCCGGCTGTGCTCCAGGAGGCTGCACAGGATGGCATTCATTGTCTGCGTGCGTGCGAAGTCGCTTTAGTCGTGTCCGACTCTTTGCGACCCTATGGGCTTCAGCCCGCCAGGCTCCTCTGTCCGTGGGATTTTCCAGGCAAGAGTACTGGGGTGGGTTTTTGTGCCCCTCTCCGAAGGATCTTCAGGACGCCAGAGATTGAACGTCTTCCGCATCGGCAGGCAGGTTGTTTACCACTAGCCCCACCCGGGAAGCCGAGGTTCAGCTCACCGAGAGCAGCGCCACCTTCTGGCGGTGGATTCTGGTAACCCCAGCTCACAGGACTAATGCAGAAACAGAACAGTGAGTGGGCTTATTTCCAGCAATCAGGCAGTCGTAAGGGTCTTGCGGTATGAAACACTTGCATTGGTTTACCAGGCTCTTCTTTCCTATTGGAAACCTGTCTGGGAAATTAAATAGAACTCTGGTTTATTAATTTACAGTGAAAAATATTATCCAAAGGATGCTTAGTTGCTTGGTAAGCCTGGAATCAGAACAAAGGAACTCAGATAAGTAATTGAAGACATTTCACAGCAGGGATGGTCTTGCCAAAGGTATAAAAACATAAACAGTTGCAGCTTATTGTATATATTGCCATAGTAGGAAAGGTCTTGCTAGTGGGATGCAAAGTCTTGAAATCATCTTGATTAAAACTATCCTCTTAGTATTTAAATGGGCTGCCTTTGCCTCTGGATACTTTTTGATACTTCCATGGCTAAATGACCTCCGTAAGTTTTAATCCTTTCTTTATATCTGTTTAAAGAGTGATCCTTGGATCTCTAGTTCTGGAGCGTATACATGCATGTATGCTTGCTCATGTGTGTGTAAAGGGAAGGACACAGGAAGCAGACAGGTGGCATGCCAGGTGCACGGGCCACTCTTTCCCTCTCTCTCATTAGCCAGCTAAGTTCTGCCTTCTCTGTTACACATACTGAGTTTCTGGATAAATAAGCTTCCCCTTTAAGGAAAAAGCTCTTTTAAATATTTGAAAATTATGTTGACTTACCAACCTCAAAGTTCTTTCTCTTTAAAAACAATTGAACTTGTCTATTTTGATTCATTACACATCAATTCTACTGTTTGATGATATAATAATAATAATAGGGACTTTCCTGGTGGCCCAGTGGCTAAGAATCCCTGCTCCCAATGCAGGAGGCCCAGTATGTTCCCTGGTCAGGGAACTAGATTCCACATGCTACAACAAAGAGCTGGCACAGCCAAATAAAGAAATAATAATAAACATCTTATTTCCTTCATTTCCAACTTTCACGCCACCCTTCATTCATTAGGTAGTGTCTAAACAAGGCCAAAAGTGAGCAGAGTGGAACTGGGGATAGAAACTGTATAGACCCAAAGACAGTGACTTTCTGTCTTTGACATGCATCAGGATTTTCAAAGTGCACACACTCTACTTTCTGGAAATTCTGTTAATATTCCTTTGATGTTAGAAAGGCATTCAGGCACGATGGGCACCAAAAACTGAGAACCATTGCCTCAAGTTCTCTCTCTGCTAAAGATTGGAATAGTAAAGTTAAGGGAAAGCAATATACATTTATGTGGTCGTTTTTATTGACATGTTATCTTTGGAAAGTTATGGAATAGGACTAGAATGTAGTAAAACTGGGTCCATGAACCACAGATCATGCATTATTTTATAGCCACATTTGATGGCAGTTGGCACGGCTTGCTGGCAACGGTCAGGGTCAGGAATATTTCTCTGCCTTCATTCACAGCCTAGCCAGTCTTCACCTCACTGTTTATCTTCTTCGCTCTTGTCCATTCTGGCAGTTTGCTACTAATGTTTAGAACCTCTATGTATAGAGATTTACTAGATGTTTGGGGAACCAACTCAGTTTTCTCAATTTTATGCCAGGGAAAGAAAAGTGGGCAAAATGATGACAGCAGTAAACACAATTAGCAGAAAAGATCCATGTTAAGTTTTCCTGTTCTCAGCCCCCAATTAAGAAAGAAAAAAGTCTGACAAGAGAAGTTTTCAGAAAACAAGCAACATTTCGAATTCCAATTACTTTAAAATCAAAAGCACCGAGTGTTCTGTTTCAGGTATACAGCAAAGTGAATCAGTTATATATATATATACATATCTGCTCTTTTTTAGACTTTTTTTCCCTTATAGATCATTACAGAGCGCTGAATAGAGTTTCCTGTGCTATACACAGTAGGTCCTTGTTAGTTATCTATGTTATAGGTAGTAGTGTGTGAATGTCAATCCCAACATAACATTGTAAGTCAACTATACTCCAATAAAAAGTTATTTTTAAAAAATCAAAAGCACTCAAATGAAACAGGGAGAAAATCAGAGCCGAGACCACCATACATGTTTATAAAAAGATCTCCACAGAGCCAAGTAAGGAATATATCACTTTTAGCCTGAAAACTGGCCTGAAGTTTAAGAATTGGATTGCAGCCATCTTAGTGTCACATCAATAAAATATTGGAGCTACCAGCACTACCTATAAATGTGATCATAATTCAACTGCAGTAAAGGGATTTATGAGAAGACGATGTAAAAGTGGTTATTTTCTGTTCCTGTCTGTATTTTTTGAGAGACCTGGCTTTTTGTGATGTATACTGTATGCATGTTTGGGTCAATTAAAAGCTGCTCTCTTGAGACGCAGAGCGAGCAGACATGTGGGCCCATCAGGGGAAGGAGAAGGTGGAATGAATGGACAGAGTGCACTGACATACACTACCGTGTGTATGAAATAGCTGGCTGGCGGGAAGCTGCTGCATGACACAGCAGGCTCAGCTTGGAGCTCTGCGATGACCAAGAGGGGTGCGATGGGGCTGGGGTGGAAGGGAAGTGTAAGAGGGGGGGATATCTGTATACATAGAGCTGATTCACTTTGTTGTACAGCAGAAACTAACACATTATTGTAAAACAATTATACTCCAGTTTTTTGAAAAATGCTTTCCCTTTCCTGATTTCTGACATGACCTTGAAGATCATTTTCCTGTTTGTGATGTGTTCTCATTCTTGTAACAATCACCAAAACCATCTGATTTTAGGTATATGGTATAGAGCTGTGTAAACCATCAGAATATCCTACGTAATAGTAACAACGCAATCATTTAAAGAAATTTAAAGAACTTTTTGAAGGTGGCGTGGTTTAGACACATGTTCTCATTTTGTGGTGTGGTATCTGCCATTATACTCTCAGCCTGATTTTCTAGGTGGAGTCATTCTTTCAATCGGGCCTAGTGAGTTGCGTCTGCAGTGCAATTGTGGCCCCCAGGATACAGTTCAGCAGGGATGCTTAGCAATTCTTAATCCACTTATTTGAATGTAGCGTTCAAGCCACTCTTTCTGTGCTTCTCAGTTCAAATCCTGTGCTGAAGAATATGTGGCCTGAAGGCAAACTGAGCATTACAGAGGTGACCAAGAGACCACTGACCGCTGCCACCTTATTTAAGAATTCTATGATTGCTTTGGTAGACAACCTTGCATCAAAGGTAATTACTTTCATTTTAAAATACCTGTTTTATTTCATGGATTCCCTCTTGACATATGTTAATGAGAAAGGTATGTATAGTATTTGCTTTTTAGGTAACTATAGTAAATCAAATTGAAGAACATGTATTTTAAATGAATGTTGTAGTAATTCTTATTACTGTTTTGTTTGTTTTTTAACATGGCTTGGTGAAACAGTTGTTTGTGTCCCAGATGAATAATCTTCTTAAATTTAGGCCTTTTATATTGTTGTCATCAACGGGAAAGTCTTAATGTGGTCTTAAAAAAATAAAAACAGTATACTACAGGTATAGTATGTGCCTGATAAAAGAAATTTTAGCCCTGTGCTGAAGACAAGGCCTGGCTTTAAAAAAAAAATCTTGAGTTAAATTGTCACGTACAATCCTTATGTTGTATCTGAATACAAATTAAAGATAGAGCTTTAAGAGGAAGTTTAGTATTTAAGTGTTGCCCTTAGGCTGTTTTAATAGTTGAAATAAAAAGATGTACTATGGGCAGTCGTTTCTGCTTTTTATTGTTCCTTTGAGGCCTCATACTGTTTGATAACTTTAGTCTGAGGTTTTTTTCCCCTTGAAGAACAAATTTCTACTCTTAACTGCTGCTGTTGACGAGTTTGATAAATTAGGCAGCATTCTGGGGCTCATTATTTTTAGTTCCTTCATTTTTATCTTTCTCTCCTGGTGTTTTTCCAGTGTATTTTTTCTTCTTCATTTTTATCTTTTTTTTTTTTGAATCAACTTCCTCTCTGAAAATTTAAATCTATATTATTTTTGGTTACTTCACTGTGGATGAATTAGGCAAATGCCATAAGAATACATCTCTCCAGTAGCTTTCTGTTCTTTTTGTCAGGATTCTTTGGCCTCAGGTGACAACAAATAAGAACAGTGTGTTGGCTTGTATAATCAAACCTCCAGAAAGGCAGAGAGGGTTAAGGCTACCAGAGCTGTAGACTTGAATACCCTTAAGACCCCTCCTCTTGTCCCTCAGCTTTTCTCTGCAAGTCAGCTTCAACCCGCGTCATCCAGCAAGGAAAGCGAACCTAGAAAAAAGGCGTGGGACATGAGAAAGAGAGTCGCACGCAGAATTTTATAGAATGTACTTTATAAAACACATTCATTGTAATATATTGTTTGTAAAATATGTTCAAGTTAATTAGAAAAGAATCATTTTTATTTTCACTATTTGGTAGTTAAATGTTCATTTTTTAACATTTATTTATTTGTGGCTGTGCTGGGTCTTTATTGCAGCATGCAGATGCTCTTCGTTGTGGCATGCAGGTTTTCTCTAGTTGCAGCACAGAGGGGCTTCTCTTGTTATGGAGCCACAGGCTCTGGGGCACATGGGCTCAGCAGGTGCAGCTCATGGGCTCTAGAGCGCAGGCTCAGTAGTCACAGTGCATAGGCTTTGTTGCCCTGTAGCATATGGGATCTGAGTTCCTGGACCGCGTATCAAACCCATGTCCCCTGCACTGGAAGCTAGACTCCTAAGCATTGGACCACTAGGGAAGTCCCAATGTTACATTTTTTAAATAAAAATTCTAGGACCATTTATCATTTCTGTATGGAGAATTGCATTCAGCTGCTAAACAAATAAACCCCACCCACCCCCAAATTAGTGGATTAAACAGAGAGACATTTATTTCTCTCTGTGGAAATGAAGTACGGAAGAAGGTATCCCAGCACTGGCATAGCAGCTCTAAGGTTGTTAGAGACCCAGGTTCCTTCTGTCTTTCTGCTCTACTGTCTTAATGCTTGGCATCCATCCTCCTGGTCCAAGATGGCAGCTGGAGCTTCTTCCTTTTAAAGAGACTTCCTGGAAGCCTCATACAGTACTTTAGCTCCATCTCATTTGATGTGCTTAGTTGCCAGGGAAGCTGGGAAGTGCCTTTCATTTTGGTTAGCATTGCTCCCAGCTAGAAGTAAGTATTCTGTTTCAAAGTGGGAAAAAAGTACTGTATATGAGGTAGGCAGCTAGCCTAGCAGTCTCTGCTAGAGCTCCCCAATCTCTGTGTGTGTAGAGGTAGGGAATGAGAGAGGGAGCAGGGACAAGCAAAAGAATAGAGACAACCCGTCAGTCCAGAAAGCCAGTAAACCACAAAATTCATGTGACTCACGCTATTGCAGTGTTCATGTTACTGCCGTGGCCTGGAACTTAACCTGCAATAACACCAAGGTTTTGCCGTGTTCATAGGAGTTATTATAGCTAATTAATACTCTGCAGAAAGATTAAGAACAAAAAGGTAGATAAAGACATATCAAGCCCCCTCCCCCAAGAAAACTGGTGAAGGCAATATTAATGTGAGAGAACATAAAATTTAAGGGGGAAATCTATTAAATACAGATAGACTAGTAATAATAAAAAGAAAATACTCAATAAAGCCATTTTGAACTAGGTACCTAACAATACAGCCGTGATGGTATTTAAATTCTAAAAAGCAAAAAAAAAAAGACGACGACGACCCTGAAAAATGTAAAAGGCAAAAAAGGCAAAATTGACAAGTTCACAATTCTAGAGGGAGATTTTAAACCAACTCTACCAAAAACTGATAGATCAAGCAAAAACCTTAGCAAGAGTGCAGAAGCTTTGAAAACCAAATTTAAACTTTAATCAAATGATCTCTGTACCCAGGGGATAGGAAGTACATATTCCTTTCAAGTATACATAGAACATTTTTAAGAAATGACCATAAGCTAGAGCACAAAGGAAGTCTCACCTGTTTTAACAAATATATATACAGATGTATTCTCCATCCTCACAAGTAAAATAAAAACCAGCATTTAAAAAGGTTTTTTTTTTAAATATGCTTGGGAACTTTAAAAAAGTGTTCTCCTAAATAACTCACAGGTTGAAGAAGAAATCTCAATGGAAACTACAAAATATGTGAAACTGCATGACAAAGAATTTATCAGAATCAGTAGAATACTCCTAAAGTGGCCCACTTGTTATGCCTTTGTTAAAAACAAACAAACAAAGAAAAAGAAGACCAAAAGTAAATGAGATAAGATACAGTTCAAGAAGTCAGTAAAGGGAATCCAAGGAAAATCTAAAGAAAGTGAGAAAATAATTTTTAAATAGCAAAAACTAAAAGTAATAGATCAAAAAATTAATTAGACCTTTTAAAAATTGATTTTAAAAAGAGAGAACAATATTCAGAATGAAAAAAGGTTACAGCCTCTATATTACAGAGATTTTTTTAAAGCATCAGAGTATCACAAACAGCTGTATGCCAATGAATCCTCAAAATTAGTTTTCTAATAATAGAATGTGTGTGCGTGCTCAGTTGTGTCCTACTCTTTGCAGCCTCATATACTGTAGCCTGCCAGGCTCCTCTGCCCATAGAATTTTCTAGGCAAGAATACTGGGGTGGGGTGCCATTTCCAACTCCAAGGGATCTTCCCAACTCAGGGATTGAACCTGAATCTCTTGTGTCTCCTGCATCGGCAGGAGGATTCTTTACTAGCACCACCTGGGAAGCACTAGTTTTCTAGAATAATGTTATCAAAATTAACTCAAGAAGAAATAGAAAACCTGAATAAATCAGTAACCTTAGAGATTCTGAATCACTAATCAGAAGTCTGCCTTCTTCCAACTCTGCCAAGAACTTCAGGCCCAGATGGTTTTATAGATAAGTTTTATAAATCCTTCAAGGAGCCAGTAATTCCTATCATACATACATGGTTTTGGAGGATGGGAAGAAGAGAAGCCACTACCCGATGTATTTTATGAGATTACTATTACCTTAGTACAAGGTTAACATTTAAAAAATGAAATTAGAGGTGAGTTTCACCTAGGAACATAAACATGAAGATTTTTAAAATACATGTGAGTAATGCATTTGATGGGAGAAGGCAATGGCACCCCACTCCAGTACTCTTGCCTGGAAAATCCCATGGATGGAGGAGCCTGGTAGGCTGCAGTCCATGGGGTCGCTAAGAGTCGGACACGACTGAGCGACTTCACTTTCACTTTTCACTTTCATGCATTGGAGAAGGAAATGGCAACCCACTCCAGTGTTCTTGCCTGGAGAATCCCAGGGACAGGGGAGCCTGGTGGGCTGCCGTCTATGGGGTCGCACAGAATCGGACACGACTGAAGCGACTTAGCAGCAGCAGCAGCAATGCATTTGATGGCAATAGGGTGAACAAAGCGGCCTTTAAAACCAACTGAAAACAACCAGAAAGTTAGGTAAATTATAAAAAACCAACTTCCTTAATACAGTCATGAACTAACAAGCAAGCAAGGAATATGTAGGCCAGGTGCTGAGTGAAGGCAGAAATTAACTGAGTGAAGGGCAAGTGAGGAGAGTACCATGCTACCTTCACCCTGTGGGCAATTGTTGAAATGGTACCTTTGAGTGTGGGTACCTTTGAGTATGGGTGTCCAAGACTGGGTCCTTGAAGGGAAGCCCAGGGCCTGCTCAGAGTAGGGGATTACAAACCACATGCACACTCACACATATGTATACACCAGCTGCACAAAGCTAGGTCTCTAGAGGATTGCCTCTACTAAGAGCTAGCTCCGGAAATAATCTCTCACTGTCGGAAAGGAAAACTGCCTTGGAGTTTGGCACTGAGCCAAGTGGGGTGAGTGAACCTCCTTTGAGAATCAATAATCATAAGCCGGCTTTGATGAGATTTGCAGTCCAAACTCATACCTAGGTGGCCTAAAAAGGCTGAAGCCAACAATTTAAAGTGGTCCATCCAGGTCTGGTATTGCCCCTGGGCATCTGATGAGAGCGGAGAGGAAACCACCTTCATACCAGACCTTAAAGAAATAGAACTTCCACAGATGGTATTCTAAGGAAAATAAGCAGTTCATAGTAAAGGATCACCACACATATAAAGAAGCAAGACAGGACACAAGGGAGGTGAGACTAAAGAACAGACTCATGAGGATGTCTTATACTGAATTATCAGAAAGACTACCAGAATGCTTAATGTGTTTCAAGAAATGAAAGTCCTAAAAATACGAGAACTAGTCATTGAGATCATGTGACTAGGCAATTCATAGAAATAAAAGCTAAATAATTAAACTGTAAAACTCAGTGGATAGATTTAACATTGGTTAAGACAAAGCTGAAGAGAGAATAGGGAAATGAAAGACAGAATCAAAAAATTATCCAGAATTTCACTTAGTCCAAGAAATGAAACTTAAAAAAGACATATTAAGAAACGTGGAAGATTAATGAAAAGGTCTAATGTGCATCTAATCATGGAGAGGAGAGAATGGGCAGAGCGATATTTGAAGAAAAAGAAAAAGAATTTCCAGAATTATGAAAGAGACAGTCAGGAAGTCCAGTGTATCCCAAATTAGAAAAATTAAAAGAAATCTGCCCCCAATCCTCTAGTGAAACCCCAGAATATCAAAGACAAAGAAAATACCTTAAAAGCAGATTAGCTTTGAAGGCATAACAGGCCTAGAGAAAATAAATCAAAATTCTATACTGAGAGAATTTATTTTTCATGAACAACAAAGAATCTTTCTGAAAAAATAAAAACAGAGTTAGAACCACACTAAAGGAAATTCAGTGGGAACTTGAATAGAATTTATATCCTACTGTTGTGTGAAAATTATATAAATCTTGTTGTTCAGTTGCTCAGTTGTGTCCAACTCTTTGTGACCCCAGGGGCTGCAGCACGCCAGGCTTCCCTGTCCTGCACATCTCCCAGAGCCTGCTCAAACTCTTGTCCATTGAGTCAGTCCTCTGTCATCCCCTTCTCCTCCTGTCTTCAATCTTTCCCAGAATCAGGGTCTTTTTCAATGAGTTGGCTCTTCACATCGGTGGCCAAAGTACTGGAACTTCAGCATCAGTCTTTCCAGTGAATAATCATCAATAGGTTGATTTCCTTAAGGATTGACTGGTTTGATCTCCTTGCAGTCCAAGGGACTCTCAAGAATTTTCTCCAACACCACAGTTTGAAGGCATCAGTTCTTTGGTGCTCAACCTTCTTTATGGTGCAACTCTCACATCCATACAGGACTACTGGAAAAACCATAGTATAAATCTTAATTATGTAGAATTGGTTCATAATGCTTTTCAGGTCTAGTATGTTCTTCTACTACTCTGTACATTCATTCTATTAATTTCTGAGAGTTTGATATTGAAACTCCAACTGAAAATCTTAATTTATCTACTTAAAAAAATTGTAATATAAAGTGGAACTATATGTATGTAAATATATTTCCGTACATATATATGGAAATATATATGTAACTTTATTCTGTATTTTCCAAGTCTCCTATAAATGTGTTATCATAGTTTTATGATTTAAAAAATAAAATAGATAAAAAGCAAAGAAAAAGGAAATGCTAAAGGATATATATCAGGTAGGAGGATGTCTGATTACTAAATGAAAGTCTGAAATGCAAAATGAAGAGCAAAGAAATTAGTAAATATGTGGATGCATATAAATCAACTGACTCTATAAAATAATATTATATTGGATTTAAAATGCAGGTTAGAATTAAATAGCACAATAGCATATAAACTGGAAGGGTGAGTTATTATATTTCAAGTGTTTAAGGTCCTTGGTTGTTCAGGAAAAGGATAAATGTATTGATTAGCTTATAACTCTCATGAGTTATAAGTACATGTAAAATTTTCTAGTGTAGTCATTAAAAGAATAGAAATGAGTTTTTAACTTACAAGGTAGTAGATTGGGGTAGGGGAAGTCAGAATGAGAAAAGAATCATCAGTCCTAAAAAACATAGGAAAGAGGAGACAGAATAACATAGGAAAGCTGGGACAAATTAAGATGTTAGAGAAAAATCCAAATATATTAATAAGTACAGTGAATGTAAATGGTGCAAAACTGTCAAATCAGATTAAAGAAAAGGAATACAGACACATTAGAAAAAGCAGAGGAACCAGAGTTCAAATTGCCAACATCTGTTGGATCATAGAAAAAGCAAGAGAATTTCAGAAAAACATCTACCTCTTCATTGACTATGCTAGATCACAACAAACTGTGGAAAATTCTGAAAGAGATGGAATACCAGACCACCTTACCTGCCTCCTGAGAAACCTATATGCAGGTAAAGAAGCAACAGTTAGAACCATACATGCAACAGCAGACTGGTTCAAAATTGGGAAAAGAGTACATCAAGGCTATATATTGTCACCCTGCTTATTTAACTTATATGCAGAGGACATCATGTGAAATGCTGGGCTGAAGCTGGAATCAAGATTGCTGGGAGAAATCAGTAACCTCAGATACACAGATGACATCACTCTTATGGCAGAAGTGAAGAAGAACTAAAGAGCCTCTTGATGGAGGTGAATGAGGACAGTGAAAAAGTTGGCTTAAAACTCAACATTCAAAAAACTAAGATCATGGCATCCAGTCCCATCATTTTATGGCAAATAGATGGGAAAACAGTGACAGACTTTATTTTCTTGGGTTCCAGAATCACTGCAGATGTGACTATAGCCACAAAATTAAAAGATGCTTGCTCCTTGGAAGAAAAACTGTGACAAACCTAGACAGCATTATTAAAAAGCAGAGACATTACTTTGCCAACAAAGGTCCATATAGTCAAAGCTATGGTTTTTCCAGTAATCATGTATGGCTTTGAGAGTTGGACTATAAAGAAGGCTGAACACCAAAGAATTGATGCTTATGAGCTGTGGTGTTGGAGAAGACTCTTGAGAGTCTCTTGGACAACAAGGAGATCAAACAAGTCAATCCTAAGGGAAATCAATCCTGAGAAGGACTGATGCTGAAGCTGAAGCTCCAGTACTTTGGCTACCTGATGTGAAGAACTGACTCATTAGAAAAGACCCTGATGCTGGGAAAGATTGAAGGCAAAAGGAGAAGGGGATGACAGAGGATGAGATGGTTGGATGGCATCACTGACTCAATGGACAGGAGTTTGAGCAATCTCAGGGAGATGGTGAAGAACAGGGAAGCCTGGCGTGCTGCAGTCTATGGGGTCGCAAAGAGTCAGACACGACTGAGCGACTGAACAACAACAGATACATTGCCACTTATTAATGACATCTAATCCTAACAGAAAAGTTGAAAGTTTATGTTTTAAAAGATGTATCAGGCAAATTCTGACATTCTGAAATCACCTTAATCAAATTTCAGGACCTACAGGGGCTTAGTAGTGAGCTGTCTGCCTTCCCTGGAAGTGCCAACCTGTTTTCCATTCAGCTTATACCTCCCGAGTTTAACTCTTCAGGATTCCAGACCAGAGTGGAGTCCTGCGTCCGAGGACTCAGGCTCCAGCTTTCATCCCCCAAGCCCCTCAAGGCTGCCAGCAGCTGTGCTGAGCCTCATGGCTGCCTCTATAGATCGGCAGACAGTTGCCTCGAAAATGAAAGCAGACCTCAAGGCCAGCTTTATCCTCCCTGGACTTTAATCTTTGTCTCATCTTGGCTATGTTATTAGCTCTTCGTGCAATGAAGATTTCTCCCATCCCCCCATAATTTTGTATAGCACTTTTTTCCTAGTGACTTTCTCAGGAAGGTTGATAGGAATTGCCTAGTCCTTCATCACTGGAAGTGAAGGTCCCTAACTCCTGCTTTTTTGAGTTCACACGGTGGTTTTTTTAATTTAAAATTTTTTAATTATTCATGTATTTTATTGACATATAATTGACATATAACTATCCATTTTAGGTGTACAACATAATGACTTGACATTTGTATATTTTGCAAAATAATCACCACAATAAGTCTAATTAACATCTATACCATACATAAACTTTTTCTTGTGATAAGAACTTTTAAGACTCTCTCAGCAACTTTCAAATGTACAATATAGTATTATTAACTATAACGCATAGTATTTTTAAACACGTGTCTCATTGCCACCTAGATTATAAGTCTTTAGAATCTAAGGAATGACTTCTACTCATCTTCTCTCTCTCTTGATACCTCATGGGCTTCCCTGGTGGCTCAGCTGGTAAAGAATCCACCTGCAATGAGGAAGATCTGGGTTTGATCCCTGGCTTGGGAAGATCACCCAGAAAAAGAAATGGCTACCCACTCCAGTATTCTGGCCTGGAGAAATCCATGGACTGTACAGTCCATGAGGTCGCAAAGAGTCAGACACGACTGAGTGACTTTCACTGATACCTCATAAAGCACTCTGAACAGGTGGTCAGTAAATTATTAAAAGAACTTTAATTTGCCATTGGCTCTATTTGATACTGTTCAACACAGGCTAAGTAAATGAATATCTAAATCCAGGATCTTCTGGCTAATATATATACTGATTGGTATACTTGGGCAAGGGCTTCCCAGGTGGCACTAGTGGTAAAGAACCCTCCTGCCAATACAGGAGATGCAAGAGATGCAGGTTCGATCCCTGGGTCGGGAAGATCCCCTGGAGGAGGAAATGGCAACCTGCTCCAGTATTCTTGCCTGGAGAATCCCATGGACAGAGGAGCCTGGCAGGCTACAGTCCATAGAGTCTCAAAGAGTCGGACATGACTGAAGTGATTTAGCAAGCACGTCCTTTGTCAAAGGATGTTTTTCTCATAAAATATAGGGAGAAAAAGGTTTAAAAGTGCCAGATGATAAGATCACTATTAAGTTTTGTGACTTAACCTTAATAAGACGCTTGGAATTTGTCAAATTTAGGATTTCTTAGGTTGAGTCAGTCTGGATATTTATAAGGAGAGAGGAGGCGGCATTTATAAATTGAAACAGAATGCTGATGAAATATAGAGAAAGCATTTGCACTGGATTCCTTGTCTGAAGGTTTTTATATTACTAACCAGGATGAAATGGCATTCCCCACCCCTTAGTTGGGCGTGAGTGTTACCCCTTTCTGGGCATAATCAGTCAACACTGGTAAAATTCCATTCAACTGGTTTCTGTTTAGTAAAGTTATTTACATGACTCAAATGATACCTTATACTAAGATTGCCTTGCCCACATGATTGCATAAATTATTGAGTTCAAAATATTTTCTAATTCACACTGTAATTTTCTTTTTGACCCAAGGATAATTTAGAAGTTTATTTCTTAATTTGCAATCATCTTAAGATTCTCTAATTATCTTCTTTCTCTTGATTTCTAACTTAATCTCGTTTGATCAGAGGATATACTCTGTGTGATTTCAGCGCTTAGAGATGTAAGTTTTCTTTATGTATTAGAATTATTTGCACTTAATAGTCTGTACACAGTCTTTAGGTCAAGTTTGCTCATCATATTATTGTCCAGTGTTTCCGCCTTCTTACAATTACTTTGTTTTGTCAGTGCTGAAATGTGATAAAACCTACTGTAATTCTGAATTTGCCTGCTTCTTAATATGCCTTCCATTTTTGCTTTAAATATTTTGTGAATTTATTAAGCTTATTCAACTTAGAACTATTATATCTTCCTAGCATGTGAGTCATTTATCACTATGAAATCTTTATTTCTGTATTGATTTTTGCCTTAAAGTCACTTTTGCAGGAATAAAATAGTTAAAACTAGCTCTTGTTTAGACTAGGGTTTGCATGGTCTATCCTTAAAACTTTCAGTCTTTCCATGACTTTATGCTTCAGGTATGATTCATAAATAGCATACAGAGGTAGTTTTGGCTTTTTAATCCATTCTGACCATCTTTGAATAAATCATTTATTGCATTTACTCTCAACATAGCTACTGTATGTTGTTTACAAATTGACCATCTCCTTAGTGCTTTCTCTTTGTCTCGTCTCTATTTCTTTTTCTTCCCTTTCTAACCTTTTTGATTGATTACTGTGGGTGAAAGGTAAGCAAAATTCTATTCCTTCTGCCTGATAACCTCAGTTAAATTTCTAGCTCTGTTCCCCTGTTAAACGCATAATGTACATCAACCATATTACTAGGCAACATCACTTAAGGTAAAAATTACCCCTATTGATAAATTGCCCCTGCACTGGGAAAATGAGAAATGTCTGGTGGGAATGTCATACTCTTGGCTTCCTGAGTGTGGTGACTCATGTATTAGGCATGTCCCTTTCAAGGACCCTGGAAGCTGTATCTTTAGATTTGCTATAAGAGATATTGAATCCTATGGGGCGTGAGGCTTTTAAACCAAGGGCACTTCCTACATCTGTCTGATACGGACCTCATCTCGTTGTGCCTAAGCTATCACCTGACTGCTGTGTGGGCTGCCATATGACCTTGACACTGCCTGCTGGCAAGCCATGTTCTTGTCCTTCTGAGTAGACTCCTGCCAAGTGTGGGCTGTAAATCTTTTGAGTCAGAATGTTTAGTTAGACCTAAAGAGGCATCCTTTCCTTGTACCACCCCTCAACCACTAGTATGACAATGATATTTTATTACTACATTTATGGACTTTATTATTTTGGAAGATTTACACACTGTTTCAGTGGTTACTCAAATTATTACGGTGTCATTATTGATTATAAAAATCTAATATTATTTGGTGTTTTTACCTCCTTCCTGGACAATGCAAGGTCCATAAAACATCTTAATTCCATTTGTCTTCCTCCCAACTTATGTGCTGTTTTAGTCATGTACTTACAAATATTTATTTCATTTATGTATACATGTAAATATATACAATATGTTCGTATATAATTCTAAGTCTAAGATGATGACATCACCATCACCATTATTAATGCTAAGTACTGTTAATATCTGTTTAGATTTCCTCATTTATCCCTTCTTTTTTGACCTTCATCTTGGGCCATTTTTCCTCTGTTTGAATTTTCTCCTGTTGTATATGAGGCCTGATGTTGACAAATTCTCTGTTTTTGTTTACCTGGAAATAGTTTACGTGTTTTCCTTCTTGAAGAATAGTTTTGCTAGGGTGTAAAATTCTGCATTGGCAGCCTTTCAGCATTTCAAGCATAATATTCATTTGTCTTCCGTATTCCATAGTTTCTTTTGAGAAGTCAGCTATTAGACTCTTTGTTGCTCCTTTAGGTAATAAGTCTTTTTTCTTCTGGCTGCTCTTCTTTGGTTTTCAGAAGTCTTACTGATGTACCTAGGTGTAGACTTTTTTTTAATCTTGCTTGCAGTTTGTAGCACTTTTTCAGTTTGTTCCAGCTTGATTGATATTCATCTGTTTTGCCAAGTCTTTGACTATTAGCTCTTTAAATATTGCTTCTGTCCCTTCTGTCTCCTCTCCGTAGGACTCCAGTTAATTAAAGCATCTCACTGGATGTCTTCTATGCCTCTTAACCTCTCTTCTTTATTTTCTGTCTTTTTGTCTCTCCATGATCCATTCTGGGAAAATTCTTCTCACTTTCCTTCTAGTTTACTATTTTTTTCTTGAACTATTTCCAATGTACTCTTCTACTGGTCCACTGAGTTCTTAATTTCTACTATTGCATCTTTAAGTCCTTGGTCTTCTCTTTGGTTTGGTTCTTTTTTATAGTTCTGGTTCTTTAAAACATTCTTAATATTGCCTTTTGTCATCTTGAACATGCTAAATATAGTTGTTTTGATATTTCTATCTGCTAATCCCAACATCTGGACCCCTGCAGATCTTTTTATTTTGTATATTGTTTTGCTATTTCTAATTCATGTTATCTTGGCTTCTTGTATATCTGATTAACTTTTATCTTGTTCCAAACATTATATTTGCAAAACTATTTATGGAAGTAATTGGAGGCCCATTTTTGTATATAATCTTTGTCTAGATTTCTTTTGCTCCATTTAAGCATCTAAAAACACTGATATTCCAAAGAAACTATTCCAGTTTGAAGGACTGTAATGATTCAAAGCTGAATCGAGCACATCTATGTGCCAGAGCTGAGCCTAATATTTTATATTCTTCATTGCAATGCGTCTTTATCATAGCTTCTGACTCTTTCTATTAAATTACTTCTGTTACTTTTAATCATGTTTCTGTAAATACACAAAAACTTGATGTTTACTTGTCTCAATTATTTACACGCTAGTTTTATTCCACTTCTACTCTTCCTGATGAATCCTAAAACATAATAATACAAAAATGTAGCTGAATGCCTGAGAACTTCCAAGCTTAAATTGAAGAGAAAGGAAGAATTTTTCACAAGTCTGTGCCTGAGAAATTAGAGTCACAAAGCTTAATTTGACACAGTTAACACTAATTACATGTTAGTCATAGTGTCTTTTTAAAAAATTTTATTTATTTTTAATTGGAGGATAATTGCTTTACCGTATTGTGTTGGTTTCTGCCATACATCAGCATGAGTCAGCCATAGGTATACCTATGTCCCCTCCCTCCTGAACCTCCCTCCCACCTCCCTCCCCACCCCACCCCTCTAGGTTGTCACAGAGCACCAAGGTTTGAGCTCCCTGCATCATACAGCACATTCCCACTGGCTGTCTCTTTAACATATGGTGATGTGTGTGTTTCCATGCTCCTCTCTCAATTCATCCCACCCTCTCCTTCCCCTACTGTGTCCATAAGTCTGTTCTGTCTGTCTGCATCTCCACTGCTGCCCTGCAAAGAGGTTCATCAGTACCATCCTTCTAGATTCCATATATATGCATTGAAAGAAAGTGAAAGTGAAGTCGCTCAGTCCTGTCCGACTCTTTGCGACCCTGTGGATTGTAGCCCACCAGGCTCCTCCGTCCATGGGATTCTCCAGGCAAGAATACTGGAGTGGGTTGCCATTTCCTTCTCCAAGGGATCTTCCCGACCCAGGGATCAAACCCAGGTATCCCGCACTGGAGGCAGATGCTTTAACCTCTGAGCCACCAGGGAAATATATATGCATTAATATATGATATTTGTTTTTCTCTGACTTACTTTACTCTGTATTGTAGGCTCTAGGTTCATCCACCTCATTAGAACTGACTCAAATGCATTCCTTTTCATGTTAGTGTCTTTAGTCTGAGATTTTTCTCCACTGAAGCTTACCATTTGCCGGTTTATTTCTTTAGGAACCATATTATGTACGTTGCATCAAACCCAACGACATGAAATCCCCACAGATCTTTGATGATGAACGCTGCCGGCATCAAGTAGAGTATCTTGGACTCCTAGAAAACGTGAGGGTGCGTCGGGCAGGCTTTGCCTTCCGCCAGACCTACGAGAAGTTTCTTCACAGGTGAGAACAGATGAAACAGAGAAACCCGAGAGCACACTGAGACTTATGGAGCCCTCCCTATGTTAAGCAACGCATCTGCTCGTATCAGGCGGTCTAAATATTTGTTGAGTGAACAGAAGAGTTGAGGAAACTACAAATATGAAAGACGTTCCTAGAATTGGCAGGAGACCCCTTGAGTTTGTGGTTTATGGACCATGGGGAATAAATGGATTCCTCCTTGGGAAAATATAAGCATGTAGTATAAGAGAAAAAACAAGGATTTAGAGTCACAGGTGGGTTGGAATCCTGGCTATACCACACGTCTGTTGCATGACTTGGAGCTAGAAATTTAACTTCTTTGTTTCTGCATTTGCACAATGAGTATAGCAACGCTACCTTATAAGGCTTTTGTTGTGAGAATTAAATTAACCAAAGTGGAAAGCCTAGGTGCCTGGCACATAGTAGAAGTTCAGTTAATGCTGCTTATCATTACTGATATTAGTAACGATCATAATAAAAAGATACTAAGTAGATCATCATGGAAGCCCTAAAATTAGTCAACCTGATTGAATCCTGGCTTTGACCGGGATTTTTGACCTTGGGAAAATCATGTAACTTTCCAGTTGCCTCTGTTTCCTATGTGTAGAATGGAGAAAATTAATTTTTTAAATGGGAATAATAATAGTAATTACTTGATAAGGCTGCTGGGGCTGAAATGAGATAACATGTATAAAATAAACACCTAGAATGGGAACCCGGCATATAGTAATCACACGATATAAGGTGTCATTGCTATTATTATTTATTATTGGTAACAATAATACTAGCTGACACCTGAGACTTAAAAATACTGTTTTAAATCCCATCTTTTCATTTATTTTAAAATATTTATTCAACATTTCCTATTTTGTAGACTACAGATTTCACAAAAATATGAATGAATAAACACATAAAATATTGGTTGGTGAGGAGTCTCTAAGTAGATAGTAATGAATGTAAGGAGTCAGCCATACAAAGGTCAAAGAAAAAGAGCAGGTGAAGCAGAGGAAACAGTGGAGAAAAGTCTCCCTTGCAGAAATAAGTGTCTTGTTTTAGGTACCAAACATCATCCAGTATGGTTGGAGGATGCTGAGCAACAGGGCAGTGGTGTGGGTTGAGATCAGAGAGATGGACGGGGGCCAGATCATGTTGCATGTTGTCATCCAGACTAAACAGTTTAGATTTTGGCCAAGGGTGGTAGAAAACCATTGGTGGATTTTATGCAGGAAGCCACACAATCTTATGGATGTTTTAAGAGATCACTGTGGCTGCTGTGTGAATAGGAAGCAAGGAGACATTTAGAGATGCTATTGCAGGAATCCAGGAGAGGCAGCTCAGTGAGAGTGCCTTGAACAAGGAATTATTGTAGATCCAAGAGTAGTGGACTGATAGGTCCACTAGGATAGGTTTTGGGGGAAAGTAGACAAGACTTGCTAATGGATTGACTCAGTGAGAGAGGAGTAGAGAGGGATGAAGGGTAAAATGTAGATTTTTGCTTGAGCATCTGGATAAGCATGGTACCATTTTCTGAGATAAGAAAGATTGGGGAAGAGAAGTTTGAAGAGGGGGACACAGAACTAGGGCAAAGATGGAATCAAGATTTGTCTCTTGACTATGTTAGGTTTGAAATGGTTCTTTAGAACCTACCTGCCTAGGTAGAAATACTAAATAATCTACTAGACATATAAATCTGGAGTTCTGTGAAGACTTCCAGGCTGGAAATAGGAAGTTTGGGGTTACTGATACATAAGTAAGTAAGTAAGTAAGTAAGTGAAGTCGCTCAGTCGTGCCCAACTCTTTGCGACCCTGTGGACTGTAGCCCACCAGGCTCCTCCGTCCATGGGATTCTCCAGGTAAGAATACTGGAGTGGGTTGCCATTTCCTTCTCCAGGGGATCTTCCCAACCCAGGAATCGAACCCAAGTCTCCTGCATTGCAGGCAGACACTGTAACCTCTGAGCCACCAGGGAAGGTCTACTGATACATAGATTATATATAAAGTCTTGGGACCTGATAGAAAAGAAGAGAAGGCCCATGCCAACATTTAGGCTTGTGGTCTGACATGAAAGAACCAGCAAAGATAGGGGAAGAAGTGACCAATGAGAGAGAAGAAATATCAGAAGAGGGTTAGGTCACAGAAGCCAAGGGAAGATGGCATTTCAAGAAGAGAAGTACAATTATATTTAATATTACTATGCCATCCAGTAAGAGAAAAGCAGAAGCTTAACCATTAGACCAGGCAGCACAGAAGTCAGAGGAGAAAGAGCTGGTCAGAGCCCCATTTGAGCAGGATGGGAAGGTGAAGCAAGGAGTTGGATGTCCATGGACAACTCAAGGATGTGTGTTGTGAATGAGAACAGAGAAGAATGGAAGCAGCAGCCAGAGTGGAATGTGAAGGCAAGGAGACTCTAGAAAATGTTCAAAATGCAGGTGGCGATGATTCAGAACAGAGCGAGAAACCAGCCACGCAGAAGGGAGGGCGGTAACTGAAAGAATAACCTCCTTGAGAAGGCAAGGAGTGAAATCCCAGCACAAGTGGAAGGTTGGTCAGCTTTAGATGGGAGCAGGCCTCCTTCTCCCCTAGCAACAGGACGAAAGGCAGAGAATATGAAAACCAAGGCAGGAAGCCTCGAAGGCCGACTGATAGCACCAATGAAGATGCTCCTGTCTGATTGCTTCTATTTCTTCTTGAAGTATGAGGCAAGGTCGTGAGCCTGAGAGTGAGGATCAAGAGAGGTGGTGAGGGGGGTTGACAAGAAAACACAAATACTCATTTTAGAGAGCGGGAGAGCTTTCCCACTCTTTCCCAGTGGTTTTGCTACCAGGAAGACCTGAGCACCCATTTGAGGTTTGAGATTGTAAGTGTATAGTGAGACCCCACCCCCACCCCCCTCAGCATCAGCTTTTCTTCTCCACCAGTGTTCAGCTACTTGTGTGCAGAAGTGAAAGGGATTCAGGCTAATTGGAGACTCTTGGAATGAATAAAACATTATAGCAGAATAGCCTAGAAAAATGAGACAATTTTCTGCTGATCAGAAAGTCATGCTCAAAACTGATCATTTTCTTTATTGAGATCATGCTGTTCTTTAAATTTGGTTTTTCTTTTTTTTTTTTGAGGCTGTAGAGTAGGAATGTGTTCATTCTGTCTTGATTTCAGTGTCAGATGATGTTAATAGGAAGATTACTCATCCCTTGTCATTACTCAGCATTCTAGCAAGTACTCGATGGTAGTGTTTACTTTTGTGTTGTCACCTATGTAAGATCAGCAGAAGTCGAGTATTAGAAAGACAGGGTGGGAATGGGCAGCTATAGGATGGGGCTGAACTGAAAGAATTATTTATCTAAAATGTATATCTATCTAACTAAAAAATATCATGAGACAAAGAGGAAGCCATGGAGAGTAGTTGAAGTAAGAGAATAAGCAAGCTTGATTTGGCGGGGACAAGGAATTTTGCAAGTGCATATCCTTACTCACTTTTAGTCTGTTTCTGTACTTATTTTACTTTCAACTCAAGATGCTTGGTGTGTTTTTTTTGGCACAGAAGACATGCTACAAGGATTGGATTATGTTTTCTAATACTCATGTAAAAATAGAAAAGGTTAAAAAGAACCTATGAATTTCAGATATGATAGTCTTAGGAGTACAATCTTAAATCTCCCATTCCCACTCCAGAACATCCCCCAGTGATATAAAATATGTGTATTTAAAGCCAAGTAAAAAAATAAATAAAAATAAATAAATAAATAAAGCCAAGTAAAGGCACAGCTACACTATGAAATCAAAAGAGGGATGCTCAGTGAGCCTTAAAGATGTGAATCACTCCTAAATATGATAGGAGGCAGACATGTAGACCCAGAAGTATGCTGAGGTCACAGTTTTAAGGAAAGACTGCCTGGTGAGGCTTCAGCTGGCGTTCAGGAGACATCTCAGCTACAGTCTGGAGTTTATCCCAGCTGCAGCACTGAGAGGTTGCCGTAATGGCCAGGACAAATAACCACCTGGGCAACTGCAAGGGAGACATCATAGGTATATTGGCCAAGATTCAGGAAGCAAAAGTAGCCACCTTACAAGAGGCCAACAAAGGCCAAGTTGTACATGTAGGAAGAAGGATTCTAGGGTAGAAGATGAGATAACAATCAAACATCTGAGAAAGACCAGACCAATGAGAAAGAACCAATAAGCTCCACAAAGGAAAAACCTCACATCCAAGGAACTAGAGCAAGGAGTAGATGACCTTGGAAAAAGCCTATTCATATTCTCAGAGAGATAAAGGAGAGAGTTTTGGTCCTAAAGTAGGAATATGAAGTTCAAAACAAGAACAGGTTGTTGTTAAAAAGATCCAATTAGGGATTTGGAAAGTGAAAACCAAATTAAGCACAATTGGAGTGAATTGTCCAGCAATAGAATGAGTCAGCAATTTATAGTGTCATCATACAATGGTTACAAGTCAGCATTAAAGAGAATGAACAGGGACTTCCCTGGTGGTCCAGTGGTTAAGACTCCACTCTTCCAATGCAGGGGGTGTGGGTTCAATCCCTGGTCAGGGAACTAAGATCCCACATGCCATGCAGTGTGGCCAAAAAAAAAAGAGAGATAATGAGCAGCTGATACTACACCAACAGCATGGATGAATAAAACATTATGTGAAAAGGAGTCACCAGAGAGGACATACTTTATGCTGCCATTTATATGAAGCTCATGAACAGATAAAAATCAGAGCAGTGCTTTGCTCTCGGTTGAGAGTTGGCTGGAAAGGGGGAAAGCTAATAGGGGAGCTCTTTGTGATTATGTAGATGATCTTCATCTTGATTGACATGTCAGTTTCATGAGTGTACACATTTTTCAAAACTTACTGAATTGTGTATTTAAATGTGTGCATTTTACGATACATAAAATTTACCATAATTAAATTTTTTTCAAACTAAACTTCTTTTAAATGAGTTAGTGAGCTAGAAGATCGAGCTAGAATATCAAGCTGAAGACTTCTCCCAGACCGCATCACAGAGAAAAAGAGATGCAACCTTCTAAAGAAAGGTCACACCAAGTGTAAGTTTGATCCAGGAGGGCCAAAAGCCCTTTAGCGGGAGCGCTAGAAGGAAAGAAGAGTCCAGGGGTCAGATTGAAAGAATACACCAAGTGTGAAACATACGAATTTTTTAAATGGACTTACGTTCTGTTCACTTTCAGAACTCTGGGCATAATGAAAAAGGCTTAGAGTTCCCAAGAAGAAAGGCAAACTACGGGTGAGGAAATGAGACTCATACTGTCATCAGACTTCTCATTAGCGACATTCAGCGTAAACAGACAAAGGAGCAGTATCTGCACTGTGAAGGGGAATGAAGTTTACACTTAGAATTTTATTCCATGCCAAGTTATCATTCGAGAGTGTGGGCAGGGAACTTCCCTGGTGGTCCAGTGGTAAAGAGTCTGCCTGCCTATGCAAGGGACACAGGTTCCATCCCAGGTTCGGGAAGATTTTATATGCTGTGAGGCAACTAAGCCTGTGCACCACAACGAGAGAGGCCACCACAGTGAGGAGCCCGAGCACTGCAGCTAGGGAGTAGACCCCACTCACTGCGACTGGAGAAAACCCACATGCAACGGTGAAGACCCAGCACAGACCCAAAAAAAGAGCGTGGGCAAAATAAAAACAAAATAAATCTCCGGACATATATAAGTTCAGAAAATTTACTATCCCTAGACTTCTCTGAAAAATCTTCAAAAGGGTGTACTTTAGCAAAAAGGAATGCTTTTCCTTTTTCCATTTTCCATTTTCCTAAATGCAGAAGGGAAATGTGGAATGCAAAAAAGCAATATTGAACAAATAAGTCAGTAAAACTTCTTGTGAAATCTATACAAGTGGTTTCCATTATAACAGGGGGGTGGCGGGGAGCGGGGAAGGATATCGGTAGTAATCATTTGCAACAAAAATTAAAATGGGAATGAGGAATATAGAGAAGTAAAGACTTGTGCTGTTTATGGGAAGGATAGAAATGTTAATTAACAAGACAGGGAAAAGAATGTATTTTCCTATAAATATAATATTTACATATTCTGATTGAACTGATTAACAGTGCTGTATGCGGTAGGATGGAAAGTGTGTAGGACACTGGACGAATGTTTTCAGTCTTGGTGGGAGAAAAAGTAACATTTCCACAGTGAGTTTGTGTTTTTAGATTCTGCAGATTTTTTTTTGTAAGCTAGCTTTGAGCCTAGACTTCTACTTGTCACTTTCATTCTTTTATCAAAAGAGAGAGAGAAGGATTTTAAAGGTACTGATAACCTTAAAAGCTGCTAAAGTCTTCCAGGGAGGTTAAAAACTAGTTGTCAGAAAGCAGATGAGTTCAGCTTTTTAATTTGCAAGTTCAGGATGCTGGTTTGCTGGAGAACTGGGGTTGTGCCGTCAACCATAGGAAAGGGAGGAAGGGCACCATTACCCGGACGTGTTAGCTGAGCAGTGTGGCTGTACGATTTCTTCTAGTTCCTGCAGAATGCCTAAAACTTTGAACACACACCATTACTGCCTGTTGACTCTTATTCTACTTTCATAATTAATTGGCAAGTTTTTGAATTTTATTTCCTTTTTTCATGTGATATTGCACATCGTTACCTCTCTCTTTGTATCAGAACTCTTCGGTTTGGGTTTCTGTCTCTATCTGGCAAGTGACTAGACTTTTAAATGTATTTTCTTCCATTCTTTTATTCAACAGATATCTCTCTCCTCACTGTGTGGCAGACAACATGATAGGCACGTGGCATATAGTGAGGAACAAAACAAAATCTCCACCTTCGTGATACTTATAGACGGACATTCAACAGACAGACCCTCAAATCAATATGATTACAAACTGAGATGAATGGTGTGAGGAAAAGAAACACAACTGGTTGTTTTAGGAATAATGGGGATGATGGTTGATGGAGGAACATCAAAAAAGACTAGAAGATGAGAAGTCTCCGCCTTTCAAAGAGTAGCTTTAAAAAAAAAAGCATTCCAGGGAACTTCCCTGATGGCCCAATGGCTAAGACTAGGCCAATGCAGGGGGCCCAGGTTCCATCCCTGGTTAGGGAACTAGACCCCACATGGCGCAGCAAAGAGTTCACATGCTGCAACTAAATATTTCAAATGCTGCAACTAAAATGGAAGATCCTGCATGTCCCAACTAAAACCTCACGCAGCCTAATAGATAAATACATTTTTTTTTAAAAATCAGGATTTCCATTAAAAAAAAAAAAAAGTATTCCAGGCAGTGGGAACAGCATGTACAAGGCCTCAAAGCAAGAAAGAGGCAACCACAACACTGAGACCCTGAAGAAGGCCAAGGCTGTTGGAGCAGAGCAATGAAAGCAGGAGAGCAGTAAAAGATAAAAATGCTGTGAGGCTTTTGGGAACACTGCTGTGACTGCTGGATATGCAGAATGGATTGAAGAAGAAAAGGGAAACAGTTTAGGAGTCTGCTGTAGTGAACTTGATGGTGGCTTCTCTTAGGATTGTGGCGGTGAAGATGAGAGTAGCTGAATTTTAAACATGTTTTGGAGGTGGAATCAATAGACTCGATGATGAATGAGAAGGAATGATAGAGAAGAGCAGGAATCAAATGCGATTCCCAGGATTCTGGCTTTGGTAACCAATGACTTTGTGGTTGGAAGGACTGAAAGAAGAATTTAAAGTGCCTGGAGAAGGAAATGGCAACCCACTCCAGTGTTCTTGCCTGGAGAATCCCAGGGACAGAGGAGCCTGCTGGGCTGCCATCTATGGGGTTGCACAGAATCGGACACGACTTGACACGACTTAGCAGCAGCAGCAGCAGCAAGGTCTGTTTAGGCACTGGATATGTGAGAGTGAAATTCAGAATTGAGAACTGGGCTTGGGATAATAATTGCTTGAGTTGAAAAATGAAATGGACGGAATAGATGAGGTGATGTGGGAGGTTGTACATAGAGAGACGAGGGCTTGATATGAGCCCTGGGGCACTCCAACATTTCGAGGTCCAGTAGTGAAGAACAGTAGCCAGAAAATGAGATTGAGAAGAAATATCCAGAGACAGAAGGAATCCAGGAAGAGCATACTGCTACCGAAGCTGAGATAGAAACTAGGAAAAGAGAGAAATATCAAGAAGGAGGAGTCAGATGCCCCTTAGATACATATTATCTTAACCAGAAATGGGTAAATTCCTAGGAGGAAAATATGAAGAGTCCTGGAAGGCGCAGAAGTAGATTTGAACCAATCCCTGGTTCTTGGGTGGGACAACTGGACATCATAGCCAAATTTAATGCATGGGAACCCAAAAAATACCCACAAGGATTTGTTGTTTTGTGATTGTTTTTCCCTATGCAAATTACTTCTAAAGTTCATATAGAAAAATAAACATCCAAGAATATCTAGAAAGACCTTTAAAAGGAAAAGAAAGAGAAAAGACCACTGGATATTAAAATATAACATCTATAATTAAAACCATGTGGTACTGATGGGCAGAGAGAGCAGTGAAACAGACCAAAAAGCCTAGAAATGAATTAAAGTACATATGAAAATTTAGCATATGATAAAATAGCGTATTAACTCAGAGGGAGAAAGACCGACTTTTTAGTAAATAATATTGGAAATAGAGTTTTTTCAGAAGTAAAGTTGGATCCATTCCATATACCAAGATAAATTAAAAATGAATCATAGCTCCAAATGTAAAAAATGGAAACATACAAGTCCTAGAAGAACCCCTAAGTGAATTACCCTGTAATCTAAGTGTTAGGAGAACGTCTTTCACTAAGACTTAAAATTCAGATGCAGTGAGTGAAAAATATACTAAATTTGACTCCATGTAAACAACTTTGCACCAAGGATAGGGGGAAAGCACTGTGGTAGGCAGCCTTCCAAGCTGGTCCCACTGATCCCCACTTCCTGGTGTTCATGCCCGCGTACTCCTCTTCCCAGGAGAGTGGGCTGGCCCTCGTGAATTGCTTCTAGCAAAATGGACTATGGCAAAAGTGATGGAATGTTGCTTGTGAGATTAGGTTACGCAAGGCTGAGACTTTGACTTCTGTCTTGCTCATGATCACCGTCACCAAGAAGCTGGTGTGTGGTAAACTAACTTATAAGAGGCCCACATATTGAGGAACTGGTGGCTACTTGTATGTAGAATTGCAAATGATTTTTGTGTATTAACCTTACGTGTAGAACACGGCTTAGTTTTCTTTTACTGATGATAGTTTATCTGAAGATCTGGTTGATTTCCTTTGAAACGAGTCATGTTGTTCTTAAGTAATGTTTTCAAAAACCCACGATAGAGGCATCCTTGTCTTGTTTCTGTTTGCAAAGAGAATGCTTCCAAGGTTGCCATGTTACAGATAATATTTGCTGCAAGTTTTTGGCAAATAGCTTTTATTAAATTAAGGAATACCCTTCTAACCCTGGTTTAGTAAGAGTTATTATCCTAAAGGAGTATTATATATTTTATTGAAGCCTTTTTCTGTGTCTCTGATGAGGCTAATGAAATTCATCTCAATTCTGAGTTTGCTAAGAAGTTTTTTTTTTTCCTTTCTGTGAAGCATGAATTTTATTGAATAGCTTTTCTGCCTCTATTGATACCACATGGTTTTTCTCCCTTAATCCATGTCCTGGTTTGTTTGTTTGTTTTTCCCCATCAAGGTACAAAATGATCTCTGAATTCACCTGGCCCAACCATGACCTCCCCTCAGACAAAGAGGCTGTTAAGAAACTGGTCGAATACTGTGGCTTTCAGGATGATGTGGCTTATGGGAAGACCAAAATTTTCATTCGAACACCCCGAACATTGTTTACCTTGGAAGAGCTCCGCGCTCAGATGCTTGTAAGGATTGTCCTCTTTCTACAAAAGGTAATCTTACATTTTCTATACGAGGATAAGGCTTTGATTTTATGTTCTTAAAAAAAAAAAAAATGAGTTGAATGCTTTCTTTGAGTCAAGAAATGTTCACAATTATGTATTTTTTTTGCATCTATGCATCTGTTAGAGTATTTTCTGTTGCCTTTGCACATGGAAAACTTACCTGTGTGAGTTCAATTTTTTAAACTATCTTTTTACATTTATTTTTAATTGGAAGATAATTGCTTTACAATGTCTTGGTTTCTCTAGTACACAACAACAAGAATCAATTTTATCCTCCAAACGCCAAAGATATTTTGTCTTCTGATATTCAAAATCAGAGAGATGTTTGAAGTAGTCTGATTTTTGTCTCGTGGTCAACTGGATCATTAGCCTCATCTTAACTGCATAGAGAACTTTTTTCTGTCTTGTCATTCAAAAGCTTGACCAACTCGTTTGAAACCAGCTGTCTCACCCATCATGACCCACTGCCAGCCCTTGACTGAAGTGTGTAGTGCTGACTTATCACTGCTCCTAAGATCATGGTACCTGTCATCATTGATCTGTGCAGGGTCCCTTTTCATTTCATTCGCTCACTATTTCTTTTTATTCCCCTTACCCATTTCCATACCTTCTGTATGAAACGTTTTAATGTAAAAACTGATAAAAAAAGAATTCATGACCCTCTGTGAGAATGGAGTATCCATCAAGGGAAGGGTGGCTGGGTCGTTGGGCATGTGTAGACCTGGCTGCTCCTCTCCAGAATGCCTGCCAGTTTGCACATCACCAGTTTGCATGTAGAGGTTACTATGTGCCCACATCATTTTCAATATCATCCAGGTACCTAGATTTTGCCAGACTACCAAGTATAATGAGATCACGCTGTTTTATTATATTTCCTCTTTCTCTGATTACCATTAAACTTGAACATCTAATTAAATGCGTGTTTGCTTTTGGGGGTTTCCTGTAAACTGCCCATTCCTGTCTTTCATCCGCTTTTCTTCTGGAGTTAGTATCATTGTTTGTTGATGAGCAGGAATTCCTGGACTGTTTTAGACATTAGTCTCTCTTTCACTTCAGACATTATAAATATATTCTCCTACTGTAGGGGTTCTATTGAACTTTCTAATATGCTTTGTTGAAGGGAATCCTTAATTTTGACATAATTGAAAATCTTCAACTTTTTTTGCCTTATCCTTTGTGTTTTGGAATTTTGGCTAAGAGGGCTTGCCTTGTCTCCAGGTCGCAAAGGTACTCTCCTGTGTTTTCTTCTATGAACTGTATAGTTTTACCCTTCACATTTAGGTCTTTAATCCATTCAAAATCCACCTGAGTGTGTGGTTCTCTAAAGGAATCCAGTTTCGTGTTCTTCTATATGATGAGCAAGTTTTCTCAGTGTCACCTACTAAATAATCTATTCTTTTCCTGTTAATTTGTGGTGCCACTTTTATTGTGTATGAAGTTTTTATATATACATATATATTACATGTATTCTGTTTCTGAGCACTGTGTGGGGTTCCATTTTTATATCTGCCTCTCATTACACTCAATGACACACACTTTTTATTGTTGTATGTCTTAGTATATGATAAGTCCATCTTCTGTACTTTTTTTTTCCCTACTCTTTATTGAGGTTGATTATTGTATACATAGACCTTTATTCTGTAATATGAATTTTAATGTGTGTTTACTGAGTTCATGAAATTCAACAATACTGTTTATTACAGTTGCATTGAATTTATAGATTAATTTGAAAGGATTAACATTTTTATAATATTAAATCATCTTAAGAGTATAGAATAGGCTTATTTAGATAATTTTATTGACTTTTAGACTTAAGAGGGACCTTATGAATTCATGGTAAATTCCTAGATACTTTATTATTTTTGTAGCTGTTGGGATTTTATTATTGTGTATTTATTAGATTTTCTACATGGCAGTGTTGGTATAGAGAAATAGTATTGGCTTGCATGTGTTTGCTTGCAGGCTCAGTCGCTAAGTCATGTCCAATGCTTTGCGACCCCATGGTCTGTAACCATACAGGCTCCTATGTCCATTGGATTTGGCTTATGTTGGTTTATCTGTATCCAAAATGAAGCCTTTCTTGATTCATATTTATTGATTCTATTCATTTTTCTGGGTAAAAGATTACATCATGTGCAAATTATAAAAGTTTTTCTTCCCTCCCAACTGCCAAGATATTTCTAAGTGTTGGTCTTGTTCATTTATTTTGCCTAGAACTCAGAGAAAAACTTTTGGAGGGGAATCTTAAAATTCTGTTTCATCTTAAAACAGTTTTCTTCTGTTAATTTTTTTTTAATATTGCCTTTACTCTGTTCTGTTATCTTTCTTAAGACAGCTTGTAAATTTGAAAGTTGAATCTCTGTTTTTTGTCTGCCATAGTAAGTTATTTTGCCACATCTGTTCTGTATATATCCAGATCCTTGCTTTTGATCTTCAGTGCTTATCCGGGGGATGGTTTGTTGTCACAGATCTGACACTATGTGTTTCTTCTTTATACCTAGCTAAGAGATTGACCAGATTCAGGCTTTGACTCTAAACCAGGATGACCATATCTCTCAGTTTGATTGGAACCTTCCTGGTTGATGACTGTTGTCTGTTACAAATGTTAGTAACAACCCTATCACTCTCAAAGAGTTCCCTGTGCTATACAGTAGGTCGTTACTAGTTATCTGTTTTATCTTGCCTGGAAAATCCCATGGATGGAGGAGCTTGGTGGGCTGCAGTCCATGGGGTCGTGAAGAGTCGGATATGACTGAGCGTCTTCACTTTCACTTTTCACTTTCATGCATTGGAGAAGGAAATGGCAACCCACTCCAGTGTTCTTGCCTGGGAAATCCCATGGATAGAGGAGACTGGCGGGCTGCAGTCCATGGGGTTGCAAAGAGTTGGACACAACTTAGTGACTGCTGCTGCTGCTGCTAAGTCACTTCAGTCATATCTGACTCTGTGCGACCCCATAGACGGCAGCCCACCAGGCTCCCCTGTCCCTGGGATTCTCCAGGCAAGAACACCGGAGTGGGTTGCCATTTCCTTCTCCAATGCATGAAAGTGAAAAGTGAAAGGGAAGTCACTCAGTCGTGTCCGACTCTTCACGACCCCATGGACTGCAGCCCACCAGGCTCCTCCATCCATGGGATTTTCCAGGCAAGGGTACTGGAGTAGGGTGCCATCACCTTCTCTGACTTAGCAACTAAACAACAACAATAAGCAATGTCATAGATTTGTCTATCTGAGTAACTTTACTTAGTGTGACAACCTCTATGTTCATCCATGTTGTTGCAAATGGCATTATTTCGTTCTTTTTTATGGCTGAGTAGCATTCCATTGAATCTTGTCTCTCAGAATTTTAGTTTTGCTCATCTGGTAGCTTCCTAATTAGAGGATGGTTGTAGTTTGATTATGAGATCATAGCAAAATTGATGCAATCTCAAAGACAGTATGGGCTTCCCTTGTGGCTCAGCTGGTAAGGAATCTGCCTGCAATGCAGGAGACCTGAGTTCATTCCCGGGGTTGGGAAGATCCCCTGGAGAAGGGAACGGCTACCCACTCCAGTATTCTGGCCTGGAGAATTCCATGGATTCTATAGTCCGTGGGGTCCCAAACAGTCGGACACGACTGAGTGACTTTCACTGCTACACTACAAAGGCAGTATAGAGTAGAACAAAGGAATGAGTGAAGGAGAAAGTATGGAAAAGAGTGAAAGAGAAAAAGGGATGATGGAATGCCAAGAAAGGTTCCTCAAGCTGTGAAATAAATTCTCAAAATGTAGGCTAAAATGATATGTGATTGTTTCTAATTTTAAAGTGGAGTTCTAGATGGAATTGTAGGGTAGTGAATGACCTTTTTTATTTTAAAATAATAAATTTGGTTTTCCACTAGCAAACTGATACTGTGTAAATATTCTACAACATATAGGGTTCTTTTATCAATAGATCAGCAGTGTTTTCTTATAGTTCCTTAAAAGAATTAGTCTGTTTTGGGTCAGTTTTGGACTTATATTTTCTTAGAAAATCATTCAGTTTCTCAAATTTAATTCAACAGAGTTGAACAAAGTTGTCTCTTATGTTTCTTTTCATTTCCTTTTTCATCATTCCCTCAGATCACTCATTTTGTGTATTTGACTGGTACTCACTCTTTATTATCAACTTTAGTTAGTAATGCATTTTCAAGAACCAGCTCTCTTGTTAGTACCACCATTTTCCTGTTTTTAATTTATTGATTTTACTTTTTATTTTCATCAATTCCTCTTTTTTGGGAATGTAAAAAGAAGAAGCAAGCAGGAGATTCTCTTCCTCTCAGTTCTGGAGTTGGACATTTCATGCATTTTATTCTTTCACAGTTATTAATAATGGACTATGGAATTTGTTCTGAGAACCACTTTTACTATATCTATAGGGTTTCATGCATTATTATATATCTAGATTTCCTATTTCCCAAAAAAATGTTATTTAAAAAAATTTTTTAAATAATTTCCAGGTGATAAATGTTTTGAGTGTATTTTTTTTTTCACTTTCTGACTTTTTTGTTAATTTTTCAGTTCAGTTCAGTTCAGTCTCTCAGTTGTGTCCAACTCTCTGCGACCCCATGGACTGCAGCACACCAGGCCTCCCCGTCCATCACCAACTCCCGGAGTTTACCCAAACTCGTGTCCATTGAATCAGTGATGCCATCCAACCATCTCATCCTCTGTTGTCCCCTTCTCCTCCTGCCCTCAATCTTTCCCAGTATCAGGGTCTTTTCAAATGAGTCAGCTCTTCGCACCAGGTGGCCCAAGTATTGAAGTTTCAGCTTCAACATCAGTCCTTCCAATGAACACCCAGGACTGATCTCCTTTAGGATAGACTGGTTGGATCTCCTTGCAGTACAAGGGACTCTCAAAAGTCTTCTCCAACACCACAGTTCAAAAACATCAATTCTGCAGTGCTCAGCTTTCTTTACAGTTCAACTCACATCCATACATGACTACTGGAAAAACCATAGCCTTGACTAGGTGGACCTTTGTTGGCAAAGTAATGTCTCTGCTTTTTAATATGCTGCCTAGGCTGGTCATGACTTTCCTTCCAAGGAGTAAGCATCTTTTAATTTCATGGCTGAAGTCACCATCTGCAGTGATTTTGGAGCCCCCCAATATAAAGTCAGCCACTGTTTCCAGTGTTTCCCCATCTATTTCCCATGAAGTGATAGGACCAGATGCCATGATCTTAGTTTTCTGAATGTTGAGCTTTAAGCCAACTTTTTCACTCTCCTCTTTCACTTTCATCAAGAGATTTTTTAGTTCCTCTTCACTTTCTACCATAAGGGTGGTGTCATCTGCATATCTGAGGTTATTGATATTTCTCCCGGCAATCTTGATTCCAGCTTGAGCTTCCTCTAGCCCAGCGTTTCTCATGATATACTCTGCATATAAGTTAAATAAGCAGGGTGACAATATACAGCCTTGATGTACTCCTTTTCCTATTTGGAACCAGTCTGTTGTTCCATGTCCAGTTCTAACTGTGCTTCCTGACCTGCATACAGGTTTCTCAAGAGGCAGGTCAGGTGGTCTGGTACTCCCATCTCTTGAAGAATTTTCCACAGTTTGTTGTGATCTGCACAGTCAAAGGCTTTGGCATAGTCAATGAAGCAGAAATAGATGTTTTTCTGCAACTCTCTTGCTTTTTCCATGATCCAGCGGAGGTTGAAAATTTGACTCTGGTTCCTCTGCCTTTTCTAAAACCAGCTTGAACATCTGGATGTTCATGGTTCATGTATTGCTGAAGCCTGGCTTAGAGAATTTTGAGCATTACTTTACTAGCATGTGAGATGAGTGCAATTGTGCGGTGGTTTGAGCATTCTTTGGCATTGCCTTTCTTTGGGATTGGAATGAAAACTGACCTTTTCCAGTCCTGTGGCCACTGCTGAGTTTTCCAAATTTGCTGGCATATTGAGTGCAGCACTTTCACAGCATCATCTTTCAGGATTTGAAATACCTCAACTGGAATTCCATCACCTCCACTAGGTTTGTTCATAGTGATGCTTCCTAAGGTCGACTTGACTTCACATTCCAGGATGTCTGGAATTAATTAATTTTTAGTTTTACTATAATTTTGATCATGGAATGTTAAACATACTATTTCTCATTTCTGGAATTTATTGCATTTGGAGGGTCTAGTGAGCAGTCACTTTTTTAATGTAGCTTGATAAAAAGAGTATTTCCTTTTTCTTTTTGATATTTTTTGTTGTGAAAAATAGCAAATATTCACAAAAGTAGAAAGAGTAGTGTCCCCATCTCTTAGCTTGAACAAGGATCAGTCTTTTACTACTCTTATTTTATCTAGTATTCACCACATGTTTTTATGTGTTTTTGGACTGGTGTTTTTGAAAGGAAATCTAATTTATGTTATCATTTTGTCCTTACATACCAGTACCAGATAAGGATTTTAGTATACTGTTATAATACTATATAAAATTAACAACAATTCCTACACATTCCTACAACCTGATGTGTAGTTTATGTTGCTTATTCCCAGTTGACTTAGAAATGTCTTTCTACACGTGGTTAGAGATTCGAGCTAAGGCACTTTCAAGAATGAAACACACTGATCTTTATCACATTAATTATGATTTCCAGTGATGTACCATTTCATCCTTAAAAAATGTATATTTTAAAGACTGGCCTGGTTGGTTTATTCTGATTAGCAACTTAATATTATTTGTATGTTCTTATATTTGTTAAATTTGCATTTTACACACTCCTATTGTTGGATTATATTATAGCCCCAAACACACAAAAGATCTTGTGAAGAGTTAAAGGTGGTTCATTAAAACATGAATATGTCATGAAAACAGCAAATTCCGAAACTGGGAATAATAACATCACTATGAATTATAAGTAATCTCAAAGATTAGTATAGGTCTGAGTAGAATAATTTTGTAAATCAGCCAGAGGAAAAGTGTGAATAGAATCATTATCTGAAAACTAGACTGTATGGGTGTAGTTATTCACTTGCCCCTGTTCCTTGATATATTGTTTATTGTGAAACTTTGTCAAATAGTAGCATGAAGCTATGGGGCTCTCACATCCTTTTCAAGCAAAGCTTACCAGCTTCTTTGAGAAACCAATCAAGTGTTTGATTTCTCAGACTAAAAGCAAAATAATTATCTCTCATATGAAATTAATTACTTTTGCCCTTAAAGTATTAAAAAAAAAAAAACCAAGACACCTACTAATACAGTAATCTTTACTGGCTGACAGGCACTATTCTGAGCCCTTTGTATATATTAACTGAATCTTTATAAGATCTCTGTAAATGAGTGTCTATCACTATTTTCATTTAAAAAGAAAGGGATCTCAAGCCAGCTGAGTAGCCAGAGTACCTTGCTGGAAATCTCACCAATAGTGAGCCCCACAGCTGGGGTTTGAGCCCAGTGGCCCAGCCTTCTGCATGCACGCTCTTCTCCATGGTTCACTTAGACCATAGTAGCATCGTTCAGTGTGCACTCCCTCCCTATAGGAAAAATAGGCGTGACTTACACTATTGAAGATAAGTTTGTAAAACCAGCCACAAAGATGATGATGGCATCATGCTCAGAGAGAAAGAAGAAGGTAATTTGGCAAAATTCCTTTATTAAATGATCTGGGTAGACACCCAGTGATGTCTGAGTCATTGACTCTTGGATATATGAACTAAGATATATCTTCACTACAGTGGGAAGAAAACTGCTGTTTCCTATATGAATCAGCTCTTGACATGTGTGTGGTAATGAAAAATGATCAGTGACTCTTTTACAGAGATTACATGCTCCAAGAGAAGAGATTTTTTGTTTGTTGTAGTAAAAGTGACTTGCAAGCCATGAGTAGGTTGGGAAAGGTGTGTGTGGATGACTGTAGACAAAGAATAAGCCGAATTACAGGAAGGGAGGGGGAGGCTTTCCTGGGTGATAAGGGAGGTCTCTGCCCCCAATGCCAGTCCACTCACTGCTTTATTCATGGGGAATATTTATGGTTAAAAATATGCTGCTTGACCATGGCTGAAAGAAATAAAGAAAAATGTGCCCTTGATCAAATGATGATATGTCTTTTCAGTAGGAGGTGAAAAGAAATGGGTAGCAAGTGTCTTTTCCAACACTGTGATGTATGGTTGGGTGGGAGAAGGGCACTCATGCATTTTCAATGAGTAATAAACATGGACTTTCCCATTCATTACTCAAGAGGGATGTACAGTGAACAAGACAGGGCTTCACCCAGAGGAAGCTGACAACCCAGTCAGGAGGGTGATGTGTTAGCACTCAGACCAGTGCAGTTGAGTAATTATGACTCTGTTGAGTAGGTAATGACTGCCAGGTGGGCTGAGACCAGCCACCTACCTGAGCTGGAAGAGAAGGCTTTCCGGATGAAGTGAGTGAAGGTGAAAGTCACTCAGTTGTGTCTGACTCTTTGCGACCCCATGGACTATACAGTCCACGGAATTCTCCAGGTCAGAGTACTGGACTGGGTAGCCTTTCCCTTCTCCAGGGGATCTTCCCAACCCAGGGATTGAACCCAGGTCTCCCACATTATCGGTAGATTCTTTACCAGCTGAGCCACAAGGGAAGCCCAAGAAAACTGGAGTGGGTAGCCTATCCCTTCTGGATGAAGGAGAGATGCCAGAAAGTTTGAGAACCGCTCTGTCAAGTTCACATTTTACTCAAAGGCCATTTGTAGGGAAGATGGCTCTACATCTCTATTCCGTAAACCATTTGTACAAGTTGAATTCATTCGAGTTGGGTCATTGGTGTCATAGCAGTTAATTGTCACTGTGGTTATTGTTTATAAACTTCCTATGACAAAAACAGGGAGCAAGTGTTTCTACAAAAATATTCAAAAATATTTAAACAAAAATATTCAGTATTGTGTTTGGTAATAAATGTAGACTAGTCCTAGCCCTTGGGATTATTAATATAAAAACTGCCCCCTCAATGTTAGAGGAAGGTTCCTAGACAGCTGGTGCCACTAACAACTGAGAAAGAGAGAAAAGGAACAGAGGCAGGAGCATATTTGGAGGAAATTAATAGCTTCGAGTATAGTTCGAAGTGCCTCTGAGACATTTAAGTCAAGATGCCCAGCAAGTTGGATGTATGAGTCAGGGAAGCAAAGGAAGTGGCAGGTTTCAAGGAAAAAGGAATGATCAGCAGTGTCAAACACAGAGTTATGCAGCAAAATAAAGGGCTGAAAGTGCCCACGTAATCTGGCCATTGGGAGATCACTACTGGTTTATTAATAACCAGAATGTCAAAACTGATTGAGGTGAAAGCAGAGTATAAGAGGAGAAGAAAAACACCCACTATCAAAATCCTCCAGCAAGAAAGTGTGTGTGCATGCATGTTAAGTCGCTTCAGTCATGTCTGACTCCATGCAGCTCTCTGGACTGTAGCCCACCTGGCTTCCGTGTCCATGGAATTCTCCAGGCAAGAATACTGGAGTGGATTGCCATGTCCTCCTCCAGGGGATCTTCCTGACCCGATCTCTTACATCTCCTCCATTGGCAGGCAAGTAGTGCCACCTGGGAAGCCCCCAGGAAAGTGTGTCAAACATTTGTTGGTAAGTCGTGGTAATGGAAATAGGTATGGGAAAGGATGGATGTTCTTTATGAAGAAGCCAAGGAGTATTTCCTATCTGCAAGACATTTAGTAAATGATTCTTGAATGTTGAAGCGTTACCCCTACGTGTGTTACTAAGCAGTGCCATTAAAATAACTACGCAGTATAAGTCATTGATTTTTATTATTGTGAAGAAAATTTCTGTTGATTTATAATGTCGGCCAATAGCTGATGCTATTTAGTATTTACATATTGACAAATGCAAAGCCCTTTTAGAACAATAAACATGCTTCAGCAGCCCTGGAATGACAGAGCATCCTCCTCCCTCCCTCCCTCCCTCCCTTCCTCTCTTTTTTCCTACCCCCACCTACCCTTTTCCTCCTCCCACCCAACTGATGAATGAAAAAGATAAAAGCATATTTGGAAAATAATGATGACATGTCAAAAAGAATTTGTTTCTTATTTATCTCCTCTCAGATAACTGCCAGAAAGCGACCACTGCCACCCCTTCCCCAGCCCGCTCCCCTGTAAGTTGCAAGCAGATGATTTGCTCGCGAAAGAGCAGCAAATCCGTTGCCTGGGTGATATCTCATTACTAAGGCAACCAATTTGGTGCATCAGTGTGAATCCCAATTTTAAAATGTAATTATGTCAAGATATGTACATATGCTTGAGATCTGCTTAAAAGAAATCTGTTCCCCTTTGGAAGAAAAACATTTCCTATGTTAGTTGAAAGAAAGGAGGAAATACTTCTTTTATTCTTTGTTCACTCAAACACCTCTTTCAGCTGAGCTCCCCACAATGCTTAGTGAAGGAGCTTGCAGTGGTTCTTTCTCACTTTTTTTTCCAACTTGAGATCTTCCCTTTCCAAGACACTTCTCTCTTGAGACCTGTCACTCATAATCTACCAGCTGTTGTCTCCATGACAACATTTTCTGGCCTCTAAAAGTGGTGGAAGGGAAAAAAAAAAAAAAAAAACTCTGGCTACATTTTCCTGGCACTTTTCTTTTTTAATTGCTGGAAGCTCAAGAAATTGACTCTTTGCAAGGAATTAATTAGTGAAGGGGAGGTGATTCGATGAATAGGTGTTTACATTAAATTAAAAACTAGTGAACAACTCGGTAAGGATTGCCATTCCAGACTCAAATGAAATATCTTACAGATAGGAGGTGTACACCAAAAGCTCATCTGGCAAAATACCATCAAATCACTGCTGAGCAATTAATTTTTCTTCCTCCTTGACAAAAATTATTGTTTAAAAATTAAAAGCATATTTGGGTGCAGAGAGTATTTAATTACCAACCTTATGAAATAAGGAAATCCAGGCAACTCATTTGCATTTGCTGAAGCTTCCAGTTAGCTCAGGATTCGCGTTTGTACACAAATCCAGGAACCATTCTTAGTTGGGGGTTCCAGTGTGACTGACACCCCACCCTCATTGCCTACCTGTTCTTTATTCCTCAGTTGGGTGACTGTGTAAGGCTTCCCTGGTGGCTCAGATGGTAAAGCGTCTGCCTGCAATGCGGGAGACCTGGGTTCGATCCCTGTGTTGGGAAGATCCCCTGGAGAAGGAAATAGCAATCCATTCCAGTACCCTTGCCTGGAAAATCCCATGGACAAAGGAGCCTTGTAGGCTACAGTCCATGGGGTCGCAAAGAGTCAAACACAACAGAGTGACTTCACTTTCTTTCTTTGGGTGACTGTGTCATCTAGGTACCTCCTATGTAAGTTCCCTCTGATTCTTTGGGAAACAATTGGGTGACAAATATTAAAGGCAGCAAAGAAAATAGTATAATGAGTATTCACTATCTAATGGCCATGCTGATAGTTCATGTAAAATATCACCCCCCCCCAAAAAAAGGGTGATTTTCAAAACTGACTTTTTTTTTCAAAAAGTACATACTTTTGCCACATATTTCATTAAGCCAAGACACTTTAACGGCTTCCCTGGTGGCCCAGCAGGAAAGAATCTACCTGCCGCAATGGAGAAACAGACATAGGAGAATAGACCTATGGACACGGGCAGAGAAGAGGGAGAAGGGGAGATGTATGGGGAGGGCAACATAGACATGCACAATACCAAATGTGAAATAGACAGCCAGTGGGAATTTGCTGTATGACTCAGGGAACTCAAACAGGAGTTCCGTGATAGGCTGAAGGGTGGGATGGGGAGGGAGGTGGGCGGGAGGCCCAGGAGGGTAGGGGACATGGGTGTACCTATGGCTGATTCTTGTTGATGTATGACAGAAAACCACAAGATTCTGTAAAGCAATCATTCTTCAATTAAAAAATTAAAAACAAGAAAGAATTCTACCTGCCATTGCGGGAGACTCAGGTTCAATCCCTGGGTCAGGAAGATTTCCTGGAGAAGGAAAGGGCAACCCACTCCAGTATGCTTGCCTAGGAAATCTCATGGACAGAGGAGCCTGGCAGGCTACAGTCCATGGGGTCTCAAAAGAGTTGGAAACAACTTAGTAACTAAACAACAACACCAAGACACTTTATGAGTGGCAAAATACATTCTAATGTCCTGATAGGCATATCATAGAGTCTGTGTGGTTTAAGCATAAGGGCTGTGATGTTAGGGTTTACTTTAGCTTTTTCTTGCTACAGCAAACGTACGTAACTGCTACCAAGAAATCTAAGTGTGTCAGAAATGGCTTATATTCTTTGTCCTGACACATTTAAACACATTCTGCTTGGACTAGTAAGTTTTGCTAACCAAAATAAAAAATTTATGAAATATTCAGCACGTTCTGGGATATGTATCATTATTTATTGCATATATTTAGAGCCTACAGTTTCTCTTTATGGGGTAACATAGAGTGGCTTTAAATGCTATCTTTTCAATTTCAACATGTGCAGAATATAAATACCTTTAATGTACAAAAAGCCCTTCCAAAGAAATAAATACTAGAAAATGGAGGGAGAATATAAACAATCAGTCCACCAAAAAGAATAAGAAGGGGAAAATGGCCAGCAAACACAATTTCATCTATCAAATACTTGAGGTTTTTTTTTTTAATTCTACACGGTGTTGTGAGGATTTGTTTTCTGCTGGCAAGAGAGTAAATATGTGAGAACTTTCCAGACGGTAGTTTAGCAACGTATTTCCAAAAAAATCTAAAATTTGGTTGGGTTTGCCTCTAATCTAGCAATTATACTTCTGGAAATTTATAGTAAGGAAATTCTTGAGACTTTATGTAAACATTTAGTTGTAAGAATTTTCTCTTCAGTATTTCTCATGAAAGTGGAAAATGATGGAGAAAAACATTGAGTCATATAAATTATAATACATCCAACCAGCAGAAAACTAAGCAGCCGTTAACAAGGACAATATAAAGAAATTTAATCAAGTGCTCATGCTGCTGCTGCTGCTAAGTTGCTTCAGTTGTGTCCGACTCTCTGCGACCCCATAGACGGCAGCCCACCAGGCTCCCCCGTCCCTGGGATTATCCAGGCGAGAACACGGGAGTGGGTTGCCATTTCCTTCTCCAATGCATGAAAGTGAAAAGTGAAAGTGAAGTCGCTCAGTCGTGTCCGACTCCTAGCAACCCCATGGACTGCAGCCCACCAGGCCCCTCCATCCATGGGATTTTCCAGGCAAGAGTACTGGAGGGGGTTGCCATTGCCTTCTCCGAAGTGTTCATGATAAATGTTAAATGAGAATATATGTTACAAAACAGGATATTCAGTGTGATTTCTTTTTAACCACATTAATTCTAGAAATATCCACACATGCTCACATATGTGGTGCATACAGGTGCATATGTCCATTATACAGACTAAGGAGGAACCCATGAGTCGTTCCTTTGTGGGGCTTTATTTATAACTAAAGAAAATTTAGGGCTATTTATATTCAATGTTTTCTGTTACAAAGTCTTACTATTGCCAGGTGTTCTGTGGAAGAGTCAGGGCAGAGAACCACCCAGCTGACAACTTATAAGAGGTCTTCAGGGACTTCCTTGGTGGTCCTGTGGCTAAGACATCTCTTTCCAGTGCAGGGGGTGTGGGTTCAATCCCTGGTTGGGGAGTTAAGATCCCATGTACTTCACAGCCAAAAAACCAAAACAGAACACGGAACCAATGTTGAACAAATTCAACAGAGACTTAAAAATACTTAAAAAAAAAAAAAAAAAAAAAAAACACAAAACCCTAAAAAAAAGGTCTTTAGGTCAAAGATTGCTGTTGAATTCTAAGATTTCTTTCGTCTGCAGATCATTTGTAATTTTGCACATTTTGTCTTCTCTCCTCAACCAGATGATGAATTGTTGAGGGAAGCAGTGTCCTTTTGCTTGTTTGTACTCCACCCAGGGGCCCCAGCATAATACCCTGTGCAGAGTGGCTTGGATGGTATTTTCCAAGTAATATAATTATTGTATCATGATTCAATACTCGGTGCTCCGGGAGTTATTAAGTTTCCTATTAGCTGTGTTATGTTTATTAATACTTAAGAGCTAGTCGTGTGCATTTAAATGAGGTACCTTCATCATACCAAGCAAATGGAGTAATTAGTTGGCATAAGAGTTATTCCCAACTGGGAAAGAAGCCTTTAAGTTTTAACTCTGCTGCCAGAGTTGAAGAATCACTTCTGTGTAATTTCTTGACTCAACTGCTGCCTAACCAGCAGGTAGTTCTTAGCTTCAGTCAACCACAAGGCACTTGGGGTCCAATCCCTGCTCAGCACTTAAAAATGAAACGCCGTGGTCTCTCTGTTCTTCTGTCTCTTCATCTGTAAAAGGGAAATCAGAGCACCACCGTATAATATGGTTGTGAGTATTAAATGACTTAATATAGTCAACATACTTTGATCAGTGCCTGGCATATGGCAGCTACTATGTGTTTGCTATAATTATTAACATTATATTATTAACGCTAATATTATTATTATTGGTTTGGGTATATATCAGCTGACCATTAGCATAACCATGCCACAAACCACCTATATTGGTTTCCTATGGCTGCTATGAAAATTATCACAGACTTAGTGGCTTAAAACAACAGGAATTTATCCTTTCACAGTTCTGGAGGCCAGAAGCCTGAAATCGGTTTCACTGGGCCAAAATCAGGGTGTCATCAAGGCCATACTTCTAGTGGTTATGGGGATAATCTGTGCCTTGCTTTTTCCAGCTTCTGGTAGCTGCCAGAATTCCATGGTTTGTGGCTCCAGTCTCTGCTTCCATAGTCACATGCCATCTCCCCTTCCTCTTCAAATCTCCCACCGCCACCCTCTTCTATAGATATATGTGATTGCACTTAGGGTCCACCCGGATAATCCAGGACAATCTACCCATCTCAAGGTCATTAACCTGATCACAATGGCAAAGTCCTTTTTTTGTGTCAGATGAAGTATCATTTACTGGTTCCAGGGATTGAGAGGGAGATATGTGGGAGGGAGGATTATTCAGCCCACCAAACCACTCTAAACCTTAGTGGCTATAGCAGTCAATATTTATTTATTCTGCATGCATCCAGGGTTTGGCCAGTTTTGGCTGAGCCCATCCCAGGCCGTGGGTTGACTACAGATTGGCTCCACATGTAGCTTATTTTTGCTGCTGTCAGTGGAGCCTGGGGCATGTTCTTCTCATGATAACAGCAGAGGCCTAAGAGGGCACAGTTCACCACACAAGCACATTTCAAACTGTTGAGATCACCACACATTGACCAAAGCAGGTCACATCAGTGGGGTGACCCATGTAGATGAAGAGGAAAGGAATGAACTTGCTATAGTAACAACCTAGCTCAGGGTTTTCTGTAGATGACAGTTAATTTACAGCTGCATTAACATACGTATTTGGAAGAGGAAGAAAATCAAGGATTCAAAGCCAAATTATTTAGTAATAAGCCAATTTTCTGTAGTTGTTATTTGACAGATAAGTCAAGGAGCTATGAGTTTTTGTGGTCTTAGCCTGGCCAAATAAGTACAGTCTTGAATGTGATGATCCCAGAAAACTTGTTCCGTGATTGTGGGTTTAGAGGCTAGACCTCCACAGACATGGCAACTCTGAGACTCTTTTGAGCTACTTTCCTCCTTTTGCCATAATATAGTGACTCAGTGGACTCCATGGACGTATGAAAAAGAAACAGTTTTGTGCGCCTTTGGAAGAATAGAATATCTGCTGGATCACCTCTCAAAGCGAGAGGAAAGTAGAGAATACCTGTCGGCTGCTGAGTTAAAGCCAAAACTACATTAATTACAGCAGCAGTCCCCAAACTTGTTTGCACCACGGACCAGTTTCATGGAAGACAATTTCCCACAGACTGAGGTCGGGGAGGGAGATCATTTGGGGATGATTCAAGCGCATTATTTGTATTGTACATTTTATTTATATTATTATCACATTGTGATTTATAATGAAATAATTATACAACTCATTGTAATACAGAATCAGCAGGAGCCCTAAGCTTGTTTTCCTGCAACTGGACATCTGGGGGTGACAGAAGAGCAATGGGGAGTGGCTGTGAATACAGACGAAGCTTCGTTGGTGCCACTTACCTCCTGCCGTGTGACCTAGTCCCTAACAGGCCACAAACTGGTACCAGTCTGTGGCCCAGGGGTGTCTTCTCAGTCATCCTTAGCCTGTGAGCCTGAACAGCTAGTTCATCTAAGTGGTCTGACCGAGAGCTGGTTCCTTATCCATCCCTTGTAACTTGATTTTTGTCCATTTGAAAATTAGTATATAATATTTGTGGGGATTCCCAGGTGGCGCTGGTGGTAAGGAACCCACCTGCCGATGCATGAGAAGTAAGAGTTGCCGGTTCGATCCCTGGGTTAGGAAGATCCCCTGGAGGAGGCCATGGCAACCCCCTCCAGTATTCTTGCCTGGAGAATCTCCATGGACAGAGGAGCCTGTCAGGCTACAGTCCATGGGGTCGCAAAGAGTCGGACATGACTGAAGCAACTTAGCATGCATGCATACAATATTTGTGTATTTGAATTTGGCAGAATTTCCCAGTCTAGGGTTTTCCCCACCTCTTTCCTCTCATTCCAGTAATAGAGGAATCAGATTATTCCTACAGGCCCAGTGAAATAAACGGAATAATACACAGTAGAGTTTATGGGCTCTTTCTTGGTCACTTTGGCTCCCAGAGTGAGTAAAGATGTAACAGGTCGCATTTTCCTTGGTCTCTTGATAAAATGCAGTGACACTGAGGTGTTGACTTCTGTCCCAAAACGGCAGAGTTGGGGGGAGAGGGGTGGGAGTCAAAAGGGGAAATTTTTTGTGAAAAATCCTGTAACTGGGATGAACAAGCAGTTGGGAACTTAATTTGGAATATTCATATTTTCATAGTTAGAACCAACTTATTTAAGATGAGTACTTATGTTTTTAGTGAAACTCTTTTCATGTAAATAGAACATTCACTGAAAAGCAGGCTTTTTCACGCATCAGGCCCCTCACTGACAAATTGGCAGCAGTTTTCCAAGTCAGTGCTTATTCATGCTAGACTACTCTAGAACCATCAGCCACTGACACTGATTTTTGAGATTCCATTAAGACTTGAGAGCTGTGTGGCAGCTGCCGTGTGTTTCTTGAAGGTTTCATCAGTTGCTTGGCTTGTCTGTTCTCTTGTGTAACAGGATGACTTGTCTGTTTCTCTACGTGAGCTCTTAAGCCCTAAGGTTATTTGGCTGTGAAACATTCCATGGGGCTTTTCCACAGTCTTCTTTTTAAAACTTATAATAAAAGATCTTTAGTGTATTCAAGCCAATGTATATACTTTCATTCAACAAGTGTGTTTAGTGCCAGGCACTGTTAGGAGACAAGGGCTCAGCTGGCTCAGGCAGTAAAGCGTCTGCCTGAAATGAGGGAGACCCGGGTTCTCCCTCTCCCTGGAGAAGGAAATGGCAACCCACTCCAATATTATTGCCTAGAAAATTCCGTGGATTGAGGAGCCTGGTGGGCTACAGTCCATGGGGTCGCAAAGAGTCGGACACAACTGAGCGACTTCGCTTTCGCTTCACTTAGGAGACACAGTGATACATATAATAGAAACAGTCCTTGTCCTCATGGGGTATACATTCTAATTGAGGAGTAAGACCAAAAAAAAGTCAACAAATAATTATAAACTGTGTAACAGTTATGAAGGAAAGGAAGGACTGAGTTACGAAAATCATTCAGAGATCAAGGGGAATGGGCTGGGCTAGTGGTAAAGAATCTGCCTGCCAATATAGGAGATTCAAGAGACACAGGTTCGATCCCTGGGTTGGGAAGATCTCCTGGAGGAGGAAAATGACAGCTCACTCCAGTATTCTTGCCCGAAAAATTCCATGGACAGAGGAGCCTGGCAGGCTACAGCACATGGGGTTGCAAAGAGTCAGACACGACTGAGGACCGAACACATACACACAAAGATGGAGAAGGGGCTGACCCTAGGAAAGTTCCAGGAAGAGACGATGCAAGCTGAGGGAAACACAGAAGCAAAAAACTCCACAGCGAGGAAGGGTATGAACATTCAGAAGGCATTTTCAGAACCATCACTCCAGCGTCTGTGCTTCAGTCACTTTTTGTTGCTGATGCATCCCTTCCTTCAAGGCTCAGTGCAGCAGGAGTTCTCTCTGTGAAGTTTTCAGCTGAAATTTGGGTTTGGGTCTTTTGGAAGGATACCTGAAGGGCAGCTATAGAAGAGGTCCATGAAATATTGATCACAAGCCAGTTGAGATGAGTGAAAAAGACCAAAAAGAAGGGTCAATTTTGATGGTCCTAAAATATTTCACAGGCAAGCTCGAGCTGTTTATAGACAGTCTAACACTGTTCATTCGAAAAGCACTCTAGTTATTCTCTAAATCCAATTTATGGTTGCTCTGACTTTGTGTGAAAATGCTGGTTTATTCCTGCCTGGAGAATCCCATGGATAGAGGAGACTGGCAGGCTGTGGTCCATAGTGTTGCAAAGACTCAGACAGAACTAAAGAAACTTAGCATGCATGCATGCTGATTTATTATGACTGTATATTAAAATATATAGAATATACCCTTTTCACTGTAGCTTATGCCTTTTGTAGTCAAGTAATTTTATGTATGTGGGTATATATTTTTTTTCTTGATTATTTTCCAGTGGTTTTTTTTTATTCAGCTATTTCAGGGGAGACATCCCCATAAAGATTTCCAGTATTAACTCTTCTTAACGCCTGACCAGGTAGGATCTGACTTAGATTCAGTCCACTCACATAAGTTTGATCCAAATAGAACATTTCTCCCATCATATCCATCAGCTGAAACTGGTAACTCATTTGTATTTCAAAGATTCCAGGCCTTTAGGGGGCATTTCACACATCTTTAATTATGGATAATCTACTAGAGTGGACAGTTTCCTGCCATTCATGAAATAATTGTGAAATAAAGGCTCTCTCCTGTTTGTGATTGAGTCCCCTCCCCAGCCCACTCCAGAGCTTCAGTTCAGTTCAGTCACTCAGTCGTGTCTGACTCCTTGCAACCCCATGAATCACAGCATGCCAGGCCTCCCTGACCATCACCAACTCCCGGAGTTCACTCAAACTCACATCCATCGAGTCAGTGATGCCATCCAGCCATCTCACCCTCTGTCATCCCCTTCTCCGCCTGCCCCCAATCCCTCCCAGCATCAGGGTCTTTTCCAATGAGTCAACTCTTTGCATGAGGTGGCCAAAGTATTGGAGTTTCAGCTTCAGCATCAGTCCTTCCAATGAACACACAGGACTGATCTCCTTTAGGATGAACTGGTTGGGTCTCCTTGCAGTCCAAGGGACTCTCAAGAGTCTTCTCCAACACCACAGTTCAAAAGCATCAATTCTTCAGCGCTCACCTTTCTTCACAGTCCAACTCTCACATCCATACATGACCACTGGAAAAACCATAGCCTTGACTAGACAGACCACTGTTGGCAAAGTAATATCTCTTCTTTTCAATATGCTATCTAGGTTGGTCATAACTTTCCTTCCAAGGAGTAAGCGTCTTTTAATTTCATGGCTGCAGTCACCATCTGCAGTGATTTTGGAGTCCCCCAATATAAAGTCAGCCACTGTTTCCACTGTTTCCCATCTATTTCCCATGAAGTGATGGGACCAGATGCCATGATCTTCGTTTTCTGAATGTTGAGCTTTAAGCCAACTTTTTCACTCTCCTCTTTCACTTTCATCAAGAGCCTTTTTAGTTCCTCTTTACTTTCTGCCATAAGGGTGGTGTCATCTGCATATCTGAGGTTATTGAGATTTCTCCCAGCAATCTTGATTCCAGCTTGTGCCTCTTCCAGCCCAGCGTTTCTCATGATGTACTCTGCATATAAGGTAAATAAGCAGGGTGACAATGTACAGCCTTGACGTACTCCTTTTCATATTTGGAACCAGTCTGTTGTTCCATGTCCAGTTCTAACTGTTGCTTCCTGACCTGCATATAGGTTTCTCAAGAGGCGGGTCTGGTGGTCTGGTATTCCCATCTCTTTCAGAATTTTCTACAGTTGATTGTGATCCACAAGTCAAAGGCTTTGGTATAGTCAATAAAGCAGAAATAGATGTTTTTCTGCAACTCTCTTGCTTTTTCCATGATCCAGCGGATGTTGGCAATTTGCTCTCTGGTTCCTCTGCCTTTTCTAAAACCAGCTTGAACATCAGGAAGTTCACAGTTCACATATTGCTGAAGCCTGGCTTGGAGAATTTTGAGCATTACTTTACTAGCGTGTGAGATGAGTGCAGTGCGGTAGTTTGAGCATTCTTTGGCATTGCCTTTCTTTGGGATTGGAATGAAAACTGACCTTTTCCAGTCCTGTGGCCACTGCTGAGTTTTCCAAATTTGCTGGCATATTGAGTGCAGTACTTTCACAGCATCATCATCCAGGATTTGAAATAGCTCAAATGGAATTCTATCACGTCCACTAGCTTTGTTCAAAGTGTTGCTTTCTAAGGCCCACTTGACTTCACATTCCAGGATGTGTGGCTCTAGGTGAGTGATCACACCATCATGATTATCTTGGTCGTAAAGCTCTTTTTTGTACAGTTCTTCTGTGTATTCTTGCCACCTCTTCTTAATATCTTCTGCTTCTGTTAGGTCCATACCATTTACATCTTAACAACTTCATTTCATGGGCACATATTTGATTCTTTAATATTTCTTCTGTTAAGTCTTTATTGAATTTGTTACAACATTTCTTCTGTTTTATGCTTTGGTTTTTTGGCCACAAGGCATGTAGGATCTTAGCTCCCTGACCAGGGATCGAACCCCTACCTCCTGCATTGGAACGCAAAGTCTTAACCACTGGACCGCCAGGGAAATCCCTCAGATATTTGATTTTTAAGTAGGGAGGGGCTTTCTGAGTTTAGAAGCAGCAAAAGAAGACTCATAAGGGCAAAGATTGATAGATATCACAGCATAAACGTTTACAATTTCTGGGTCTCAAAAATATCTTTGTAGCAAAGTTGTGTTCAGTTGCAAGGAAGGAAGAAAGCAGGAGAGAGATAGAGAAGGGGCAGGGGAGAGGGAGGGAGAAAGAGGAGGGAAGGGGGAAGGTAAGGAGAGAGGAGGGGGAGGCGAAGAAACCTTAATTTACTCTGGTGAAGAGTGCCAAAGGATTTATTTGATACAATAGGAAGCTTTCTGGGTCATCTTCACTCTCAGTGTGGCTCCCCCTTGTGGTTGCAAGATGGCTGCTACCAGTCAGCAGCCATATTTACTTACTCAAGGAGAGAATTCACTTCTAGAAGTCCTTGGGCATCCTCTCTGAGGAGTGAGACAGTTTTCTTTCTCAGCAACCCATAGAAAATGTCTTCTCATGGTTTATTAACCAGAACCAAGAGCTATGGCCAGGACATGGTAAAAGGCAAAATGCCCAAAAGTCTTTGTAAATGTAATAAAAGGTTAACCTACTTCATATATAAAAAGCCCTTACAAATCATGAGGTGAAATTATGAATATGTGACGGACAAGAAAAGGTATGAAGAGAGAATTCACCGAAGAAAAAAATTCAAATAGCTAGTGAATTTTTAAAAATAACACTCCTAATCAAAGCAATTTAATCATAGCATATACAGTAGGTTAGCTTGTATCAATTTGGTTAATTCTTTTTAGCTCTTCAAATGGTGGAGTTTGGTAAGGCGTACTTAAATATGTGGCAGTTGGAAATGGGTAATGGCAGCAATTCTCCTTTAGAATTAGAATAGGTGCAGTGATACTCCTAAAATGGTATTTTAAAAAGCAGAAACTACCAGAAGTGCCATACAGTAGGAGGTTGGTTAACTGAATTACATGCATGTTTCTTGCTGAGGACTGTGAGGCTGTTCAGAATCACATTATAAGAAGATATTTGATCACATGGGGAAATATGCTTGATGTATAACATAAAAAGCATTGCAAAGCACTTTATGATTATTATGTGTTCTCAATTTTGTGTCAAATATGTGTATAACCAAAGAAGAAAAATGAGTACATTTGACTGCACTCAATTTTTTTTAAAAAACAATTTCTCTATGGTAGTATATTATAAACAGTATCAAAAGATCAGTGGCATACTGGAAAAAATATTTAAAACACTAATAACAGAAGAATGGTTCCCTTAATTTATATAGAGCTTGTACAAATCAGTAAAAAAAAAAAAAAAAAATCCAAAGAAAATGGATTGAAAAAAAGGGAAATATGCAGTTTATAAAAAGGAACTTAAATGGAAAACCAACAGGGGCCTACTGTAGAGCACAGGAAACTCGGCTCAATGTTATGTGGCAGCCTGGATGGGAGAGGAGTTTGGGGGAGAATGGAGTCTACCTGAAACTGTCACGACATTGTTAATCAGCTATACCCCAATATAAAATAAAAAGTTAAATAATTTCATTTTAACAAAACTATATTGTATTTATATTAGTTGGAAAATTATATTCCTGTTGATTCATTTTAAATCTGTTCCGACTTGATTGGTATATAATTAAGAAACTTCAGTCTTCAAATACTAAGTTATAAAACATTTCTTGGAAAATTAATAGATCAGGTACTAGAACTTTTCAGATCTGTTTCTGGATTTTCAGTAATATAGTGATAGCCATGTGCACAAATATAAAACCTCAACATCACTGAGAAAACCTAGCATTTTACTCTAGATTTTCCTCTGAATAGTAACATTTCTGTCTCATGCACAACATATTCTAGCAGGAGCTATTCATTATTCTGACCATGTGGTACCTACTATTACGATAAATCATGCACACAAACAGTGCAGTTGTATTCTCGTTTTTTCCCCCTCTTTGGCATTGAGTAATAACCAGGAGTGATCTTCGTAGTTATTTAATCATATCATGTTCAACTTGTGTACATTTGAACTGTTGAAAAAATATCTGTCCTTAGTAAGTGTTCTTCTTATCCTGTGATTCCTCCTTACGCTCATTACAGGCCAAGACAAAAAATGGAAAGAGGAAGCATATTTGATGTTTACTCAAGTCATCTGAAGGACCTTTTCCAGATTACTTCCTTCTCCCTAGATTCTGAAATTCCTCTCCAGAAAGCATCCTCACTCGTATCCCCATCGGTGTGGACACTGGGGACTAATGGCATATTTGGGGTACAGGGATACATTAAAAGAACCAGACTCAACAAAACGCTGCTGGCACCGTCACCCGTTGCCCGCAGCAAGAGCCAGGCTCCTTGCAAGACCTGCAAATATTAATTGCATCCCTGTGTAGAAGCAGTTTTAGGTCTGAAAAATGACTGTTTCTCAAAGCCAAGCATTTGCCAGCAAAATATAATGTTTGACTTCAAGAAACTTACGTCAGATGTATGGCCCTGCTTTTTTAATGTTGAATTATTAGAAAGAGAAACATAAAGCAGCAAGGTACGAAAATATGTCAAGTATAAGTGCTTCTAAAAACCTGTTTTTAATGTATGTCCAGAGTCTAGCATAAGGCCTGGTATATAATAATGGAATAATGTCTTCTCTCCCTAGTCTGAGGAGTAATCACAATAACCAGATGAAAATCAAAGGTACGGTTATCAGTGCCATGTGTGTGTGCGCTGTGGATCAGAAAGAACCTCTAACACTTTAAAAGTTTTGTTTGTTATCCGTAGCTGTTACAATAGAATACGAATGTGTGTTCTTATAAAGCATCTGAAGCCTGAAAAGTAGTATGCAGGGAACGCTGGCGTCTCCAGGGAAAGATTCTTCCCACTCCAACCCCAAACTCCAAGCCAGCCGGGGAGCTGTCCCTCTGGCAGTGCTGACTTCCTTGAAAGAGCCTCACTGTGATAGGAAGTCAAGCTTCGTTTCATGGAGATTTCCTTCGTTACATGTGGACTTTGACCAGATCTTACTTTTTAAGGGATTAGTTGTAGTTGTTTTCCAGCTATCTCCATAGGCATATGTAGTTTTCCCTAGAATATCATAGATGTTCCCGTTTTTTCCTGGTTCTCCTTATAGAAACCATTAAATACAGAAGGAATTTGGGAAATTCTTCTATTAATTGTTGTTGTTCAGTTCCTCAGTCATCTCTGACTCTTTGTGCCCTATGAACTGCAGCACACCAGGCTTCCCTGTCCTTCACCATCTCTCAGAGCTCTTATATTAATAGACCAAACAAATGTTCAGTAACTCTTATTATGACACTGTGGCATAAGGTGATGGCGTATCTTGATCCCCTTCAAAATGAATGAGTAGAAGGATTCTGTAATTAAATATGTTTTAAAATTTTGGTTGAACAAAGTTAGAATAGATTATTTACATAGAACTCCTCAGAGCTTTTAATGTATCAAATGTATGTTATGAATCTCTGAAAAGGAATTGCAGTATGCAACCTTCCTGAACTTACTGAAAATGGAACGCTTTTTTTTTCCCAGGGGGCATTTCAAAGGCCCTGTGTCCCCAAATTCACTTTTGAAACTCTATAAAAGAATGTTAGGGTGCACCTTTGGCTGGGCCTTTCAAATACCAGTTATTATCTGAGTTTTTGAGTGATCTAGGGAACCATTCAAAATTGAGATCATTTGCAAGCATCTGAAGCAAAGGTTACTAGGTGTTTTGTTTTGTTTTTTTTAAGGAATTTTGCATGTTCTAGATGCCAGACATAAAGGAAGAAAAGTCAGAACATTTGTTACATAAGATAAAAGCCCAGCCTGTCCCCTGACTGGTTCATGAGCCACCCCGTCTTGGACAACAGCGGCTCTGTGGGTGGAGAAAGCAGCAGGTGTCTTCACACAAGCCTAAAACAGACACCTCATTGGATCTGCTGAAATGCCTACACACTTGACCCATACCCTGAAGTTCTGTGTCAAAAAGCAGTTTTGAAATAGCCTTGACCTGAGCGATTTTGAAGATGAATTATCAACTTTGTGCCTCTTCTTTTAAGGAAAAAAAAAAAAAAAGATTTTAAACCAAAGAGAAGAAAGTAGCCACTTCAGTAAAGCTCCACAGACTGTTTACTTTTGAACAAAATTGAATCCTGAAAGGCCCATCAGAATGACTTAACCTGTTAGCTGAAATAATTTTGCTTTCAAAATAATTGCAATTTGAGTTTTGACAGAGTTAATGTTAAGCTAATCTTCTGACAGTAGTTGACTGGGGGGTTCAGTTGCTTCTTGAAGTTACAGTTACAAGGAGGTTATCAGACTACAGCATTGTTGTATTAGCAACAGTTGTGGGCACTAAAGAATCGCTGGGCTAATGGATCTGGGCAAGGCCATATAGAAAACATATGAGTCCCAAATGAAGGTTCACAAGACCAAAGTAAAGCTCAGGGGTGATCGTTTCTAAATCATACGCCCCTACACATACAGCTAAGTTCATCAGGATAATTTATAATGATCAGACTCACACATGCTCTTTTTTGGGGGGTGGGTATCTCTTTAGTTGAATGGTTTACATCTGTTTATTGACTGAAGATCTGGTTACTTCATCATTTCTTTTTAAATTTTCATTTTATACTGGAATATAGTTGATTTACAATGCTGTGTTAGTTTCAGGTGTATGGCAAGATGATTCGGTTATACACATACAGGTATCTATTCTTTTTCACATTCGTTTCTCATATAGGTCATTACAGAATTTTCAGAGTATTGATTAGAGCTCCCTGTGCTATACAGTCCGTTCTTGTTACCTATTTTATATATAGTAGTATGTATATGTTAGTCCCAAACTTGTTTTCTAAGTCTGTTTCTGTTTTGTAAATAAATCCATTTATATCATTTTTTTTAGATTCCACTTACATGTGGAATTAAAGTAATATCATATGGTATTTGTCTTTGACTTACTTCACTTGGTATATTTCATTATTGCTTAATTTGTCCCTTAAGTTATCTGAAAATGGTAACTTGTCTGTGAAACCAAGGAATTTTGTGTTAAAATTTATGCTAAGAAACTACAGATTACATTCACTGAGTCTTAGTTTTTTCTTCATACATATTAACTTGCTATTCTGATAAAAAAAAAAAAGGGTACTCTAGCATTTTAAAAATAGCATATCAGATCTTTATTCATGTTATCCCTCATGGAGATATTTGAGTTGAAAAGGAACAACTCAGAAAATTTTTTCTTTGAATCTTCCTTTAAAATAACTCTTGGAGAGGCCAAGCCTTCATTAATCAATCATGAGATATTCCAAAATGGATGTCGTATTCTAAATATGATGGGGTGTATGGATACCAAAGACAGATTTTGTGTACCTTACAGTTTTCTCAAAGTTCAGCCTGGTACCTAAATAAATTCTCCTGTACCCCAACTCCTTAACACCCATAAACTGTTAGAGCTTGGCCAGAAAATCTATATGGAAGATAGAAATCGAAAGATGATTCTACCAAAAGTTGTCCCTAGGCATAGAGGGCCTGGGAAGCTTAGAAGCTGGAATTCTGAAGGATTCTGGTTATAGAAACCAAGAGAATATCCAATTCAGGGCAACAGGGAGCTATTTGAAGACAGCCCGAATGGTCCTAACACCCATAATGACTAGAAAACAAAAACATGAAGAACTAGAGAAAAACAGAAAGCTGATCTGTGTTTGTTTTTGAAGTTAAACTGAAGATATATAATTGACCTGCTTCTTAATAGAGTGTAACCTAGAATCCTGTATCTTTTGCAAAGTGTATCTTGTACTTTAATGACTCCCAGATGTTGCTTTGCAATGCCTGACCACCGCAGAAGTACGTGCCAGAGGAAAACATGGTAGAATCAAGATGGTATTATAAAACATCTGGTTAGACACGACAGACTGTGTTTATATCCACTCCCCCTCAGAACCCCTCAATCAGCAGTTAAGGGATGAAAATTGGAGAAACCCACAAGGACAAATACAACCATAGTGGAAACAACAGCAGACAAGAGGCATCAATGTAATTTTGGAAGTGAACATGTGGTTAGTCCCCCAGGCCAGTGGAGAAAGCTGCAATCTAAGTGTCTGCAGAGAAGAAGGCAGACAAGCAAGCCAGATCACCCAGCCGTGGGGCTGCAGGAAGATTCAGGGTGGGGAGGAACAGGTACCTCTGTAGGTAGGGGAGAGCGGTGGAGCTGAAAGGGGAGATTGGTTGAAACTCTAAGTGTGCGTGCTAAGTCACTTCAGTTGTGTCTGACTCTGCGACCCCATGGACTGTAGCCCACCAGGCTCCTCTGTCCATGGAACTCTCCAGGCAAGAATACTGGAGTGGGTTGCCACGCCCTCCTCCAGGAGATCTTCCCAACCCAGGGATCAAGCCCTCATCTCTTACATTTCCTGCATCAGTAGGCAGGTTCTTTACCACTAGCTCCACCTGGGAAACTATATAAAAGAGCAGTTATATACCCAGGCCTCCCAGCCTCACAAAGCTGAGGGCTGCCTTAGTCTCATTTTGATAGAAGATAAGAAATTTACTCTGAAGAAACTGAACCAGAAAAGCTCTGGCTTAGGGATACCAGGAACCAGTGGAGAGGGGTTATGCACCATATTGAAACCAAGTAAATTACGTGAAAGTCTAGATACTAAAGATTCCCTCCAGTCCTCTTCACTCAGAATTCTGGGAGCAAAGAGAAAACGATTTAAAATACAGACGTTCCTGGGGTCCCCCACAGATGGTTGACCCCCACCTAATCACCCTGTAGTGAAGTCCACCACCCATATCCATACACACAGACACACACACATACACATACACCACATCTTCTTTATCCATTCATCTCTCGATGGACATTTGGATTGTTTCTGCGTCTTGGCTATTGTGAATAGTGCTAAGAGCAACGTGCTTTTAAGAGGGCTATTTGTAGAACAAGGTTGAGCTCTTAAAAGTGGGAAACATGATGATAAAAATGAAAGATTTAGTATCTGGCTTACAAGATGAAGTTGAAAACATTCAGTCACTCAAATACTACTGGGTGGCTCCTATGTCCTTGGCTCTGTCTGAGGCAGTAGAGATTCCTCGGTGAACAAAAGAGGCAAAGATCCTGGCCTAGCAGAGCTTAAATTCCTGTAGAGGGAGAGTATAAACAATACAATAATATGTAAGTTACAGATGTTGTAAAGAGTTAAGTGCTGGAGGCAAGAGAAAAAATAGAGCATGGGGCAGAGAATGGGGAGTGCCAAGGCCAGGGGCGGGGTCGGGGAGGTGTGGGGAGTAGGGGGTGGTGGGTGGTGCAGCAGAGACAAGAGGAATTTTTACATATAATGGTTAGGGCCTGGTTTATTGGGAAGGTGACATTTGCGCAGACTAGAGAGTGAGGAAGATAGCTAGGTGGTATCTGGAGGAAGATCCTTCCAGCAGAGGAGACAATTAGTGGAAAGGCCCTGAGACCGGAGGCTGGTGCAGGGCAGAGCAGGGTCCAGTGTGGTTGGAGTGAGCCAGGGAGAGGACAGTGGGAGGGGCTGCGTGGAGATTGTACCAGACCATGTGGGTCTTGTGGGCCACAGGAGGGACTTTGGCTTTCACTCTAGGCGAGACAGAGATGGAACACAATGGCAGTCTTACGCAGAGAAGAGACACGATCTGACTTTGGTCCTAAAAGGATCACTTGGCTGCAAAATTGACATGTATACACTACTGATACTCTGTATAAAATGGCTAACCAATGAAAACCTACTGTATACCACAGGAAACTCGACTCCGGGCTCACTGCTGACCTAAAGGAGAAAGTGAAAGGTGCTCAGTCGTGTCTGACTCTTTGTGACTCCACGGACTATACAGCCCATTAATTTCTCCCGGCCAGGATACTGGAGTGGGTAGCCTTTCCCTTCTCCATGGGGGTCTTCTCAACCCAGGGATCGAACCCAGGCCTCCCACATTCTGGGCGGATTGTTTACCAGCTGAGCTATCAGGGAAGCCCAACCTAAATGGGAAGGAAATCCAAACAAGAGGGGATATATGTTTGCATATGACTGACTCACTTTGCTGTACCGTAGAAACTAATACAACATTGTAAAGCAAATATACTCCAATAAAATTTTGTTTTAAAAGGAAACAATAAATTTTTTAAAAAATGAAATTGTAGGGGGTCAAGGTACTGAAGAGAAGAATTGGGTCCAAAATTCGGTAGCAGGGATGTGCCCTGTAGCTCTAATGTTCTCTTCTTATATCTCAGTTGTACCTTCCAAGTTGGCCACTCTCTTCACCTCTGTCTTCAGTTCCACCTAAGAAATGACTTGCTTGCCCTCTCCTCTGTCAGTCTGCCTTCTGCCTTACAGCGTCTGATAACTTCCTCGCCAGGTCCCATCATATCTCCTTCAGCTTTCAGCTCCCCGTCTCTTGCATCCGATCCTAGAGCACACAGTATATGGTGGTTTCCACTTTTAGTGTTCATGTTGTTGATGAGACCCTCTCTGATTCCCTTGATTTTGCTGAACCTCTCCAGGCATATTCAAATGCTCATTAAGCATTTGCTTATTGAATATAACAGTTAATTTTCTCCTTTCTGACACTCCATCATCAGGCAAAGTCCTCTCTGGAGTCCTCTTTATATGACTTGAAGAACTCCACAGTTTAAGCTCTTTAAACAAAGAGGGAAATGGGAAAAATCTGTCTCATACCTTAAATTTCAACCTTCATACCCTTGATGAGAAAATTAACAACAGCCCTCCTCCCACACAAATGCAAACTTCTCTGGGAACATATTGGTTTAAACCAACTAGGCTTTGATTATAAGGAAAAATACATGAAATTTTTTTTTTTTTTTTGCATAGAATCATTTGCCTCTGTAGTGTCTCATTGCTACTTTTTCTCTGATGTTAGAAAAGTAAATAAAGCCTAAGGGACTTCTGATAAAGTTGATGGTATGACTGCAAGCTCATGAAATTCCTCTCCCCTAAATTTGCTGAAATTAACAAAAATGTAAAAGTAACACTTTAAAAGCTTATTATTAAAATGTTCATTTTGATCATAAAGGAGAACACACCATCAACCCTGAAAGCAAGAAAAGTTCCCAAGTTCATACTATAAACTTGAGAAGTGTTATCCGAAAAATGAAATTGGACCAAATTGAAAGACGCTGCTAAAAAGAAATATATGTATTCTTCAAAGACAAGAATGAAATGTGGAAAAGTACAAGGAGGGAATTCTGAAAAGTCTCACTGTTTTTCAAGGCTCTGGCCTTATGTATAAGGGTTCCTGGAGAGAAGGGTTGGTACAACCACCTCCATCAGGAACCCTTTCTTCCATCAAGAGGACTGATCCCCACCCCAACCCCCACCAGGCGAGAAGAGTACATCAGTAAGTGGGCGAGACTTTGGTACGTCAGTAAGTGGGCATGAAAGAGGGGAAGCTTCTGCTGGGGGTAATTCTTACAGCCAAACCAAGGAAAAGCTTCACAAAACACGGGGAAAGACTGTATGTCCCCAGCCAAGCCAAAAGCCGATGATACCCCCCTTACTCATTGAAGCAAAGCCCCGACGCATTGATTTCATTCGTATTAAAAAAGAAGTCAGTGGTCATCCACAGCCCCAGCTCTCTCTCCACCAATCTTGGGCAGCTGAAAGCCCAGATAAGGCATATCAATCATGGACACCCAGTCCATGTTATCATTAGAAGAATAAAATAACACACCATCAAACACTATCCAGGGCAGATGGCATACTGAGGAGGAATGGTTCACATTCATCAGAGTTTCCAGGCCACACTGACTGGTGACCAAGGCAGAAAATCTGCACAAACAAGAAAAGAAAGTAGCACAGGGACTTGCCTGGTGGTCCAGTGGCTAAGACTCTGAGCTCCCAATGCCGGGGACCCAGGTTCGATCCCTGGCCAAGGAACTAGATCCCACATGTCACAGCCAAATAAATAAACCTGTGCAACCAAATAAATAAACAAATAAATGTTTAAAAGGAAAGAAAGTAGCACAGCCTCCTGAAGACAAGGCCTAGATTTCAAATAGTCCTACCAACCGATGCATACTGAGTTCCAGATACCCGCCAGACACTATTTTCAGTGTTCTGTGTATAGTGAAACCTTTACTCCTCACACCACTGCTACAAGATCAGCACCATCATCATCCACATCTTTTTTTATTTTTGGCTGTGCTGGGTCTTGGTTGCCGTGCTTGGACTTTCTCTAGTTGTGGTGAGCGGGGTCTGCTCTCCATTTGCGGTACCCAGGCTTCTCATTGCGGTAGTTTCTCTTGCTGCAGAGTACAGCCTCCAGAGCGTCGGCTCAGTAGTTGTGGCACATGGGCTTAGTTGCTCCGTGGCACGTGGGCTCTGCCCAGACCAGGGGTTGAACCCATATCCCCTGCATTGGCAGGCGGATTCTCAACCACTGGACCACCAGGGAAGTCCTATCATCCTCATCTTATGGATAAAAAAGTGAAGGCACAGAGGGATTGGGAAGTCTGCCCCAGTTCACCCAGCTGGCTGGAGTGCGCCAGGATTTTGACGCGGTCTGGTCTAGAGCCTGTTCTCCACTCCTCTGCCCTTATACCCCAGGAAACAAGTATTTTAGGCAACTGCTTTGTACTCTCAAGGAAATTAAAGAGAATAGAAATTTACTGGCCATGCATCCTTTTTTGGAAGCTATTGGAGGGAGGGAAACCAAGATGAAGACAGACGTTAAGTTCAAGAATCAGGGATCTAATGTGGAAGAGACCTTTAAAAGTCCCAGGATAGGAACTGTGGAGTGAGCTCAAAGAGCATAGGGACATAGGGAGCATCAAAGAAAAAACATTCTAGTGATGAGCTTGACAATTGGAAACATTGTTGCTGATCATTTGATGAGTCTGGTAGAACATTTGGAAAAATTAGCATAAGTATTTAGGAAATACGGCACATTTTAAAAAAACCAGACAGTTATTACCTGTAAAAGCAAGTTTATATAATAAAGTAAAGGAATGGTAGCCAATTATGCTCCTTAGCACAGTGATGAACCAAATTCATATATAACATATATTATGTATACATGTATTATATAGATTATTCATGCAACCTATAATATAGCTAACATAACATGTAACAGTATAAACACTTTAAAATTTTGATGTAATTACTGAGTGATAAAGGAATAGTAACAGTGATGATGAAAGAGCTAACTCACCAACTTTTGTAATTTGGATAGGGTCTAAAAAGATTCACCAAGAAATAACAGCCTATATGTATTATCTGTAAATACCAGAAGCAATTAGAATAGCTGGAATGGAATGACACTGTGAGCTGAGGCAGTGGGCTTAGGTGGGCAACTTTTTTTATAGTATTTTTGTGCTGTTTGATTTTTTAGCTACACAAAACCTAATTTAACCAAGACACAGATGAAATCTCCAAGACTGTCAAAAACAAACAAAAAACCCTACCCCTTAAAAAGCACTTACACATTTTTTTTTCATATTACTGAAGAGTCTAACCAAAAACATTTTAACAAAAATCTCTATAAAACACTTCTTAAAAATTAAAGATTGATTTCCTATATAGATGTAGCTCCAGGGAGTCTTAATATCCTTTCTCTTTAAAAAAAAAAAAAAAAAGGCAACAAACAGTATGAGAGTTTAAAAATGTGTTTTCTTTAAGCAATTGAATCACACACTTCCACCCTGTAATTGTACTCTTGGCTTTTCAAGATACTAAAGAAGGGACCTCTATTTTAGCACTTGGGTGGAGGCCTCACACGGCCACGTGTGTGATGGATTCAGCTACAGGAGAAAAGGCATCTTGGCACGCGCAGCCATGAGTCACTTCTCACTGCCTCTTTGTCTCGATATATTCTGCTTATACATGAGCTCCAGGTTCATCACAAATTGCTCCGGTCGTGTTTCCTCGCATGTCACAGTTTCTCTTGATCCGTTAGTTCCTCTCTGGGGTCTGTGAATGGCCTCCGCATGTTTGTGCAGCAGGCTGGAAAGGAGGGGCAGTGCAACCTCGTGGGATGTTTAGGAACCTTTGTGAAAACCAGCCTAAAATGGCTAAATGAAAGAGGCATTGGGGAGCTCTCCTTGGTGTTCTGGGGTGTCCTAATGGGAAGGAAATCTAAAAAAGAGCGGCTGTATGGATACAATGGTTGATTCACTTTGCTCTGCAGCAAGGAATTACTATAACAAATTTTTTTTAATCACCTGGGGAAAAAAAATCGAGAAAGAAAACGGCATCACAGGACTTCCATGGTGGTGCCGTGGATAAGAATCCACCTGCCACTGCAGGGGACAAGGGTTCAATTCCTGGTCCAGGAAGATCCCACATGGCATGGAGCAACTAAACATGTGCACCACAGCTACTGAGCCCACGTGCTGCAACTGCTGAAGCCCGCACGGTCTGTCTACAGCCTGTGCTCCCAACAAGAGATGCCACCCCACTGAGAAGCCCACGCACCACAATGAGGAGGAGCCCCCCTCGCCACTAGACAGAAGGTGATGCAGCAATGAAGACCCAGCACAAACATACATAAATAAATACTATTTTTTGAAAAAGGCATCACCTAAGTTTTTCTGAGAGAAACTGGTGGCCACAGATGGGGATCTAAGAAGAAATAAAGAACCCTGAGCAATCCTGGAGAATTCATACTGTGTGGGCTTTGAATTAGAGGTTGAATTTCTTGGTCCTGAGAGTGCAGAGACAGGAAGGGAAATAGTACCATCAGCCTAAGAATTCAGACAGTCATTTAAGTAGCAGCAGTGAGTATCACCTGGACGCTGGTGGCAGTGTGTCGGAGGAGGTTACCCAAGAAAACAGTGAGGAAGTTTGGGGTCTTGGGACTCTAGTAGCAGAAAGGAAAAGAAAGCAATTTATACTGGAAATACTGCACAAGAAAAGATACATTTGGTAATAGCATAGTTAGGGGAAGAGTCACTGATGAAGAGTATACCAAATTTCTTTTTACTTGAGAGGTTGAGAAGGCTGGGATCCTGAGAAAAATATAAGTAAACTAGGACTTCACTATGCTTGGATAAAGCAGGCACTGAAATGTTTACGTATGGTCTGATTGATTTCTGAGCACTGCAAACATTGGACAAAGATTCATATGATATCATTCATCTGTTTTTTACCCTTTCCCCAGGAATACATCTAAATTCACAGGAGTTTACATAACACCCAGGGAGGGGGGCTGCACAGACCGTGAATAAATCAGTTCATCCCTCCACTGCAACATTATAGTAGCAGTCAATGTGTGTAGTCTGTGCAAAGCTAGGTTTCATAAAAGAACTGTGGATGTTGATGGCTTTGGGTTCTGACTCATCTTGCTTCCTTTCAACATTCTTAAAATATTTATCCAAGGATAATGGTATTTTGGCTTTCTTCTTTTCGTGACCTTAGAGTTAGAACGGGGCCCTGCTTCAGACTCCACACACTTCTTTGTTGACAATGAACCCCCTAGACTCTGAGTCAAAATGACAGGTGTGCCTCCTGGCGCCACCTCTTGGTGGCAGGCAGAATTGACATGCTTCGGCTTGGGCTGATTTTATGATGTATGCAAATTTCCAGGTTGAGCATCTAAGTAAAGGAGCGTCTGTGATTTCAAAGTGATCCAGCAACATCTTCCTTTTTTTATTTTCCTCGATCATGAAGGTGTGGCGGGGCACCCTGGCCCGCATGCGGTACAAGAGGACCAAAGCCGCGCTGACAATTATCAGATACTACCGTCGCTACAAGGTCAAGTCCTACATCCACGAGGTGGCCAGACGCTTCCATGGCATCAAGACCATGAGGGACTACGGCAAGCATGTGCAGTGGCCAACCCCGCCGAAAGTTCTTCACCGTTTCGAGGAGGTCCTACAGGCAATTTTTAATAGGTAAGAACCTGTTGATATGTGCAGCGTCCGTGTATGGCAGTACACTTACTAGATAAAGTTACAAACCTGAGACCATGACATTAGCTCTGCTATTTGCTATAGGACATTGGTTTTTCCCAGGTGGCTCAGACGGTAAACAATCTGCCTGCAATGCAGGAGACCCAGGTTTGATCCCTGGGCGGGGAATATCCCCTGGAGGGGAGGGTATGGCAACCCCCTCCAGTATTCTTGCCTGGAAAACCCCATGGACAGAGGATCCTGGAGGGCAGTTCACGGGGTCACAAAGAGTTGGATACAACTGAGCAACTAACACTTCCATTGGCTTTTACCTTGTGTCTCCACCTTCATGATTTCACTGTCAAAGGGCATCTGCTTACCCCTCAAAAAATAGAACCGTCTACGTATTTTTCCTGTAGCAGTAGTCAGTAGTAGGCCACAAGGCCCAGGTCAAGCCATATTTAAGATAAGCTATTAGCATGATGTCTCTGCTTTCTTTTATCTTTTGCTCTTAGAATTACCACATATCACTCACACTAGGAAGTCTGTTATCCTTTCAGAGCAGTGGTTCTCTGTCCACACCTGACATTCACAAAGAGTTTGTAAAACACACCGAGGCCCAGGTCTCACTTCTGAAAAGTCCCGTTTAATGGTGCTGGGGAGCACAGCCCAAGTGGAGGTCGTGGGTGATTTTAAAAGAAAGAAAACACTGTTATACAGCAAGCTATTTTTAAAAACAAATAAGTAAATAAATTAATTAACATCCGTGTCACATTTGATACCTTCCCAGCTAATCTTCATTTTTTTATAAACTGCCCTGAATCTGACTTTGTAGTTATTCATAGCTCCTTTCTTCTTGTTTTTTTAAGCTTGTTTGTTGCCAGCATGCACCGGCTATATTTAGCTATGTCTTACATACAGCATCTAGTCACATAAACTAGGTTGTATGTATGTGTTTAGTCCCTAAGATGCATCTGACTCTTTGCAACCCCGTGCACTGTGGCCCTCCAGGCTCCTCTGTCCATGGGATTGTCCAGGCAAGAGTACTGGAGTGGGTTGCCAGTTCCTTTTCTAGAAGATCTGCCTGACCCAGGGATTGAGCCTGAATCTCCTGCAATGCAGGTAGATTCTTTACCTCTTGAGCCATTGTTGTTCAGTCCCTAAATTGTATCCTACTCTTTGTGACCCCACGGACTGCAGCATGCCAGGCTTCCCTGTCCTTCACTATCTTCCAGAGTTTCCTCAGACTTGTGTCCATTGAGTCAGTGATGCTATCCAGCCAGTTTATCCTCTGAGCCTCTGGGGAAGCCCTATAAACTAAACTGTGCTAAATCGCTTCAGTCATGTCTGACTCTCTGCAACCCTATGGACTATAGCATGCCAGGCTCCTCTAAGCTAATGGTTCTCGAATATGGTCATTTGGCATCATGGTATTCTACCAAGTACACCATGAACTGATTGATGTGTTGAATGTAAACTGGTGGCAGATATCAAAAGATTTTTTTTAAAAAAAAGGGAGGAAAGCTCTTTAATATGTATCTCATTTGCTATCAGAAAAAAAAAAAAAGGTTTGTTCATACAAAGAAAAAAATAAAACAGTAGAAAATTAATGAACGCAAAAGAACCTCAACCCTCCACTGTCCAGTGTGACCCATAAATGTCAGCTGTAAAGCTCGGCAGAGCCTTCTTAGTGTGCAGATTCATTTTTTCCATGAATTATATGATCTGTCACCTGCACTTTTTACATAATCTAAAAAGTAAGGAAGCAATACCTGAATACATGTCATTTTTTAAGGGACATAATATAGAATTTTATAGGATATAAGGTGAAATCCTCCACACCGTCTCTTGTCTTTTCTTTCTTTCCCCTAAGATAAGCGCTCATTAACAATTAGTTTGTACCCTTCTAAATCTTTGTCTATACATTTACAAGCATATAATGCCCATGTAAGAGAAGTATGATATAGTGGTTAAGAATGCGAACGCTGGAATCTGGCTGCCACTGACCAGCTGTGTAACCTTGGACAAATGTATTAACCTCTCTGTGCCTCTGTTTTCTTATCTGGAAAAGGGCCATTATCATAGCACCCACTCACAGGGCTCTGAAAGGATTATGAGTAAATAGATATAAAGCATTTCAGATAGTGCCTGCACATGGTAAGTGCTGTGGAAATGTTTGCTCATGCTATCTGGGTTTCTTTCCCTCTCTTTCCTTCCACAGTTCAGTTCAGTTCAGTCACTCAGTCTTGTCCGACTCTTTGCGACCCCGTGGACTGCAGCACGCCAGCCCTCCCTGTCCATCACCAACTCCCGGAGTTTACTCAAACTCACGTCCATTGAGTCAGTGATGCCATCCAACCATCTCATCCTCTGTCGTCCCTTCTCCTCCTGCCTTCAGTCTTTCCCAGCATCAGGGTCTTTTCCAATGAGATGGCTCTTCCCATTAGGTGGCCAAAGTATAGGAGTTTCAGCTTCAGCATCAGCCCTTCCAATGAATATTCAGGACTGATTTCCTTTAGGATGGACTGGTTGGATCTCCTTGCAGTCCAAAGGACTCTCAAGAGTCTTCTCCAACACCACAGTTCAAAAGCATCAATTCTTCTGTGCTCAGCTTTCTTTATAAGCAGGAATCTATGTGTGGCTGTATGACTTTACTTAAAAATAAGTCTTGGAGACCTGTCCTTCACAGTAAATAAAGATCTATGTTATAATTTTAGCGGCTGCAAAGAATTATTGATTTTGATAATGTTGCAGTGTAGACTGTACAGTCTTCTTTTTTAAGGCTTGGAGGTTTTATGTATGGCCTAGAATTGATTATTTTGTGTAAAATTCAGTTGATTTACTCAGCAAATATTTACTCAGCACCTGCTGTGTCAGAGCCACTGACCTAGGTTTCATGGATACAGTGATAAATAAGAAAGCTGTGAAAGACCGTCCCCAGCCTTCTTAGGACTTACAGTCAACGAGCATTTTGAAAATAATACATCTGCTCTGTGTGTTGATTGTACACACACACACACACACACACACGCACACTGAATGAGTCTTGGCAGTTGGATTAATCTGGTTTAAAGGCACTCTTTTCCTGTAAAGGGCCAGGTAGTAAATATTTTAGGGCTTATGGGCTCCACATGGTCTTTGTCACATAGTTTTGTTTTATTGAACACGTAAAAACTATTCGTAGCTCCATGGGTGAGATTTGGCACAGGCTGTGGATTTCCAGCCCCTGGTCTCATTGCTGCATGGTATGTAACTGATCCTTGCACTTTTGATCTGTAGAATCCTGAGAGAAGTGTGTTCAAGGATTTTGCTCTGAATCACGGGGCCTTGTTTTCTTATAACATCTCCGTGCATCTAGCTTCGGCCCCCCTGTCATTCCTCACAGCAGTTCTTTTTCATCCTGGGAAGGCCGGGTGCCTTCCTCACGCCCAGCTTCTTCCTGGGGTCAAGGCTGCTGAGCTTGCCGGCAGCAGCTGTCGTCCGCTGCATGTGTTTAGGAGATGGAGGTTTGCTTGATCAGGAGGAGAAGTGTGTGCTCATCCCCTGCCCCGCCCGCCTACCCCCCAGGTTGGGTGGGTCAGATCTGAATTCCCCAGCACAGCTCTTTGCCACAGGCCCCTGGGGTCAGTCCGTGGTGGACCCGGTCCTGGGCCACAGTGGGCAGTGAAGAGAGGACAGACTGACCCGACACATGGCCTCCATGGCACTGTGGGTTCTGGCCCCAGCTCTCTCCTGACACCCCCTCTTCGGTCCCCCTCCCGCAGGTTCCTGCTCCGGCTCACAGGACTCCTTGCTGTTCCCCTCAGACACCAAGCCAGCTCACACGTTAGAATCTTGGCGCTCACTGTTTTCTCGTCCTAAACACTCTTGCCCAAGCATCCATACAGCGGGCCCCGCCACTTCCTGCTCCTCTGTCCTTGTCAGGGTGCCTTCCAGCTCAGCCTCGGAGTCTGACGCCTGCTCTCCGCTCCTTCCCTCTGTTGCACTCCTCTCCCCAGTTCCTTGTCGTATTTTCTTTCATAGCCCTGATCCCATCATCCACACTGGGTGTTTACTCACTCGCTTATTTCTCGTCTGCCTCTGCTTTCTGGGGCTTCCTGGTGGCTCCATGGTCAAGAACCTGCCTGCCAGTGCAGGAGACATAAGAGACGTGGGCTCGATCCCCAGGTCAGGAAGACCCCTGGAGGAGGGCATGGTAACCCACTCCAGTATTCTTGCCTGGAGAACCCCATGGACAGTGGATTCTGGTGGGCTACAATCCATGGGCTCACAAAGAGTCGGACATAACTGAGCAACTAACACTAAACTCTGCTTTCTAGAACATCAGCACCTAGCAGAAAGGGTCTTCGTCTATCTGTTTACACCTGTGCCTCCGCTCCCTAGAACAGCATCTGAAGTTTAGTAAGTGCCTAGAAAACATTTGATGAGTGAATGATTGATGGGGCCAGAGTTCTTATGCCCTAACTATAGATATTAAGAGAGTCCATGTATCACTAAGTTTTGGTTGCTTCCAAAACATGCAAATAGCAAAGGAAGTTTTACAAAAATCTCTGTCCACATAAAACTGTTATGTCTTTTAACACGTTCTATGTATATTTTGGAGGGTTTTGTTTTTTTTTTTCAGGGTGATGTGGAAGTAATTCTACTTAAAGGCAGCTTCAGTTATTTTTGAGAATGAATAGGATGGTATTTTTAAAGTCTAAAACATTTTGTTTGTTTACTTATAGGTGGAGAGCATCCCAACTTATCAAGACCATACCTGCTTCAGACTTGCCTCAAGTGAGGGCAAAGGTTGCAGCCGTGGAAATGTTGAAGGGTCAAAGGGCTGACCTTGGGCTCCAGAGAGCCTGGGAGGGCAACTATCTTGCTTCGGTAAGTCCAGGAGAACAAAGTGGAATCTACTTCCGCTCCTTTAACAAAGAAAGAGAAGACGTTTTCTCCAGGAATTTATAGAAAGACTAAGACACCTTCAGAAGCTAAATCTTATGGGAGATACTAAACTAAAAGACTGTACTGCTTCTAAGTGTACCACGTGGGTATTTCCCTCACTTTAAAGAGAGCTATCAGGACCTCCCTGGTGGTCCAGTGGTAGAGAATCTCCCTTGCAATGCAGGTGACACTGGTTTGATCCTTGGTTGGGGAAGTAAGATCCCACGTGCCTCGGGAACTAAGCCCTGAGCCACAATAATTGAGACCGTGCTCTAGAGCCTGTGAGCCACAACTAAAAGCTGATGCAGCCAAATAAATAAATATTAAACCAGAAGGAGAGAGAGAGTGTTCTCTGCCTTCCATCCGTATGAATTAGGTACATTGAATAACGTGGCTTTGATCATTTAAACCTTCTCTTGCATAGTTCAGCAACTATTTTTAATTACCCACCTTTGTATCAGTTATTCCCAGCGCTGTATTTCATCCTCTCTCCCATTCTTGATTTTTAAAATATTCTAGGATCTTTGGTGTTAGAATAACCCTTTAGTAGCTTATCATCTGGGATGGGGAGGTGAAAAGGACCTGTGTGAAAATACATGAGCAGAATTATAAAGCAGTAACAGATGATGTTTTCATCTAAAATGTTAAGCACACGCCTTTTACCACGTTTCCTGTCTCTTTCAGAAACCAGATACACCTCAGACCTCAGGCACATTCGTGCCCGTTGCGAATGAACTGAAACGGAAGGACAAATACATGAACGTCCTCTTCTCCTGTCACGTCCGTAAGGTAAGGCAGGCTGGAAACAGACCTCCCTGGAAAGAAAAGACTGATTCAGGTGAAACTGACTTAGCTTTGACCGCAGCGAGACAGAACAAGAGGTCCGTGACTGGCTACATCATCCACAGGCTCTACCTGCATATATGCTGAAGCACTGACGGAAGGACTGAAGTGACTACAATATTAGGGTTAGGCTATAAAGTCTGATTAGGGAAGAGAATATTTCCAGGCAGGAGGAAACGTGGACATACCCCTAAGAATGACGAGCAAGAAAAGTGGTAGCTACATGGGTAAATACATAATCTTTTTCCTATCACTTAAATCTCTTTAAAAGATCACTGACTGTACTTCAGTGTTCATATCAGCATTCTTCACAGTAGTTAAAGGTAGAAACAGCCCAAATGTTCATCAATAGATATATGAATAAAGAATACACGTATCCATCCAATGGAATACTACTCGGCCACGACAAGGGATGAAATGCATGCTGCAGTGTGGATGCACCTTGAAGATATTATCTAAGTGATAAGACACAAAAGGACAAGTATTGTTTGACTCCACTTCCATGAAACATCTGGAACAGTCAAATGAATAGAAATAGAACGTGGAACTGTCGTTACCAGGAGCTGAGAGGAGTGGGTAGTATATGTGTTCTTACATAATGGGTGTTAGCGTTCAGATATTCTGTGGAAGAAGAGATCAACTTAATATTATACAGACTTTTTAACAAACTACAGAGCAGCCTGTTTTAAACGTCAAATGAAATGTCACCATGGAAGGGCTTGCTGGTAGTATCTTGGTTACCAAAGTGTAGAGTCGAATTCTGAACTCTAGATCCAGAAATTCTATTTGATCAGTGTACCTAGAGTTCATGAGACAACCAAGAAGTGACTTTTGCTAACCAGATTCGCACACCCACACAAAACAGTATAAGCCATGATGCCAGTTTTTTTAATTTGACAAAGGAATGTACCATTTTAGTGAATTCTCATATCCACTACCTAGGATACTTCCTTTCTAGTATCACGGTCAAATTAGTCATCAGAACAACTGATCAGAGAGAGCTGGATGGTTTTGAGAATTACATCATCTGCTTAGAAAAGCCTGGCATCCCTAATTCTATCTTTCTAGTGATAACAATTTGATGTCTGACAACATGTCTCTCCCTAGGTCCTACTGCAAAAAAAAAAACAAACTGAAAATGTTTTAGTCATGCTTCTGTATTTCTAAGTTCGATGCAAAATAATACACTGTATTTCTTCACATCATAGCTTAGATAATGTCATCTTTAGCAACTTTCCAGTCCTCCAGGACATATGTAGGTAAACTTGATATGATTTTAGTCAAGTCCTCTTCTTTATGTTTTGGTTCTTTCTGAAACAACCAATTTGCATAGCTACAGCCATAACAGGGCTTCCCAGGTTGTGCTAGTGGTAAAGCACCTACCTGCTTAATCAGGAAATGTTAGAGACACGCATTTGATCCCTGCGTCAGGAAGATTCCCCTGAAGGGCACAGCAACCCTCTCCAGTATTCTTTCTTGCCTGGAGAATGCCCATGGACAGAGGAGCCTGGCAGGCCACAGTCCATAGGATCACAAAGAGTAGGACATGACTGAAGCAGCTTAGCACACACACAGCTAAAAAATGTCCTTTAAGGTGGGAGACCTGTGCAAATAGTTCAGTTCAGTTCAGTTGTCGCTCAGTCGTGTCCGACTCTTTGCGACCCCATGAATTGCAGCATGCCAGGCCTCCCTGTCCATCACCAACTCCCAGAGTTCTCTCAAACTCATGTCCATCAAGTCGACGATGCCATCCAGCCATCTCATCCTCTGTCGTCCCCTTCTCCTGCCCCCAGTCCCTCCCAGCATCAGGGTCTTTTCCAATGAGTCAACTCTTCCCATGAGGTGGCCAAAGTACTGGAGTTTCAGCTTCAGCATCAGTCCCTCCAGTGAACACCCAGGACTGATCTCCTTTAGGATGGACTGGTTGTACTCTCACCCATAGTGTGTTTTCTCCTGGTCTGACTCCAGGGAAACTTTATCTCTGGCCCCTGTGGAACTGACAAAACCTACAGACAGATCCCTAGAAGTGTTCAGGCAAGAGCAAGATAACTAGAGATTTTTCTCTGGTTGAGGATTTTAGCTTGGGTAATAGAAGAAATCAGATAAGAGCCTATCTAACACTGAATCTGTGATCAAGTTTTTCTATTACTTTATGAATTTAAGAGGAAGAAAAATTATGTCCCTTTCTATGTTAGAATTACTTTAAATCTGAATTTATAAATTCACATATGTTTCGAAAACATTTGTCTTTGATTTGTTTTGATTTAGCTAAGTTATGCAACTCAAAGCTTTTCCTTCGTTACATTAATGTCCTTCCCACTCACTTGATTCATGCAATAAGGATGATTTGAGCTGCTAAAGCTCAAGGTAAAGACTTATGACCTGTGCTCCTTAGAAATTACATTTCTGCATAAAAAGAATGTAATATTTCTAAACAGTGCTTCAGTGGAATTGTTGCTTTGAGGGTTTTGTCTGTTGGTTTCCAGATTAACTCATGGACATATCATCGGAAGGGCTAGAGTCTGCACTTGAACACTGTGGCCTACTGTTTTTCAAATCTTGTGTGACCTTGAGAAGTGATGAAACAAGTTGGTTTTTTCCATATTCATTTGCAGCACACTTAATCTGTTTCTCAGTGTGATCTCACAAAAGATAAGGAGCCCGACTTTTACTTGCTATTCAAATTCCATGATAGAGGTTTTTTGTTTTCCATATCCTAAGATGGATACAAATGAGTAGTGTTCTCCAAGAGGGTTTTCACAAACCAATGTTCCCTTAAATATGATTTTTTTTTTAAAGAATTCCATAAGTAAATGTATTCAGGAAAAAAGTGTGCAAGTGTTAGTCGCTCAGTCACGTCTGACTGTTTGCAACCCCATGGACTGTAGCCCACCAGGCTCTTCTGTCCATGAAATTTCCCAGGCAAGAATACTGGAGCAGGTTGTCGTTTCCTACTCCAGAGGATCTTCCTAATCCAGGGATTGAACCCGGGTCTCCCACATTCTTTACCATCTGAACCACCAGGAATGATGGGTTAAACATGCAGAATTCTACGAACCTTTGTTGTATCTGTGGGCTCTGAACACCCCAGGGGAGGCTGTGGTTTTCAGTTCCTCAAACCAATTTGACTTGGAATCCTGTCTCTCACAAAGCATCGCAGGAGGTTGTGCAAAACAGCTTAGAAAAACTATGCAGAAACTCTGCAAGCACCTTGCTTCAAGTAGGCTGACAAGTGCTGGTTTTCCTTTATGGCAAAAAAAAATGTTGCTACATGAAGTAAATCATTACTACCAAGAGTAGTTATTATTTTACCACATAGAGTCTGTTTTCATCTTAATTACAGATATGACTGAGTGACTAACACTTTCACTTTCCATTGAGATATGATTCACATAACATATCTTTCACCATTTTAAAGTACATGATTTTAGAATAGGGTTGAATACCCATCACTAAAACCAGTTGTCGACATGTTCATTCACCCGTAAAGAAACCCCACACCCCTTAGCTGTCCCCCCATGCCGAAACCTCCCCTTTCCCCCAGCCCAGGGAAGCCACTAATCTATGCTCTGTTTGTATAGATTTGCTTATTCTGGACATTTCATATGAATGGAATTGTATAACACATGGTCCTTTGTGACTGGCTTCTTGGCATGCTGTCGGGGTTCTCTCATGGTGTAGCAGGTATCAAGACGTCATTCTTTTTATTGCCAATTATATCCCATTGTACGGATAGGTCACATTTTATTTATTCATTCCTCGGTTAATGGACATTGGGCTGTTTCTACTTTGCAGCCATTATGATTAAGGCAGCTGTTAACATTCAGGCACAAGTATTTCCGTGGATGTGTTTTCAGTTCCCTTGGGTGTGTATTAACAGGGGACTTTCTGAGCCAGGTGGGAATTCTGTGTTTAACTGTTTCAGGAGCTGCCAGGCTGTTTTCTAAAGGGACTGTATCATCTTAGACCCCCACTAGTAGTAATGACTGTTCCACTTTCTCCACACCCTGGCCAGCATTTATTACTGTCCGTCTTTTATATTATTGCCATCCTAGTGGGCGTGAGGTGGTATATCTCACTGTGGTTCTGACGTGTGTTTTTCTGATGGCCAGTGATCTCAAGCACCTTTTCATGTTTTTCTACAGCCACATGTATATCTTCTCCGGAGAAATGTCTCTTCAAATTCTTTACCCATTTAAAAAAATTTTTTTGGTCTTTTCATTATTGAGTTATGTACTCTAGATACAACATATATTCTTTATGTATTCTAAATAAGAGTTGTTTTTTTTTTTCAGATAAATGATTTGCAAAAATTTTCTCCTGTGGGTTGCCTATTCACTTTTGTTGTACTGTCTGGGTTACATGTTTTTTGCTCTTTAATTCGTATGCGTTTTTCTTGTTTTCCCTGATAAATTGTAAAACTGTGACCTTTACATTGTAAAAGTCCACAAATCTGGAAGCACCTACTCCTTTTCCATCTCTTTTGCATCCAGTAAAATGGTCATAGCTGGATAACATCTATTATAGAATTTGGCTCCACCACCAGAATAAGTTCAGTCGCTCAGTTGTGTCCAACTCTTTGCCACCCCATGGACTGCAGCACGCCAGGCTTCCCTGTCCATTGCCAGCTCCTGGAGCTTGCTCAAACTCATGTCCATCAAATCAGTGATGCCATCCAACCATCTCATTGTCCCCTTCTCCTCCTGCCTTCAATCCTTCCCTGCATCAGGGTCTTTTCTAATAAGTCAGTTCTTCACATCAGGTGGCCAAAGTGTTGGAGGTTCAGCTTCAGCATCAGTCCTTCCAATGAATATTCCGGACTGATTTCCTTTAGGATGGACTGGTTGGATCTCCTTGCAGTCCAAGCAACTCTCAAGAGTCTTCTCCATCACCACAGTTCAAAAGCATCAATTCTTCGGCACTCAGCTTTCTTTATAGTCCAACTCTCACATCCATACATGACTAATGGAAGATCCATAGCCTTGACTAGATGGACCTTTGTTGGCAAGGTAATGTCTCTGTTTTTTAATATGCTGTCTAGGTTGATCATCACTTTCCTTCCAAGAAGCAAGTGTCTTTTAATTTCATGGCTGCAGTCACCATCTGCAATGATTTTGGAGCCCAGAAAAATAAAGTCTGCCACTGTTTCCACTGTTTCCATGAGATGCCATGGAAGTGATGGGACCACTATCTATTTGCCATGAAGTGATGGGACCAGATACCATGATGTTAGTTTTATGAATGTTGAGTTTTAAGCCAACTTTTTCACTCTCCTCTTTCACTTTCATCAAGAAGCTCTTTAGTTCTTCTTTGCTTTCTGCTGTAAGGGTGGTGTCATCTGCATATCTGAGGTTATTGGTATTTCTCCCAGCAATCTTGATTCCAGCTTGTGATCCATCCAGCCTGGCATTTCACATGATGTACTCTGCATATATGTTAAATAAGCAGGGTGACAATATACAGCCTTGATGTACTCCTTTCCTGATGTGGAACCAGTCTGCTGTTCCATGTCCAATTCTAACTGTTCCTTGTTGACCTGCATACAAATTTCTCAGGAGGCAGGTAAGGTGGTCTGGTATTCCCATCTCTTAAAGAATTTTCCACAGTTTATTGTGACCCACACAGTCAAAGGCTTTGACATAGTCAATAAAGCAGAAGTAGATGTTTTTCTGGAACTCTCTTGCTTTTTTGATGATCCAACAGATGTTGGAAATTTGATTTCTGGTTCCTCTGCCTTTTCTAAATCCAGCTTGAACATTTGGAAGTTCACGGGTCACATACTATTGAAGCCTGGCTTGGCAAATTTTGAGCATTACTTTGCTAGCGTGTGAGATGAGTGCAATTGTGTGGTAGTTTGAACATTCTTTGGCATTGCCTTTCTTTGGGATTGGAATGAAAACTGACCTTTTCTAGTCCTGTGGCCACTGCTGAGTTTTCCAAATTTGCTGGCATATTGAATGCAGCACTTTCATAGCATCATCTTTTAGGATTTGGAATAGCTCAACTGGAATTCCATCACCTCCACTAGCTTTGTTCATAGTGACACTTCCTAAGGCCCACTTGACTTCACATTCCAGGATGTCTGGCTCTAGGTGAGTGATCACACCATCGTGATTATCTGGGTCGTGAAGATCTTTTTTGTACAGTTCTTCTGTGTATTCTTGCCACCTCTTCTTAATATCTTCTGCTTCTGTTAGGTCCATACCATTTCTGCCCTTTATTGTGCCCATCTTTGCATGAAATGTTCCCTTGGTATCTCTGATTTTCTTGAAGAGATCTCTAGTCTTTCCCATTCTTTTGTTTTCCTCTTTCTTTGCAATGATCACTGAGGAAGGCTTTCTTATCTCTCCTTGCTATTCTTTGGAACTCTGCATTCCAAAGGGTATACCTTTCCTTTTCTTCTTTGCCTTCAGCTTCTCTTCTTTTCTCAGCTAATTGTAAGGCCTCCTCAGACAACCATTCTGCCTTTTTGCATTTCTTTTTTTTTTGCTGATGATCTTGATCACTGCCTCATACAATGTCACGGACCTCCATCCATAGTTCATCAGGGACTCTATCAGATCTAATCCCTTGAATCCATTTGTCACTTCCACTGTATAATTATAAGAGATTTGATTTAGGTCATACCTGAATGGTCTGGTGGTTTTCCCTGCTGCTGCTGCTAAGTCGCTTCAGTCGTGTCTGACTCTGTGCGACCCCATAGACGGCCTCCTACCAGGCTCCTCTGTCCCTGGGATTCTCCATGCAAGAACACTGGAGTGGGTTGCCATTTCCTTCTCCAGTGCATGAAAGTCAAAAGTGAAAGTGAAGTCACTCAGTCATGTCCAACTCTTAGCGACCTCATGGACTGCAGCCTACCAGGCTCCTCCATCCATGGGATTTTCCAGGCAAGAGTACTGGAGTGGGGTGCCATTGCCTTCTCCAGGTGGTTTTCCCTACTTTCTTCAATTTAAGTCTGAATTTGACAACAAGGAGTTCATGATCTGAGCCACAGTCAGCTCCCAGTCTTATTTTTGCTGACTGTGTAGAGCTTCTCCATCTTTGGTTGCAAAGAATATAATCAATCTGATTTCAGTACTGACCACCTGCTGATGTCCATGTGTAGAGTCTTCTCTTGTGTTGTTGAAAGAGGGTGTTTGCTATGACCAGTGCAGTCCCTTGGCAAAAACTCTGTTAGCCTTTGCCCTGCTTTGTTTTGTACTCCAAGCCCAAATTTACCTGTTATTCCAGGTAACTCTTGACTTCCTACTTTTGCATTCCAGTCCACTATAATGAAAAGGACATCTTTTCTGGGTGTTAGTTCTAGAAGGTCTTGTACCGGCCCCTAGATGTTTTCCTGGCAGATCGTTTGATTTCATCCTTGATGAGATATTATGGTTTATTTTTTTTTTTCTTACAGGTGAATCGATTTAGTAAGGTGGAAGATCGAGCAATTTTTGTCACTGACCGTCACCTGTATAAAATGGATCCCACTAAGCAGTACAAGGTGATGAAGACTATCCCTCTATACAACGTAAGTGTTCTCGCTTCACTCTAAACAGAGGATTCTTAACCTGGTTCTCATGGACCACTAGGGTGTCAACAGATCACAAGAACCTTTGGGGCTTTAGAGAGCCCATGAATTCCTGAACTGTTCAGCCCGTCTCATATTTTATACAGAAGTACAATTTTCTGTATGGAGTATCCAAAGCTTCAAATAGAATAACAAAGGCACATTTTGTTTGAAAGTGTAGGACTCTGCATTGTATGTGACCTTTCTTTATCCTACTCAGAGCTTAACTATGGTGACACAAAATGTATTTCCTTATTGATTTATCATAAGGCTTGTTTTTATGTGGAAGTGGAATCAGGTAAAGAAATAGTAGAGAACAACTTTATGAAAACATTATGTCTCTTTTACACGTGCAGTCATGTCTGACTCTTTAGGACCCCATGGACTGTAGCCCACGAGACTCCTCTGTCCCTGGGATTTTGCTGGTAAGAATACTGGAGTGAGTTGCCATTTCCTTCTCCAGGGGATCTTCCCAACCCAGGTCTGGAACCCTCATCTCTTGCGTCTCTTGCATTGGCAGGCAGATTCCTTACCACGTGCACTACCTGGGAAGCCCCTGAATCTCAATATGAAACTTTAAAAAAATTTTTATTCTGCTTTATGGGATCTGCTTAACAAGTAACTGTTCTGATTCTTGAAAAAGATCCCCCTGGACTGCTGGATCTTTCCATGTCTCAGGTGATTTTTCTATCTGTTAGTTCTTAGAGAGAGAGGTCTGTGTTTGTCCAATCATGAGATCTATGAGGAGTGTTATTTAAAGATTGTTTTAAATCCTTTTGGCCTCTGCAAAAGGAAATAGGAAACATATTGTTTTACAATTTTTTATTTTGTTAAATCAGGAGTCCTGTTGGTTGTGAGGTTCAAGGAAGGCAAGCTGTTCCTGGCTTTGCTAAATAACTTAGAACATTGCTGCAGGCTTATTGCCTGACGATGGAGTTGAAGTTTGACTGCATCACCTGGTCCCCCCACTGTATATGCATACATACACACTTTTCTCCCTTTCGGTTCAGTTCAGTCATATCCAACTCTTTGCGACCCCATGGACTGCAGCATGCCAGGCTTCCCTGTCCATCACCAACTCCCAGAGCTTGCTGAAACTCATGTCCATTGAGTTGGTGATGCCATCCAACCATCTCATCCTCTGTCGTCCCCTTCTCCTCCTGCCCTCAATCTTTCCCAGCATCAGGGTCTTTTCCAGTGAGTCAGTTCTTCACATCAGGTGGCCAAAGTGTTAGAGTTTCAGCTTCAGCATCAATCCTTCCAGTGAATATTCCGGACTGATTTCCTTTAGGATGGACCAGTTGGATCTCCTTACAGTCCAAGGGACTCTCAAGAGTCTTCTTCAACACCACAGTTCAAAAGCATCAATTCTTCGGTGCTCAGCTTTCTTTCAGTAGAAAGGCTAATGTATTTCAGCTTAGAAGGAAATGATGTTCTAAGACATTCTTGATCATAGGTAGTCTTCTTAGCAAAGACCTATAATCTCATATCAATCACCATTTAAGCCTATTAACCCCATAGTCTCGAAGAAGGAGATGAAGGAAGATGAGGGAGAAGGTCACATTTTGTCAAAGTCTAGTAAAATGTGTATTTCTTTTTCTTACTTTCTACTAAAGAGAGAGGAATCAGGTGCATGATAAAAATCCAGTAAGTAGTTAAATAGGTCTTTGAATCGAAGTTATTTTCTGCCTTTTTCATGTTGACTGGTGTATAGTTATAGTCACTGTTCCTCTTCATCATCATCATCATCAGTGTTATCAATAATATATTTTTGTAAAGTAACAATGTTTAGGGAAACATAAAGGTAAATTGAGGTCAGTAGGCAGGACACACACTGTCACCGATGCTGTCACCCACATCCCTTTGATTTCCTTTCCACTTTTGTACATTCCAGCCTAACTCCCAATAGCCAGCATCTTTGTTCAAAGGCTCCCCACAGACTGCTGGGACCCTTGACTGGAAATAATCCCCACCCCTAGCCACCTACATGACTAGTGCGTGTGGGCCTATAAATCCTCCAAACCACACCATTCATTGTTCATGATAATTCTGAAGTGTGTTTTACATCATTTGCAGGAGCTTTTCTATAGGAATAAGCTGCGCTGCCCACCATAGTAGCTGCTTAATAATGGGCCCTACTGGCCGCCCTCCCACCCTGAGCCACCTCCCCACTCCCTTCCCCGGCTCCCTGCACCTCCTGGATCAGTCCTGAGGCCCCTCAGCCTTTGTGCTGTAATACTAAGTCGCTTCAGTTGTGTCTGACTCTTTGGGACCCCATGGACTGTAGCCCACCAGGCTCCTCTGTCCATGGGATTCTCCAGGCAAGAATACTGGAGTGGGTTGCCATGCCCTCCTCCAGGGGATCAGCCCCACCCAAGCATCAAACCTCTCAGGAGGGAGCAGATTGAATGGGGCTGGGGACTTCCAGCCGCATCTGTAAAGATGTCCTTCAATCTGAAGCAAATACAGCCAAATATTAAGTCTGAATAATAGGGATGTGAATATTATTTTATTCTTTATCCTTTTTGTATGAAATATTTTGAAATTTTAAAAGTTTAAGGAGACTTCCCTGGTAGTCCAGTGGTTAAAACTTCGGCTTCCAATGCAAGGGGTACAGGTTTGATCCCTGATTGGGGAGCTAAAAATCCCACATGCCTTGGGGCCAAAAAACAAACAAACAAAAAACACAAAACAGACGCAATATTGAAACAATTTCAATAAGCCTTAAAAAATAGTCCACATCAAAAAATCTTTAAAAAAAAAAGTTTACGACAAGGAAGCTTTACAAATGATAATGCTCATGGCAGGGATTAAGAAGCTGAGAGGAGATGGAGAAAGATTTCAGTCTTAACCAAGTTGAGTTTCAGACACAGATGACACTTATAAGTAAACACGCCATCCATCACTGGAGTCTAACATTGTATAAAAGAGCGTAGCATTCAGCACTTAGGATAAAAATTTAGGAGCAGACACATGGATAATTTGAGGCTGAAATTATCAGTCTAGAGGGAGAAGGGGCAGATGATTCAAGAACATCATGCTTAAATGGTGGGGAAAAGAGATTGACTGAAGGAAATGGAATGAAAAAGAAATCTCCGCTCTTTCTGGGCCTCCGCTTTCTCCTTTCTCTTCTAATGTGCCAAATGAGTTCTAATTTCTCTCCAGTTCCATAAGGTTATGAATTATTCCAGGAAGGAAAAGAACTCTGGAAACACTGTGTTTCAGAATCAAGTTGGAAAGTTTTCAGAAATAAGGGTAATCAATAAAAACCTAACTACTGATCCCACCCTTTGCTCCTCTCGTTCTCTGCTCTTCCTTCCTGCTTTTGCCCGGCTGTCCTGTGTCAGTGAGATTTTCTGGCTCCGAGGAACAGTTTGTGATTGTGGGGAGGGGGAAAGAGATTCCCTCTGTTCCTCTCGAGTGTCTGTGGCTGACTAATAATAAAGTTGACACAAGACAGATTAACAGGAGGAAACCCAACTTAGTTTTATGGGCATCAGGCAGTTCAGTCGCTCAGTCATTTCCAACTCTTTGCGACCCCATGGAAGCAGCATGCCAGGCTTCCCTGTCCATCACCAACTCCTGGAGCTTACTCAAACTCATGTCCTTTGAGTCAGTGATGCCATCCAACCATCTCATCCTCTGTCGTCCCCTTATCCTCCTACCTTTAATCTTTCCCAGCATCAGGGTCTTTTCTAATGAGTCAGTTCTTCTCATCAGGTGGCCAAAGTATTGGAGCTTCAGCCCCAGCATCAGTCCTTCCAATGAAGATTCAGGGATGATTTCCTTTAGGATTGACTGGTTTGATCTCCTTGCAGTCCAAGGGACTTTCAAGAGTCTTCACCAACACAGCAGTACAAAAGCATCAATTCTTCAGCACTCAGCTTTCTTTATGGTCCAACTCTCACATCCATACATGACTACTGGAAAAATCATAGCTTTGGCTATATGGACCTTTGTCAGCAAAGTAATGTCTCTGCTTTTTAATGGGAGATCGTAAAAAGATGCGCAGAGAATGTCTAAGAGGGGGTAACTTAATATCTTTGTGTATAAAGAAACAATAAATTTGTGAGGATTTGGAAGGACAAAGAAACTAGGTTCAGGCGTGATTATAAGGAATTTAAGCCAAGGGGTGAGCCTGGGAGGTAAAGTAGTGAAGAAGGAGCAAGGGTTATTTATACAGGCTTCTCGGACCTGAGTTGTCTGTCTTTGGTCCTACTGATGTCTTTCTCTGGGTCCAAAGAGGGCACCTTTCATACGAGAGATTTATTTCCTGGCTTCAGAGAAACGGAGAGGAGGGTCAAAGTGTCCTTTTTGCATTGGCTGCTTCTTAAGTAACTTTAATTCAAAATACTCAATATGCCATTGATACATATTTGGGGGCCTGCCCTGGGCCCCAACATGACCATATACCGTACTATTTTGATTTGTGTTTAAAGAAAGGATACACACGGTAGTAAGGGAAAGAAATCTCATAGGAACCCAGGGCACTATTCAGGTTTTAAGGCAGCTCTGAGAGACCATGTTATCCTGTGTCCCCCTCAGCAAAATGATGCTTAGATGGTGTCAGTTTCTGCCACTCTCTATCTCTACTTCTCTTTGTGTGTCTTCTTTTTTTTAATGTTTATTTATTTAGCTGCTCCAGGTCTTAGTTGCAGCACGTGGGACCTTTACATGGTGGCATGTGGGATTTTTAGTTGCAACCTGTAAACTCTTAGTTTCGACGAGAGATCTAGTTCCCTGGCCAGGGATCGAACCTGGGCTCCCCTGCATTGAAAGCATGAAGTCTTAGCCACTGAACCACCAGGAAAGTCCCTCGTTGTGTGTCCCCTATCTAACAAGTACCTTTCTTGCCATTCAGCCTGGGCCAGTGCTAGGCTAAGGTATGAATCCTTAGCCAACCCAACAAACCATTAGGGTTTCATCCTGCAGTGACACCGAACAGAGTCTCTGATGAGGCCTCACCATGGCAACCAGTTCTGCACGATCCACATTGGTCCTTCAGCTCCTTGTTAAGCATTTGCAAATCTATGCGTAGTCTTCCCTGACTTCTCCTAGCAGAGCATGAGTAATGACTAATTCATTTGGGGGTATAAATGATCTCTTCTCTCTGCAATTTTTGACTGTTGTCCTTAAGGCCCAAGTCACATTTGGACCTGCTGAATACTGAGGGTAGGTCATTAGGTTTTCCTGGTGGGAAAGTGCCAGTGGGAGAACAGTGCTTCAAATAGGCTCTAACCAACCATCTCATCCTCTGTTGCCCCCTTCTCCTCCTGCCCTCAATCTTTCCCAGCATCAGAGTCTTTTCCAGTGAGTTGGCTCTTTGCATCAGGTGGCCAAAGTATTGGAGCTTCAGCCTCAGCATCAGTCCTTCCAATGAATATTCAGGATTGATTTCCTTTAGGATTGAATGGTTTGATCTCCATGCTGTCCAAGGGATTGTCAAGAATCTTCTCAAAGCTCCATAGTTTGAAACCATCGATTCCTCTACTCTCAGCCTTCTTTATGGTACACCTCTCACATCCATACCTGACTACTAGAAAAACCATAGCTTTATAGCTTGATAATTTTGGGACCATTCCCAAAATCAAGATATAAGACTCCAAAAACAAACAAACAAACAAACCCATATGCCCCCTCCCAGTCACTATCTCTTCTTTCCTTTTCAGAGGCATAATTTTGGTCATTTTGAACTTAATGTAAGTGAAATCAAACACTGTGTATTCCTTTTTGTGTTTCTTTCAACATTATGTTCATGGGAACATCTATGTGGTTTCCTGTAATTCTAGTTTGCTCATTTTCACCACTTTGTAGTATTTCCTTGTCAAATACACCACAAATTGTTTATCTGTTCACATCTTGATGGATATTTGAGATTTTTAGAATCATTCTAATGCATGTGTTTTGGTATTGGTATGATGCATACTTTTTTTATATTTTTTTTTAAAATTTAAATTTATTTATTTTAATTGGAGGCTGAATACTTTACAATATTGTATTGGTTCGGCCACACATCAACATGAATCTGCCACGAGCGTACACGTGTTCCCCATCCTAAATCCCCCTCCCACCTCCCTCCCCGTACCATCCCTCCAGGTCATCCCAGTACACCAGCCCCAAGTGATGCATACTTTTTCATTGGACAAGTACCCAGGCATGAAATTGCTGTTCAGTTCAGTAGATAATTCCAGTTTTCCAAAGTGGTCATGTTGGTTTACAACCCTACCCCACCCCCAACACGTGAAAGTTCCAGTTGCTCCATTTTCTCTCCAACACTAGGTCCTGAGAGTCTTTTTTTTTTTTTTAATTTGTGTATAGTTGGTTTTTAATGTTGTGTTAGTTTCTTCTATACAGCAAAGTGAATGAGCTGTACATATACACGTGTCCCCTCTTTTTTGGATGTCCCTCACATTTAGGTCACCACAGAGCACTGAGGAGAGTTCCCTGTGCTATACAGTAGGCGCTCATTACTTGTCTCTTTTATACACAGTATCAGTCATGTATATGTGTCAATCCCAATCTCCTACTTCTTCCCGCCCCTCCCTTTCTCCCTTAACTGCCATACACAGTGAAATCAGAAAGAGAAAAGCAAATATCATATATTAACGCATATATGTGGAATCTAGAAAAATGGTATAGATCTTATTTGCAAAGCTGAAAGTCTTTTGCATTTTAGCTATTCTGGTAGGTGTGTGGTAGTTACACATGTGGGGGACGGGTCTAGCTTTACTGAAATATAACAGACGTATAGCATTGTGTAAGTCTAAGGTGTGTTGACTTGATACATTGCTCTATTGCAGTATGATTACTGCCGTAGCGTTAGATGGCACCTCCATCACACCACGTAATTGCCATTTCTTTTTTGTAGTGAGAACACTGAAGAGCTGATCACTTAGCAACTTTCAAGTTATGTAATACCGTATTAGCTGTAGTCACCATGCTGTATAATACGCCCCAAGAACTTACTCATCTTCTAGCTGGAAGTTTGTGCCCTCTGACCAACATTTCGTTTTCCCCACCTCCCCCTGAGCCCCTAGTGACCACCACTCTACTCTCTGTTTCTCTGAGTTTTTCATTTTTAGATTCTACGTATAAGTGATATCAATAGCAGGGGTCCCCAACCTCTAATCTAATGCCTGATGATCTGAGATGGAGTTGATGTAATAACAGAAATAAAGTGAAAGTCACTCAGTCAAGTCCAACTCTTTACGACCCCGTGGACTGTACAGTCCATGGAATTCTCCAGGCCAGAATACTAAAGTGGGTAGCCTTCCTCTTCTCCAGGGGATCTTCCCAACCCAGGGATCAAACCCAGGTCTCCCACATTGCAAGTGGATTCTTTATCAGCTGAGCTACCAGGGAGGCCCAAGAATACTGGAGTGGGTAGCCTATCCCTTCTCCAGCAGAGCTTCCTGACCCAGGAATCGAATGGGGTCTCTTGCATTGCAGGCAGATTCTTTACCAGCTGAGCTACCAGGGAATAGAAATAAAGTGCACAATGAACGTAATGCTCTTGATTCATCCTGAAACCATCCACCGCCCCTACCCCATCCCCAGTCCATGGCAAAACTGTCTTCCACGAAACCGATCCCCGGTGCCAGAAAGACTGGTGATGGCAGTCATATAGTATTTGTCTATCTCTGTCCAGCTTATTTCAGTCATAATGCCCTCAGGATTCACCCACGTTATTGCAAATGGCGGGATTTCCTTGTTTCTCATGGCTGAATAATGCTACATCATATATGTATGCCACATCTTTATCCATTGATCCACTGACAGATACATATTGTGGGTTTTCTTTGTACTCCTATTACTAATAAGGTTGAGCCCTTTTCTGTGTGTTTACTGGTCATTTGGACCTCTTTTGTAAATTGCCTGTTGATGTCTCTTGCTGTGTTTCTGTTGGGCTGTCTTTTAAAAATTGATTTTTAGAAGTTCTTTTTATATTCTGTGTATGTGCCCATTGGCAGTTATAGATCTTATAGATACTTTCTCCAGCTCTGTGACTTGCTTTTTCATTCCTTTAGTGTTTCTGTGAGCAACATTTTTCATGTTGATATACTTCAGTTTATCTGTTTTTACCTCTGAGGCTGATGCTTTTTTATTTTTCCTTAAGAAAGCATTCTCTATCCCAAGGTTGTGAAAATATCCTCATCTATCATATTCTATAAGCTTTATCGCTGCAGCTTTCATATTGACATCTTACAGTCCACCTAGAATTGATTTTTGTGTATGTGCAAGGCAACAGCTCAGGGTTTATTTTTTTCCCATATAAACAATTGGCCCAACATCGCATATTGAAAAGACCATCTTTCCCCACTTGCTCTTCAGCAGTGCATTTGTTATAAATCAGAGTGGCCATATGTCTCTTTCTAGTTTCTCTACTCCGTTCTATTGGTCTACTGTCTATCTTTGTGCCAGTGACGGTTTTAATTACTGTTGGGCAGAGATTTTATGAACTGTAAAATCATAATAAATTTCCAAAATCTCCCACTTCAATTTCACCCTCCTCCCAATATAGTATTCTCATTATTGTTGTTGTTTTTTTAGTCAGTAAGTCGTGTCTGACTCTTTTATGACCCCATGGACTGAGGCCCAGCAGGCTTCTCTGTCCATGGGATTTCCCAGGCAAGAATACTGGAGTGGGTTACTGTTTCCTTTTCCAGGGGATCTTCCCAACCCAGGGATCGAACCCACATCTCCTACACTGGCAGGCAGATTCTTTATCATTGAGACACCAGGGAAACCCAACATTCTCATTAGCTGTATCCATATGAAGGAGAGAGCTGAGGATAAAGCAAATCCTAGCGGAAGGGACAGCTTGCTGCTGACCCATTTCCTCTGTGAAAAAGTAAAATTCCTTTAGGAGTCAGGTTTAGAAATGAATGAAGTTCATACTGGTCAGGGAGCAGCTACCACTGTAATCTGTTGTGACCTCTCTAGAGACCCATATGCCAGATCTTTGGATTCACCCAGGAAAAGTTGAAGTCTATATTATAGGTAATATCTCCTGATTGTTAAATGCCATGTAAGCCAAACAGAACACATCTTGTAAGCCCACAGGCCACCAGTTTGCTGCTCCTATTTTAAAAAGTCTTTGCTTTTGTCATCTGTTATTCTAAATGTGCTTAGTTCTTAGTTGCCTAGTCGTGTCTGACTCTTTGCAACCCCGTGGACTGTAGCCTGCCAGGCTCCTCTGTCCATGGAATTTTTCAGGCAAGAATACTAGAGTAAGTTGCCATTTGCTCCTCCAGGCAATCTTCCTGGCCCTGGGTTTGAACCCACGTCTTCTGTGTCTCCTGCTTTGCAGGCCAATTCTTTACCCTCTAGCCATCTCTACTCTGTGACCTCTTCGCTGCATGCATGCGTGCTCAGTCACTTCAGTCGTGTCCAACTGTTTGTGACCCCATGGACTGTAGCCCGCCAGGCTCCTCTGTCCATGGGATTCTCCAGGGAGAATACTGGAGTGGGTTGCCACGGCCTCCTCCAGGGGATCTTCCCAACCCAGAGACTGAACCTGGGTCTCCTGTAATTGCAGGCAGATTCTTTACCACTGAGCTCCCTGTCAAATTTTTTAAAACTCTAAAATCTATGGTATGTTTTATTCTAGATTTTATGTAGTAGAAACAAACACTAATCATTTCTTACTTATAAAAAGCTATAACTGGATGTGAGCTTTAGAAGAGTATATTTTCTGTGTCAATTAGCCAGGAAGGAAAAGAATGAAGGAAATCTTGGATACAGGTAGGTGCCTTTTCTACAGAACTTTCTACCCCTTCAGAGTTCACTGCTAATTGTATTCTTCCAACTTTTTATTATAAAATTTTTCAAATGTATAGGGAAATTAAAAGAATATTATAAGAAATACCCATATTCCCTCCACCTAGGTTCATTAAGTGTTTAATTTCTTTTTTGTCATACTTATTTTCTCTCTCATGACACTTCACTGCTAAAATGTCCCTGTGTGCGTTCTCCTAAGAATAGGACATCTTCTCTCTTAACCACAACACCATTTTCATATCTAAAAATATTAATAACATTTCTATAATGCCAAATATAATATATAATAATTATCCATTATGTGTTGGTCAACTCACATTCAGATTTCCTTGGTTGTTCAAAGAATGTCTTTTATACCTATTTTTAAAAACTCCTATCTAGGTTCATATTTTGGATCTGGTCATTACATATCTTTTAGTCCAAAACTGTGCCTCTAGACACAACCTCCTGCTTTTTATTTTTCATGAAATTGACTTTTAAAACAGCATTATTAAGGTATCATTTACTATGATAAGCTCAGTTGTGTTCCCTCAGAATTCATTTGTTAAAGTCCTAACCCCCAGTAACTTTAACATAGGACTGTGTTTGGAGACAGAATCTTTTAAGAGGTAATTAGGTTAAAATGAGACCTTAAGGTGGCCCTGATCTACTATGACTGGTGTCTGTCTGTCTGTGTCGCTCAGTTGTGTCTGACTCTTTGTAGCTCCATGGACTGTAGCCCACCAGGCTCCTCTGTCCATGGGATTTCCCAGGCAAGAATACTAGAGCGGGTTGCCATTCCCTTCTCCAGGGGATCTTCCCAACCCAGGGATGGAATCAGCATCTCCTGAATTAGCAGGCGGATTCTTTACCACTAGCGCCACCTGGTAAGACCTGGTGTCCTTTTAAAAAGAGATTAGGACACAGACACATACAGAGGAAGATCACAAGAAGACACAGCGGGGAGACAGACCCGCAAGCAGGGAGAGAGGCCTCCGAAGGAGCTAGCCTTGCCCACACTTTGGTCTTGGACTTCTAGCCTCCAGAACTCTGAGCCAACAGACTTCTGTTGTTTAAGCCACCTGCTCTGCTACTGTGTTATGGCAGCCCTGGAATGCTCATCTGTAGTAAATCCCACTCTCAGTTTCAGCCCTAGACAGTCACTGACCTTTCTGTGTCTATACATATTTCACCTTTTCTAAAAACGTCATGTACATGGAATCATACCATACAGTAGATACTGTTTTCGTGTCTGGCGTCCTTTATTTAGCATAATGTTTCAGAGGTTCATCCATGTCCCAAGTATCACTGGTTCTCTGCTTTCATTGCTAAGTAATACTCCATTGAGTGGATGTATCAGATTTCATTTCTCCATTCACCAGCTGATGGATGTTTGGCTGCTACATTCGTTCACATGCGAGACTTTATGTGGGCATGTGTTTTCATTTCTCTTGGGTGGCTATCTATGAATGGAAGTACTCCTCATGGCATTTGTTTAACTTTGTAAGGAGCTACCAAACTGTCTTCCAAAGCGGCTGCTCTGTTTTGCATTGTCTTCAGCGTGAGAGTCCTGGTTTCTCCGCACCCTCACTAATACTTGGTATGTATGATGTTGAGTTTTTAAAGAATCCAGGACTGGTCTAGTCTGGATTTGTCTAATTGTTTCCTCATGGTCATTTAACTTATTCTTCTAGTCCCTGTATTTCCTATAAGCTGGAAATTAAATCAGGAGATGTTAATTTTTTGAACATTTATTTGGCTGCACTGGGTCTTAGGTGCAGCGTGTGGGATCTAGCACCCTGACCAGGGACTGAACCCAGGCCCTCTGCGTTAGGAGCAGAGAGTCTTAGCCACTGGACGACCAGGGAAGTCCCAGAAAGTGTTAATTTTCTTTCAGTTTTATACTTCCACACACTTAAGATTATATCTTGCATGTCAATAAAGAAGGCATGTGTACAGCTGACTCTGCCTTGTGGATCTTTAGGAAATGTTTCATTGTAGCCAAGCTATTATTATATTGCCCTTCAGTTCAGTCGCTCAGCCATGTCTGACTCTTTGCGACCCCATGAACTGCAGCACACCAGGCCTCCCTGTCCATCACCAACTCCCAGAATCCACCCAAACCCATGTCCATCGAGTTGATGTTGCCCTTGCTGTAGCCTAAATTCCAACTACTTATAGAACACATCCCATGTTTTCCTATGCACAATTAGAATTTAGCATAAAAAATTAAGATAAAAATGGCCACCAAGTATTTACCTATTAATAAGCTGCCCATCAGTTACAATACCTGTTATTTTCAGTTTTCTTTTACCAGTCTCTTTTTATAACAAAATTCTGCCAATGCTTTGATCTTTGATAGTTTTTGTATTGAAGTTTTTATAGTTTATTAATCCTCTCATTTAAAATCTGGGCAATCACCACATATAAAATCACTGCAGAGTCTTCACTCCTTTTTGCCAGTACCAACGATGGCCTTTACAGTCCTGCTGACTTTGTGCATTCTGCTCTTGTGTTCCTTTCACTGTTTTCTTGAATTTTTTTTCTTCTTATACAGGCCACATTCTGCAAGTCTGTGTTTGGATTTATTTTCCTTTGCATTATCCAAGAAATCGTAAATCACACCAAAGCTGTTGGCTTTGCCACCACCAAAATGGTTCTGAATCCAAATACGAAGATGACAGCTAGAATAGTCTTACATATTTTGTCTGGTTTTCCCCCCAGTTTTTGTCCTGGGTACTGTTGCCACTCCAGGATGAAGGACATCAGTGATCATTTGTTTCCATAGCTGATTGGTCGGGAACTTCCTGGTCCAGATAGCTACTGTGTTGTTCCTCATGGTGGTGGTTCCTCAGGCAGCCAGGAAGGGAAAATGGATACTTCTTATGTATTTCTACAACTTTTATCTCTCTCCCCCAAATCTCTGGCAACCACTGATCATTCTACTGTAGTTGTGCTTTTCTAGAATGTCATATACTTGGAATCATGCTTTTCATTCTGGCTTCTTTCACTTAGGAATCAGTATTCGAGGTTTTGTATATGCCTTTCCGTGACTTGATAGCTTATTTCTTTTTATTGCTGAATAGTAGTCCATTGTATGAATGTACCATAGTTGGTTTATCCTTTGGCTTATTGAAACATCTCAGTTGCTTCCAGTTTGGGGCAGTTATGAATAAAGCTGCTACAAACATTCACATCAAGGTTTTTGTATGGTCACGAGTTTTCAAATTGTTTGGGTAAAAACCTTCAAGTACAATTCTAGCTCCTGTGATAAGGCCAAGTTTGGCTTTATAAGATCCACTGATGGACAGGGAGGCCTGGCGTGCTGCAATTCATGGGGTCGCAAAGAGTCGGACACGACTGAGCGACTGAACTGAACTGAACTGAATTGTCTTCTAACATGACTATCGTTTTGCATTTCTACCAGCAATGATCAAGAGTTCTACACCAGATTTTTTTTTTTAATTTTATCCATTCTAACAGATATGTCGTGGTATCATTTATTTTTCTGTTACCCTAAATTATATAACCCAGCACTCATTGGGGTCTCAGTCAATCTTTAACTACAGATATCATGTCTCTCCTCTCTGTGGTTAGTTGGTTTGTGTTCAGGAGATGACAAGTGATCTTTACATAAGCCTATGTAAAATATAATTACAAGATAAATCAGGGACCTTTTTTTCCCTTGCATTAGCAAAAATCAATTTATCATTTAATCAAGATTCCAGGCACTCTTCACAGGAAAGATAAAAATAGGAAACCGTGACAGGTTTTTGAGAATATTCTCACAAATGGCATGATCAAATAATTATCCATAGCAGTCAGGATGAAATACTCAAGTTACAAGTGATCCCTTTTTTAACCACAGTGTAACTTTCCAGATACAGTTAGATTAGGAATGTTGCATTATTGTCAAATTAGTGTCATCCCCCTTGAGTCACTTTCTACATTTGTAAGTGGTAATATAAAATTAAAACATTAATTCCAATACAGTTGTCAAGAAAGGTTAAAATTTGTATGGGGGACGGTGGGGTCAGAATCTGAATGTTTTGCAAAGCGGGAAGACTCCTGGTAGCCACAGCTTGATGCAGAGACAAAGGCAAGAAACAGCCCACACAATTAGTCATGTTGTGTTCAAAACTTTGATCACGCCTCTTGAACTCCACTCATCATTCTAGAAATCCCTATAACTGGTGGGGGAAATTGCACCCCATGGCTGAGGCACATCGCTTGAATCAGTGCCCTGCTGCCTTTTGAGTTCCTGTGGACATGGGTGCTCCCCAGCCAGCGCTCAGGGAGCTGGTTGCTAAGACCGAGTTTAATTTGCATAAACATAAAATCTGTTCACCGGTTTCGAGGGAGACCACATAAACTGAAACATTTAACCTGACCTCAGCTGGGACTCCTCTTACCCTTTTGTTGGCAGAGTTGTGTTGGTTTTGCCTGACGGGTGGGTTTGAAAAATGTTTGAATCTGCCCGTGAAGGCTGTTTTTGATATAGTCCTTTTTTATCAGCATGGGCTTGATGGCTGAGGAAGCAGCCAATTAATTGACACAAATACCTCCTTTAGTTCTAGGGAGAATAGGAAGCAGGCAGGGGAGAGAAGAGAGACAATTATCTGAAAGGATGTGACTGTTTTGTAGAGGTGAATGGATCGTAATTATGCCAGGCTTCATGCTTTGTTACTCTATCTGACGTGACTCGCTGGAAAGATACTGTTTCATTTGGAAGATGGATTGTCCTTATAATGTGCTACAGGGGTGAACCCTGCTAAAAATCCATCGGCCTCCGGCTCTGCTCCCCATCACATTTCTCAAGCACCCTGCCCTCGTGGCTATATCCCAGGAGAAGGTGTTTCCATGGTAATCTCAATGGAGGCAGTCAGCTGATGTCTGGCACCGCCTGAGCTGGTGCTCGCCAGCCCTCTCCCCCTCACTCCTCCCTTGAGCCTTTAAACTATATTTATTAGTCCTCTTTAATGGAAAGTATATAACCCCTAATGTCAGACACTGAGTGGCTTTGGGTTTATTTATTTATTTGGGTAATAAACTTGCCTTCCTAATTAATTCTCAGCGAGTTCCTGCGAGCTGTAGTATTTCGAACATCTCATGCAAACGTTTAGATTTTTGCCTGTTATAACAAAGAGCGTTGCTTAGCAATATCGGATATTTGGAAACCTCCGTTCTTAAAAAAAAGTGATGTCTGTATGAAAGAAGAATTTTAAAAGATAAAGGTGTTAGGGTTTCAGTTTAATTTTTTTAAGAATCTTTTCTTGCTCTGATGCTTTAGCAGTGAAATGGTCCATTCCTTGTAATTTCTTTTAACACTCAGTTATTTCATATTTGGATTTGAGTGAGCCACATGGTTTTAAAATACTTCTAAGAAGTGGGACATCTAGCCAGGTTCTCTCACTTTCTTTTTTAATAAGAGAAGAAAGTCAGAATTTCAAAGCTACCCTATTGATTGTTTTCCTGACATGTGTTTGGAAGTAAATGTCTTTTGTTGTATGAGTTAGACAGCACCGCTTATGCTAAACCATACTAAATAAGCAAACCAACTTACAATGTCAAAAGGTGCTTTGGGGCAGAAGGTAGAGTCCATTTTCATTAGTACTGTACTTGGAAATTCAATTACAAATGTAAAACATGTATCAAAGCAGTGTCTGAAAGCAGCAATCATCAGAGCGCATGCATGATTCCTTTGAAAAGCTATCTCGTTAAAAAAACACAAAGCCTTTAAAAACTAAAGTATGAGAAAATTAGTATGACACTAACTCATTTATCCAGAGGTCAGATTGTTAGTAACAAGATCCTTTTAAAACAAAGCCCTGAATAGAGGTGTACACATAAAGGATCTGTGCATTTACAGAAATGTGTGCTAAGTCACTTCAGTCATGTCTGACTCTTTTGCAACCCCATGGACTGTAGCCCACCAGGCTCCTCTGTCCAAGGGATTTTCCAGGCAAGAATACTGGAGTGAGTTGCCATGCCCTTCTCCAGGGTATCTTCCCAACCCAGGGATCAGACCCACATCTCTTATGTCTACTGCCTTGGCAGGCAGGTTCTTTACCACTAGCGCCACCTAGGAAACCTTTGCCAAAATATGCCAATCATTATGTATATTAGCCAAAAGATGCTGGATTACATAAATAGACATCTCTAAGCTTGCAGGAATAGGCTTCCTTTTACACAAGTGTCTTATCAGAGCTCCCTTTTCTGCAGTCAATATTTTTGAACACCTACTATATGCTGTGCATTTGGCAGGCATTAGCAATGAAATAATACATCACCCAATCTTCGCACAGGCCTGTGGGAGAAGCAGAGAAGCCAACCAACCTGCCCAGAACAAGCATGTGGCAGCCATGTAGATACAGATGATTGTACCTTTCTCTCCAGGGGAAACTGTCACTCAGAAAATTAAAGTAATAGCCCAGGGTCACAAAGCTCGCAGGGAATGGCCCCTGGCTTTCGTTTGACTCTGGAACCCTTAGAATCACAACCCTGGTGGTGACTTCCTAGCACCGCCTCCCTTGATGATAAATAACACATACAACTAAGATCCTGTTTTAAAAAGAGAGAAGAGGGACTTCTCTGGCAGTCCAGTGGTTAACACTTTGCCTTCCAGTGGAGAGGGCATGGTTTCAGTCCCTGGTCAGGAAACTAAGATCCCATATGCCTTGGGACCAAAAAAAAAAAAAAAAGCCAAAATATAAAACAGAAGCAATATTGCAACAAATTCAGTTAAAGACTTTAAAAACTGGTCTGCATCTGAACAGAGAGACTAGCATGGAAACATATACATTACCATATGTAAAACAGAAAGCAAGTGGGACTTTGCTGTGTGACCCGGGGAGCTCAAGCTGGTACTCTGTGATAACCTAGAGGGTGGGAGATGGGAGGGGAGGTCAGGAGGGCGGGGACATATGTATCCCTGGGGCCGATTCACGTTTGGAAACATTTGTTGAAAGTTGGACTTGCCACCAAATTCAGTTCTTCCAATAGATGTTTCTTATATGTATGTGTGTCTCTGTGTGTGTGTGAGAGAGAGAGAGAAGGAGAGAAAATGACAGAGAGGGAGAGTGTGTGTGTGTGTGTGTTCTAAAAAGCCTGTGAAATGTATCCAAAAAAATAAACCTTCCTCAGAAATATCTTATGCCATCCCTTCTATGTGGAATCTAAGAAGAAATGATACAAATGAAACTTACTTACAAAACAGAAGGAGACTCACAGATTAGAGAACTGAATTTATGGGTGTGAGGGATGGGTGGGGGATGCGGGGTCAGCATAGTTGGGGAGTTTGGGATGGACCTGTACACACTGCTATATTTAAAATGGATAGCCAACAGGGACCTACTGTGCAGCACAGGGATCTCTGCTCATTGTCATGTGGCTGCAGTATTCTTGCCTGGAGGATCCCCGTGGACAGAGGAGCCTGGCCAGGTCGGGAAGAGTCAGGCAGGACTGGGCGACTAAGCACAGCGCAGCCTGGATGGGAGGGGACCTTGGGGGAGAATGGACACATGTATATGTGTACCTGTGCCGCTTCGCTGTTCAGCTGAAACTATCACAACATTGTTCATTGGCTATACTCCAGTACGAAATTAAAAGTTCTTTTTTTGACTGTGGTTTTACGTTTACAAAGTCTTACCAGAAGATCTTCCTTCAACAAGAGTGGTATAAGATCATCACTTTATGTTCGCTGACTCTCATCCCTTGTAACGGACATCACCATACATTGTCACATATCACTGGGAGACGGTCCGACCCTGGTCCTGAACTCTTAGGTATTAAATAAAGGAGCTTGTTTCTTTGTTACTGGTTGAGGTTCAGAGCTAAGGTTCTTTCCACTGAATCATTATAGTGAAGTTCTAGTGCACTGCAGGGAGAATCTGATTTTCTGATATAACAGACACATGGAAGATTTTCTTTTATTGGTATTATATCTAAATAAAGACGTCTTTACAATGTGCTAGGGATGGAGATAATGTGGTGGGATAAACCCTTCGACCTTGTCTCTACCTTTTACTCACTGTCCTCCACACATTCAATACACTGTGATTCTCTGAGGTCGACCATGGTGCTGTGGCGCTGGGCTGCTGCTGCTGCTACGTCGCTTCAGTCGTGTCCGACTCCATGCGACCCCATAGACAGCAGCCCACCAGGCTTCCTGTCCCTGGGATTCTCCAGGCAAGAACACTGGCGTGGGTTACCATTTCCTTCTCCAATGCATGAAAGTGAAAAGTGAGAGTGAAGTCATTCAGTCGTGTCCGACTCTAGCGACCCCGTAGACTGCAGCCTACCAGGCTCCTCCATCCATGGGATTTTCTAGGCAAAAGTACTGGAGTGGGGTGCCATTGCCTTCTCTGGCACTGTGCTAGGTACTGGAAATAAAGAGGAAGAAGACAGAGTCTCTGCTCATTGTTTGGTGGATGAGGCAGATATATACAGACGTCATCCCAGGACAGCTCATTACATGCTAAAACAAAGAGGCGTGATTTGCTGTGAAAGCGTGGAGGAGGGGCAGACATGGTCTCTCAGACAAGGAAGCAGTTCAGGGGTTCATAAGTGCAAACACTTGTGCATTTTTCTATATGGGGTACCTGTGTCTTTTTAGGTCAGCTGGCAAAGAATCCCCCTGCAATGCAGGAGACCCCAGGTTGATCCGTGGGTTGGGAAGATCTCCTGGAGAAGGGATAGGCTACCCACTCCAGTATTCTTGAGCTTCCCTGGTGGCTCAGATGGTAAAGAATCTGCCTGTAATGCAGAGACCTGGGTTTGATCCCTGGCTTGGGAAGATCCCCTGGAGGAGGGCAACCCACTCCAGTATTCTTACCAGGAGAATCCCCATGGACAGAGGAGCCTAGCAGCTACAGTCCATGGGGTCACAAAGAGTTGGACACGACTGAGCGACTAAGCATACAAAGGGATGTGTCAACAACTGCTTTTGGCAATGCAGAGGGACAAGTTTAGGAGACAAGATGAGGTTTGGTTTTTAGGAAGCTAATCCTGACAGCGTTAGCAAAGTATGGATGAACTGGGAAGAGGCTGATGAAATAAATACCATTCCAGTAAATGGGGCTTGGGACATGGTGCTACTGGTGATATTGGATTGAAATAGGGCCCCGAGAAGAATAAATTAAGGTAAGGTAATGAACTTCATCTTGGCTAGGTCAAACAAGTGGTCCCCAAGGAACCCTTATCTGAGTTTTCCCCAAATGGGCCGAGGACCCACCTGGTGCTCCAGAAAAGGTCTAAGTTTTGCGTTCACATTTGAGAATTTTTAGTCTTAAAGAGAGGGAAACTAGCAGCCTGTTCCCCCACTAGACCCAGGTTGTCCTCTCCTACAGTGAATGCCTCCTGGCTGCTCAGCCGCATTGTAAACTCCCTAAGGAGGAAGCTACATCTTCTAATCTGTTGGTGTGCGTGATCTAGAATAGCAAGCTGGAACTTCCAGTTCTGGACAAGATAGAATAGATTCATTTCTCCTCATCCTCCTCACTAATTACATCTGAAAACCATGAACATCATATTATAAAACAAACGTTAAGAAGACTCCTGAAAGATGGAGAGAAAGTGGACTAACTGGAGACTTGAGAAGCCACATGGCAGTGGGTTCCTTGGGATTTCTTTTGGTCTCTGTACATCCCATGCTAGAGAAGCCCCTTCCCAGATGGCACAGGCCAAAACAGTTCTCTTGTGCCAGAGGAACAGGAAGTGGGCAGCCTAGCAAAACAGAAACCTTTTTGACAATCAGTGTTCTTCTTGAGAAAAACACCCAGGAGGATTGCAGCCGCTCCTCAACCCCCCACTTCCATCAGCAAAGGTCTCATAGAAAACCTGGACCTCCTCCCTTGCCTGGAGTTATTTTAATTAATTATTCATTTAATTAAAATTATTTTAATTCAAAGAAAAGACCAGTGAGGAGAGTAATTTAAGTAAGTTAGTGGTTTAAGAGGAAAAAAATAGATTCAAAATCATGTAAAACTTGATTCAATTAGTAAAACAAGTAGCTTTGTAAAATAATAATTTGTCTAAGTTGAAGTTACTTAACAGTTTTACCTAAATCAATGGTTTTGTGCGATTAGAATCACTTGGGGAGGTTTTAAAAACTATGGATGCCCAGCCCTTTCCAAGCCCAAATAAACCAGAGTGTCCCCAGTGATTCTCACGTGCAGTCAAGTTTGAGAGCATCAGCCTAAATGGACCAGAGGGAATAGACAGAACACAAGTGGAGAAATTTTAACAACTCCTGAATAGTCAAAATAAATATGATGGCGTTTGTGCACTAAATTTTGCATGCTCTTTCTAAAGGAGGGCCCTCTTGGGCCATTTATCTTGCATCATGCACCCTAGTGATGAATCTGATTATCTGGTCCAAAGCCTACAACAGTAAATCTGAAGCAGTAATTAAAAGGGAGTCAGTCTCTCACAGGCGGTCATATTGATGTTTGCAGTACATGAAAACTGAACGTACAGGAGGGCTCAGAGGAGATTTAGTTCAGTTCCACTAGATGGCTTGGTATTAAAAACTTGTTGGAGTGATTTCTTGAGCTGTCTCCTCAGAGCAGTCGTTTTGGAATTAAAATTCAGTTTTTCACGAAACTACTGAGTCCTAAACTGCAAACCCAGGAATTCAAACTGCCAGAGAGTTGAGAGAGACCTCCAATAGGTCTGAGATTTTTAGCCGAAAGGAAACAATTAGCCATTTGGCTGATACCCAGCTATTTGGCTGATATTGGTAGGTTCTAACCCCATTTCCAAAGAATAGCAAGAAGAGATAAGAAAGCCTTCCTCAGCTATCAATGCAAAGAAATAGAGGAAAACAACAGAATGGGAAAGACTAGAGATCTCTTCAAGAAAATTAGAGATACCAAGGGAACATTTCATGCAAAGATGGGCTCGATAAAGGACAGAAATGGTATGGACCTAACAGAAGCAGAAGATATTAAGAAGAGGTGGCAAGAAAACACAGAAGAACTGTACAAAAAAGAGCTTCACAACCCAGATAATCATGATGGTGTGATCACTGACCTAGAGCCAGACATCCTGGAATGTGAAGTCAAGTGGGCCTTAGAAAGCATCACTATGAACAAAGCTAGTGGAGGTGATGGAATTCCAGTTGAGCTCTTTCAAATCTTGAAAGATGATGCTGTGAAAGTGCTGCACTCAATATGCCAGCAAATTTGGAAAACTCAGCAGTGGCCACAGGACTGGAAAAGGGCAGTTTTCATTCCAATCCCAAAGAAAGGCAATGCCAAAGAATGCTCAACCTACCGCACAGTTGCATTCATCTCACACGCTAGTAAAGTAATGCTCAAAATTCTCCAAGCCAGGCTTCAGCAATATGTGAACCGTGAACTTCCTGATGTTCAAGCTGGTTTTAGAAAAGGCAGAGGAACCAGAGATCAAATTGCCAACATCCGCTGGATCATGGAAAAAGCAAGAGAGTTCCAGAAAAACATCTATTTCTGCTTTATTGACTATGCCAAAGCCTTTGACTGTGTGGATCACAATAAACTGTGGAAAATTCTGAAAGAGATGGGAATACCAGACCACCTGACCTGCCTCTTGAGAAATCTGTATGCAGATCAGGAAGCAACAGTTAGAACTGGACATGGAACAACCGACTGGTTCCAAATAGGAAAAGGAGTACGTCAAGGCTGTATATTGTCACCCTACTTATTTAACTTATATGCAGAGTACATCATGAGAAACGCTGGACTGGAAGAAACACAAGCTGGAATCAAGATTGCCGGGAGAAATATCAATAACCTCAGATATGCAGATGATACCACCCTTAAGGCAGAAAGTGAAGAGGAACTAAAAAGCCTCTTGATGAAAGTGGAAAGTGGAGAGTGAAAAAGTTGGCTTAAAGCTCAACATTCAGAAAACGAAGATCATGGTATCCAGTCCCATCACTTCATGGGAAATAGATGGGGAAACAGTGGAAACAGTGCCAGACTTTATTTTTTGGGGCTCCAAAATCACTGCAGATGGTGATTGCAGCCATGAAATTAAAAGATGCTTACTCCTTGGAAGGAAAGTTATGACCAACCTAGATAGCATATTCAAAAGCAGAGATATTACTTTGCCAACAAAGGTCCATCTAGTCAAGGCTATGGTTTTTCCTGTGGTCATGTATGGATGTGAGAGTTAGACTGTGAAGAAGGCTGAGTGCTGAAGAATTGATGCTTTTGAACTGTGGTGTTGGAGAAGACTCTTGAGAGTCCCTTGGACTGCAAGGAGATCCAGCCAGTCCATTCTGAAGGAGATCAGCCCTGGGATTTCTTTGGAAGGAATGATGCTGAAGCTGAAACTCCAATACTTTGGCCACCTCATGCGAAGAGTTGACTCATTGGAAAAGACTCTGATACTGGGAGGGATTGGGGGCAGGAGGAGAAGAGGACGACAGAGGATGAGATGGCTGGATGGCATCACTGACTCGATGGACGTGAGTCTGGGTGAACTCCGGAAGTTGGTGATGGACAGGGAGGCCTGGCGTGCTGCGATTCATGGGGTCGCAAAGAGTCGGATACGACTGAGTCACTGAACTAAACTGAACTGGACCCCATTTCCAGGAGAAAGCAATGGCAACCCACTCCAGTACTCTTGCCTGGAAAATCCCATGGACGGAGGAGCCTGGTAGGCACGACTGAGCAGCTTCACTTTAACTTTTCACTTTCATGCATTGGAGAAGGAAATGGCAACCCACTCCAGTGTTCTTGCCTGGAGAATCCCAGGGACGGGGGAGCCTGGTGGGCTGCCATCTAGGGGGTCGCACAGAGTCAGACACGACTGAAGCAACTGAGCAGCAGCAATCCCATTTCCAATAAGGAATTTGACAAACTTAATCTAAATATGAAAAAGCCTTGCAACTTCCCTGGTGGGCCAATGGCTGAGACTCCACACTCCCAATGCAGGGGGCCCAGGGTTCAATTCCTAATCAGGAAACTAGATCCTGCATGCCACAGTTAAGACCCCATGCAGCCAAATAAATAATCAGATTTGCATGCCACAAATGAGATACTTGCACCAAAAGGAAAAAATGACTCAAGCATTTAAATTAATAAAAGAGGCTACAGCGGGCCCAGGTTCCTTGGTAACTCACTCTAAATTAATTTGTATCATAAAGTATGAAGTTCATTTGTGATGAAAACATTATGACTAGGTTGCACATTTTCTTCTTGGTGATGCCCTTGATTCCCTGTCCGAATGAGGAATATTTGGAGAAACTTGGAGTTGATATGGAAATGTTATTAATATTCAGTGCAGTTAGATAGATTGGTATTGGAAATTTATTTAAGAGTTTTGCTCAGTTGCCTTCATCAAGCAATTCAAATCAAGGGTTGAAGGGCCTTGTCAATCAATAATAGAAACTCAAGCCTTTAGTCAGTTGATTACAATTATTTTAGTTGGCCTGAATAATATTGATCAGTAGTACTAGGCTTATAATTAGGTGCTTGTGCCTGAAGTTGATTAAACTGGCTTGAAGACAATTTTTTTGGTACTGCTCACAGCCTGTATTTTGTAGAAAAGGCTTTATTTAACCAATAGAACGTCATATACTTTATTTACACATACTGGTATGATTTTTGGAGTATGTGGTCCAGGGGTGTGGTCACAGGAATGCCAGTAGCCTTGAGTATGTATCTGTTTTAAAGCACATTTACTAATTAATGTTCATTGTAACAACTCTGAATCCTTAAGAAAGTAAAAGAATAATTTTATAATGTTTAAGGAAGCTGGAAAACATCCTAAGAAAGTCTGTGTTCTTACATGTTCTTTCAACATGGTAAAAAAAAGTTTTTTTAATTTGTTGGAAGTAATATTTTCTGCAAAGGAATAAATTCTTAGTTATCCTGAACTCTGCATTCTTTCCATGATACGTTTACAAAATTAAGGTTTCTCTAATTTCAGGTCACTATTGCTGCATAACAATTTACCCCAAACTTACAACCAGCTACTTTTTATTATGATTATACCTCCTGGTGGCGCAGATGGTTAAGAATCTGCCTGCAATGCAGGAGACCCGGGTTCCATCCCTGGGTCCGGTAGATCCACATGCCGGGGGGCATTTAAACCCGTGTGCCACAACTACTGAGCCCGTGTTCTAGAGCGTGTACTCCACGAGAGAAGCCACCGCAGTGAGAAGCCCAGGCATCACAACTAGAGAATAGCCCCTATTCACCACAACCAGAGAAAGCTTGTCCACATCAACAAAGACCCAGCACGGCCAACAATAAGTAACTCATTTCTTAAAAATTTATAATCCACTAAAACTGTGCCCACAAATCTCTGCAAGATAAGCTCTCCTGTTCTTGGGTTGCTTATGAGCTACTATGGGACAAGACCCCTAAGACTTTTCAGAGCCTTATTTGTGAGGCATGCCCTGAAGATCTTTAGAGCCTTTCATCTGCCTGGAGAATTCTATGAAGTACTGCCTTAGATCTTTCTGAGGTTTTGACAAAGGATTTTTACAGTCCCATTCTGGATCTGATCATTGCCCTGAAACCATTTCTTAATTTGAGAATCATTTGCCATCTGGAGAAGCTGAGAATAAGAAACAGTTTTATTTTCAAACCCAGAAAGTGCAAGCTCCTTTATATTTCTTCTAAACGTTGCATGAGAGCCAAGCAGCTCTGTATTAAGATCGTGCTTCTCCTCTCACGTGTTTTCATAGACAGCAAGAGGCAGCCAGATGGCACGTCCAGCATCCTGTCTGGAAATCCATATCTTGATCATCAATTTGTTAGGTACATCTTCTGTTTTCTACCTTCCCATAGGAAACAGGGTTATCAAGTTTTCCACCACTTCATGATAAAAGCCTCCTTGCCTCGTGCTTGAGATCATATTTTCCTTGCTTCCCTTCAGGCCCTCGTGACCGCCTCCTTAAAGCCCATCGTGATTCCACCAGCAGGCTCCTCCAGGCTCTTCCAGCTACCACCCACTTCCCAAAGCCAGGGCCAACTGTTTAAGGATTCTGCTACAGGAGCACCTCACAGCTCCCAAATTTGGATTTCAGTCAACTGTTGCTTGGGTGCTACCTTCCACCCTAAGACTTAGTGGAGTAAAAAAAAAAAAAAAAATGACCATTTGATTATTCTTTACACTTTTATTTTATATTGGAGTATAGTCAATTAACAGTGATGCGTTAGTTTCAGGTGTACAGCAGAGTGATTCAGTTATGCCCATACAAGTATCCTTCCTTTTCAGATTCTTTTCCCACTTAGATTACTGTAGAGTATTGGGCCAAGTTCCCTGTGCTATACAGTCAGTCCTTGTTGGTTGTCTACTTTAAATCTAGTAGCATATGACCATTTTATTATGATCATGGATCCCGTGGGTCCAGAATTTGAAAAGGGCACCGTGGGGCCAGTTTACCTTTGCTCCACAATATGCAGGGCTTTAGTTGGGAAGTCACAAAAGCTGGGGGTTACCCAATGACTGAGGATCTTTGGGACCCTCATATGCTCACTCATCTGGTGCTGAGGCTGGGAGGGCTCATCCCAGAGCTGCTGACTAGAAGGTCAGCACCTGACCTCACAACATAGCAACCTCGGGATAGTCAGCCCTCCTACAAAATGACTCAAAGCACAAGCACTCTGTTGCCCCAAATGATGGTTGTTCATAGAGGAATAAGATGAGCTTCCCTGGTGACTCAGATGGTAAAAAATCCACCTGCAATGCGAGAGACATGGGTTCAGTCCCTGGGTGGGAAAGATCCCCTGGTGAAGGGAATGGCTACCCACTCCACTATTCTTGGGATTCCCTCGTGGCTCAGACAGTAAAGAATCTGCCTACAGTGCAGGAGACCCAGGTTCGATCCCTGGGTTGGGAAGATCCCCTGGAGGAGAAAATGGCAAAACCCACTCCAGTATTCTTGCCTGGAGAACTCCATGGACAGAGGAGCCTGGCAGGCTGTAGTCCATGGGGTTGCAAAGAATTGGACGCGACTGAGCGACTAACACTTTCATAGGGTGATAAACTCTTATTTATCCCAAATAGTACATTATTTCCATGACAAATCAGTATCATTAAGATCTCTGATTTATAGCTAGTTGGGCAAAGGAGAAGGGGGAAGAGAGGAGAAAGAAAGGAAGGAAGAGGGAAAGAAAGAAAGAGGGAAAGGGAGAGAAAAAAAGAAAACTGGGAGAAACAGATGAACAGAGAGCAGAGACACAAAGCAAGGAATAAAGTCACCAGGCATCCTGCAAAAAGCCAGAGCATCTGTTTCCCAAGCCTCTGAATGGAAAACAGAATGAACAGAATGTTCTCCATCATTGAGCAGCCAAATCAATTTGTTAATTGAGATCAAAAGAGCATAAATATTATAACTCTGCAGTCAAACCAAAGAACTGAAGTAGAGAATAGTTAAATCCCAAAGGCCAAGTGTGTATATCACCACACAGCAAATACCTGAAGCAGGGAAATGACCAGCACAATTTTATGAAAGCCCTTTGTGTGTTAATCACATCCCTGACGGGGGTGAGAGGACCCCAGGTTAATACAGTCCCATAGAGGTGTATGTAGAGAGCAGTAACTACAGAAAAGAGATACCCCCACTCAAAAAGACTTGGAGTAGCTGCTTTCCAGGAGTAAGTCTGGAAGAGAAGGTCCCAGAGCGAAAACTAGTGCATTCTCCTCCCTGGTCAGACCAGGATGGTTTTTAAAGGAGTTGGTCACCATGTAAAAGATTAACTTTTTTCAAATAAATGCATATTTAGAGGGTTGACATTTAGAAAACGCAAGTTTTGTGGAATTGTGATATGTTTTAGAATCATAATGTTAAAAAGATGAATGGCAGATTAATGGAGAATCATAAATGTTAAAAAGATGAATGGCAGATTAATGGAATAGAAAAGGAAGAATATTGTTTTTTAAAAAAGATTAATTTGTTTCAAAGTCACAAAGTGCTTGTGGCCCATTCCATTATCAGAGATTTTGTCATCAACTGTCAGAGCCTTTTCTCGTGATTCCCACAGTCTCCAGAAGTCTGCAGCTTCTAGAAATTATTGTTTGGGATTCTGGTATTTATAGGCTGCATTTTGAGGCCCCACAGTTTTCCGTGACAAAGCTTGTATGCCCACATATAGATGCAGAAAGGGAGATAAAGATGGAATATGAAGCAAGAGAGACAGCAAGCATAATTCAGAACGATCCATGCATCCCAGTGTTCGCTGTAGCACTGTTTACAATAGCCAAGACATGGAAGCACCCTGAACACCCACTGACAGGTGAATGGATAGAGAGGTGGTGCATATAGACAATGGGTTACTACTACACAGCCATAAAACGGAGTGAAATAATATCATTTGCAGCAACACAGAGAGACCTAGAGATCGTCACACTGAGTGAAGTATGTCAGAGAGAGAAAAACAAATATCATGTGCTGTCCCTTATATATGGAATCTTAAAAATAGTAGAAATGAACTTATTATCTACAGAACAGAAATAGTCACAGATGTAGAAAACAAACTTATGGGTTACCAGGGGAAGGGGGTGGGGAGGGATAAATTGGGAGACTGGGATTAACTATACACACTTCCATGTGTAAAATAGATACCTAATAAAGCCCTACTGTATAGCACAGGAAACTCTCATCAGTACTCTGTAACAACCTATATGGGACAAGAATTTTTAACAGAGTGGATATATGTTTAAAGAAAAATAGATAAAAAGATGATAGGTGGTTACCTTGAACTTTGAGGGATTATTAACCCTGTTCCTGTTTTTATCCTACAAAGCGAGGCTGAACCTAATCCAACAACTGTGGGTTTATAGCCTCAACATAATTTTTTTAATTATTGAAAACTGGAGATTGGAAACCAAAGATTATCAGTCTATTAAAAGAAATCAAATGAAGTCACATTCTCTTGCAAGCAATCTTACTAAATAAGTAGAATATTCTTGTTTAGTCACTAAGTTGTGTCCAACTCTTTTTGGACTCCATAGACTGTAGCCTGCCAGGCTGCTCTGTCCCTGGGATCTTCCAAGCAAGACTACTGGTGTGGGTTGCCATTTCCTTCTCCAGTGGATCTTCCCTACCCAGGAATTGAACCCACATCTCTTGCATTGGAGATGGATTCTTTACCACTGAGCCACCTGGAAAGCCCATTAAGTAGAATATATAGGCCACCAAATATAGTTTAAATTCCAAACCATCTATTTCAAGCAGTTTGAATAAACCTATATTCTATTATTGTATTTTAATTAGTTCCTTTAAGATTACCATTATAGCATTTGTCGGGTTTGTCACCTTCAAAGATTAACTATTTTCTTTATAAAATTCTCACAATCCTAACGGTACAATTCATGAAAACAGAGAAAAGATGAAGGGAAAGTTCTGTATTTTGTGAGTTTGTTCTTAGTACAGTGGCTCTCTGGCTTTCTAGGTCTAAGTAATAAGCTAATCTTTTTAGCTCTCAAAAGCTAAGTAAGTCAATTTGACTTACAAATATAGAACTAAATCTTTAAAAAGAACATTCAGAGGAAACTCTCTGGCATGATGGAAATATTCTGTCTCTTGATTTGGATGTCAAAAATCATCTACCTAAACACTTAAACGTCTGTGAATTTTACTGCTCCTAATTTTACTGTAAAAACCTCAATTTTTAAAAATAGTATTTGATGGGTCAAGATGTATGGAGTGTTTTGGTGTGAATAGAGTCATATATTTTCCTTTCCAGTTAATTATTTTCTTACCTGTTGTTTATAAAAGTAGTAAAAAAAAAAAAAATAGACAGTATGTATTAACATAGCCTCTGTCATTTAAAAATTCTATTTAAAGATCCAGCCAAGGTCTCTAGGATTGGTCATTATGCTTGGTTTTAGCCTGATAATACTTTTCTACAAGTGAAAGAGAAAGTCGCTCAGTCGTGTCCAACTCTGGGACCCCATGGACTATACAATCCATGGATTCTCCAGGCCAGAATACTGGAGTGGGTTGCCATTCCTTCTCCAGGAGATCTTCCCAACCCAGGGATCAAACTCAGGTCTCCTGCATTGCAGGCGGATTCTTTACCGTCTGAGCCATCAGGGAAGCCCAAGAACACTGGAGTGGGTAGCCTATCCCTTCTCCATCTGAGCTTCCCAACCCAGTAATCGAACCAGGGTCTCCTGCATTGCAGGAGATTCTTTACCAGCTGAGTACAAGGGAGGAAGTATATTCTCTCCTTTATCCACAATGCTCTGCTGCCAAAGATTACCGTTGGGTTAGAAAAAAACTTAAAACTAATATTGTAGAGGGACTTCCCTAGTGGTCCAGTAGTTAAGAATCCACCTTCCAATGCAGAAACAAGGGTTCAATCCCTGGCTGGGGAAGTAAGGTCCCGCATGCTGCAACTAAGACCCAATGCAGCCAAATAAATAAGTATTTTTTAAAAACTTAATATTGTAGTGATGATATGATAATAAATACAGTAAGTCAGGCAGAGAAGCAGAAATATCCAATGACATTGCTTATATGTGGAATCTAAAAAAGAAATGATACAAATGAACTTACAACACGAAAAGAGATTTACAGACTTAGAGAACTGAACTTATGGTTGCAGGGATGAGGAAGGATGGGGGAAGGGATTGTTAGGGAGTTTGGGATCAACATGTACACACTGCTATTTTTAAAATGGATAACCAACAAGGACCTACTGTGTAGTACAGGGAACTCTTGCTCAGTGTTGTGTGGCAGCCTGGATGGGAGAGGAGTTTAGCAGAGAATAGATAGATACAGGAGAAGGCAATGGCACCCCATTCCAGTACTCTTGCCTGGAAAATCCCATGGATGGAGGAGCCTGGTAGGCTGCAGTCCATGGGGTTGCAAAGAGTTGGACACGACTGAGTGTCTTCACTTTCACTTTTCACTTTCATGCATTGGAGGAGGAAATGGCAACCCACTCCAGTGTTCTTGCCTGGAGAATCCCAGGGATGGGGGAGCCTGGTGGGCTGCCGTCAGTGGGGTCACACAGAGTTGGACACAACTGAAGCAACTTGGCAGATAGATACATCTATATGTATGGCTGAGTCCCTTCGCTGTTCACCTGAAATTGTCACACCATTGTCTGTTAATTGGCTATATCCCAATACAAAACAAAAAGTTTTGTTTTTTTTAATTTTTAAGTACATTCGAGTATTTACCAGCATAGTGTAAAGAGAAATACTGTTTTATCTATCAAGGAGTATTGTAAAATAAAAACAATAGAAGGACAGAACTTCATACTTGCGTAAAGAGAAAGCTGTCAGGCAAGGAGATAATTCTAGTGGGAAAAGCACTCAGATAACACATAGATGTGACCTATGAATAAGCTGAGCAATGTGGGTGTATTTTTTATTAGTGAACCATCCTTAACACTTTGGGCTATATGCCCTTTTGGTCATGGTGTATTATCCTGCTGAAATCAGTTTGTTAATTCTTTCAGATTTTGCATCTGTCCTTATGAGATTGGTCTCTGGGGGTGTGTCTGTGAAAGAGATATTCATCAAGTTTTGCTGCCAGGATTAAGTAAAATGAGTCAGGATGGTGTCTGTCCATTTCTGTTCTAGAGGATTTTCCATAGCACAGGAATTGCCTGGGGCGTGGTTTGCCTGTACCATCATCTGTGCCCAATAATGTTTAGGAGAATGTTTTTATGACAACATAAAACAATTTCCCCTAGTTATGAATTGATTCTGATTATTTCACCTTTCTTTGAGTCAATTTTTATAATTTATATTTTCCTATAAAAGCGTGCATTTCCCAAACTACTTAATTTATTAACAGAAAATTATAAATGTCATTCTCATAATGTCTAAAAACAACACATCCTTTCTTAAATCCCTTTCTCATTCCTCATGTTAGATATTTGTGTTTTTGCCTTGTTTTATTCCTGACTAGACCTTGCCATGGGTTTGGTGGTTTAATGGTCTGTTCAAAGAACCAACTCGTGGGTTTATCATCTATATTGTTTTTCTCATGCATCAGTTTCTGCGTTTATCGTCACTAATTTTTACTTTGGTTTTTTTAGTCCTTTGGGTTTTTAAAGCTAGATTTAAAATTAAATAGATAGATTTTAATCTATTTAATTTGGGTTTTAATCTATCTATTTAATTTGGGTTTCCCTGATAGCGCAGTCGGTAAAGAATCTGCCTGTGGTGCAGGAGACCTGGGCTTGAGCCCTGGATCAGGAAGATCCCCTGGAGAAGGGAATTGCAACCCACTCCAGTATTCTTGTCTGGAGAATTCCATGGACATGTAGTCACAAAGAAAGAGTCGGACACAACAGAGCTACTAACACTTTCACTACTTCCGCTTTGGTATTTAATTTACTTCCTTTTTCTTGTTTAATAACAAAAGTATTTAAGGCAGTGTGTTTTCTTTTGAATGTAGCTTTGACTGCCCCATGAATACTAATGTAAAATTCTCTTTCGTTAATTTCTTTACTGTCTATAACTGCAATTATCATCTCTTTAATCCAGCCTAAAGAGATACTTAAAAAAAATAATTCTCAATGATAAGGTTGTTTTACTGTTAACCTTTATATAATTTTCTAGTTTTATCTCACTGTGATTAGGGCCAGTGCATATCCTACTTTTTGTAACTGGGAAGAGGAGTGTTACTTCTGGCCCAATACATAATCAGTTCAGTTCAGTCGCTCAGTCGTGTCTGACTCTTTGCGACCCCACGGACTGCAACATGCCAGGCCTCCCTTCTAAATGCTCTGGGGACCACAATAAATGTGTATAAGATTTTCATGTAACTACAAAATCAAATCTGTTGATTATCCAGATGGTCTGCACACTCATTTGCTTTTTGACTACTTGAACTGCCAAGCACCGGGTCACCCACGGACATCGCGATTTGGTCCATTTCTTTTGCATGAGAACAGTTTTTGCTTCGTTTCAGTACCATGTTATTCAGTTGCATGAAGAGGATGGTTTTCATTTTTTGTTACATTTTTGTCAGTATAAAAGAAACAAGTTTTGTGGGTTTTGCCTTGGATTTTGCTCTGCCTATTATTCCTATTCCCATCCTCACTTTCTTCCTGGCACGTCTTTGTCCATCCTTTCATTTATCTTTCTGTGTCTTTTTGTTTTAGATGCGTCTCAACATCTATACTCCGTTATAAATGGAGTATAGTTAGATTTTGTCTTTGACCTAATCTGTGAGCCATCTTTGTCCAGTAAAGGAGTTATATCCCATTTCCTATAGAAAAGGACAGTATTTTGGCTTTTTAAATTTGTGTTATTCAAGCACTTTACATTTTTAATACTTCCCTGCTATTTCCTTCTTCTTGTCTAGTTGTTGTTCGAGTTTTATTGATTCTTTTTTTACTAATGATTGGAAAGTTCTACATTCTTTTTGCTTATCTGGTTGTGTTCACTATTTGATTATCCATACGGAAGAGAATCTGGGAGACTTGAGTTAGATGACCATCAGAGATTGTATCTGCCCTGCTCAAACCTTTAAAACCAAAGAGGAGGAAGGTTTAGATTTATCACAGCATAGAGATCTCCTGGATTATGAGAAATAAGAAGGCAGCTAGTAGGGGGGAGCCTTGATAAGGAGTTTCACTTTTGTTTAGAGGACTTATTTGTGTGTTTTGGGTGCCTAGAGATCTCTAAGGTAAAATCCCTTCTCTAACTGATGTAATTGCATACAATACCTTCCCTTGGCATGGTACTTCTGTAGTTTTTCAGATTTGGCTGGCATATCTTCTCTTAGAGTGGAAAGAACCTCGAAGGCAGAAGGGTTTTGTTTATTTATCTTTTTTGCATGCCCAAGTTGCTCCTATTAGAGAAGGCAATGGCACCCCACTCCAGTACTCTTGCCTGGAAAATCCCATGGACGGAGGAGCCTGGTGGGCTGCAGTCCATGGGGTCGCTAAGAGTCGGACACGACTGAGCAACTTCCCTTTCACTTTTCACTTTCATGCATTGAAGAAGGAAATGGCAGCCCACTCCGGTGTTCTTGCCTGGAGAATCCCAGGGACGGGGGAGCCTGGTGGGCTGCCGTCAATGGGGTCGCACAGGGTCGGACACGACTGAAGTGACTTAGCAGCAGCAGCACAAACTTATGAGGCAAACAGAGCATCTAGTAGAATCCTTATTTTGCAGAAAAGGAAAGAGTTGCGCTCCAAATTAAATGATTTTCTCAAGCTCACGTGGCTAAATGGAGATGACACCCAGGTCATCCTTTACTCCGCTGCTTTCCCCCACCTACCAAACTGTCTCCCAGAACAAAAGAGACGTCCTGGATGCTGTTTGTCTTGCCTTGATGACAACAGGGACTTAATCTTTCATTATTTGTGCAGCAGAGGAAAGTAGGTGCCGTTTGCCCTATTTTCTGCTGGGACTCTGGCACCGCCGTAAGCCCTGAGCACACATGAGGAATTCCTATGCTCGGTGAAGTCATCCAGACAGGGAGGAATAGGGAAGGGCAAGAAGGGAAGCCCACCCCCTGAGGTGGGAAGGTGGCTCAGAAAACCATCAGAGATGCCTCTGCTCTGGCCCAGCAGCATCCAGAAGGGATCCTCTCCCTGGATGGTTTCAGCATTCACAGCTGCATCGGTCCCTTTCCCCAAACCCCTGCAGTTAATGCTGCTGGGATGTGCCAGCGAAGTTAGTGCTATTAGATTTCTCATTTTATTAGGCTTTAATCAGGCTCTCCTGTGAAGTGCTCCATCAGTTCAAGTTTGCATTTTGCATATAAAATAATCAAAGGAGAGTGAAGCGTCGTAGACACAGCATGTTTTTTTAATGAAAATGATATTTTTAATTTAGTCATATAAAAATCATCTGGGGGTGGGGAAGGGAAGAATTGGGAGTTTGGGATTAGCAGATGCAAAGTAATATATATAGGATGGGTAAACAACAAGCTTCTCCTGTATAGCACGGGGAACTTTATTCAATATCCTGTGATAAACCTTAATGGAAAAGAAATGAAAACATATATATATGTATATATGCATATATATGTATAACAAAGAAAGTGAAAGTCGCTTAGTCGTGTCCAACTCTTTTCAACCCCATGGACTATACAGTCAGTCCATGGAATTCTCCAAGCCAAAATACTGGAGTGGGTAGCCTTTTCCTTCTCCAGGGGATCTTCCGAACCCAGGTCTCCCATATTGCAGGCGGATTCTTTACCAGCTGAGCCACAGGGAAGTCCATGTATAACTGAGTCACTTTGCTGTACAGCAGAAATTAACAGTACACTGTAAATCAACTATACTTCAATAAAATATTTTTTAAAGAACTTTTTAAAAAGCCAGTGTAGGGACTTCCCTGTGGTCCAGTGGTTAAACCTCTACGCTTCCAGGCAGGACAGAGGGCGAGTCCAACCCCTGGTCGAAAAACTAAGATTCCCACATGCCATGTACTGCAGCCAATAAATTAACAAAATAAAATTATTTCATTTAAAAAAATGTACACCAAACAAAAAATCATCTGGATGTTATACATCAAAGTGAGAGAAAGATTTATATATTCTCTTACACAGGCCTCAAAAAACCCATGATCCAAGAGGGAGGAGATATAGGTATCAGATCAGATCAGTCGCTCAGTCGTGTCCGACTCTTTGCGACCCCATGAATCGCAGCACGCCAGGCCTCCCTGTCCATCACCAACTCCCGGAGTTCACTGAGACTCACGTCCATCGAGGCAGTGATGCCATCCAGCCATCTCATCCTCTGTCGTCCCCTTCTCCTCCTGCCCCCAATCCCTCCCAGCATCAGAGTCCTTTCTAATGAGTCAAGTCCTCGCATGAGGTGGCCAAAGTACTGGAGTTTCAGCTTTAGCATCATCCCTTCCAAAGAAATCCCAGGGCTGATCTCCTTCAGAATGGACTGGTTGGATCTCCTTGCAGTCCAAGGGACTCTCAAGAGTCTTCTCCAACACCACAGTTCAAAAGCATCAATTCTTCGGCGCTCAGCCTTCTTCACAGTCCAACTCTCACATCCATACATGATATAGGTATACCCATGGTTAATTCATGTTGATGTATGACAGAAATCAAACCAGTATTGTAAACCAATCATCAATCAATTAAAAATAAATAAATATTTTTTTTAAAAGCCCATGATCTGTGTAGGTTTGTGAAATGATTTCCAATTACTTGAATATTTTCCCTTCTGTCATTTGAGTACCAACCCCGGCATTCTTTAAAATCAACCTAAAAACTCCCTTCCTCTGAAAATTTTATTTCCATGACATTTAGGGATACTTATTTTTACAGCTTATGTTCATTTGTGCATGATATTTGGAAAAGTCTACTGTGATAGAAAGAACATGGATCTGGGTCAGTCCACAAGCTTGTGTTCCAGTTTCAAGGTCTGCAAATCAGCTCACTTCTTTGAGCCTCAGTTTTCTTATCTGTAAAATATGGGCATGAGACGAAATGGTCTTCCAAATGTATGAACTGTTAAAAGCTCTTCAGTTGTTGGGTATTTGTCTCTTCCACTCATCCAGCTGGGTCAGGAATCCCCGTAGAAGAGAAAAGCATACCTTCTTCGCCTCGGGCACTTCCGTCCCCGCCCCTAGGCTGCCTGGCACTCTGCATGGCCCCCAGTGGATATCCTGTCAGTGCTGATTGCCAGACCAACCGACAGCACCTGTGGTGGCCAGGAGGTGGCACTTTGGTGTTTTCTGCAATCAGAGAACAAACCACCGAGTGAGAGATCACTCAGGTACCTGAGTGATCAAAACCACCAAGGAGCTATATCTTCTAAATTTGCATATAATAAATAAAATTTGGTAGTGGTGATGGTATTCAGGTCTGTGGGTCTTCATACATGCATAGATTTCTGGAGCTAGCACCACAATGAAGATGCAGTCATCTCATTATCCCCCAAAACTCCTTGTGTCCAACTCCACCGGACTCCAAACCCTGACAGCTCTATTCCAGAATATCTCATGAATTGAGTCATATCGTAATGTAACCTTTAAGACTGGATGCTTTCTCTCACCATAATGCCTTTGAAAGCAAGCCTTGGTGTTGCATATCCATAATTTGTATTATTAACTCATTCCTTTTTATCGCTGAATAGCATTCTATCATATAGCTGTATCACAGTTTGTTTATTCACCTGTTGATGGATATTCTGGTTGTTTCCAGTTGGGGACACTTATGAATACAACTGCTTTAGACACTCATGACTGAGACCAGGTAACTCAGTGGGTAAAGAATCTTCCTGTAGCACAGGAGATGCAGGCAGCGTGGGTTCGATCCCTGGGTTGGGAAGATCCCCTGGTGGAGGGCATGGCAACCCACTCCAGTATTCTTGCCTGGAGAATCCCATGCACAGAGGAGCCTGGCAGGCTGTAGTCTGTAGTCTTGCACAGAGCCTAACATGACTGAAGCAACTGAGCACACACATGTGCAAACATTCATGTGTAAGTTTTTGTGTGAACATAAATTGTGCTTTTTTTGGGGGGGCTGCACTAGGTCTTCGTTGTTTTTTGTGCAGGCTTTCTCTAGTTGCCGTGAGCAGGGGTTACTCTTCCTTGCAGTACGTGGGCTTCTCATTGCAGTGGCCTCTCTTGTTGTGGAGCATGGGCTTTAGGCACATGGGAGTGGTGGCTCATGAGCTCAGGGGTTGTGGTACACAGGCTTAGCTGCTCCGCGGCATGTGGGATCTTCCTGGACCAAGGATCGAACCCATGTCTCTTGTATTGGTGAAAGTGAAAGTCACTCAGTCGTGTCCGACTCTTTGCGACCCTATGGGCTATACAGTCCATGGTATTCTCCAGGCCAGAATACTGGAGTGGGTAGCCTTTCCCTTCTCCAGAGGATCTTCCCAATTCAGGAATCGAACCGAGGTCTCCTGCATTGCAGGTGGATTCTTTAGCGGCTGAGCCACAAGGGAAGCCCAAGAATACTGGAGTGGGTAGCCTATCCCTTCTCCAGCAGATCTTCCTGACCCAGGAATTGAACTGGGGTCTCCTGCATTGCAGGTGGATACTTTACCAACTGAGCTATCAGGGAGATTCTTATCCACTGCACCACCAAGGAAGTCCAAACATAAGTTTTTATTTCTCTGGGATAAATGCCTGGGACTGAGATTTCTAGATCATGTGGTAATTCTGTGACAGTCTGTTTTCCCAGTGACTGTACCATTTTACATTCCTCCCAACAATGTGTGAGAGTTCCTCTGATTGTCCTACAACCTCACCAGCATTTAGTCTTAATCACTTTTGCTGTTCATCTTCCTCTTTGTTTTGTTTTGATTTCGGCCATTCTGATAGGCTTGTGGTGATATCTTGTTGCAGTTTAATTCCCATTTCCCTAATGGCTAGTCATGTTGACCATCTTTGCATGGACTTATTTGGGGAAGTGACTACAGATCTTTTGCTCATTTTAAGTTGATTTGTTTGCTCTCTCATTGTTGAATTTTAAGAGTTCTTTATTCTGGACATAGGTCCTTTATCAGATCTGTCTCTGCAGATACTTTTTTCCCCAGTCTGCATGCTGTCTTTTCATTCTCCCATCAGTGTCTTTCTTAGAGAAGAGTTCTAAATTTTATGCAGTTTTTTTTCTTTGTTGGGTTGTGCTTTTCGTGTCATTCCTAAGAAATCTTTGCCCAGTCCAAGGTCACAGAGATTTTCTCCTGTGTTTTCTTCTACAAGTTTTACGGTTTTACATTTTACATTTAGATCAATGGCCCATTTTGAATTACTTTTTCATGAAGTGTGAAATTTAGGTCAATGTTTATTTCTTTTGGCATGTGGGTGTTCAAATCCCGAGAAATGCTGAGTTACCCAAATGCTCAAATGATCCTTTCTCCATTGAACTGCCTTTGCATTTTTGTGAAAAATCAATCAGTCGTATTTATGTGGGACTATATCTTATTCTCCATTCTGTTCCCACTGATCTGTGTTTTTATTCCTTTGACAGCCTTCTTGACGATTACCTTTCTTGATTCCTGTTACTTTATAGTAAGAAAATCAGCTACTATGAGTCCTCCAACTTTGGGTTTTTTTTTTTTTTTTCAAATGGCTTTTGCTATTCTAGTTTCTTTGCCTTTCCATATATATTTTAGAATCAGCTTGTTGATATCTACCAAAAGTTCTGCTGGAATTTTGGTCAGAATTGCATTAAATCTATAGATTGATTTGAGGAAAATTGACAGTATTCAGCCATATTGAGTTTTTCAACCTAAAACACATTATTTCTCTCCATGTATTTAGATTTTCTTTTATCCCTGTCATCAGCATTTTTGTTTGACTTCTTTCATAGTTCTCAGCTTACAGATCCTACACACATTTTGTTAGATTTATGTCCAAGTATTTTTGGTTTGGGAGTTGTGGATGGTTTTGGTTTTAAATTTCTGTTTCCAGTTTTTCATTGCTGGTATATAGAAATATTTTTGTCTGTTGCCCTGGTATTTGTGACCTTGCCAAACCCATATATTAGTTCTAAGACCTATTTTGTAAATTCCTTGGGACTTTCTACATAGACGATCGTGTCATCTGAAAATAAAGCCATTTGTTTCTTCCGTTTTAATATGTATGCCTTTTAATTTATTTAAACCTGCCTTGATACACTGGCTAGGGCTTCCAGTATGAAAATGCCCAGCAGCAGTAAGAGCAGAAATCCTGACACTGCTCCTGATCTTTGGGAAAAGCATTCAGTCTCACACCACTTAGCCTGATGTCCGCTGTGGCATTTTGGTAGATGTCGTTTTCAGGTTGAATTCTCTTTTAATCCTTTTTGCTGAGAGATTTATTTCATGAATGGATGTTGAATTTTGTCAAATGCTTTTTCTGCATCAGTTGATATAATCATGTGGCTTTATTTTTTATTCTGTTGCTATGAGGGATTATATTGATTGATATTTTTAATACAAAACCAGCTATGCGTTTCTTAGATTAACTCCGCTCGGTCATGATGTGTCATTGTTCTCATGTAGTTTGGGATTTGATTTGCTGATATTTTGTTGGCCAGTCTAATAAGTCCATGTTCATGAAAGATATTGGATACTGGTTTTTAGTTTTTTTTTCTTATATTGTTTTTGTCAATTTTTGGTTTCAGGACAATGCTCATAAAATGAGTTATAAAGTGTTCCTTTTCTTCCATTTTCTAGAAGAGACGTGGAGAATGGATGTTATTTCTTCTTTAAATATTTGGTAGGATTTACCAATGCAATCATCTGAGCCTGAAGTTTTCTTTTTTAAAAGGTTTTTAACTACAAATTTAACTTCTGTAATAGATAAAGTAAGCTTCAGGTTATCTATTTCTTCTTGGGTGAGTTTTGGTAGTTTGTGGCTTGCAAGGAATGGTTTGGTTTTGTCTAAGTTGTTCAATTTTATGCATAAGGTTGTTGTAGATATTCCTTTTTTATCCTTTTAATGTCTATGTGGTCTGTAGTAATAGCTCCTCTTCCATTCCTGATATGGGTCATTAGGTCTTTTCTCTTTTATTCTTTCAAATTAGAGATTTAGCAATTTCACCTATCTCTTGAAAGAATCAACTCTTTATTTCATTGATTTTACACTATTTTCTACTTTTAATTTCATTAATTTCTGTTCTTATCTTTATTATTTCCTTTCATCTGCTTATTTCATAAAACTTGATAAAGATTAACATCACCAGTATTACTGAGTAAAACCATTACAAACTGTTTAAATTCATTATTTTGAGAGCCATCCTAACAGTTTTCCATGCTATATTTCTTTGCAGTTGACCGGTCTAAGCGTCTCCAATGGAAAGGACCAACTTGTAGTGTTCCATACAAAAGACAACAAAGACCTAATTGTCTGCCTCTTCAGCAAACAGCCAACCCACGAGAGTCGAATCGGAGAACTGGTTGGAGTCCTGGTGAATCATTTCAAGAGGTAAAGTTTGGTTTTTGCTTAACGAAGGCAAGTTTAAAATAGATGAAATCTTTCATCATAATTCTCACTGAACTTGTTTCATGCCAATTTTAGCATATTTCATGCCAATTTATTTTCCTTCTTAAGGACAACTTAAATCATCTGTTTCGTGGAAGGCGAAATTAGCATCCCAGCTTAGTTTCAAGATTAGGAATGATCCTCTGCTTTTCCAGCCTCCAGCTGAACCAACAGTCAGAGATTTCCCCAATGGCGATTTCTTCACTGCCAATCCAAACGTAATTAAATCCAAAAGACAGAAAACTTACTTTACATTCTTAGTATCACAGCTTCTCATTTATCCCGAGTATAATCAATTCAAGTATCTGCTATGAATATAAACAAATTAGAAGGCAGGTGTAGGATGACATGTGGGTCCACAAAGACTAAAGGAATTCTAAGAAGCAATTACCTCTGCAAAAACATAGAGTCATGAGGGAATGCAGTATTGTCAGAGAACTTCATAGTAAACCTCGATGATGCCTAGTGTAACTGTGTATGTCTATGGAGTGAACAGTGATGTGAGAAGGAAAAACAGGCAACAGATCCTGATGGTGATGGTGTTCAGTGAGTGGATAACTCTAAGTAGAGGATTTTTGTCTGGTGATTTATTGGAGTTGTTTTAGAGGTGGAGTTTTTTCTCTAAACAAAGGCATATTTAGTGTCTGATGTTCACACATGTAATTCTATGGTGTTCCTTTTTGCTAATAAATGCATGGAGAATAATTTTAGAAGTGAGCTGAAGAGGTCATTTATTTTATGCTCTTAAACCTTGTATTCTAGACCAAAACAGGTCTTTCAATATCTTATATAAATAAATGCTTTCAAATGGTATAAGTGAAATGATGTTGAGTGGTCACCTGGTGGAAAATAAGAATCTGACTGAGGAATTACCAAAAGATAACAATAAATATATAGGCCTTTGAAAAATTTCCTCCTATCTGCCAAATAAAGCTAAGAGAACTACTGAAGGGTTTAGAATGTAAGAGAAAGACATGGAGAAGTCATCTCTACAGTAAAGTCTATAACTCAAATAAGCAGGTCCATTTCCTCTTAATATGTGGTTGTAGCAAAAGATGGATAGTCAAAAGGGATTTTAATTTGTTACCTTTCATTTGGATGCCTGTACTACTAAATGGTTTTTGCCTGGGACATTTAAGTATTTTTGCTCAATCTGAGTCCTTGTTTCTTAATTTCTAATTCCTGTTAAATGCCTCTACACATGGTGGAAATATGTAAATCTAGTTGTGGAATCCATCCATGACTTCCTTGTCCTAGCATATTGTCTGAGATACCTTTTTATCTTTAATATATGTAAGAATTTTAAATGTCTTTAAAATGTATAAATGGAGGGAAGGGAAGGCTGTGAAGCTACTGGGATTTTTTAATGATTCCATGTGTATTTTTTATTGAAGTATATTGATTTACAGTGTTTCATGTATAGATTTACAACAAAGAGATTCAGGTATACATGCATATAGATCTATTTTTTTTAAGATTCTTTTCCTTTATAGGTTATTACAAAATACTGACTATAATTCCCTGTGCTATACAGTAGGTCCTTGTTGGTTGTCTGTTTTATATACAACTTGTATATCAGTTAATCCCAAACTTCAAATTTGTCCCTCCTTTACCACCCTTTCCTCTTTGGTAATGTAAGTTTGTTTCCTGTGTCTGTAAATCTGTTTGTTTTGTAAATAAGTTCGTTTGTATCATATTTTAGATTCCATGTATAAGTAATAGCATATTGGTATTTGTCTTTATCTGACTTACTTCACTCAGTATGTTAATCTTTAGGTTCGTCCATGTTGCAGCAAATTGAGTTGTTTCATTCTTTTCATGGCTGAGTAGTATACCATTGGGTATATATAGCACATCTTTATCCATTCATCTGTTGATGGACATTTAGGTTGCTTCCATATCTTGGCTGTTGTAAATAGTGCTTCTGTGAACATTGCAGCATATGTATCTTTTCAAACTGTTGTTTTCTCCAGATATACACCCAGGAGAGGGTTTGCAAGATCATATGGTAGCTTTGTATTTAGTATTTTAAGGAACTTCCATTCTGTTCTCCATAGTGGCTGTACCAATTTACATTCCCACCAGTAGTGTGGGAACCAGGAGGGTTCCATTCTCTCCACACCCTCTCTACCATTTATTATTGGTACACTTTTTAATGATGGCCATTCTGATCCATGTGAGGTCGTACCTCACTGTAGTTTTGACCTGCATTTCTTTTATAATTAGCAATACTGAGCATCTTATGTGCCTTTTGGCCATCTGTATGTCTTCTCTGTAGAAATGCTTTTTTAGACCTTCTGCCCATTTTTTGATTGGGTTTTATATATATATATATTGATCTGTATGAGCTCTTTTTGTCTTCTTTTTTTTTTTTTGATGTCCTTATCCTGTATTTCTAATTCTGTGAATTAAGAACTAAAGTACAAATGAGAGGGCAGGGTGGAATCCTTCTGTCTGCCCCTAGAAAATTCATGCTTGGAAATTTTGATTTAGAAATATAGTTAACTTGCTATTGGCTTCTTGAGAAAAGGTTAATTTGATTTTTTTTTCCCTAGCTGTTTTTCTGTATTGTCAAGTATCAGAGCATTGTTGTAACTTTGAAAATCATATTGTATTTTATAAGCATAATGATGTGGCATGTAATCTTTCTTGTCCCTGGGTTAATTTTGTAAATCCAAAGATGATAAGAAATTAACTCCAGACCAGTACTTTATCTTGAAGAGAATTTCCTTCAAGTACATTCTAAGACGTTCTCTAGTTAAAAGTTGGGAGGAAAAGGCCCAAAATAACAAAACATACCATTGATAGACTGAATCTGAACAGGAGTCAGTGTCTTTAAAACTTTTAAAGAGAGAGGATTAGGGCTTAAAGTCCATGAACAAAATGCTGGCCATGTATCAGAACAAGGGATTAGGACAGGGACTCCCTGAGTTCAGGAGATAGAGACAAGAGTCTGGGAAGATCAAGGCAACTGAAGTTTTCAGGACAGATTGCCAAAGAGGGAAGAAGAACACAGAGAGGGAATGCTGGAGATCTGTGTAGGATCCCCCTGAAGTTCCAAATAAGTCTTAAAAGCAAGACCCAAAGGGATCAAACTGCCACCAAGTAGTTTAACTATGTCCTAGAACAGAGCCCATGAATGTTTATAGCAATGCACAAGTATCCACCTCCAACAAGGCAGAATTCACAATGTCTGACATCTAATCAAAAATTACTAGGCATACAAATAGGCAGGACAGTGCAATCCAGTACAAGGGGAAAACCATTATCCAATGGAAACCAATCCGCAATGACAAAGGTGTAAGAATTAGCAGATACAGACATGAAAGCAGTTATTATAACTAAATTTCAGGTGTTCAAAAGTTAACTAAAGACATGGAGAATATTTTTTTAAAAAGATTCAAATCAAACTTCTAGATGAAAAATACATTGATGTATGAAATATTTCATGATTAAAAACAAAGACAAAAATGATGAAGCTTATGGCTTTCTCCTCTACCTAATGAATTTCTCATGACCATCTTCTCTCACAAATTGAAGCCAGCCCTTTCCTGGCATTTTTCCCCATACTAATCTGAAACTGAATCCAACTAAATATAAATTAGCCTTACTCTCACCTCCTTCAGTCTTTCCTTAACCTGGACCCATTATTTCTGCCTCTGCAAGAACTCACCCACACATTTCACATTTTCTAAAACATTTGAAGGCAGTCTTTTAATGAAGTATATTCTGAGGTGTGACATTTACAATATTTAACAACCAGCATGGCTCAGAAACCATTCAGCACAGACGCCCTTCAGAAACACCTGATCCAGCCATACCAGCGAGTCCTGGCTACATTCCACAGACCAGAAATTACACCAAAGAAGAAAAGAAGGGGGCCTGAAGTCAAGTATGTTTAGGATTCCCTGATGAAGTTAAATAGGTTTCTTTACTGCAGTACTTCCCAGAGCTTTTTATTAATAATAGGCTTTGTTCATTTTAAATACAGCCAATTAAAAAATTGTGTTACACACACATAATTAATATACGTGCTAAGTTGCTTCAGTCATGTCTAACTCTTTTGCGACCCATGGACTGTAGCCTGCCAGGCTCCTCTGTCCATGGGATTCTGCAGGCAAGAATACTGGAGTAGGTTGCCATTGCTTACTCCAACAATTATGTATATTATAAGCCATATCCAGAAAGACATTCAGGAAATGAGTAATTCTGTTTGTCTCTGGAGAGGTGAGATGGGGTACCAGGAGAAAGAGGTATGGGAGGGAGATTTATTTATTTTTCATTATAAACCTTTTGCAACAAATACATGTATTACTTATCTAAGTTTTTTTCATTTAAATAATAAAGCATGCTACTTTTTAGGTATATTACAGAAGGCCCTAAATTCATGGTTATTTTCCTTTCCTGTTTAGAGAAGTAGAAAAGAACAAAAGAGCTTTCTAAGCAAATGGTTTCTCTCATGGCATTGAATATGTTGAAATAAACGCAAATAAAAGCTCCTAGGAAACTACTGTTTCGTCGGTCCCATTGTGGAGGTCACATGACGCTGAGGTGAGGTTTCTTTGTCTCTGGTGTTTGTACCAGTGGTTTCCCAGGCCAGTTTGCTTTGCAGAGGTGATGAAAGTGGCTGACCTGACTTTTGGTTTGTATCTCACGCTCAGCAGTGACTACCTGCTGGTATTGAACTTTTCTGCCCACTAGTAAACAGATGGCCTCACGTTGGCTGCCCTAACTACAGAGTCACCAGAAACTCTGCAATATTAAGCTGTCAAAGGACCCATCTGCCCTAAGCAGCTGTCCAGGCATTTGCCTGTCTGGATGCTGGAAACCTCAGTATAACCCCAGTCTTAGGCACAGAAACTTCTTATTTTCCCCATTCTATTTCTGTGGATGCAAGCCAGGAGTCAGTGCCATCTGCTTCTTGTTTTTCATAAGCAGGCTCTTTAATATCTGCATGTAGGTTCTTTAGTTGTGGCACAGGAACTCTTAGTTGCAGGATGTGGGATCGAGTTCCCCTGCCAGGGATTGAACCTGGGCCCCCTGCATTGGGAGCACGGAGTCTTAGCCATTGGACTATCAGGGAAGTCCCTCGCTTATGTTCTTCTTAACTCACACTTGAACTATGGGTAGAATCAGACTAATAAGCAGGCCATTGGCTATGGCCATGGGAGCAGGGGGAGACGAGGCCTCCTGAGCAGAGGTGAAGGGGAGGGGCGAGGCCAGCTCACAAAGCCCTCTGCTCCTGGCCCTGTCTGTCCTGTGCTTCCAGTGCTCACCCCGTCCTGCTCCTCCTCATTCCCCACGCTCCTCCGCCCCTGAGCCCAGATACCCGTGTTCCTAGCTCTTAATCTGTATTCCCAAACTGCTTTCCTTGAATGCCTGGCTACTAGTCAGAGTAGTTTATATTCCTACTAAAAATATGTAAGTAAAAGAAAGATCCCATGGACTGTAGCCCTCCAGGCTCCTCTGTCCATGAGATTCTCCAGGCAGGAATACTGGAGTGGGTTGCTGTTCCCTTCTCCAGGGGATCTTCCTGACCCAGGGATCAAACCTAGGTCTCCTTCTTTGCAGACAGATTCTTTACATCTGAGCCATCAGCAGAGCCGATAAAAGAAAGACAGTTGAAAATAATGTAGATAGACAACTATTGTCATCCCTCAGAATCCAGGGGGCATTGGCTCAAAGACCTTCTGGCGGAAAATCCACAGATGCTCAAGTCCTGTAGTCCACCCTCAGCATCCACAGTTCTGTATCCATTAATTCAACCAGCTGGGGAATTGTGTGTTCCTCATTGGAAATGACCCTGGTGCTAGGAAAGATTGAAGGCAAGAGGAGAAGGGGGCGACAATTTGAGATGATTAGATAGCACCACCAACTCAATGGACAGGAATTTGAGCAAACTCTGGGAGATAGTGGAGGACAGAGGAGGCTGGCATGCTACAGTCCATGGGGTCTCAAACACTTAGACACAACTTAGCGATTGAACAACAACAACAAATAGTATTTACTGAAAAAAAAAATCCATATACATAAGTAGACCTGGGAAGTTCAAACCTGTGTTGTTCAAGAGTCAGCTAAATAGAAGATTTGTTAATTAAATTATGGTCCATCTCCTGAACAAAGTATTGGAGCCATTTAAAATGATAATTATTGGAACTTCCCTGGTGGCCCAGTCGTTAAGACTCTGCACTTCCAATACAGGAGGCCTGGGTTCCATCCCTGGTCAGAGGACTAGAATCCCACATGCTGTACCACATGATGGAGCAAAAAAGAAGAAAATGATAATTATCAAAGTCCTCTGATTCATGGTGATGGAAAAGTGAGTGACCACCACTCACCCACCTTTGCTTTCCAATAGAGATACATATACATGAAAACATAGAAAGAGATGCCACTGGCCTTACTAGTACTGGAAACCAGAAACATTGCTCAGCCAGATGCCTGCTCAGAGGGCCATCCTTCACACCTGCTCACATGTCACCTATCAGGCCTTCTCTGCCATCCTGTAGAGAAGAGCAGTTCGCCCACCACAGTACCCCCTGACTCCTCCCCTGCTGTTTCCCCCGTGGCTTTCATGTCCATCTGACGTTCTATCTTTAGTTGTTTATTTATTGTATATATTCCACCTAGAACACAAGCCCCAAGTCAGCAGGACTGTAGTGTTCACTGCAGTTTCCCTGATGTTCAGAACATTCCTGGCACTCAGAAGACTCCCAGGAGATAACTGGTGAAAACAGAGGCTGACTGCTCTCCCCCTTGGGCCAAAGGATACTTCTAGTCCTTTCCCACCACTCTGCATCTTGTCCACCAGAGGATGGTAACAGTCCTCCTTCTGTATGAAGGAAAGGAAGAGCCCTGACATTTTCCTTCCCCTTATGAACACCTCTCATCTTCTACCAGCTGCAGGATTACCACTCTAAGCAATGTAGTACATCTGGTTACAGAAGTGAATGGGTATTTCAAGATAGTAAATTAGCAACTAAAAGACCTATGGGCTGAAAGAGCCATGGGTATGTTGTATGCTGGGAGTTGCAGCTTTACATTTACTTTAAATATATATATATAAGTCGTAATTTACTTATTTCTTAAAAAAATAACTAGAAATAATTTCAAACTCTCCTTGTCAGTAAGCTGACAAGGAAGCAAGATATAGGGATTCCCGCTCAGATGAGCAGCTTCATAATAAGTAAAAGACGTCCACATCTAGTGGTTGTGTCCATAAGCTAGCTCTCCAGCTGAAAAACTGAGAAATGGGACTTCTCTGGTGGTCCAGTGGTTAAGAGTCACCTGCGCTTGTAAGGGACATAGGTACGATCCCTAGTCCGGGAAGATTCCACATGCTGAGGAGCAACTAAGCCTGTGTGCTACAGCTACTGAGCCCAAGTGCGCTGAGCATCCTCGAGCCCATGCTCTGCAACAAGGGGAGCCACCGCAATGAGAAGCTCCCACACTGCAACTATAAAGTAGCCCCCACTTGTCATAACTAGAGAAAGCCCACCCAGAGCAACAAAGACCCAGAGCAGCCAAAAACAAATAAATATTTTTTTTAAGCTGAAAAATGAATTCTAACTTCAAACAGGTAGACCATAAGAAAGACTCCAAAAAAATCCATATGCCCTTTTTGTGTAACACCAGAACTGTCTCCTTATTTATGAGATCTATAGAGAAAGTCAGTAGCAGTGAGACAGATATAGACAGCCTTAAAAGAAAAAGAAAAGTGTGTTTCCGAAAAGTATTATAACAGAAAATTTACATTATAGAAACTATAGCCTGAATAAAATTTAAGAAAGCAAGGATTCTGCATAAACAGACCAAAGATTGCATGACAGACTGAGATGAAGAGGGGCAAGCTGAGAAACAAAAATGTCCAATTATTTGAATGAAATAAGAAAAGATATCGAAAAATTTGAATGAAAATTAAAATGCAGCAGTGACACAATTGGTATTGCAGAAAACAGAATCGACATGAAAGAAAAGTTTAAGAAGGTCTCTTGGTTTACAGAGGAAGGGTAGAGTAACAAAGAAGTTGACAGATATGGAAGACAGAGAACAAAAGGTTTACATTCAAATAATAGGTGTACTTGGAAAAGAGAAACACACTGAGCAAAACTAAGACTTGTTTTATTGATTTTAAGAATACATTTTTTTAAATTTTGGCATCTCTGAAGTTGGGATGCAACTTAGCACTGGTGGATTCTTATAGTGATAATGGGCAACATCTCAGTGATACACAAAGGATGCATCTGACAGGCAAGGCATCGTATATTCAGTAAAATGTGTTAGTTTAAAACATACTAGAAGAAAATCTTCCTGTGTCAGCATAACAAGATTGTCACCACGTGGGTGAGATGCCTATCCCAGGGGCAGTCACTTTGACCAGAGAAGTGGGTCTTCTCAGAATATGAAAGTCTGCAGTAAGACCATGGGAAGAACCTCTTTTGGGACAGGGCAAGATAGAGCTGGGTGGGAACGTTTGGAGGTGAAGTATGTGAGGCCAACATTTCGCAAAAGTGACCCTGGGCAGAAGAAACAATACAGCATCATTACTCATTGTGAAAACATAGAAACCATAGAAGTCCATCAAAATAGACATGGTTAAACATATTATGGTATTTCATTTGCCATGAAAAAAATATAACAGTCTTTATCAGGGTTCCTTAAAGTGTGGGTGGCATCTGCACTGGAATACCTGGAAGTGCTTATTCAAAAGGCAAATCCCTGGGCCCCTTCTATCAGTAAATCCTAATTTCTAGGAATCTATACCCTTAGTGAGCTACCCAAGCAATTCCCATTGGTTTCATGAACTGACTTAGAAAATGGCCAGGATGAACACGTGATATTTTCATATGGTCATTGTGACAAAGGTAGCATTAAAAAAAAAAAAGCAAACCACTAACCTTTGTGCTTTTAAAATGATTATTATCAAATCAGGCACAACAGTAGCATCCCCTCGTACCCCAGTGAAGAGCGGCAGGGTGAGGAATGGGCTGAGGTTCCGAGAGAGGAGTGAAGGAGGGTGGAGATGAGAAATGAGATGAGAATTGGCAGAACCAGCATTCTATCTGCCACCTCTGCTTGCCCAGAAAGAGCCATCCCTCACTCTAAGCAATGGTCTTTAGTGACCCTACAAAGCTTGCTGTTAGGACCTGCCTGCCCATTCCCAGATGGGATACCCCACCTGCAAGTAACAGGCCTCCAGGGAATGAACTGAACCCATTTCTATACAGTCATGCCCATCTGCTGTACACAAAAGAATACAGAGCAAAGTCTTAAAAGCTTTTCAGTGTGACCAAGGCAGGACCGAAATCAAACAGCATTAAGGTGCATCAGCTGCTGAGGACGGTGAACCATCTACCGACTTTCCATTTCTTTCTCCCTGCACTGTGCCATCTGTCTTGAGAAGCAGCTGCCCTTGGACAAAAGCCCTGAGGACATGCAGGGTGCACAGTCATCCTCAGCCTTACCTGCTCTTATGATGGAGATTTACTGAAGACTTTTGTGCAGATCAAAGATACTTATTTGCTTTATGACATAACCATCTTTGCCTTTCATGTTGAAAGAGAAAATCCAAAAGTACTGGAAAACTGATCATCTTTTCAGCATCACTGCAGGGAGATATGGTACATTTAGGGTAATCGTATTACTTTTTTGAAGGCCCTTAAGCTTCCCCAGCAGCTCAGCAGTAAAGAATCCGCCTGCCAATGCAGGAGACACCGGTTCAATCCCTGGGTTTTGAGAAGATTCCCTGGAGGAGGAAATGGCAACCCACTCCAGTATTCTTGCCAGGGAAATCCCATGGACAGAGGAGACTGGCAGACTACAGTCCATCTATAGGGTCGCAAAGAGTCAGACACGACTGAGCAACTGAGCACTTGCCCAGCCCTAAACATTGCAATATGTATTCATGTGGAGATCTTCCTGTGAAGTTTTTGTGAATTCACACCCTGGTTTGTGCTGTTGGGATTTTTTCCTAAATTGTCAGATAGAAAATTTAAATGAACGGGCTTTTTTTTTTTTTTTTTAAGCTTTCTTCATGTGTTTATTTCAAGTCCTATCGACTGTATAGGAAGCATAACTACTTAACCAAGCATTTCATCTGAAACACACACTGTTATATTTTCATCCCTCATCCAGCCTACATTCTCCATGCGTTCACTGCAGGTCTGGCTGTGGGGGGTGGAAAGGATACAAAGATGGACCGTGTGATCCTTTTCCTCAGATAGCTCTCGATCTCATGGGGAAGATGGGATGGTGTGCACACTCCATTGACTGAGGAGAGCTGTGACAGGGCCAGGCATGGAAGTGCAGGGGATGAACTGATCATCCAACTGGGTCTCCAAGGCTGGCTGGAGTTTTATCAATTGGGATGGGGCAAGATTTTCCCCAGAGACATGAACAGAATGTGCAAAAGCTTAGTGGAAAGAAGTAGCTGAAGTAGGACCCCAAGCTAATGAATTTGAACTTTATCATATAGGTTATAGGGAGAACATAAGTATTAAATTATATAATGCTGTGACTTTCTTGGTGTTCCAGTGGTTAAGTGATTCTTCTGCCTGTCCAGTGGTTGAGTGATTCTTCTGTCTGTCAGGGCAGGGGACACAGGTTCAGTCCCTGGTCTGGGAAGGTTCTGCAGGCTGAGAGGCAACTAAACCCATGTGCCACAACCACTGAAGCCCATGCGCCCTGGAACCTATGTTCTGCAACAAGAGAAGCTACTGCAATGAGAAGCCTGTACCCACAACGAAGGGTGGCCCCCACACACTGCAACTAGAGATAGTCCAGCCTAAGCAACAAAGACCCAGATCAGCCAAAAATATATAAATAAAATTTTTAAAAAATATTTATATATATATGTATATACAACACCAGTGAGTCAAAGCCTAATAACATGTTATCTCCCCTGTTAAATGACATTTCCATGTTAAATGTTAAATGACATCATCTTCCATGTTAAACATGCTCAGAAGGGCAAAACAGTCGTCCACTTAAAAGGGAAATGGAAAACTGAAGACATTAGTTGCTATACATCTGCGGCCCCCAGATGAATTAAATGGAGAAAGAACAAGTACAGTAGAGGGTAGAAAGACAAGTGCGACTCTCAGTAATAAAACTAGAAATTAAACGTCCTCAAAAGAGTAAGAGCGATGGCAAAATTCCTTAGCGTTTGTAACTTCCTTGCTGTTAATTTGGTTACCCAAAATATATAGTTATTACCCCAAAAAAGATAATCCCTAAGATGAGAAGGACCTAGATTTTTGCCCCCAGGAACAGCAAAGAAGTAAGAGGTTTACAGGAGCTTCGCAGCATTCTACAGCCGTTTTGCAGGGAGAGAAGCTTCTCCAGGGATGGATGGCAGTAACACTGAATAGAGGGAGGAGGCGCTTGAGTGAGGGGACATCGGCCGTTTGGTCTGTCCAGCAGCCCCGTCTTCTGGAGCTCCCTGTCCCCTGTGTTTCATCTCCACGGCTCCCACCGGGGGCACCACATCCTCGCATCCCTGACTCCCTGGCGGAGATGAATAGTGCAGGGATGGCACGTGCCCCAAGCTGCACCACTTCCCCCTTCCTGGAGATCACTGGGCCTCAGTCCAGAGAAGACGCACAGGTCACTGCCTCTGCAGACACCCGGGGGCTGGGGCAGCCACATTTCCAAAGGTGAAGAAAGCTGTCAGCCACCACGGCATGGCTGACCCACAGAGAAGCAGAGACCGCGGTAAAGGGATTCGGGCCCATGTCGGCTGAAATGCAGCACCAGCCTCCCTGTGACCTTCACACCGTATGACCTTGTTTGACACTAGATGGTGTATGATTCGAAGAAGGCTGATTTGTCAAAAGTCAGCTCACCATCACACATGTGGTTGACAGGACCATACTGTAGGTGCACTTGGAAATTGTTAGGCAGGTGAATATTTTATTCTGTGGGATTTCTTTCCAGTTTTTTAAGAGTAGATTTTTTAAAAAATTCAATTCACCAAAAGTCATTTTGCCAAGTGGCCAGTTCACTGAATTTGCAAAAATTTGTAGTTACCAAAACTTGGTTTCAAGGAATATCCTTCTTGAATTAATTCCTTGTCACAGCATTTTAAGGCATGTTGAAATTAAACTAAGAATCTCGGATTGGCTTAGTCTTTTCATGAAATTTAGCTGAAAAATGGACTTCACTCTATTTGCACATGTGTTGTTTGGGAGGGTGTCCTTTTGTTAGATTCTTCAAAGAACTAGCAAGCATATTTTATATAATCATTGTGCTCTTAAGGGCCTCAAAACCCCATACGACCCTTCCCAAATAGCAGTATCAGATACTATGGTCTGACTGTCACAGAGAGGCACCTGCATTTCAGGTCATCCAGACTCAAGCTTTTCCTAGAAACTGGCACCACCCACTTTCCATACCAGATCTTAAAATACAAAGCAGCTGTCAGAATCCACAGATTTTAGCATTTCCTTATGGGAAATTTAGCTTATACTAAATCTTCAAATTTTCCTTCAGTTATTTTCCATTTGACATTTAGTATTCTTCCATCAAGTTGCCCAACTGACTAATTTATCTCATTTACCAACTTACCAGTTTACCGAAAATATGTTCCTTTGACCCTTTATAAAAAGTTGACAACGCTTCAGCTAGATGAGATGGCAATTAGTAGCTTTTGAGAATTTCCAGGAAGTGTAATTGATCAGTTTTCATGACAGTTTAAGGAGGAGTCCTTTTGTTTCTGGCCCTGCTGTTGGAGCTGTAAGTAGCTGAAACAGGAAGAGAGGAGAGTGTGTGCACCCATGCATTTGGGTGCCCATCTGGGGGTTGGGGGGTGGGCAAAAGGGACAGGCTGATAGGTGAGGAAGAGCCAGACAGCCCAAGAACCATAAGCATCCAGCCAATTCATCCAATAAAAACTGGATAAACAGAAAACAGGTCTGTGAGATATGCAGATTTGTTGTTCAGCATATTGCCCTTTGGTGAGTTCACCATTTGACATATTTCTTTTCCTCAATGAGTTATCCTGGTTCATAACAAGTTCCCCCTCACTTAAGCTATAGGAATTGGGTTTCTGTCCTTGTATCCAAGAGGTGTGGTTTAGTCACTTAGTTATGTCTGACCCTTTGTGATCCCATAGACTATAGCTCACCAGGCTCCTCTGTCCATGGGATTCTCCAGGCAAAAAACTGGAGTGGGTTGCCATTTCCTTCTCCAGAGGATCTTCCCCACCCAGGGATCAAACCTGAGTCTCCTGCATTGCAGGCGGATTCTTTACTAACTGAGCCATCAAGAAAGCCTGTATCCAAGAGCCCTAATGTAATGCATTCAAGCCCTACACAAATCAACAGTTTTTATGCACTGGTATCTACTAATAAATAATACAGCAGATGTTGTTGGATCCTGGTAAAACATATAGTTGATACTTTATTGCCAACATTTAGTATCCCTCCTAAGATACTGAAAGGAAAAGAAAGTGAAGTCGCTCAGTCGTGTCCAACTCTTTGCGACCCCATGGACTGTAGCCTACCACGCTCCTCTGTCCATGGGATTTTCCAGGCAAGAGTACTGGAGTGGATTGGCATTTTATTCAAGTGTCTCTGTTTTGTAAATATTGGGGTGTTAAACTTCTCTGTAGGTATTAGAGATGTTTCTTTATAAATGGATGTTGTGAGGCTGTATTTTATCCAATTTAACTTCGCTGATTTTGTAACAGAGCTTTTTAGAAAATGTTTGAAAATCTGCCAGTTGGTTGTAGTTTTTGCCTCATCTCTGGGCATCAAAATTAAGGACATCAGTGATTTGGAATTTTTAATCACTATATTAGTGTCTTCATTGCCAGACAGCTGTAATTCCATTTTTTCCCTCCTCCATTCAGACTGGTCTCCATGTGTTTTTTAATTGACATACAGTTAATTTACAGTGCTTTATTAGTTTCTGCTGTGCAGCAAAGTTATTCAACTACACATATGTGTACATTCTTTTTTATATTCTTTTCTATTATAGTTTATCCCAGGATATTGAATATAGTTCCCTCTGCTATACAGTAGGACATTGTTGTTCTTGTCAATGTGTTTTCCATTCTTCCCAGCATTATTTTAATTTTTCCTCAGGGGTGAAATAAAAACAAAATCTAATACACAACTGAAATGAAAATAATAGATGATTGAGTCCATTGGAAGAAAATGAATTTTGTAATGACAAATGAGACAAGTCTGAGGATACTCAAACATTGCTGGAGAGGAAAGTAAGAGATCATTCTTTCATAGTTAATTGGAACCATTTTCTTGAATTTTCAGGGGTCTAGGGGCATGGTATTTTCTAGAGCTTAGAACACTGAAATTGCACCAGAAAACAAAATTCTTACGTTTTCCTCAGTTGTTTCAACATGGCATACATTCCTGGCCAGACCCTCTGCAGATACCAGGCTTCTCTGTAAAAAGGGGGAAGGTGGTTTTATTGAATTCAGAGCCCATCCTCCAGCCTTTCTTCAAAAGGTGATAGCAGTTACTTCCTCCAGCATCTCTTTGACGTGAAGAAAAATTGTTCCAAGCCGCCTTTCCTTCACATTTGAGACCAAAAGAAATAGCCAACATGACATTTATGATTTTTTAAATGGTTTTTGCATTTAATGTCTTATTTTTGGCTTTCTTTTTAACTTGCCTAAAAAATGATGAATGTCAAATTTTCTGTGATTGTCGGTGTTAAATTTATAACTAGAAAAACATATTTAAAAGTTATAAGAGTATTTCAGAATATCTTTTCCTCCAGAAGCAAAGCAACTAACAACCAGTACGTTCCCATGAAATTTTTGTAGTGGAAAAAAATCAGCTCGATCCCATGTATGCATCCTGGGTGAGATGGAATCATTACTAAAGGAAACAAAAAGTTATATATCCTGCTCTTAGAAAGATACCAGGCCTAGAGATATCATAGAAAATGAAAAGAATCAGACTGAGGCTATACGGAGAAAAGAAATTTTGATATAAAATGGAATAAGTAAGCAGCCTTACAGTACTAGATGACTCAGAAAACCCCATGTCAGGAAAAAAAAAAAATCAAGGAACACTTTCTTAGAGAGTATTGTTTTCTAACCAAGACAAATTAAAAAAAAAAAAAAAAACAAAGCCCGGCCTCGCTAAATTATGTCATTCGGAATTAGTAACTTCTGACTTTCCACATGTGAGGCTTCTTTGATGCATGGAGATTCTTGGCCTTCTGTGTTCAGCATATGCATTGAATTAACAGACCTGGTAGGAATGAGTATTTGACAGGAAACAGGCAGTGTGTCTTCTGGTCTTAACATCACCACCAGCTCACTGTAAGCCCTTGAGTAAATCAACCTTTTTTAATTGAAATTAAAAGCCTTCACCAAATGTCTTTATTCATTAAGATACATGTGTATATATATGTATTTCTATCTGCATGATGGGAAAAACCTCTGGAGCTGTGAGAAACACTACTGGACTGTATACTTACAAGTGGTTAATGGTAAAAACAGAAGTATTGGCTAGTGAGCACCACAGAAATGGGGTCAGGGGGATATGTCTTGAGGCTCAATAATTTATCGACATTGCTGATACATAGATATGACATAGTAATACAAAGACCCACCTCCTGCCATCAGGAAGCTTGCAGTCTGTCAGAGAAGATGAATGCATAACTCATAATAAGCTCATAAAAGTACAAAGAAAGTGGCTTAATGGACAAACGTCAGGGTATATTTTTAGACAGAAGTGAGAGATGGGAAAATGTTCTAGGGGAACTTCATCAAAGTGAAGTGGTGTTTGTGCCAGGCTTAAAAGGGGACCTCTGAAGTTTAAAAAGTGACCTTCCACATCTAGCCAAGGTGGAGTGACAAGGATGAAATTTACCCTCTTGCCTAATGCAACAAAAAAACCAGACAAAATATATGAAATAATAGTGTTCAGGAAACCGGATATCACTGAAGGATGATGATTCATGAGAAACAGAATAAATGAGGTCACCCAGGTTAGAGGAACAGAGCAGAGGGCTACGCAGGGAACTGGAGGTCCGCAAGGGTCCCTGTTAAGTATTCGCCTGAATACTGGTCAGCGCATGTTGTTAGGGAACCACCAGAGGACAAAAGAACAATCAGAAAGATTAGAGGCGGCAGTGCTGGCGGTCACAGAGAGTGGGGAATAGCACCTGCGCACAGCAACCAGCCTGGAAATGCTCATTAAGTCACGGGCATTAAGTGTAGTACTCAGGGACTTCCCTGGTGGTCCAGTGTCTAAGACTACACACTCCCAATGCAGGAGACACAGGTTTGATCCCTGGTCAGGGAACTAGATCCCACATGCCTCAACTAAAAGATCCTGCATGCTACAACAAAGATCAAAGATCCCACCTGCTAAGACCCACTGCAGCCGAGTAAGTTTTTGGTTTTTTTTTTTTTTTAAGTATAGTACTCAGAAGGGTCTTGCTTCAGCAGTAGAGAATAATTGGCCCTAGATTGAGCACTGTTCTGGTTTTCCTCTAACAAATTTAAAAGCAAGACCCAGAAGGATCAAATTAATTTCCAAGTAACTTAACTTCAACCCAGGAAAACCTCAAGAATATTTATAGGAATACAAAAGCAGCCACCCTCAAGCAGGGAAAATTCACAGTGTCTGGCATTCAATCAAAAATTGGCAGCCCTGCAGAGAAGCAGGAAAATACAACCCATTATGAGAATAAAAATCAGAACCAACCCAGAACTGCCACAGAAGTTAAAAAGAACCAACAAGGACATTAAGATAGTTATAGCAAACAGTTAAAGACATAGAAGACATTGAAAGAGGCCCAAGTCAAACTTCCAGAAGTGAAAACTCTGTCTGACATAAAAGTACACCAGATGGGATCGATAGCATATTACATGTTGCAGAAATAAAGATTAGTGAACTTGAAAACGCAATAGAAACTATCCAAACTGAAGCACACAGAGGAAAAAAAAAATGTTTGAAAAAGGAGCAGATCATGAGTGAACTATGAGGTAACTTCAGCCAGTCGAATATATTAGGAAATGAAGTCCCCAGCTAACGGGGAAGATAGAAAAAAAAAAAAAAGTAAAAAAATAATGACTGAAAACTTTCCAAATTTAGTGAAAATCTCATAAACACATAAATCCTAGAAGTTACACCCAAAATAATAATAATGAAGAAAGCTACACCAAGGCATATCACAATCAAATGCTCAAAGCCAATGATGAAAGTAAAATCTAAAAGGTAACCAAAGGAAACAGTCACATTTTATGCAAAGGAATAAATGTAAGGCTGTAGAAGATCTCCCATCAGTAATGATGAAAGTGAGAAAGCAATAGAACATCTTTAAAATACAGAAGGGAAGCAGTGTCAACCTACAGTTCTGTACCAAGTAGTAATAACGTTAAGAATGAAAGTGAATTAAAGACTTTTCAGATACACAAAGGTACTCTTGCCTGGAGAATCCCATGGACAGAGGAGCCTGGTAGGCTGCAGTCCATGGGGTCGTGAACAGTCGGACACGACTGAGCAACTTCACTTTCACTTTTCACTTTCATGCATTGGAGAAGGAAACGGCAGCCCACTCCAGTGTTCTTGCCTGGAGAATCCCAGGGATGGCGGAACCTGGTGGGCTGCCGTCTATGGGGTCGCAGAGAGTCGGACACGACTGAAGTGACTTAGCAGCAGCAGATTCATAGTACATGAAATATTAAAGAAGGTCATTTAGGCAGAAAAAAAAAATATATATATATACATAGAGTCTATGGATATTAAAAAGATAACAAGGATTATTTTTATTAACTTTTTATGCCAATCAGTTTGACAGCTTAGATGAAATGGGCAAATTCCTTAAAAGTCACAAACTATCAAAGCTCATACAAGAAGAAATAACTGGACTAGTTCTTTGTCTGTTAAAGAAATTGAGGGACTTCCCTGGTGGTCCATGGGTTAAGACTTTGCCTTCCAATGCAAAGGACTCTGGTTGAATCCCTGGTTGGGGAACTAAGATCCCACCTGCCTCAGGGCCAAAAAAAACAAAACATAAAACAGAAGCAATATTGTAACAAACTCAATAAAGGCTTTAAAACTGGTCTGCATTAAAAAAAGAAAGAAAGAAATTGAATTAGTAGTTAAAACTTTCCCACAAAGAAAATTCCAGATCCAGATGGTTTCACTGGTGAATTCTCTACATTTAAGGAAGACCTAATACCAGGTCTTTGCAGATTCTTCCAGAAAACTGAAAAGGAGATTGTCAAATGCTTTTCCTGCATCTATTGAGATATCATATGTTTTTTTCTCCTTAGTTTATTTATATGGTGCCTTATGTAGACTGATATTTGAATGTCAAATCAACCTTGTATTCTTAGGATAAATATCACTTAGTCATAATGTATTATTTGTCTTATATATTGTTGTATTCGATTATATATTGGGAAGTATCTCCCCAACTCATTCTGTGAGGCCAGTCTCACCTTGATACCAAAGTAAGACAAAAATATTATGAATCTCCATTGGGAGCAGATATGTAAAAAATCTAAGCAAAACTGATTATATCCACTTCCACAGTATATAGAAGGGCTTCCCCAATAGCTCAGAGGACAAAGAATCCACGTGCAATACAGGAGACACAGCTTCCATCCTTGGGTCAGGAAGATCCCCTGGAGGAGGAAAATGGCGACCCACTCCAGTATTCTTGCCTGGAAAATCCCATGGATAGAGGAGCCTGGCAGGCTTACAGTCCATGGGGTCACAAAGAGTCAAACACGACTGAGTGACTTTGCAGGTGGGCAATATATAGAAGGAAAAATCAAATCTAACAATATATAGGCAAATAATACATTATGACTAAGTGAGATTTATCCTAAGAATACAAGGTTGATTTAACATTCAAAAATCAATCTACATAATGTACCATATAAATAAACTAAGAAGAAAAAAACCATATGATATCTCAATAGATGCAGGAAAAGCATTTGACAAAATCCAACATTTGTTTCTGATAAAAACTCTTAGCAGACTAATAATAAAAATAACTTCCTCAATCTGATACAGAGCACCTGTGAAAAATCTAAAGCTAACATCATGTTTAGTGGTGAAAGATTGAATGTTTTACCCCCTCAGACAGGATTCAGCAACTCTGCATAATTCTTGGATTGTCACATCGTCCATTTTGGATAATTGTATTAATTGGATCATTTGTATTGTCACTTTGGGAAACAGTGGCAGTTTTTAAAAAGTTAAATATACCTACCCTCCTAGGAATTTACCAAAGGAAGAAATGAAAGTATATAGGCACATAGAGACTCAACCACATTGCTTATGGCAGTTTTATTTGTAACAGTCAAATACTGGAAACAACCCAAATGGCCATTAACAGGTGAATGAATAAGCAAACTGTGGTACCCATACAGTGGGCTTCTGTTCAGATTCATGTTGATATGTGGCGGAAAGCATCACAATATTGTAATAATCCCCCGATTAAAAATAAAACATTTTTTTAAAAAGAATGACCATTGATATATGCTACCAGATGGCTGAATTTCAAAATTCATTTCAAAATGAATGTTTGATCAAAGGAAGTGAAAGTGGTAGTCGCTCAGTCGTATCTTGAGTCTTTGCAACCCCATGGGCTGTAGCTCACAAGGTTCCTCTTATCCATGGGATTCTCCAGGCAAGAATACTGGAGTGGGTTGCCATGCCCTTCTCCAGGGGATCTTCCCAATCCAGCGATCGAACCTTGCTCTCCTACATCACAGGCAGATTTTTTACCATCTGAGCCACCAGGGAAGCCCCTTTGGTCAAAGAAGCCCAGCTTAAAAATGGACATGCTGTATGATCCCATTTTATCAAACTCTAGAAAATACAAGCTAAGCTGTAGTAACAGGAAGCAGATCAGTGGTTGTCTGGGAAAGGAGAACGGGTGGGGAGGGGTCAAGAAGGAGGGACTACAAAGGAGCACAAGGAAACTTGTGGAGGTGGCAGTTATTTTGAGCCTGGCGATGCTTTCAGGGTATATGCACATCTCCGAACTTTCCCTGTTGTACACTTTGAATGGGTGGGGTTTACCAGATGTCATTGATGCCACAGTGAAGCTGTTAATAAACTTGAAACTGGACTCTAGACTCTAGGGAAGGTGGTCCAGGTGAGTCAGGTCTAGGCATTTGGGGTAGAAGAAAACAGCATGAACAAAGCCATAAAGGGAATATTTGAAAATACATGGGTTCTGTTCTGAGAAGTAGTGAGAAATAGTCTGGTGTGGCAAGCTCAGAGGTTGTGCAGATTAAGTAGCAAGAAATTCTGGAAAGGTACATTGGTATAACCAGATGGTCAAGGAACTTAAAGGCCATGTAAATGAGTCTGAATTGATGCCAAAGCAAGAGGAAGGCACCAGCGAGAACATGGAGTGTGAAAAGAGGGATCAGATCAGAACCCTGGGCAAATCCCGTGTTTAATGGATGGGAAGTCAGAAAAGTAGCAGGCGATGTGAGGGAGGTAATCTCTTGGAAAGATGAGGACAGCATGATCAGATGCCTCAGCGTTAAAGGAGATTAAGAGCTGGAAAGTCCCTTTGACTTGGTGACCTTAGGAAGTGTCTTTTTTTAAGTGCTGAGTGTGTGTGTGTGTGCTTAGTCACTCAATTGTGTCCACCTCTTTGTGACCCTTTGGTGGCTCAGATGGTAAAGAATCTACCTGCAATGCGGGAGACCCAGGTGTGATCCCCGAGTTAGGAAGATCCCCTAGAAAAGGGAATGGCTACCCACTCTAGTATTCCTGCCTGGAGAATTCCATGGACAGAGGAGCCTGGCGGGCGACTGTCTATCAGACACAACTGAGTGACTGTGAGTTGAGAGTGAAAGCCAAATTGTGGAAAGAAAAAAATAATCATCAAAAAGATTGAGTGGAAGTAAAATGTTACCTTATCTCTTTATATTCTAAATTTTATAACTTTATACTTTGGAGGTGTAATTTTTTTATACTGTACCAGTTCAGGAAGACCAGCTCCAGATACCTGTTTTGTAAGTGAAAACCTGAAAGTCCGGATGTAGATGTTCTAAACCTGACCGGCCGACGCTGACACCCAGATGAGCAAGGTTCTGAAGTTGTTATTCTGCTACTAGGTAAAAGCAGTAATTCTGCGATTGGGAAATTGTGGGTGATCCTGAGAAGACTGGGGTACAATTTCAAACCTTATAGACATAGGGATTATGGTGACTGAGTTAGTCGCTCAGGCATGTCCAACCCTCTGCAATCCCATGGACTGAAGCCCACCAGGCTCCTCTGTCCATGGGATTCTCCAAGAATAATGGAGTGAGTTGCCATTCCCTTCTCCAGGTGATCTTCCCCACCCAGGGATTGAAACCGGGTCTCCTGTGTTGCAGGCAGATTCTTTACCGTCTGAGACAATTTTCAAACCTTATACACATAGGGGTTCTGATACCCTATATCCCAGGGGACCCTCTATTATTTCATGGCAATACATTGGACCTCTCATATGGGTTGAACTTAAGGCCACAAAGGGAAATATTTTTACCAAGTAACTTACTTTATGTATATGAGGTTTCAGCACCATGTTCTGCTACTTTCTTATATACAATTTCTACCAATCTTTTCTTGCATTTTATAAATCCAAGCATTCTAACAGCTAACTCCAAAGTCTCTTTGAAACTTGTTTCTGCATCTTAAAAGCCATCCCATCTGTTGGATTCTTATTTAAGCACTATTTTTGCCTGTCACTGATGGAAGCTAAATCATATTCACTATTTTGTGACTAGACTCCAAATCCTTGGTAAACAAACTCAGCATTGTTAGTTAAATGATAGCCATCTGTTCAGGAGAGTGGAACTCCAACCTGAAGGTACACCTTTTACAAAAGGAAGGGTGTAAAAACAAACGTTTCCGCACCTGAGAGACCTTGATTAACTGCCAGATAGGACACACGATTCCTGTTCTAAGTCACTTAGGCTTTGTAAAAGAAAGGCAGTAAGAAATCAAAGCTGGTGTTTGTCAGATTGAGAAGATACGAATGTTAACTCCCAGAAGCACATTTCTTAGCCCTTAGCCTACCATCATATCATGTAGTCCAGCTGGGTGGTTTTGATACCCTGATCCAAAGTGTGTGTGTGGTGCTTTTGATAAGTATCATGGAATTTCCTTTAGGGTTTTTTCACTTTGTTTATATAAAAGATTAGACAGTTACAGTTGTCACTGGGAAGCCTCGGCAGGTGACTCTAAATGCAGATTCCTAAATGCACTGCCCCTTGTTCAGTTTCTGTCTTGGATAGAAGAGTCAGAAGGTCAGGAGATCCAAGTTCCTTTCAAAGTAAAACCTTATGGTTTAAGAACTAGCCATTGGTTATGGCGCATGGACCCTAAATAGCAAATAGGGCAGAGTAGCAAGCTTGCCTGTTCAACAGTGTTCTTCATCATGCACGTTTGTGAAAATAGATTTTATTTTTTAAGTGTCCTTGTTCTTCTGCCTGGTTCTCCCCTGATCTACCTAGCAATGAGCTAAATTTATTGCCATTTTATTCTCGGATGCTCTTAGCAGATTCCCTTTAGTAGGTAAAAAGGAATCAAACACAAGGCTTTTTGTGGCTTTGAAGTTCCTGTCTGCCTTCTTTGTGCACCTCTGCTGTTGCCAGATCTCTCAGACCAGGGCATTGATTGACCACAAACTGAAACAGAAAGACGCCCCCTTGCTGATAAGCATAATTGGAACCTAGCTTTTAAGAAGCCTTGTTTTCTTTCCCGTTGCTGTGGGCATGCGGAACCCCAGATTGATGGCTCCTAGAGGTAGTTGAACAGATAATCATCTTGGGAATTCAGGAGTCTGTGTGATGACCTTATTCTGACCCCCCAGTCTAGCTATCATCTCTCTGAAGAGCAGTCATCCAGGCATACTCCTAAAGCAAAAACAGGAATCCTCACAAGATAATGAATGGAAAACAAAGTTAGGAGAAGCCCGCCCCAGAGGAAATGGTGAGTGAAAGCCAGAGCATGAGATGGAAAGAGCAAACCTCCTGAGCAAACAGAGAACTCAATGCATCTAATCTAATATGACTGAAATAATAAGATCAATGTCCCTAAGTCACCCCCCAAATTCCCTTTCTCAGTGGCATGTTGTTTACACCACATGTATATTTGATTTGTTGAACCAAACAAAATTGATTGTAAACCTATAACTCACAGCAAAACTCCACTTACTCCTGTTTCACTCATTGGGAATTGTCATCAGTAAGGACAAGGATGCAAAAGAAATCAGATGCAAGACTTTGTAGCTTAAGGCTCCTGCCTAACGGCTTTTTAATGGATGGAGCTATACAGACAAGGTCAGTCGAAGTGGCAGGGTTGGAACTGCGGGAGTCATGAAGGCCATCAGGTCTTGACCAAAAGGAGCCTCAGATTTAGAAACATGTTCATTTTTTCCGTTTTGCTACAGAGTGTTATCATCATGCTTAGTGCTATATAAAACAGTATATAAGTTGTGGATTTGTTTTTCCATTGCAATGAATGCTTTAGGTTTGATTTCTATATACCAACTTTTTATAGCTTTTTTTTGGCGGGGGGGCTGTGTCGGGTCTCAGCTGCAGCCTGTAAGGCCTCGTCGCGTCATGCGGGGCCTTTCATTGCCGTTCCTGGGCCCTCTAGTTGTGGTGTGTGGGCTCAGTAGCTGTGGCAAGCGGCCTTAGTTGCCCCAAGGCATGTGGGATCTTAATTCCCCCAACCTGGATCAAACCTGAGTTCCCTGCATTGCAAGGCACGTTCTTAACCACTGGACCACGAGGCAGGGCCCTCTTGCCTTTATCAATGAAAACAGTAGTAGTAACCATTACTTAAGCTCCTACTATTATGTCTGTTTATTTGCATAAATTATAGGGTTTAATCTTCAAAGTTGCTCTACTGCAGGGTGGACATTCTTGTCCCCATGTTACAGTGAAGAAATGGATTCAGAGCATATACATGATTGACCCAATATCTCACAGCTAATAAGTAGCAGAGCAGAGTCAGAGTCAAACCCAAGTTCTCTGACTGCAGAACCCATGATCTCTGTCTGTGTGTGAAGACTGGGAGCCTACAGAACTCAGCAGGGCTTGCATCTTGAGTTTCAGAGAGCTGAGGCTGTATTGCACCTTGTATGGCTGTTTTTCTTTCTTCAGCCTGTAAAGTGAGCCCTAATTCAAAAGTGCCAGACCTTCTGTAGTCAAGTTAGATGCCAGAAACAGAAAGACACCCCTCCTTCCCACACTGAGTTTACAAATAGATTTTAAAACCAAAAAAGCAGTTACAATTGTGCTGAGAACCATGCAGGTGACCTAAGGAATGCTGTGAATAAGAGGTTTACTTTAAAAAAAAAAATAGTAAAAGACTTGTAGGAAAGTATTTACCCTGATCACGAGAAGAATTTGTGGAGAACTGCCTAATTTTGGAAGAAATAAAATTGAATTTCTTTACTCAGCATACTATAACTCAAGGTGATTCAGATAATTTAAACTAGCTAGCTTTACAGAATTTTCTCTTGTATTCATCACCCTGAGTAGTCTTTGCCAGTGCCTGATGTGATTGTTCCCTTTGTCTTCTATAAACAGCATTTTTGGGAAGTCTTACTAGGGACTGAGATTATACTTTAAAGTGTGTACCTATGTGAATTCTCTTCACTTACTGCTACTGCTGCTACTGCTAAGTCACTTCAGTCGTGTCCGACTCGGTGTGACCCCATAGACGGCAGACCACCAGGCTCCCCCGTCCCTGGGATTCTCCAGGCAAAAACACTGGAGTGAGTTGCCATTTCCTTCTCCAGTGCGTGAAAGTGAAAAGCAAAAGGGAAGTCGCTCAGTCGTGTCCGACCCTCAGTGACCTCATGGACTGCAGCCCACCAGGGTCCTCCATCCATGGGATTTTCCAGGCAAGAGTACTGGAGTGGGGTGCCATCCCTTTCTCTTATACCAGATGCTAAAAGACAATAGAAAATTGTCTTTCACACACTGAGAGGAAAGCGTTGTCAACTGGTAATTCTTTACCCAGCCAAAGTATTAATCAAGTGTGAAATTAAAAAGCAAAACAGACAACGAAGGGGGAAAACATGGTCAGACAAGCAGGGGCTTTCCACACACCCTTTCATTGGAGAATTTCTGAGGATATATTCCCACAAACTAAGGAAATAAAGCAAGAAAGAGGAAGACATGAGAGCCAGGAGGTGGCAGGTCCACATCACGAAGGAAACGAAGCCCAAGCGGCAGCTGTGGTTTAGACTTGGTGAAGTCATCCACCCAGATCAGAATGAGCAAATCCAGGGCGCCAGTGAATTGCCAACATCCATTGGATCATTGAAAAATCGAGAGAATTCCAGAAAAACATCTACTTCTGCCTTATTGTTTACACCAAAGCCTTTGACTGTGTAGATCACAACAAACTGTGGAAAATTCTTCAAGAGATGGGAATACCAGACCACCTTACCTGCCTCCTGAGAAATCTGTATACAGGTCAAGAAGTAACTGTTAGAACCGGACATGGAACAACAGACTGGTTCCAAATTGGGAAAGGAGTACATCAAGGCTGTATATTGTCACCCTGCTTATTTAGCTTATATGCAGAGTACATCATGAAAAATACCAGGCTGGATGAAGCACAAGCTGAAATCAAGATTGCCAGAAGAAATATCAGTAACCTCAGAAATGCAGATGACACCACCTTTATGGCAAAAATTGAAGAGGAACTTAAGGGCCTCTTGATAAAAGTGAAAGAGCAGAGTGAAAAAGCTGAATTAAAACTCAACATTCAAAAAACTAAGATCATGGCATCCGGTCCCATCACTCCATGGCAAATAGATGGAGAAACAATGGAAACAGTAACAGACTTTATTTTCTCGGGCTCCAAAATCACTGCAGGTGGTGACTGCAGACTTGAAATTAAAAGATGCTTGCTCCTTGGAAGAAAAGCTATGACAAATCTAGACAGCATATTAAAAAGCAGAGATTTACTTTGCCAACAAATGTCTGTCTAGTAAAAGCTATGGTTTTTCCAGTAGTCATGTATGGATGTGAGAGTTGGACTATAAAGAAAGCTGAGTGCCGAAGAATTGATGCTTTTGAACTGTGGTGTTGGAGAAGACTCTTGAGAGTCCTTTGGACTGCAAGGAGATCCAACCAGTCCATCCTAAAGGAAATCAGGCCTGAATATTCATTGAAAGGACTGATGCTGAAGCTGAAACTCTGATACTTTGGCCACCTGATGTGAAGAACTGACTCATTGGAAAAGACCCTGATGCTGGGAAAGATTGAAGGCAGGAGGAGAAGGGGACAAAAGAGGATGAGATGGTTGGATGGCATCACCAACTCAGTGGACATGATTTTGAGCAAGCTCTGGGAGTTGGTAAAGGAAAGGAAAGTCTGGCGTGCTGCAGTCCATGGGGTCACAAAGAGTTGGACACAACTGAACAACTGAACTGAGTGAACGGTCCCTGGGAAAAGAGGGGATTCGTGGGTTCTAGTCTATCCTACAAAGCTAGACCTTCCTAAGGGAGGATGGGAGGATAGGATGAATTGGGAGCTTGCGATTGACATGTATACACTATTGATACTGTATATAAAATAGATGCATAATATAAATAGAGTATATATTGGGCTTCCCTGATGGCTCATCAGGTAAAGAATCTCCCTGCAATGCAGGAGCCACAGGAAATATAAGTTTGATCTCTAGGTCGGGAAGATCCCCTGGAGAAGGAAATGGCAACCCATTCCAGTATTCTTGCCTGGGAAATCCCAAGGACAGAGGAGCCTGGTGGGCTACCATCCATGGGGTCACAAAGAGTTGGACACAACTGAGCACATACATAAAACAAATAACAAGGACCTACTGTATAACACAGGAAACTCTTAGTGCTCTGTGGTGACCTGAATAGGAAGGAAATCCAAAAAAGAGGCCATATATGTAAGTATATAACTGATTCACTTTGTTGTACAGCCAACATTATCAAGCAGCTATACTACAATAAAAATTAATTAAAAAAAAAAAAAGCTAAACCACGAAGAGAAAAGGCAATTATAAATTCCAAGGAGGAACAAAAAACATTCAAGAGAGAATGTATTTTGGGATATCACTTAAGTAGTGAATAATAATTACATGGTTGCAATAATAAAACACTGCTTGATTTCCAACTTTTGGAATTATTCTTAGTCAAAGCAATTGCTAAGCATGGAAACCTTAGCAATGTTGTAGAACACTGAGCTGATCATAGTCCATATTTTTTTAATGCCTTCCATGTACCAGGCCCTGTTCTAGAAGATGATACAGTGAACAAAAGAGCTTTCAGTGCTCACATTCTAGAAGCAGGGGGTAAACAATAAACATATAAAAGTAGGATGATGTCTAGAACAGCGTGAAGATAAACAAGATAACATAAGAGTGCACACCAAGGGGTAAGAGGTTGTTTTTGCTCCCACAAAGGCCTCTCAGAAGGAGCAGCACTCCAGTTAGGATTCGAAAGATGAGAAGGAAAAGATGGAGGGTGTTACCAAGCAGAAGAGCAAAGGCCCTAAAACAGGAGTCAGTTTGTGACGGTCCAAAGATAGCTGGAGCAGAGTGGATGAGGGGAGAGTTTAAGAGCATGGCTGTTTGAGATACCCCAGATCAGATCACTGAAGGTCTTATGGGCAATGGTGAGGAGGTTGGAAAGAGAGATCACTTTTTTTTAGCAAGAGGAGTGATGTGGTGTGATCTGATTTATATTTCAGAAAAACCAGTCTGGCTTTTTTGTAGAGGACAGATTTACAGGGAGATAAGAGCAGCTGGTCCTGGAGAGGGAAGGGGATGACTTGCACTAGTGTCTTAGCAGTGGAGAGGGTGGAAATGTGTTTTAGAGGCAACGACAACAGGACTTATGTGGGGTGAAAGGGCAGGTGAGGATTCGTTTTTGGCTGCAGCACCTGGTAGGTGGAGCAGAGTTGACTGAGGGTGGGATGTTTGGGATGGGAGCACCTTTTGGAGATAAAAACAAGAGTTCATTGTTGAAAGGATTTTGTTGGTGGTCCAGTGGTTAAGACTCCGCACTTCCAATGCAGGCCACATGGGTTCGATCTCTAGTCAGGGAACTAAAATCCCACATGCCCTGCTGCCAAAAAAAAAAAAAAAGTCCATTGTTGGAGATGTTACAAAAGGACTATTCTCAACCTTGAGGATGTACAAGTATTTGGGAGAGAAGCAGAAATGCTAAAGGATAGAGGTGCCAGGATCCTTACCTATCCTGGGGACAGTAAAAATACGGTTTCTCGTTGATGGAACAAAGGATGCCCCTATTATTTTATGTGATAAAGAGAATCCAAAGTGCACAACTATATTGATTAAGTTACAGATGAGGGGGCGAGAGGAGGTTGAAAAAGTGAGTGTTAGTTGCTCAGTCATGTCTGACTCTGCAACCCCATGGACTGTAGCCCACCAGGCTCCTCTGTCCATGGGATTTTCCAGGCAAGAATACTGGAGTGGGTAGCCATTCACTTCTCCAGGGGATTTTCCCAATCCTCGGGATTGATCCCGAGTCTTCTGCCTTGCAAGCAGATTCTTTTCCATCTGAGCCACCAGGGAAGCCCAAGAGGAGATTATTAGTAATATAAATGCAGATCTGTCATAAAAAGAAGTCAATGGGTAATATCCAAAATTGGTAAATAAAGAAAGAGCACTATAAGCATAGTCTTTAGTGATTGGAACTCACCACCAAAGAACTAAAAGTAGAAGCAATTTAAAAAACAAGCATGAAAGAAGGAAGCAGTGGGTCAAGGGACTGTTGATTGGTTTGTGTTTTTCCCCCAGTCCTCTGTGTGGGTTATTTTGTTAAAGAACAAAAGGGTAATGCTTTTAATGACCTCAGCAAAATCAGATTCTCTGCAAATGGCTTGGAGGTACTCTTTGATTTCCCCCAAATTAACTGAACAGTGGGGAGGGAGGGGGAGTTAAGAGTCTTATTTCTCGAAAATTATAGCAAGAATCTTCCACTTTAAAGCATTCTAGAAGGTGGGTATGCTGCTAGGTGTCAAAAGAAAAGGTCAGTCGTCTGTTCCTTTCTTGACGTGTAGGCGTTTAGACAATTCTGACTTAATTCTAATTTAAATCTTGTTCCATGTCCTCTACCACCTTCTAGAGAACCATCTGAGCCCCTCCCAGAATTCGCAGTTTTTCTCAGCTATTTGGCCAACTTAGTGGGATGGAGAGTCCCGGGGAGAGAAGAAAGACTTGAGACAGGAAGCAGTGCAAAGGGGCAGAAGGAGGCCAGCAACAGGAACAGACGCTGAAAAAGTGACCCTAGACAGCAGCGCCAAAGGGGGGGTTGCCAGGACATGTTTTAGCTGGAGACTTGTGGTCAGCTCGCTGTCCCCTTACCTAACAATGGGAGTTTCTTTACCCACCACCTGCCTCCTCTCTCCTGCTTCTCTCCTCCAGCACAGCAGGCTGAGCACACACTTTCCACCGACTGACCTGCTCAAGCATGAATGGGAAAATGACCCTTTTAAGGCTTCTTGAGTTACTATTCGAAGAATTTTTCTTCTATGTGTTTTTATTTACTTTTCCTTCTACCTTCTCAGCCTATTTATTGCTATGACTTCTGCTTCTCCTCTGGCCCCACCGCCTTCTCCCTCCCAGACCCCTTGCTCCCCCTGGAACCACCCTTTCCATCGCCTGGGCTCAGCACTCATCTGTTACTTCTGTCCCTCACTGCCTCCTCCCCAGTAGACATGCGCATTGGGTGGGGGGCTGATATCCACGGGAGAATAATTGCAGTGTTGATGGACACCCTGAGGATGCTGTGTGTTGTAGGAAGAATGTTGGGTTAGATTCCATCCGGTTTCCATCCCTAACCCCTTAATATTTAATGTAATACCTCAGACCCCGAAGCTTGGCATTATAATATCCATCTGTGCACAGAGTAATTTCATCAAACTCGGATTTCACTCAGTCTGGTAGATTTTCTGGGACTTCCCCACAGAAGCTTTGAAGCCACGAGGAATGTCAGAAGAGCCTTAAACAATGTGATAACCTTAGCTTACTGTGTGTGTCCACTGGTAGGAAGAAACCATCTCATTCTCATCTTACAAACAAGAAAATCTGACTAAGCATCAGGGCAAATTTTTTTTTTTTTTAACATTTCTTTTTGGCTGCTCTGGGTCTCCGTTGTGGCCCGCAGGATCTTTCACTGAAGCGTGCCGGCCGTTGTTGTGGCGCATGTGCTTCTTTCTAGCTGTGGCACGTGGGGTCTGCAGTTGGGGTATAAGGGCTTCGGTTGCCCTGAGGCGTCTGGGTGCATGCTAAGTCACTTCAGTTTTGTTCGACTCTTTCTGACCCCATGGACTGCAGCCTGCCAGGCTCCTTTGTCCATGGAATTTTCCAGGCAAGAATCCTGGAGTGGCTTGCCATTTTTTCTCCAGGGGATCTTCCCCATCCAGGGATCAAACCCTCATCTCTTACATCTCCTGCTTTGGTTCTTTATCACTAGCGCCACCTGGGAAGCCCCTAAGCATAAGAGATCCTAATTCTTCACCCAGGGATTGAACCCCTATCCCCCTGCATTGGGAGTATGGATTCTTAATCACTGGACCACCAGGGAAGTCCCAGGACAAGTTTTTGGCTGTCAGGGACTGACGAAATGTTGAAAGACTGCAAATATTAGGCTGGCCAAAAAGTTTGTTCAGGTTTTCCATACCATCTTACAAAAATCGGAACGAACTTTTTGTGCTCATTCAGTCACGTCTGACTCTTTGCAACCCCATGGACTGTAGCACACCAGGCTCCTCTGTCCCTGGGATTTTCCAGGCAAGAATACTGGAGTGGGTTGCCATTTCCTCCTCCAAGGGATCTTCCTCACCCAGGGATTGAACCCTCATCTCCTGTGGCTCCGGCATTGGCAGGCAGATTCTTTACCACTGAGCCACCTGGGAAGCTCCCCCCGCACCGCCCCAAACTTTTTGGCCAACGCAGTATTATTGCTTTTCATCCTTAGTGATACCCAAAAATAGACGTCTTATACTGTTGTCTGGGAGAAGATCAGGTGACTTCCTTCGGTCCCTCTGCTTTGGGGTTCTGCTCACTGGCAATTGATCGTGACACTGTAGTGTTGGGAAACACTTTAGGGGAAACACTAAAGATTCCAGCCAGTTCTGGGCAATGCTCAGGTTTGACCAGCACGCATTGTGACTGCTTAATATTGGCTCTGTTTTTAAAGACCTCCAGTCAAATCTATTCCACACCTCCTTTGGTTATGTACTTAATGATCTTAAGTATCCCTCTGGAAACTTGATCCTCTTTCTAAACCCAAATTTCCTACACTCCAATTTCTTCTCGTGCTCAGGGACTGTGGGAACAGATGTCACCATCTAGTGACCCACCTTATGATACTTTCCTATACTCATCTGACCTTCTATCTCTTTATTCATGGGTCTTATTCTCTGGCTCTTTAATATATTCAAATTATCCATGCTCAAGATCAACAAAAGCTGGAAAGCAGTCATAGTGGGAGGGCCAGGGAGCTGAGTCTACTTCCTCACTCAATAAAGTCACTGGAAATTGAGATTTAGCTCAATATACTAATCGTTGACCAGTCAGGGCTCATCCCTCCCAGGTTCCTGCTTCCGGAGACAGGGAACTCACCTAACTGGGTGTGCACTCCATTGCTCACCCAGAGGGAGGTGGCATTTTTCGGTCTCAGTCTGAGAAACTTCCTTTCACTTCCCTTGGGTGTTTCCTGGTTGTAAAGAGACAGGTTAGACCGGGAGGGACTGCCCAGGAACGTCACAGGAGTGTTTGCTGTAGAAGATACCAACAGAGAGTCTGTCTGCAGCCTGAGTGCCGCACACAAGTTACTGTCCAGGAGACCTGAGTGCCTTTGGGCCCGAGACAGCTCAGAACACCGCAGAGATGAATCACCCTCCCCAGGTGCAGCCTTTTGGCCCAGAGCAACACCATCCCCAATGAACAACAGAAGTGAAATAATAACTCTTACTGTCTCCACCACCGAGAAAACAAATTGCTCATGTCATACTGTTTTTCTGTGATACCGGGACAGTCATTGGCTCTGCAATAAGAGGCTGTAGTCATGAACATTTATTGGCAACACTCACCTCAGGGTATGGTATTGAAAAGCTCTCAGATTCTCTAGTCATGGGATTGATTTATCATCAATGAACATTTACTGAGCTCTTAAGACACAAGAAGCAACCTTCTATACATTGCTGGTAGCCACACACATGCTTCAGTCCCCGACCTTGAGGAGCTTGTGGTCCTGAAGGACAATATGAACCCAAACAAACGCTGATGCCCCAGTGAGGACAGTCTTATAGGTGCGTGAAAGTGTAGAGGTTGAAGCCTCTAAGTCTGCCTTGGAGAGGATGTGGCGCTGTTCTTCTAGCTGGTCTAGAAGCACCCTCCAGCTGAAAAGCAGGGAACGGCTGAGGTATGGAGCCAGAAAGCACAGGAAAAGCAGGTGCCTCTCAGAGCCTGATCTCATGGGGACAGATTGCCAGGCACCTTCTCTGTGAGATGACCAGAGCTCATAGCTTGCCAGGGACAGTCACAGTTTAGTTTATGGCTGTTACCCTGACATAATAATTAATAGAGCTGCCTCTTTTAACTCTCAACAGTGTCCCAGACAGACGATCCATCACAAAACCACCTGACTTATATACACAACGCAAGTGGGATTAGTAGGTTATATAAAGCAGTGAGCTAATCAGATTTGTGTTCTGGAAAGATAACTCCATCAGCCATGAGGAGGACAGTGTGTAGACAGAAGAGACTAGAAGCAGAGAAAGAGAATGTAGAGCTATTTGACTGGCCCAAAAGTTCATTCATAAGATGTTATGGAAAAACCTGAATGAATTTTTTGGCCAACAATTTAGCACTTGCCTTGAAAGCTAACTGCGTCCTGACCATATTCCAAACAATAAGCTTCCTAGTGAAAGTGAAAGTCACTCGGTCATGTCCAACGCTTTGGGACCCATGGAATGTAGCCCATCAGGCTCCTCTGTCCATGGAATTCTCCAGTCAAGAATACTTGAGCAGGTTGCCATGCCCTCCTCCAGGGGATCTTCCTGACCCAGGCACTGAACCCAGGTCTCCTGTATTGCGGGTAGATTCTTTACTGTCTGAGCCACCAGCAAAGCTTGCCTTAAATACTGGTTCTAAGAACATCTCTGTCTCCAGTTATAGTTTTTTGAACAGCATCAAAGCTGCATAGATACTCTGAATGTAAACAGTCTTTTAAATTTTTAGTCATTTTCAGAAATTATATTAGCTTTATATCTCCCAACCTTTTTTTTTTTTTTAACAATATCAAAGAGACAATCTCAGAACCTTCTGAGATTCTTAGAGAAATTCTTAGAGGAGGAAATGTCCTGAGACTTGAGAAAAGGTCTTTGCAAGGCAGAGGAGCTCTGATCACTAAGTTTGGGTAGGAAGGTTGCATGATCTTTTCATAGGAAGCTGTTCTTGGCCTTCATTGTGACATTGCTCTGAATGGCTTTCCTGGTCTTGCAAACAGGTTTTACGAAGCCACCCACACTTCTCAGGTGTTTTCTCTGAGACAGATGACTCGGGCTGAGGTGTGTCGCTAAGCCACGGAGCTCAGTTAATTGGATCTGGAGACTAACCTGAAAGAGTGGCCTCGTTAGTACCCCTGACCTAACCTGGCACAGCCTCATTGCCCAAGGCACTTTTGGTAAATGCATCTTGTAGGTGGACGTCTGTGATCTCCCACATCTGGGGCACGTATGCTTCCTACGGGGCTGCTTGGATGGGGTGACTAAGCACAGTGACAGCATGAGACCCTGCAGCAGCCAAGTCATCTGGAAGAGCCTGGAGCCCAACTCACGAACATGTTCATGCTTGAGAAGCAGCGTGATGTGGCAGAAAGGGCACAGGCTCTGGGCTGACGTTGGTCTGCATTTCAGCACATCTCTGGATGAGACACTGTGCATTTCCTAACCTCTGGATACCTGATAATTCCTCATCCGTGAGTGAGGATCACAATGCCTGCTTCCCATGTTGGTAGATTGGGGTTAGCCTAGCCAACACTGAGCACAGCTGTGGCACATAATAGGTGCTCAGTCAGTGGTGGCTGAGTCTGTTCTGCTTGTCATCATGATTATTACAGAATCGATTCTGTCCCAATACAGCCACCATCCCACGAAGACTTTTGTGCACGTATTACTTGCTGAGCCTCTGCACCAGGGGTACAGCCATGGGCAAAATTAACAATGCTTCTTCTTAGGATGCATTATACCTCTTCTTTCTTCTTCACTTCTTTTTTTTTTAGTTGTTTATAACAGGTTTTGCAGGCTTCCCAGGTGGCTCAGTGGTAAAGAATCCACCTGCAATGCAGGAGCCACAGGAGATGTGGGTTCCATCCCTGGGTCGGGAAGATCCCCTGGAGGAGGAAATGGCAACCCACTCCAGTATTCTTCCCTGGAGAATCCCATGGACAGAGGACGCTGGCAGGCTACAGTCCAAAGGGTTGCAAAGAGTCAGACATGACTGAAATGACTTAGCATGCATATACACACAACATGTTTTATTGTATGTCATTTTTATATTCTTTTTTTCCCCATTTTTTGGCCATACCAGGTAGCATGTGGGATCTTAGTTCCCCAACCAGGGATCAAACTCACATCTTCTGCACTGGAAGCGCAGAGTCCTAACCACTGGACCACCAGGGAAGTCCTACTCTTTTTTTTAATATTTTTTTCCATGATGTTTTGTCACAGGATATTAAATATAGCTTTCCCTGGGCTATACAGTAGGACCTTATTGTCTATCTCCTTCATTCATTTCTTAACACATTATTGACCAGAGACATATAAACGCCATAGGCGTTAGTTTTTGCAAAAATCCCCTGGTCAGTAATGTGTTGATTTATCAACTTCTGCCCCTACTGCCACTTGTTTCCCTTTACAGTGTCCCCTTACCCTCAGCCGGAAACTGCTGTCTCGGCAGTTTTGTCCCATTAACACCCCAAAAGGCCAGCATCTGCACCTTCTGCTCCTCCTCACCTGCAGGGTCACACCCCCTTACTTTCACAGGTGGTCCCCAACTTAACATCATTTGACTTATCATTTTTTTCTCTGTACGAGGGCTTCCCTGGTAGCTCAGCTGGTGAAAAATCCACCTGCAATGCAGGAGACCCCAGTTCAATTCCTGGGTTGGGAAGATCCCCTGGAGAAGGGAACATGGAGTGTGAGCCGCCGACACACACATGTAAGACCACACTGTACCCAGAGGACTAGTCTGCTGCACACTTTTAGTACAGTCTTTGACCACTTGCATGAGCTGTCCAATGCTTTATGATAAAACAAACATTGATTTGCATGAGTTTACCCAACTGTAGGTGAACGTAAGTGTTCTGAGCATGTTGAAGATGGGCTCGGTTCAGCCAGGATGTCAGTAGGTCAGGCGTATTCATTGCATTTCTGGCTTTGAGATATTCAGCATACAATGGGTTTATCGGGATATAACCCCATCGTAAATTGGGAACAATGGGTACCTCCTCAAGCAAGGGGCCCACACTACCTATCTGGGAGATGTCTCAAGTGTTCAACCTCCTGCTGAGAACGGACCCTCAGGCATCTTTCAGGTTTCAGGTTAAATGACCTCTTTCCCGGACAAGTCCTAAGTCCTCTTATTCATGTCATCTAATAAGACCCTATTTTTTTTTCCTTCACAACACCGCAATTATAATTGATTTGTGTGCATGCGTTAATTAGCATCTTTCACTTTCAGGAAGTTGTGAGGAGTTCCACAAGGGGAGGACTGTGTCTCTGAACCAGATGCTCAGAAACTGTGTAGTGAGTGACTAGGAAGTCATAGATGCTATTTCTCGTCACTGAATGTATTTCATCGTAATGAGAAACAGGTGCATGGAGTTGACCTTTGGTGCTGGACTCCCTGTTCAGATGCCACTGGTAACACAGTCCTTCCTTGCCAATGTTCGGTGGTGGCCACGTTCTAGCTCAGTTTGGTCCCAAATAGATGTGTCCTCAGCCACCAAACCATTACTGGCCAGATGAAGAGCAACTGCTCTCGGGGGCCAAGGTGACAGAGCAGGTGACCGAGAGCTAAAGGTTGAATAGACTCCACCGTCTGAGCAGCTGCACCCTGTGGTCAGGGCTCCAGGATCTAGCAGGTGAGGTTTAAGAAAGACAGCGGTGGGAACTGCATTGTGAAAGCGACTGCTGCCAGGATACCTCCTGCGGCTGCAGAGAAGAACCGTCTCTTTAAGGGACAGATTTAGCACACGCCAGCGTTTCCTAGATGATGACGTTATTTTTAGTTCCATACATTACGCAGCCGCAAGCACTGTCACCAAAGGGGATGGGGTGTTTGTGTGATTGTGAGAATAGGGGGTCTGTTGTCTCTACAAGGATCACAGAGTCCCTTTGTAACCATGACAACAAGATGCAGACAGGGGACTTCCCTGGTGGTCCAGTGGCTAAGACTCTGAGCTCCCAATGTAGAGGGCCAGGGTTCAATCCCTAGTTGGGGAACTAGATCCCACAGGACACAGCTAAGAGTTCGTATGCCACAGCTGAAGATCCCACATGCCGCAGCTGCGACCTGGCGCAGCCAAATAAATAAAATTCAATACATTTTTTTTAATTTATTTTCATGTTAGATGGGCCTTGTTGGAATCCACTTCTGTACCCTCCCCCTTAAAAGTCACATGACCTGAAGTCCCAGATGATCCCTTCACGTGAAGTTCTTAGAGGGGGCTCCATGCCTCTTTTTTTGTTATCTCTGTGGTCACCATTACCTTCCCTTCATTTTCTAGTTAATCTGTGCTCTTCGTCTCTCTCCCCCATTAAACTGTAAGCTCCCTAAGAACAGAGGATGTGTCCTGTGAACATCTGAGTCATCCACTGCCCCAGCACCGGAAGCACCAAATAAACATCAAAGGAGAGAAGAGGCAGAAGAAAGATAGGCTCTTGTTAGAGGAATTCACCCTGGATTGTACACTGCACCACAGCCCCGGTTACAGGGCCACTTAACAATCATGGCTAAGTATAGGGTGTGGGCTTAGAAAGGAAAGGGACCCACATGCTGACTGAGATTTTCCTAAGTGACACTGAAGGAAGCTGATGTCAGATCCAGATTTGTGTGAGTAATTAGACACTTCAGAGCAAGCATAAGAAAAATCTACCTGCTCATGGACAGTTACCTTCCCAGGAACAGTTGACCCATTTTGACCCAATTTTGAAGGGACAGCAAACGCAGGGGCGTGAGTTTCCACCCCTTGGGTGCCTGGGCTCTGCTCGCAACCTCCACACTAGAGCTACAGTGCCTAGAACCCCACGTGGCCGTGGGAAGCCAGTGTGGTTACGGGGGAAATTTGATTTGCAGATGCTGACAGATAAAGTTAAGCAAAACAGATTTTAATCAATTGTGGATATATCTTACCAGCTTCCGCTACTTTTATATTCCCACGTAGTCTTTTTAGTCCAGCAAGAATGGTAGTAAACCAAAATAACATCATACCAGGAAGGGTTTAAAAAAAAAAATCAGATACATTACATCAGATACTTAGGAGCTCATGTTAAACTGAGATACAATAGTTTGAGGTGTGACTGACTGTCAGGCCTGCGGCGGAGGGAGAGGACAGAGACCTGCATGGCTTTCCTCGTGGGTGAAGCAGCGCTTCAGTCTCCTGACTCTTAGTGTGAAATGGTTCCTGCTGGTACCCAGATATGTTGGCTAAGGTACATACTTATGAGTCTTCGATGAACATCATCCTCTACTAATCAGTGGGCTTCCCAGGTGGCTCAGTAGTAAAGAATCGACCTGCCAGTGCAGGAGAGGCAGGTTCAATCCCTGGGTTTGGAAGATCCCCTGGAGGAGGAATTGGCAACCCACTCCAGTATTCTTGCCTGGGAAATCCCCTGGACAGAGGAGCCTGGTGGGCTACACTCCACGGGGTCATAAAGAATCAGACGTGACTTAGCGACCGAGCACACACACCACGAATCACTACTTGTATACTTAGAAATACCTATGATAGTTAAGAAAATTCACCCAAAAAAAGATACCCCAAATGACACACATTTGAAAAAAAGTCTTCATTAATAATCAAAGGTATCAACAAAACAATAAGATACTGCTTTTCCCTTCAAGTCAGTGGAGTTTGTTTGTTTGTTTGGATATTTTTATTTGAATCTATTTTTTTATTTATTTTTAATGGAAGGATAATGGCTTTACAATATTGTGTTGGTTTCTGCCAAACATGAGCATGAATCAGCCACAGGTATACGTATGTCCCCTCCCTCTTGAACCTTCCTCCCACCTCCCACAGTGGAGTTTCTTTTAAGGATAACGTTCTTCATTAGTGAGAATGCAGTAAGATTCTGCACTGGTTTATTGCTAATGAGAGAGGTAACTGATACAGATGTGGAAAACCATTTGCAAGCATGAATCAAAAGACGTGAAAAGCTGCCTGCCCTTAAAAGGGATGAAAGGAAATATAATTTAGTTTTTAATATAGTACTTATTTCAAGGGTTATATCATACATTTAGAGTCAGAGGGGAAAAAATAACATTACTAATTTTGTAATGCTCATATTCTTTGTCCTAACAGTCTCCTTTCAAGACATATGTCCTCAGAAAGTAATTAGAAATGTGGACAAAAATCTACACTTAAAGATGTATATAGCAGTTATCTATAAATAGTGAAAACTGTAAACAGCCAAAACCTTGAAAGAATATCTGAACAAGTAAAGACTTATGATGAAATTTTTTACAGCCACTAAAAGTTATCTTTACAAACTTTTTGATGTCAGAAGAAAGTGCTTAAGATATAATAAGTTTTTTAAATATGAAATATATCCAGTTGTAATCACAGCTTTAATCACAGACATAAAAAGGAGTTGAAGGAAATATACCAAAATGGTTAATGCTAAGTGATTTTGTTCTTTCTTCTTTCAATTTTTTTATGCTTTCTAGCTTTATTTCAATGACAGTCAGGGGAAAATGGTAAGAAATCATTTTAACTTTTATGGCAAAAGTTAATCACTAGAAGGATATGTAAAATATCAATGTTACTATGTTAACATGTCAAAATATTAACCAACATTCTCTCCTGAGATGGCAAGATAGTATTATGGGGAAAATTTTGTTTCTCCTGCTTTATAGTTTCTTCCATTTTCCACGTTTTCTATAGTGAACATGTATGAATGTTAGAATTTAAAAAAAGAAAAAAGGAAAGCAAAAAAAAGTGCAGAATGTATCAGAGGACTGAGTTGTACACTCAGTCGCTCAGTTGTGTCCAACTCTTGTGCAACCCCATGGACTATAGCCTGCCAACCTTCTCTGTTGATGGAATTTTTCAGGCAAGGATACTGGAGCAGGTTGCCATTTCTTATTCCAGAAGATCTTCCTGATCCAGGGATCAAACCCATGTCTCCTACATCTCCTGCAGGAGGATTCTTTACCACTGCACCACCTGGGAAGCCCAGGACTGAGTTGCTGCTGCTGCTAAGTCGCTTCAGTTGTGTCTGACTCTGTGCGACCCCATAGACGGCAGCCCACCAGGCTCCCCTGTCCCCGGGATTCTCCAGGCAAGAACACTGGAGTGGGTTGCCATTTCCTTCTCCAATGCATGAAAGTGAAAAGTGAAGGTGAAGACGCTCAGTCGTATCCGACTCTTAGCGACCCCATGGACTGCAGCCCACCAGGCTCCTCTGTCCATGGGATTTTCCAGGCAAGAGTACTGGAGGGGGGTGCCATTGCCTTCTCCGAGGACTGAGTCAGTGACAGTAATAAATGTTGTTAGTTTGCTTGTAAAAATCTTCAAAAACATAACTTTCTCTGAATGATTCACCAACTAATCTTGAGAATCAGAGTTTCAACTTTGGTATGAAAGTTTTTATATCATGGATCATTTATTTTAGTTGTTTCTGGGTATTAACAGTTCTTTTTAATTCAAAGACTCCTTAATGTACACATTTTTCTTGCAGCAAGTTTCCAGGAATACTACTTATCTGGGTTGTCTTTGTCTCAGCAGCCCTTATAAACTTGAAACTGTATCTCTGCTGACCTTCCATGGCCATATGAATTAGATATTGCACTTATACATAGGAGGAGAAGGGGGTGACAGGATGAGATGGTTGGATGGCATCACCGAGTCAGTGGACATGAGTTTGAGCAAACTCCAGGAGATGGTGAGGGACAGGGAAGCCTGGCATGCTGCAGTCCATGGGGTCAGAAACAGCCACTACTTAGTGACTAAACAGCAACTTATGCATTAGGAGGAATTAGGTTTTCCCAGAATAGTTTACTTTTTTAACAGCAAGCATATTCAGTTTTCCATGAACATTCTTTTGCTTAAGGGTCCCCAGGTGGCTCAGATGGTAAAGAATCTGCCTGCAGTGCAGGAGACCTCAGTTCAATCCCTGGTCAGGAAGATCCCCTGGAGAAGGGAATGGCAACCCACTCCAGTATTCTTGCCTGGTGAATTCCATGGACAGAGGAGCCTGGTGGGCTACAGTCCATGGGGTTGCAAAGCATTGGACATGCCTGAGCAAAGAGTTCACATTTTACATGCTCAGTTTGCCACAACCATTCTTTTGCAGTTAAATGAGGGTTACTATAGGATAACTACCCTGTCATTACATGCATAGCAGTGATAAATAGAGAAGGTGAAGCTGAAAGGTCAAGAAATACTTAAAGTTCTGTGGCTGGGAATGAACATAGTTTTTTTTTTACATTTCAAGAAATCGATGGTAGGTGATCAATAAAAGAGACATTTAAGAGAGCAGAAGGAATATTAGGGATGGAAATAATAAAATATGATTAAAAAAGTAATGATCATAAAGCATATGAGAAAAATAAACTTAACGTCCAACAATTAAGACCCTCTATTGCATATAGATTACAAGTAGGTGGATTTTTTTTTAAAGACTTTTTTATACAACTTTTTCTTTAAGGAGCTTCCACAAGAGGCAAAGGGCAGGAAATTGAAGATCACATTCAATAATTTAAAAGCCTTTGAAGGACCATTTGGTTCATAATCAAAAGAAGATTCATAGCTGAGTGGCCTTGGGCCACTAAGCCCCATTTTATTCCTTGTGAAAAGCGAGTGACACCTGGCCAGCTGGGGATCAAATTGTGTATGTGTGTGTGTGTGTGTCAAAGCACACACATGAGTACACATTCTGGGCTACTTGATAGGATAGAAGATAATAAAAATAGCCAACACTCATCCAGTCCTTACTCCATGCTAGACTCCATTCAAAGCCCCATACAGGCACTACCACACACACACCTCACCGCTCTAGAATGTGGGTGCACTGATTATCCTCCTTTTATAGCTGAAGAAACTGAAGCACAGAGAGAGGTTGAGGAATTTGCCTCAGATCACAGCTAATTCGTAATAGACAAGCACCCGGGCATCTTGTACCCTTAGGTGCTGCTGCCTCTCCTATGTGAGGCACCCAGATTATTCAGAGCAGGAGTAAACTATTTGGAATGGAAGCCCACTTTAGAACAGGAAATGAGAGGGCAGAAGAGACCCTGGACATGACCTCTGTCTCCTCTCATCTCCCTGGGAATGCATTCTATAATCAAACTGGTCAGAAGTGTGGAGGGAGCCTTTTTTGGATGAAAAGAAGGATGTCTCTGGGCTCTCTTATTGTCAGAAGTTGTGTCCTCTGACAGTGAGCCCTTGAGTGGAGAGCAGTTCGTTGGCCTTTTCCAGCCATAGGTGCAGCCGCGTGAGGATGGCGGCACGTTACTTCTTTTCCATTGATCCTGCAGTGAAAGGCGCTAATATAATGTGCTCCCATAAAGTGTGAACCAAACGCTTTTAATCAAACTTCAAAGACCACGCTTCGCTTCCAAGAATGAAATCTTTCCCCCTCATCTTAAATGGACTGTTAACCATCCAGCACCCGACATTGTTTTCTGGTCTCAGAAATAAGTTGTTTCTGTTGGGCCTTGATGCTCAAGTGTTGGGACGTACTCTTTGTGGAGTTTTTCGTTGCTCTTGTTCAGTCACTAAGTCATGTCCGACTCTTGTGACCCCATGGACTGCAGCGTGCCAGGCTTCCTGTCCTTCACTATCTCCTCTCTCAATCTTTCCTAGCTTTTTAGTACTTACTTTTATTTATTCAGCTGCACCAAGTCTTGGTTGCAGTATACGGTATCCAATTCCCTGACCAGGGATCGAACCCAGGCCCCCTGCTTTGGGAGTGCAGAATCTCAGCTGCTGCACACCAGGGAAGTCCAGAGTTTACCCTTCGGAGATCAAGGCTCTGCCTCTGAGAGCACGTCTCTTCACTATCCCACTACTGCCCTTGAAGATAAACTGTCATAAACCAGCCCAGGGGTCAGCAAACTGTGGCCCATGGGCCAAACCTGGCCCACCACCTAGGTGATTTTGCATTTTTTAAGCGGTTAGTGGAAAACATCAAAAAGAAGGATAACATTTCATGACACCTGATATTTATATAAAATTCAGCTCCATTGTCCACAAATAAAACTGTGGGAACACAGCCTGTCCGTTTACATCCACATAGCAGCAGCCAGGTTGAGTGGTTGCAGTACAGTTTGGCCCACAGAGCTGAAATAGTCACTCTCTGGCCCTTTAGAGAGAAACTTGACTGACCCCTAACAACACGGTATCTCAGGACCCATCCAGTTTGACCACTTTCACAAAGAGAGGCTGAGGCTTCCAAATTGAAAGGCTCGCGTTATTTCACTGAGTAATAACTGCACTAGTCAGATTTAATGTTTTCTCCCACAAGTCATGGATCATCTCTACATTCAGCATACTTCAATTAGACCATCTCACCCTCTTTTTTTTTAAGTATCCAGCAGTTACTTTACTTATTTATTTGGCCATACAGCATATGGGATCTTATTCCCCAACCAGGGATCGAACCCACACCCTTTGCATTGGAAATGCAGAGTCTTAACCACTAGACTGCTAGGGAAGTCCTAAACCATCTCACTCTTAAGCTGCCTTAATTGGGGTGAGTGCCCTGCATTATTTGTCTGTAATGTTCTGCATTATTTGTAATGTTTCTCTGGGAGAACATTGTAAAACAAACATCAATTTATGGGTTCCACACAAGGAGCCTATAATTTCTTAGATTAAGAAATATAGTCTTCACTTTTTGACAGATCCAAAGGCACTATGATATTTCTCTTTTCTTATAGTTCTATCATCAGTGTTAGATTTGCTGTTGTTCATTTTTTTTTATAGTCAAATAAGAACTTTATTTAGTATAGTAGCCTATTTTCATTAAAAAATTAAACATATACATTTATTGAAGGATAATTGCTTTACAGAATTTGGTTGTTTTCTGTCAAACCTCAACACGCCTCAGCCATAGGTATACATATATCCCCTCCCTTTTGAACCTCCCTCCTGTCTCCCTCCCCAACCCACCCCTCTAGGTTGATACAGAGCCGCCGTTTGAGTTTCCTGAGCCATACAGCAAATTCCCATTGGCTATCTATTTTACATACAATAATGTAAGTTTCCATGTTACTCTTTCCATACATCTCACGCTCTCCTACCCTCTCCCCATGTCCATAAGCCTATTCTCTCTGTCTGTTTCTCCATTCAGATCAGATCAGATCGGATCAGTCGCTCAGTCGTGTCCGACTCTGCGACCCCATGAATCGCAGCACGCCAGGCCTCCCTGTTCAACACCAGTTCCTGGAGTTCACTGAGACTCAAGTCCATCGAGTCAGTGATGCCATCCAGCCATCTCATCCTCTGTCGTCCCCTACTCCTCTTGCCCCCAATCCCTCCCAGCATCAGAGTCTTTTCCAATGAGTCAACTCTTCGCATGAGGTGGCCAAAGGACTGGAGTTTCAGCTTTAGCATCATTCCTTCCAAAGAAATCCCAGGCTGATCTCCTTCAGAATGGACTGGTTGGTTCTCCTTGCAGTCCAAGGGACTCTCAAGAGTCTTCTCCAACACCACAGTTCAAAGGCATCAATTCTTCGGTGCTCAGCTTTCTTCACAGTCCAACTCTCACATCCATACATGACCACAGGAAAAACCATAGTCTTGACTAGACGGACCTTTGCTGGCAAAGTAATGTCTCTGCTTTTGAATATGCTATCTAGGTTGGACATAACTTTCCTTCCAAGGAGTAAGCGTCTTTTAATTTCATGGCTGCAGTCACCATCTGCAGTGATTTTGGAGCCCAGAAAAATAAAGTCTGACACTGTTTCTCCATTGCTGCCCTGTAAATAAATTCTTCAGTACCATTTTTCTAGATTCCATTATATGTGCATTAGAATACGATATTTATCTTTCTCTTTCTGACTCACTTCACTCTGTATAATAGGCTCTAGGTTCATCCACCTCATCAGAACTGACTCAAATGCATTCCTTTTATGGCTGAGTAATATTCCATTGTGTATATGTACCACAGCTTCTATATCCATTCATCTGTCAGTGGGCATCTAGGTTGCTTCCGTGTTCTAGCTATCGTAAATAGTACTGCAATGAACAATGGGATACGTGTGTCTTTTTCAGTTCTGGTTTCCTCAGGGTATATGCCTAGGAGTGGGATTGCTGGGTCATATGGTGGTTTTATTCCTAGGTTTTTAAGGAATCTCCATACCATCTTCCATAGTGGCTGTACCAATTTACATCCCCACCAACAGTGCAAGAGCGTTCCCTTTTCTCCCTCTCCAGCATTTATTGTTTGTAGACTTTTTGAGGATGCCCATTCTCACCAATGTGAGGTGATATCTCATTGTGGTTTTGATTTGCATTTCTCTAATAATGAGCGATGTTAAGCATCTTTTCATGTGTTTGTTAGCCATCTATATGTCTTCTTTGGAGAAATGTCTGTTTAGGTCTTTTTCCCATGTTTTGATTGGGTTGTTTGTTTTTCTAGCATTGAGTTGTATGAGCTGCTTGTATATTTTGGAAATTAATCCTTTGTCAGTTGTTTCATTTGCTATTATTTTCTCCCATTCTGGGGGTTGTCTTTTCACCTTGTTTATAGTTTCCTTTGCTATGCAAAAGCTTTTAAGTTTAATCAGGTCCCACTTGTTTACATTTGGTTTTATTTCCGTTACTCTAGAAGGTGGGTCATAGAGAATCTTGCTTTGATTTATGTCATTGAGTGTTCTGCCTATGTTTTCTTTTCCTCTAAAAGTTTTATAGTTTCTGGCCTTACATTTAGGTCTTTAATCCATTTTGAGTTTATCTTTGTGTGTGGTATTAGGAAGTGTTCTAATTTCATTCTTTTACATGTGAAAGTGAAGTCGCTCAGTCGTGCTCGACTCTTTGCGACCCCATGGACAGTAGCCTGCACCAAGCTCCTCCATCCATAGGATTTTTCAGGCAAGAGTACTGGAGTGGGTTGCCATTTCCTTCTCCATGTAGCTGTCCAGTTTTCCCAGCACCATTAATGAAGAGGCTGTCTTTGCCCCATTGTATATTCTTGCCTCCTTTGTCAAAAATTAGGTACCCACAGGTGCATGAGTTTATTTTTGGGCTTTCTATCTTATTCCATTGGTCTATATTTCTGTTTTTGTGCCAGTACCATACTGCCTTGATGACTGTAGCTTTGTAGTATAATCTGAAGTCAGGAAGGTTGATTCCTCCAGGTCCATTCTTCTTTCTCAAGACTGCTTTGGCTATTTGGGGTCTTTTGTGTTTCCATATGAATTGTGAAATTTTCTGTTCTAGTTCTGTGAAAAATGCCATTGGTAATTTGATAGGGATCACACTGAATCTGTAGATAGTGTTTGGTAATATAGTCATTTTCACAATATTGATTCTTCTTACCCAGGAACATGGAATATCTCTCCATCTGTTTATGTCATCTTTGATTTCTTTCATTAGCATCTTATAATTTTCTGTTGTTCATTTTTTTTTGAAGCTCAAGAATTAATTGTTAACTAACTAGTTGCTAAAATTCTCCATTGGGCTTCCCTCATAGCTCAGTTGGTAAAGAATCCACCTACAATGCAGGAAACCCCAGTTCGATTCCTGGGTTGGGAAGATCCCTTGGAGAAGGGAATGGCTACCCACTCCAGTATTCTGGCCTGGAGAATCCCATGGGGTCACAAAGAGTCGGACACGACTGAGTGACTTTCACTTTCAGAATTCTTCATAAAATATAGTTAAAACTTTTTTTCACCGCAAACCCTGTGTCCACCCAAAGTGTAAGACTTATGGGGGCAGTGTCTCATCATGTGTGTGAGTTGCAGCAACTGCTCAACCCAAGAATGGTTTCCTCCATCCACTGGAAGCGCCTCCTCCATTCATTCGGAGCACACGCTTGTTGAGCATCTGCAGTGTGCGACAGGACCTTGACCCTGCACCCAGTCTCCATCTCAGAGTACCTACAGTCCATTTCAGGGTCTGTTAGGAACAACTGCATTAGTGGTTTTAAACATACAGATAGAAAGGAAATTTCCTGGTGGCCCTGTGGTTAAGACTCCCCATTTTCACTGCCATATGCCCAGGTTCAATCCCTGGTTGGGGAATTAAGGTCTCACAAGCTGTGCAGCCAAATAAATAAACAAGTAAAGATACAGATAGGGAAAGGTTGGTGGAGATGAACATACAGCATCCCACAGGAAGACACAGGGATGCATACAGAACATCTGGCCTTCCCATTGTCTGTCCATTCTGGAAAGAACTTTGTTCTACCAGGTGTGAGGCCTCAGGTCAGATCATAGCCCCTGTCTTCCTGGAGCTTATACTCAAGTGGGGCAATCCCCCTAAAATGAGTGAACAAGTGAATAAAAATAGTTCTCTCCTGTAGCAAATGCTAAGGAGGAATAACAGGGTTCTGAGACACAGAATTAAAGGAGGTGACCTATTTTGGATAGAGTGGTCAGAAAGAGCCAAGTGCAGAGGTGACATCTTTTTTCAGTACTTACCCATTTATTTGGCTGCATCAGGTCTTGGTTACGTCACTTGGAACCCTTCGTTGCGGCGTGTGGACTCCTTGTTGTGGCGCAGGATCTCCAGGAGCATGCCACAACTACTCTGGCACATCAGCTTAGTTGCTCCTGGGCGTGTGAGACCTTATTCCTCAACCAGGGGTCAAACCCGAGTCCCCTGCATTGCAGAAGTGTTAGTCACTCAGTCTTATCCGACTCTTTGTAACCCCATGGACTGTAGCCCATCAGGCTCCTCTGTCTATGGGATTCTCCAGGCAAGAATACTGGAGTGGGTAGCCATTCCCTTCTCCAGGGAATCTCCCCAACCCAGGGATCGAACCTGGGTCTCTCGCATCGCAGGCAGATTCTTAATCACTGGACCACCAGGAAAATCCCCAGGGGTGACATTTAAGGTTTGAAAGATGGAAAGGAGCTGGTCGTGTAAAGACAAAGCCAGGCAGGAAAATGGTAGGTGCAAAGGCCCTGAGGCAGAAAAGACTTTGGTGCCAAGGCTTGTGGAGTTGTGAGAAGATCAGGAACTGGAGAGGCAGGCCATTTAGAAGGATGAGGAGTTCAGCAATCCTTTGAGCATGCTGGAAAGGAGAGGCGTGGCTGTGCAGGCAAAGGTTTAGAAAGACAAAGCTTGTTGATGGATAAGCATGTGACTTGGGGAGCCTTGAATATGGGTCTCTGCCTGGAAGAGCAGGCTGGGACACTGCCGGGGAGCAGCCAGATTGTGACAGCCCTCGCTTATCAGGCAAAGGGATTTGGGTTTCATCCAGTAGACAACAGGCAGCCAAAACAGAAGGGAATTTTTGTGTCTCTAGTTAAAAATACTTTTTCTGATAACAAAAGTAACTCTTTATGAGGAAATTTGGGGAAATGTACACAAAGACACTAAAGAAAAAAATCTGTAAGCGCACATGCAAACTATTGTTAACATTTCTGTATCTTCTTTTGCATTCTGATAGTTTTCCAAAAATGAGATTTTTTTTAATACATTCTGTTTTATAATTGCTATTTCCCTTAAGGATGCAGAGCAAACATTCTGAAAATGTCTTCCTAGGTCACTCAGTATTTTCCTCCAGCACAACTTTGCATACCTGTATGGTATTTCATGCTGAAAATGAACCAAAATTTATTTCTGTATATTGTTTCATTGTCAACCCTTAACTGTTGAGCATCTAGAATGTTTGCAGTTTTTAGTACTATAAGCAATGCGATGATAATTGTCTTTAGTTGTTGTTCAGTCGCTCAGTCGTATCTGATGCTTTGTAACCCCGTGGACTGAAACACGCCAGGCTTCCCTTAAGGCTTCTCTAAGTGTCCTTGCTGCTGCTAAGTCACTTCAGTCGTGTCCGACTCTGTGCGACCCCATAGACAGCAGCCCACGAGGCTCCCCCGTCCCTGGGATTCTCCAGGCAAGAACACTGGAGTGGGTTGCCATTTCCTTCTCCAATGCATGAAAGTGAAAAGTGAAAGTGAAGACGCTCAGTCGTATCCGACTCTTAGCGACCCCATGGACTGCAGCTGGAGAGGTGTATTTATTTATATCCATGATTGCTTCCTTAGGAATTCCTAGAAGTGGAATTGTAGGGCCAATGTGTATACATTCTTCAAGGCTTTTTATACATTTTTCTAGATTAGCTCTCTAATGCTTATGCCATTTTACACTCTTACCAGACAACTATCCACATGCCTCCTGTACCAAATTACTCATTTGGCACTGGATTTCATTTGCCAGTTTGCCAGGAAAAAAACAAAACTTTGTATATCCATTGTTCTCATCTACCTTTTTTAAATGAAATTCAGCAGTTTCTCCCACGGGGCTCCTTGTCATCTGTATACGTGCTGGGTTTGTTCCAGGTCGTCACTTAGTATAGCACACTCCTGCACAGCCAGGGGAGTTGGACCCCAGTTTAAGACTCTCAAGTTGACACACCTGTTTCTCGCACAGATCAAGAGCACTTCCACTTCAGAGATTCTGTCTTTTTCAATACATATTCCCAGTGCAGTACCTAGTACATCGCAGGCATTGATATATATTTACAGAAGCAGAGAAAAAGAAAGATGGGAGGAAAAAGGGTAGGTGGACAGACGAAAGGGAGGGAGGGAGGCAATGGATTGCAGAAGAATACTGTTAAAGAATCTCTACTGCAGCAGTAGAGATGGTATACGGAAACTGATCTCTTAAGAGGGGGGCTTCCCTGGTGCTTCTGTGGTAAAGAACCGTCCTGCCAATGGAGGAGACGCAGGTTCAATCCCTGGGTCAGGAAGATCCCCTGGAGATGGAAATAGCACCCCAGTCCAGTATTCCTGCCTGGGAAATCCTATGGATAGAGGAGCCTGGGGGCTACAGTCTGGGATCACAAAGAGTCTGACAGGACTTCGCGACTAAACCACCACCACCACTCTCTTAAGAAGCTTGGCTATAAGGTGTGATGAGAGAGAAGACAGTAGCTACAAGGGCACTGACGTGATGGGTGGTTTAATTGGCGGGTATTTCATGGCTTGTGGCGAGAAGACAACGGTGGACTTTTTTGGTCTTTTACTTAATGAGGAGACTTGTACAAGCTTTTAGGCTGAGGAAAAAGCAGAAAGCTTCTAGGAGATACTGAAAATATTTTTTCAGCTCACCCAGGAAATGTTTATTGAGTACCAACAATATGCCAGGCACTATACCAGAGAGTCAGCAAGACAGACAGAGCTCCTGTGCCAGGGCTTTTATGCTGGTGGGAATGGGGGGAGAGAGAGAGAGAGAAAGGATGATGGGCTATGATCCAAGGAAGGTGGAACCTCATGCTGATTGCTGCTTGCTCAGGAAGAGCAAAATATGTTAATGTTAGTCTAGGTCAAACATAATTATGGAGGTAAGACTGCTGGGGAAAAAAACCACATGCATCCCTAAGCCTCTTAGATGCGTGTGTGTGTGTGTGTGTGTGTGTGTGTACACCACATGCATCCCTAAGCCTCGTGGATGCGGGGGGGTGTGTGTGTGTGTGTTTGACATGGAGGAAGAGTACAGCTGGATGTGTCCCAGGCATATTTGCCAAAAAGATTTCCCTCCTATGATAAGGTGGCGCTTTCAGGATATAGAAGTGGAACAGAGGCAGAAAAAGACATGGCTGAGTCTCTGTCTAGCCAGTTGGCCTAAGCTTTTCTGGTATTTAGTCAATGACTCATTTCCCTTTTGTGTCGCTGTCTTAGCATATTCTGCCTGAAACTAGCTGTTACATCCAAATGGAAATAAAACACGTGATCTGGGTGTGCGCTGCATCTTGATTTAATCCACTTCATAATTGTATTCGTGTTCATTCTCTTCAAGTCCCGTAGTTCAGTCCATTTCACAGACTCCCCCAACCCCAGCCCGCCCCCTCGCCCAGAAGTCATTTCCTACCAGCTCTATGTTTGGTTACGGTGAATAAAATATTTTCAGTGTCAGAAACTATAGAGGATCTCTATATTTGTAACTCTAGCTGAATTCTGTTTCATAGGTATTATTAAGAAGAAATGGCTGTGAATTGGATGAAAAGATTCTTTTCAAATTACTTCACTCTTATTATTTCTGTTTCTTTTATTGTAGGCTATCAAATACTTTTGAGAATTAGGCAGAGTATATTCACAAGTACCTTTTTAAGTTACTTAGAAAACAAACCTATAAAGACTAAAAACATTGGACTCTGTGTGATCTGCTCTTTTTTTTACTGATGCAGAATTATAGAGGCCTTACTAATCCTCTGTGATTAACTGGAAAATTTTGCTTTAATCTTTGCAACAGGTTAGGTCATGAGACAGTGAACACTAAAAAAACAAATCACAACCCTGTAGTATCAAAATTCTTATGCTGAATATTGCTTCAAAGGAATCATTGCTCCAAGCTTAGAAAATCATTTTGGTTTTCATGATCATTGTAAAGAGATTTGATCTCACTTCTGGTAAATATTAAGCTTGAAATTGTTTATGTTTACATATTCCCTTTCATCAAATACTGAGTTGGGAATTTTTTTTTTTTTAGTATTTTTATTTATTTGGCAACACTGGGTCTTAGTTGTGGCGTGCAGGCTCTTTAGTTCCTACATGTGGCCTCTAGTTCCCTGACCAGGGATCAAACCCAGGCCCCCTGCATTTGGAGTGCAGAGTCTTAGCCACTGGACCACCAGGGAAGTCCCTAGGCACAGTTTTTTTTTCTTATAGATTTGATGCTTTTCTCAGGGTTTTTTGTGTTTTGTTTGTTTGTTTGTTGCACTTTGCAGCTCAATCTGGCCATACTCCCATAAAGTAGAGAATGTAATTAGCAGCATCCTTCATTTTACAGATGAGGAAAGAGAGGCACTTGGGTTAAAGAGGCTTGTCAGGGATCATTCAGGTAACACATATCTGCACATATTACAGAACTTGCCACCAAGGAGTGTAGAGTCTAAGGCATAGGCAGTTGAGCATTTGTAGGAGTAAACCTCATTCCCTGGGGCAGAAAGAAATGATCCTCACAGCACCAAACACAGAACTTTGTGAAGCTGCAAGGTCAGCATGGTATTCTTCCCCTGACCTTGCTAACCTTTTCAGAAGCTGGATCACTGCTTACTGCCCTTCTTTAAATGTTGGTATTTCTGTTTGGAACAGATATGCATTTTTGTTGAGAGTATACTTCCACGTGTGTGTATGATTTGAGTCTCACTCAAAACATAGCTTCCCCCATAGAGAAGAAGCGTATGGACACCAAAGGGAAGGGGGAGGTGGGATGGGGTGCGAGATTGGAATTGGCATATATACACTGACACCACATATAAAATCGGTAACTATTGAGAACCTACCAGGTAGCACAGGGAACTCTATTTGGTGCCCTGTGATGACCTAACTGGAAAGGAAATAAAAAAGAAGGGATGCATATATAACCGATTCACTTTGCTGTACAGCAGAAACTAACACAACATGGTAAAGCCAGTGCACTCCAAAAAAGCTTTTAAATAAATAAAATTATAAATGGTCACCAAGTTAAAGAAAGGGGGGAAAAAGACACAGCTTCCCACTGGCTCTGGGGAACAGGTTTCTTCTGCACAGAGCAAATGGTCACAGAGTCAGTGGTCTGCCGAGATGCTCTTGTTGCGCTCAAGCAGACCCTAACCTAGTTCCTTCTCATCGCCCTCTTCTCCCACCTGTACCTGGATATTCTAGAGGACTCTCAGCCACAACCAAATGGCCTCAGTTTCGCGCTCAGTAGATGCTCCCAGGATGACTGCTCTTTGCTCATGGGCAGAACAGGCTTCTCTGAGAAAGCTGTCCAGATACAGACTGCTTTTAGTTAATTCTCCATTGCTGGTGATACCCAAGCTGAGAGCAGATAATGAGCTAGGATGTCCTAAAAGGGGTTGGTTAGTTGAAACAGAGAGTCATGAAAGACTTTTTGTAATCCAGGCACCTATGATTCTCAGGCAACAGAAGTCACCTTTATGCCTGCGGGCACAGCATGTGTGATGTGGTTAACAGCTCTGCAGTATGGAAGAGAATGGAATTTATTTAATTTACCTAATTGCTCTGAGCTGTACATTCTTGAGCTGTAAAACTGGAATAAAAATATCTGCCTCATGGGATTTTCATGCAGATAAATTTAAATCATGAAACAGAATGCAAAATGCCTGGTACAGTGTCTCTCATTTGCTAAGAGATGGTTATGTTTAAAATTCCCTGTATACCAGGTGCCATGGCATATTCAAAAAAAGACTTGATTTAACATGACATTGTAAAGCAACTGTACTTCAATAAAAATTAATTAAAAAACAAAAAACCTGAAAAATAAATCTTAAATATGGCAAGTCTTAACATGTTTACATACCTATAGAATGCTAAATTAAAATTTTGATGAAATTTTTCTATTTTTCAGCCAGTTATTTGGTATTTAGTACCAAATTGTATCCTGTTTATAAGTAAAATATTTTTATCTCAAAAAAAAAAAACTTGATTGCCACTCCGGATAGGAGTGTACTTTCTCTCTTTTTGTGTCTTGGTCAGCCCTCGGTATTGGCATTCAGCAATAGCCTAGATAGCACAAACAAAACAAATGAAACACTTCGCACTTGTGTTGCGTCTTTGAGCTTGCATCCGGGCATTACTCATCTATCCATAAACCTTTAGGTTTTATAAAAGATGAACTATAAGAGAATTGAGTTGTTTCTCAGGGTCTCAAAAGGCAGAAGAACTCATTTGTTTCTATATTTGGAAGCACAAAGATTTGGGAAAGCAGTGGGTTCCCTTTAATCCCTATCCCTGACAGTTATCCCCCAAAAAAATCTTTTGTCTGCTTCTCTAAGAAAGGTGTTGGAAAGGAGCCAGCATGTAGGCATTTAAAAGACAACTGGTACAGAAGAGAAATGTGTGCTAAAAATACACCAAAACCAACAAGGATCCGTCTGAAAGCAGAATAGAGACTCTGCCTGCCCTGCTCTGGATTTGCTTGGAGCCGTGATGGCTCAGTGTTATTTGGGGGAATGACAGTAATTATGGAGCTGGGGTGCTCCTCAGCAGAGACAGAGCTCAGAGCGGAGGGATGGTTTCCATGGCAATAGCATCAGCATCTGAATGACTTCCTGTCACAACAAATTGGTGATTTAATGAGTTCATTACTGAATTCCAAAGAAAAACTAGAGAGTGGATGAGCTACTGTTCAGCCTTCCAAGTGCCTAAATCTATAGCTGGGAGAGCCATTTCTGTCAGCACAGCATCAGAGTGAATAACTGCTCAGCGCCCTTATACAGGCAGCCTGCGGGATTCCAAGGTAGGGGAACCCAGGACTGAATCGGCAGCCACGTGGCCTGTGACGGCCTCAGTGCCTGTTATTCTCGGAGTATGAAAGCATCGTGTGAGTCTCCATGCTAAGCTTGCCCTGTTCAAGCCTGATGAAATTAATGATCACAGGAATCTACCCCAGGATTTCAGATGTATACCCTCAAGTATCCCAAGTCCTTGAGGGGGAAAAAAAAGAAAAGCCAAGAAAAGAGAAAACAGACCTTAAATCCTAATTGTATACAAATAGAAGCAAGGGAGGAAAGTATGTCAGCCTACTTGTATTCTATAGTACAATATAGTGTAGAAAGAGAGACACTTAGCTTGGAACAAAAAAATCATCTGCATAACCTTTAGAAAGCAGGCCTGTCATTCCTGTGGTCAATTGCATATGATATTTGAGCAGAGAGGTTATATATTACAGTAAAAATGTATCATAACCATTCATAGCTTGCTGTCTTTGCTGGTGGAAATCCACCACCTTGCTGGTAAAGCAGTAAGGCCTTAGTCGGATTGATTAGGAGCAGAAGTGGGGCAGAGGAAGGGTGTGGTGGTGATTCTCCAGGAGCACCAGGTCAATAGGAGGTGCTGTGGTTTTTCTGTCCTCTCAGATCCATTTCCCCATTTCTGTTCAGTAAACATCAGATCCCTCAGAGGGCTCACAGCCTAATAATGGGGGCAGAATTTGTTCAGAGAGCAACGCAATAGAGGAGATGCTGCCGTTTGTGGACCACTGGCTGGGCGCTGCCACTGAGCCACGTGCTTTCCGTGAGCTTTTCTCCTTAAGCTTCTCGTAACCCCAAATGAGGCGGGTATTGCTCCCATTTTTCAAATGAGGAAGCTGAGACCCAGAGGACCTGTGTTCCTCCCCAGAGGTGCCCACGGCTGGTCAGCAGCAGAGTCAGGATTTCAGCTCAGTCCTCGCTGACTCCTCAGCCCGTGTTCTTACCCACTTGTCCTAAAGAAAGGAGTAGACGGGGGGCCATCGTGTGCGGCAGGGAGAGGTCCGAGAGGATGGGGTGCTTGCGGGGACCTTGGAACATGGACAGATGGCGCCTCCCGCCCTCCCCTACGTGAAGCAGTGACTCGGCGTTGGTGCTGCAAGGCGCGTGCTTGGCTCAGGTCTATGCTCAGAACAAGGAAGAGGAAATTTAGGGAAGCAAAAACCACGGAGAACTAAAAATACTCATTTTATCTTCCATCACATATTTTACTGAATCAACTAATAAGATAGGAAATTCGACTAATTTATATTTATATGCATGCCAAGTAGCTTGCTTCAATCATGTTCGACTCTTTGCGACCCTATGGACTGTAGCCCACCAGGCTCCTCTGTCCATGGGATTCTCCGGGCAAGAATACTGGAGTGATGGGTTGCCAGTTCCCTCCTCCAAGGGATCTTCCCGACCCAGGGATCAAACCTGGGTCTCTTATGTCTCCTGCATTGGCAGGCAGGTTCTTTACCACTAGCGCCACCAAACATATTTAATATATGTATTAAATATCTAATATAGTATTCTAGTATGTATGATATATGGAAGGAAGAGGGTGTGTGCATGTGTGTACACACATATGTACACACGTGTGTGCATATGCCAGTGCTGATTCTTTTCTGTTTTAATAAACAGAAGGAATACCTGGACTTCCCTGGTGGTCCAGTGGTTAAGACTCCATGCTCCCAATGCAGGGGACCTGGGTTCCATCTCTAGTCAGGGAACTAAGATCCCGCATGCTGTGTGACATGGCTTTAAAAAGAGAAGGAAAAGCTGTTTCCTGACGGGACACCCATGCAGAATGTGTAGTTGGGTCTGCTTTGTCTGTAGGCGAATGTGCTGGCTTTCACACACGACATCTGGCATCTTTTCCCAGGATCCCTGAGAGCTAGTGGCCTTTCTGACTAACCGATAAAATACACCAAGGCCAAGAGACAGTGGCTAGCGTTTGTTTGGAGTACAACCCCAAGATGTGACCAGTGATGAAAATTTTTACCAACTCAGCCCTCCTTGGGTTTGGAGTTTCCTTTAAAATATGTCACCGTTTCGTTAAGCCATGGGTGTACAATTTAGACAGTGTTCTTTAAAAAAAAAAAAAGCCAGAGTCATATAAAACTAAGCAAGCCAAGGGGGAGGGGACACAGGTATACCTGTGGCTGATTCATGTTGATGTGTGGCAGAAACCAACACAAGATTGTAAAGCAATTATCCTTCAATGAAAAATAATTTAAAAAAAAATAAAGATACTACAAACCTTAAAAGAAAAAATTAAGCAAGCCCGTTTTGCTGTAATAGACACAGGAGTCTGGAATCAAGATTTAGCCTGGTTGCCCATAACAACTACAGAGTCCCTGCAGGGCGGCACTTCATCGGGGGTACGGTGGGGGATTGCGGGGGGTGCCTCTCACCTAGACTGTGACGCAAAGGGCATCCCGGAGTTGTGCAGAGTGGCAGCCCTCATATTCCAGATAACTCCCACCAGACACTCAAATCAGCACATCACGTCTTCTAATCACTGGAGTGGAGCTAAGGGTCCCCGAATCCAGCATCTCGCTCCCCACGTCACCCTCCCCTGTGTGGGTGCCTTCGGGGTAGGGCGCTCACTACCTCTGAGGGTTAGAGGCGGTTTCACACAGGCCTCCCTGGACTCTTCACCAGCTGTGCTTATGTTACGGGGAATATTTAGAAAGGAGTTGTTCCTTCTTGTCCCCAGACTGTGGGCTTTTTTTGAGCATTACCTCCTACGGGGTTTGCAAATGCATTTTTCCCTATGCCGCACGGTGTGAATATCACGCTGGCTTTGCTCTTCAGCTGTCCCTTCCATTAAGTGCACGTGTCTGAACACGCGCTTCAGTAAAGTGCTAATAAACTGACAGGGTCACAAGACAGGCCTGCGTCCATCCCTCCATCACTCCACGGGAAGCAGGCAGCGGGCACGTCTGCACGTGGAAGATAAGGCACAAGGGTGGTCGTGCCAAGCTCCCCATCCCCAGAGAAACCGACTTCTTCAGCCTGGAAAACAAGAGAAAAAATCTTTCGTCTCTCCTGGGAGAGACTTTGCTCTGCTGCTGGCACAGCACTAATTCTCTTTAGGCCCAGCGGCCATTGAGCACGTTCACTTCTTAAATTTTTGTCACTCTGCTTGGCACTGAGCGTGGAAAGATGAATAAGATACAGCAGACAGATGCCATGGAGCATGGCGAGTGCCACGAGAGACTGTACCCAGAGCTGAGGGGACCACAGCGGACCTGGCAGGAAGGGCAGGCGGTCTTAGAGCCCGTAGGGGATGCTTCCTGGGAGACAAGGGCTCAGGAAACACAGAAGGGGAGGAAAAGAGGAACTAACCAGGTGAAGGCAGGGGGAGTATTCTCGTGAAAGCAGGATGTGCTGAGCCTGTTTCAGGGGACATTTAAGAGGTAGCATAGCTGGGGGCAGGGGACGCAGGGTGGCAACTGCCCTGAAAAGGGGTTAAGGGGGGTGTAAAGGGGCCAGAGGTAGGCCAGGACCAAGTCCCACAGTGATCCAAATGCCGGGTAGATAATAACAGCGGTCACATGTAGGGTGTCTACAGTCCCAGTGCCAGGGACTGTGCTGAGGTCTTCCGTGCACGTTCTCTCATCCACCTACACCTTCTCATGGAACTGAGACTGGACCCAAGACTGTGAGCCTGCGGACTGTCTGTCTACTGATCTATCATCTATCTATGATAGAATTCACATGTCATAAACATCACTCATTTAAAGCATGTAATTCACTGGTTTTTAGTATATTCAGAGTTGTGTGACCATTACCACAATCCACTTAGAACGTTTTTATCACCCCACGTAGAAACATCAGGACTTCCCTGGTGGTCCAGGGGTTAGGAATCTGCCTGCCAATGCAGCAGGCACGGGTTCAATCCCCGGTCCAGGAAGATCCCACATGCCGCCGGGCGACTAAGCCCGTGCACCACAACTACCGAAGCCCGAGTTTTGGAGCCTGTGCTCCGCAACGAGAAGTCACTGCAACGAAGCACCTCCAACTGCAGCTAGAGAGTAGCCCTCAGCCGCCGCGACTGGAGGAAGCCCTCGCACAGCAGTGAAGACTCGGTGCAGCCAAAAATAAACACCTAAATAAAAAAAAAAAAATAGAAATCCCATACCCATTGGCAGTCACCCATCTCCCATTCCCTCTAGACCCCCACCCCAACCAACCATTAATCCATTTTCTATCACCATAGATTTGTCTACCCTAGACGTTTCGTATAATGGAATCATACAATACCTCGTCCTTTGTGACTGGCTTCTTCCGCTTAGGGCAGTGTTTTCAAGGGTCATCTATATTATAGCAATGTATCATATGCCTTATTCCTTTTTATTGCCAAATAATATTCCATTATATGGATAGGCTGCATTTTATGTATCTGTTTGTCAGTGGAAGAACATCTGAGTTGTTTCCACTTTGGGGATATTATGACTAATGAATAACCCACCAACAGTGCATGAAAGTTCCAGTTTCTCTGTTCCCTTGCCAGGACTTGTTACTGTCTTTTTTATCGTCACCCATCCTAGCTAGTATGAAGTGGTGTTTCACTGTGTTTGGTTTGTATTGCCTAAGTGACTAATGATGGAGAGCATCTTTTCATGTATTTTTTGGTCAGTTTTATATCTTCCTTCAAGAAATGTCTATTGCCCACTTAACGATTGTTATTTGTCTTTTTTATTATCGAGTCCTAAGAACTCTTTGTCGGAGAAGGCAATGGCACCCCACTCCAGGACTCTTGCCTGGAAAATCCCATGGACAGAGGAGTCTGGTAGGCTGCAGTCCATGGGGTGGCTAAGAGTCGGGAACGACTGAGCGACTTCACTTTCACTTTTCACTTTCATGCATTGGAGAAGGAAATGGCAACCCACTCCAGTGTTCTTGCCTGGAGAATCCCAGGGACGGGGAAGCCTGGTGGGCTGCTGTCTCTGGGGTCGCGCAGAGTTGGACACGACTGAAGCGCCTTAGCAGCAGCAAGAACTCTTTGTATATTCTACATAGAAGTTTCTTATCATTTATGTTATTTTCTCTGTGTGTTGTCTTTTCTCTTTCTTGATGGTATCCTTTGAAGCACAAAAGTTTTTAATCTTGAAGTCCAATTTTCCTATTTTTCTTTTGTTTCCTCTGCTTTTGCTTTAGAGACTATATTTTTAACCAGTACATCATTTGAACTTGATCCTGGAAGCTATGGGTAGTCACTGAAAAGCTTCAAGTTGTAGAATAATTTAGGATTTTTTTTTTTAATCAAACTAATGCATGAGTAGGCTGATAATGGCTCCCAAAGATATGTCCATATCCTAATAGTACTCAGAATCAGTGAATGTTACTTATTTGGAATAAAGGGTCGTTGCAGATATAATTGGGCTTCCCTGGTGGCTCAGAGGGTAAAGCGTCTGCCTGCAATGCAGGAGACCTGGGTTCAATCCCTGGGTCAGGAAGATCCCCTGGAGAAGGAAATGGCAACCCACTCCAGTACTCTTGCCTGGAAAATCCCATGGACAGAGAAGCCTGGTAGACTACAGTCCATGGGATCACAAAGAGTCAGACACGACTGAAGTTAAGGATCTTCAAATTGGGAGATTATCCGAGATTATCCAGGTAGGTCCTAAGTGCTACAAGTGTGCTTATAAGAGAAAGGCAGAGGGAGATTTGACACTCACAGAGACAGTGATGTGAAGACAGAGAGAGAGACTGGCATAGTGTAGAAATGATGGCAGCTTCCAGAAGCTAGAAGAGAAGAACCCTTGAATCTCTGAGGAACATGGCCTTAGAAACATCTTGATTTCAGACTTCTGGCCTCCAGAACTAGGAGAGAGTAAATTTCTGTTTTAAGCCACCAGTTCAGTTCAGTTGCTCAGTCGTGTCCGACTCTTTGCAACCCCATGAACCGCAGCACGCCAGGCCTCCCTGTCCATCACCAACTCCCAGAGTTCACTCAGACTCATGTCCATCAAGTCAGTGATGCCATCCAGCCATCTCATCCTCTGTCATCCCCTTCTCCTCCTGCCCTCAATCTTTCCCGACATCAGGGTCTTTTCAAATGAGTCAGCTCTTCGCATCAAGTAGCCAAAATATTGGAGTTTCAGCTTCAACATCAGTCCCTCCAATGAACACCCAGGACTGATCTCCTTTAGAAAGGACTGGTTGGATCTCCTTGCAGTCCAAGGGACTCTCAACAGTCTTCTCCAACACCACAGTGCAAAAGCATCAATTCTTCTGCACTCAGCTTTCTTTATAGTCCAACTCTCACATCCATACATGACCACTGGAAAAACCATAGTCTTGACTAGACGGACCTTTGTTGACAAAGTAATGTCTCTGTTTTTTAACATGTTGTCTAGGTTGGTCATAACTTTCCTTCCAAGGAGTAAGCGTCTTTTAATTTAAGCCACCAAGACTGTGGTAATTTGTTACAGCAACGACAAGAACCTGATACAGTCTTGTTTTTTAAAAGTCAAATAGTGGGGAAATTCCCCAGGAGTCCAGTGGTTAAGACTTGGGCTCTCACTGCTGTGGGCCTGGGTTCAGTCCCTGGTTAGGGAATTAAGACCCTATAAGCTGCACGGTGTGCTCCACGCCCCGCCCCCCACCCCCCGAAAAAAAACAGTGTAAGGGTTTAAAATGAAAAGATACATAAACAACAGGCTCATGCTGTCATTTTAAAAAATTTATCAGGTTTAGACATTTTCTATTAACCTTTGATTCTAAGAGATTATGGTTTATTTAGCTGTCTTTGATCACTCCCTCCCAAGTATTATTAGTTTTTTGTTGTTGTTGTTCCCATTATCTTTAGTTTACTTTTAGTTACTTTTACAACTCAAGATACTGCATTGTCAAATCTAACATGTGCCATTATTGTCTGTTCCACTAAGGAAAACAACACTTCCAGTTATACTTATAAGGTATTCTCAAGAGTAAGGCGTATTCCCAGTTTCAAATATATTAGAACTTTCCTGGTGGTCCAGTGGTTAAGAATCTGCTTGCCCACTCAGGGGCCATGGTTTGATCGCTGGTCCAGGAAGATTCCACATGCTGAGGGGTCACTGAGCCCACTCACCACTACTTCAGGACGCACACCCTGGACCACCTCCAGAGCAGCCACCACGGTGAGGAGCCCAGGCACCTCAGCTAGAGAGTAGCCCCCACTCACCGCCACTAGGGAAAGCCTGCAAGTAGCAGTGAAGACCCAGCACAGTCCAGAAATAACTGATTAATTAAAATTATATAAAAATATATTAATGGTTGAAAGATGTGAGCTTTTAAATCGGTGAAATACAAAAATATACAAGAATCTTTTTTTCATGCTCCATCAGTTTTAGACCCATTTCTTAACACCACTATGTGGAATGCAGACACGTGTCTTGCTTGAACTTCTGGCACCTAGAACTTTACTTTTACATTGTTAATATTTACATTGTTTCTCACTTTGCTGATTGACCCTAAGGCTGAAAACCAATAACTACTCTTTATATGACTATAACTTTATAAACATTGTTTCCTTCAGAGCCAAGTAGTATACCAGGATACATTTTCCTTCTCTGTGGATTCATTTCTTGCTCTAGAATCCCTTTGCTTCTTAATGATCAATCCTTGGTTCAGAGTGTTTATCTCTTATCCCCTGATCTAGATGAAGAATAAATCCTCACATCTTAGAAAAAGAGTCAAGATTTCAACTTGGAAGGTTTTGAATAACATAAAGTTAAATGATTGTGACATGGATCACATAAGACCAAATTAAACACTTGAAAATCTAAAATTCTTTAGGTATGGTCAATAGGGTTGTCTTAGGGCACTGGGACGGAGAAGGCAATGGCACCCCACTCCAGTACTCTCGCCTGGAAAATCTCATGGATGGAGGAGCCTGGTAGGCTGCAGTCCATGGGGTCACCAAGAGTCGGACACGACTGAGCGACTTCACTTTCACTAATTCTCTTTCATGCATTGGAGAAGGAAATGGCAACCCACTCCAGTGTTCTTGCCTGGAGAATCCCAGGCACAGGGGAGCCTGGTGGGCTGCTGTCTATGGGGTCGCACAGAGTCGGACACGACTGAAGCGACTTAGCAGCAGCAGCAGCAGGGCACTGGGAGGAAACAAGTCTGATGAAGTTACACTCTTAAGCATTTCTCCATTCCTTGGGTAAATCAAGTAAGACAGAACAGAAGAACATCTTTCATGAAACCACACATTTCTGGGTCAAAGGTGGCCTTTCAACTCCAAAAATAGAATTCTTCCCAACCTCCACTTCCTGCTGACAAGAAGTGTGAACCCTTCGATTTCTAACTGTGAAAGGATGCGATTCATCAGACTTTTTTTTTCAAACCACCAAAATGAAATCCTGGGTAATGAAACTTAAAAAAGAAGTCAGTAACAATTGTTGGAATACTGCCAGTGTTCAAGGCTGTCAAGATCCCCTGGAGGAGGGCATGGCGACTCACTCCAGTGTTCTTGCCTGGAGAATCCCCATGGACAGAAGAGCCTGATGGGCCACAGTCCAGGGGGTCACAAAGAGTCAAACACGACTGAGCGACTAAGCACACAGAACAAAGGCTGTCAAGTGGAAAATTCTACAGATCAGACCCAGGTCTGATTCCAAGAAATAATTCAAACTTTAAAATGAATAATATTTTCTTATTCATGCTATCTTTTTTTCCAACTTAAAGCTAATTCTGAGAAACTAATAAATTGGCATTGCCTTTAGAATCATCCATTTGAAAATCTGGGAAATTAAGCCAGGATGTAAGATTCATCACTCATTTAACCCTAACAGCCATATTTATGGTTCATTTTAATATCTAAACCAATAAGCATTCACTCACTTTATCCAGCTGTAATAATAAAAGTCAATTTGGAGTTTTAAATGACCTGATACAGTAGGATCTTCTTTTGTTGTGCTCATCAAGATTTGACTTGTGATTTCATGCTGGTTTCCTTTTTTCCAGACCTAGAAAATAATAGAATCAGAGTCTGTGGCTGGGAAACTTGTAACTCTTCTCTGCTCTCTTCTCTCTTACCATCCTCCGTCTCTTGTGTCTTTAAGGACACACACTCTTCGCAGGAACAGGGTGATTCATAAGAAATTGGCCTTCTCCCTCTTGCTGCTACAGACTTGTTTCTGCAGGGAACACACCTATCGATTCGCTAAGATTTTATTTAAATGTTACTGGGTTTCCTGTAAATATTATATTGTTTCTCTCTCTTCCAGAAGGTTGAACTCTGTTTCAAAAGTATGTTTTTCAGTTATTTGCCTGATTGCTTCATTATTTAATACATGCCTTGCAACAAATGCTCCCTGCTAGGTCATTAACTGAAAATTTAATCAGCAATTATACTTAAGTGAGCCAGAGATGCTGTGTTTTCAGTTCTGTGCATTAAGGTGACGTTTTCGTGTGAGCTAAGGGTTTCATCTCATTTTCCCAAAGCACACCATTCTCTTCTAACTCTGCTTATGTTTCCGGTACTGTTCTAACTCCAGATTTAATTGAGACAGAAAAGAACCTTTAATGGAAATAGCATACATGCCTGACTAGGTGGGAAACTCCCTTTATATATAATATTCTCAGGCCAACACTCCAGTGGCCACTGGATACAGCTGTATAGACTTATCCAAATGATTTTCATTTTTCTAGAGAACAAAACGTTTGTGTGTTAACTTTCCATTCTCCGTTCATAGCTGGACACACAGATTGGCAAGGATACCACCTGTTGCTCCCTGCTGACTGAAGCACAGCAGCTGAGGGGCTGTGAGTTAACCATATTTTGCTCACTCAGTTCTTGGGGCCCTTCCGCTGGTTCAGCCACACCAGAACATATGCCCATATCGACGGGGGGTTAAGAGGAGAGAGTGGAGGGATTTATTCAGTGATGGAAACACACATCCCAGAGATGAGTTAATCTTAGCCCTAGCATTTGTCATGGGAGCAGAAACTGCCCCCACACACACCCTCTTCAGCTGTTTTTTCACTTCAACCTTTGCAACAGATTATTATAGAACTCATTCACAATCTTCTAGATATCCTCCCAGTTCAGGATTTAAACTTTCCATAGAAAGCACTCTTCCCTTGAGAAATAGAATCTTCATGGTCTACATCTACCCTCCTATTTGGACATGAATTTGAGCAAACTCTGGGAGGTAGTGGAGGACAGAGGAGCCTGGCGTGCCACAGTCCACGGGGTCATGAAGAGTCAGACGTGACTTAGTGATTGAACAACAATCACTACCACCCTCCTATTACACACTCAGGGATGTCCCTCTCTAAAAAATTACTGGTTTTTCCTAATTATGAAAGTAATTATTGCATGTACATGGGTAAGTTTTTTAAAAATAAATATATAGAAAAGTCGGAAGAACATTAAAATCACCAGTGATTTTGCCATGCAGAAATAACTACTGTTGGTATTTTAGTATCTATGAAGTTGTGATGGAAAGCAACTTTCATAATTTGGTTTTCTCATTTAATATACGATGAGCCATTTTCTAGTAACACGAAACTTCAGTCCTTTTAAGGCTGTTTTTGTTGGCATTTTGGTAGTTTTCAAGATTTTTTATTGTACTTTGTGATGAGTATCCCACAATAGAAACATGTTGGCATTTCAGATTATTTCCTTAGGACTATCTTGGAATATGGAAGGGGTGATGAGGAAAGAGTATATTCTAGCAAAGGGAGAAGCAAGTGAAAGCTAGGGACACTGAGCAGGACTACAGAAGATCTGGAAATAGTTGAGTAGGGCTAGAACCCAGGGAGCTCGGGAGCGAGTGAGGAGCCGGAACAGGAGAGGTAAGCAGATCAGAGAGACACCGGAAACAGTTTGAACTTGTCCCTGAGGGTAGGGAGGACTCAAGGACAGCTTCAAGCCAGAGATCATATTTATAACTTACATGTTTATATCGCTGTAGGATCATTCATCTGGAGGGGAGGCAGGGAGACGGAAAGGAAGCTGTCACAGTGATTTGGGTGAGATGCTATGAAAGTGTGGACAGTGGAGTGGAAATAAGGGTGAAAGACAGAGGCAGATTTGAAAGAAATTAAAAGGTAAAGCATGTAGGACGTGGTGATGGATGGCTGCGGCATGAGAGTGAGTATGGAGTCTGAGAGCGTCTACAGGCTTCTCAGGTGGGTGGGTGTACAGTAAACCAGCTGCCTCCCATCCAAGGGGAGATGCCCTGTAGGAAGCTGAATCTAAGGCTTGGGGTTCAAATGGGCTGGAGGTGTAGATCTGGGGGCTATCAGCATACAGAAATGAAGCCATGTGGATGGAGGAAGAGAGGAGACGTGGGAACAAGGAGAAGTTAAAGAGCAGGAAGACGAGGCACTTCCCCCCTAGCACTCCCAGTGCTAGGAGCCTGGATTCAATCGCTGGCCAGGGAATTAGATCCCACATGCTGCAACTAAAGATTCCACATGCCCCAACTAAGACCCAGCACAACCAAATAAATAAATATTAGGGGGAAAAAAAGAACACGAAGATGAGAACATGCTGTACCGCAGAGGCCATGTGAGAGAGTGTTCGAAAGCCGCCATGTCAGGCACTTCAAGGATGTTGAGGGACAGGAACAAAGGTAGAAAACCAGCTATTAACTGAATTCATTGACCTGGCCTGGAAAACCCGAGGAAGCAAGGCGCCATCATGAAGTCTGGTTTCTTAGAGGATCTCTCGTTCATTTAGTGAAAGTTGTTCAGTTGTGTCTGACTCTTTGTGACCCCATGGACAAAAGTCCATGGAATTCTCCAGGCCAGAATACTGGTGGGGGTAGCCTTTCCTTTCTCCAGGGGATCTTCCCAACCCAGGGATCGAACCCATGTCTTCCAAATTGCAGACGGATTCTTTACCAGCTGAGCCACAAGGGAAGCCCAGGAATACTGGAGTGGGTAGCCTATCCCTTCTCCAGGGGATCTTCCCGACCCAGGAATTGAACCCGGGTCTCCTGCACTGCAGGCAGATTCTTTACCGACTGAGCTACCATTTAGTGCCACCATGCAAAAATATCCTTAATGTGGATAAAGGTACAGAATTATTTTACCCCCAACAATGGGAGCAGAGGGTCTCAGTCCTGCTGTGGCAGAATGGACTCACCAGCTTCTACATACTCTAAGGTGCACACAGAATTTTTAATGAGACCATCTACCCCATGGGGCTTCCCTCATAGCTCAGTTGGTAAAGAATCTGCCTGCAGTGCAGGAGACCCGGGTTCAATTCCTGGGTCAGGAAGATCCACTGGAGAAGGAAATGGCAAACCACTCCAGTATTCTTGCCTGGAAAATCCCACGGACAGAGGAGCCTGGAGGGCTACAGTTTATGGGGTCTCAGGAGTCGGACGCAACTTAGCAACTAAACCACCAACCACTACTCTACCCCATACTGTTTTTCTTGGACTTTGAATATTCCCCCATCTATGCTTCTTAGATTAATCCAAATTCCCTACCATGGGTGCCTCTTTTAAGGTCATAGGTCACCACCGTACTGTTCCATCTGTTGTTGCTGCTAAGTCGCTTCAGTCGTGTCCGACTCTGTGCGACCCCATAGACGGCAGCCCACCAGGCCCCGCCGTCCCTGGGATTCTCCAGGCAAGAACACTGGAGTGGGTTGCCATTTCCTCCTCCAATGCATGAAAGTAAAAAGTGAAAGTGAAGTCGCTCAGTCGTGTCCGACTCTTGGTGACCCCATGGACTGCAGCCTACCAGGCTCCTCCGTCCATGGGATTTTCCAGGCAAGAGTACTGGAGTGGGGTGCCATTGCCTTCTCCGTTCTATGTGCTACAAACACTTAATTTCTGAATTTGTCACTGAGTAGGCCCTATTAGTAGCAGATATAAACTTGTGTTGGGACTTCTTGACGTTCCAGTTGTTAAGACTCTGTGCTTCCACTGCAGGGAGCATGGGTTTGGTCCCTGGTTGGGGAACTAAGATCCCACATGCTGCACAGTGCAACCAAAAAATTAGTTAATTAAATTTTAAAAATAATAAACTTGTGTAGAGGTTCCAGAGAAGACAGATCTTGTCTGGTTAAAAGAAAAAAGATGGAGATCAGAAAGGGGTTCCAAGAAAGATTCACATTTTTATCATTCCTTGTCTCTGATACTTGTTTCCAAGAACTGCCTTCTCCAGGCTTAAGCCGGAACTTGTCCGTGAAACTCTCAGCAACCATAATGGAGCCAGGGATGGTGCAGGGCAGGGCTTTGAGAGTCTTCTTACCCTACAGGAACACAATGGATTAGATACCACGCCACAGCAGATCGGTTCTTTGGTGATGACGTTTTGCAGCCACATAATGATATGGCCACTAAGAGCAAATGTAAGCTTTCCATCTAGTGACCTTGAAGATAGTAAAAGGTTGTGATTCCTGATGCTGCCGTTGAAACATGAATTCTTCCTGTTCAGTAAGCGAACAGCATGGAAAATAATAAGTGGTAGTTAATATTCTAGTTGAAATGTTGTCCCAGTCATTCTTGTCCACCTTTCAGCATAATTTCCTGCGCATATTTTGACTCCCTTTCCCTATGCTGGTCATGCTTATCAGGTGTTAGAATGATCTAGCCAGACCCTCATTGAATGCGTCTCCTGGTATTCATCATGGTGCCTGCACATGGCCTTTTTGTTTGATTAATACAGAAGGTGGTTAGTGCTGAGCCAAGTTTAGAAAACTGGGATTGATATCTCCAAATGGTGAGCTCATCTCATGTGTTTCAGGAGAAGCAATGACCTTTGTAGAATCTTTTTCCAACATTCTTACTCGCCCTTCATCAAGGTTTATTTAGTATGTCTGGGTAAGCTTGCTCTGTAGCTCAGAACTCTTTCAGATGAAGCAGCTGTTTTAAACCCAAAATCGAATATCCTGAAAAGAACTCACAGAGTTGTAGGACCCTGGGCGCTTAAGCACTTGAAGCAAGACCCTTTTTCTTCCCCATAATCAGACTCTTGCTCTCTTCCCCAGAGTCTGTGCATTGGCCTCATTCTGTCTTACTACAGGGTTCTTCCACACAGAGGACATCATGGCCATGGCAGTGGCAGGCTTGTATTGTGCCAGCGTAGCAACCTAAAAGGAAGGGAAAATCTTTCCTACTTCAAAATCTGTGGAAACCAAGGAAGGCCTCTGATTGGTCCACCCTGAATCACATGACCTCTGCCCAGGCTCCAGCCCTGAGGCTGGAGCGTGTGGTCCCGTCATGGGCAGCTCTGCCTGTGGCTGCTGTTGGGGTGAATCAGTTCTCTAGGAGGAGGCAGACAAAAATCAATGCTGGCTGTACTTCATATCAAGATGTTCTTTTCTCTTGAATAATGTGTCTCATTGTTGTCCCAGCGTATCCTGATGAGTCATAATGAAATTATTATATTCTTGGAATTAAGCTAACAGTCTGTATTTTTTTCTACCCCTCAGAGTGTAAGTTTTTATATTTCCTTATGCTGTATATTGTATGTTGAGGCACAATCACTGTAGCTTTAAGAGTGCTTTCACGTACATTATCTCGTTCAGTTGTTTAAATAAGCCAAGCCATTGGTAATTACGTTAAATCTCCTTTGCAGATGGACACAAAGACTTAAACCCCAAGATCACAGAGGCATAGGACTGAGGGCTTGATGAGCGCAGGTCTTCTGGCCCCTTTGCTAGTTCCTCCTGGGTTCAGTGCCTTAAGACATCTCTCACCTGTGTCTTCCCTTGGCTCGTTGTTTTTTTTTACCTGGCTGTGCTGGGTCTTAGTTGCACCATGCACACTCTTAATTGCAGCATGTGGGATCTAGTTCTCTGACCAGGGACTGAACCTGGGCCCCCTCCGCTGGGAGCACAGAGTCTTACCCCCTAGAAGTGAAAGTGAAAATGGAAGCGTTAGTCCTTAGTCATGTTGGACTCTTTACAACCCTATGGACCATAATGGCCCACCAGGCTCCTCTATGCATGGAATTCTCCAGGCAAGAATACTGGAGTGGGTTGTCATTTCCTCCTCTAGGGGAGCTTCCCAACCCAAGGATTGAAGCCAGGTCTCCCACATTGCAGGCCAGTTCTTTACTGTCTGAGCTACCAGGGAAGAAGCCCCTTTAGCTATTGGACCACCAGGGAAGTCCCTGGTTTGGCTCTTCTTATTTGTATTTGTTTCTCCCCGGAGAATAGAAACTGTGCTATCTACAGCTGGCCCTTGAACAACACAGGGCTGGGGTACAACGCTCCATACAGTCAAAAATCCATGTGGGTGTAACTTACAGTCAGCCTTCCATATACTTTGTTCCTCTGTATCCACGATTCATCCAGTCTCAGATGGTATATTCCTGCCATGTTTTCTATGGAAAATAATCTGTGTATAAGTGGACCTGCGCAGTTCAAATTCGTGTTGTTCAAAGGTCCACTGTTCTTCCCCTGCAAACCTGTATGCAACCTCCTCTAATGCTGTGGACACTGTGCATGCTTAGTAAGTGGCGCTGAGTCAAGGGTTTAACATGTTATCGTTCAAGTGACAGTATAGCCGGGAGCCTGGGGCTATGGGACCAGTCACAGTGAGGGGACTGGTCCCCACGCCTGCTGAGCCGTGGGAAGTCTGCACAGGGCTTCCTCCACAGCCTGGAGCAGCTCTCTCACAGGAGAGCTTCTGGCATCGCTGCCCAGACCATGGCGAGAGTGGCCTTCTCTCACCTCCCACACCCCTTTGTCTTCCCTAGGAGGGACCACAGAAACGCCTTAACCTCCTAAGCCAGAGGCTGTTCCTTAAGCTGAATGACAGCCACCCACCCTACCCCAAATGCCCAAAGATCCCACCCACCCAAAGGAGCTCACCCACCACCCAGGCTGGCCGCATCCACACAGCACACCCAGTGGTCAATGCCCCGTAGTTCTGTTTTTAAAACTAAATCACCCACTCAGCTCAGTGCCCTGTGATGACCTAGAGGAGCGGGATGGGGGGTGGGGTGGGAGGGAGGCTCAAGAGAGAGGGGATGTAGGTGTACACATGGCTGGTTCACTCTGCTGTGCAGTAGAAACTGATACATTATAAAGCAATTATACTCCAGTAAAATAAAATGATAAATAAATCACTCACCTAGGAGGATAAGACATCCCTAGGGAAGAGTTTGGGGACAAAACAGAAAAAGGGTCAGGCCTGCCTTTTCCCCTTATTCTTCCTGAGGAAGCACCTTCTCAGAGCTGCAGGCAGGACCTTCCTTTTCCTTGTTCTGGGGGGCGTGTTCCTCTCCCTTCTGTCCAGGATGCTTGCACCTCAAAGGGAAGCCTCCCCTCACTGCCTTTGGCTTCCCCTCTTGTCTCCATCGTGCATCTGTGATGCCTTCCCGACCCTCCCCGACTAAGCTGGGGGAGATGATCTCACACTTTTTTCAGCTGGCAGCTGCCTGTTCCAGTTTGCAGTGAATTAACTCTCGAGTCAGTGTAACACCGCAAAGCTAGATACGAGCAGTTGCTCATTCAAATCCAGGAGAGAGGTGTGTGTGTGTGTGTTCAGAATTCTGATACAGGCTCCATGTCGTGAATACTGTGAAATGCTTGTTGTTCTCTCTACTGGCCCCACCCTATAATGCTTGTTGGAAGAGTCAGAAGTCTCATCAAATGGCTTAGAAGCTAAGACTGTAGCTTAGCTTCTCCCTGCTGCTTTAATAAATAACCACAGACTTGGTGGCTTAAACAGCAGAAATGCGTTTTCCCAAGTGCTGCAGACCAGCAGTGCAAAATTAGTGTCACTGATACAATTCTGACCCAAACTCAGAGGGTCAGCAGGATTGTGCTCCTCCCAGAGACTCTAAGGAAGAATCCGCTCCTTGCCTCCTCCAGCTCCTGGGGCTGCCAGCATCCCTTGGTTTGTGGCCACATCATTCCAGTCTCTGGGGTTTCCCAGGTGGTGCTAGCAGTAAAGAACCCACCTGCTAATGAAGGAGATGCAAGAGACGCAGGTTCAGTCTCTGGGTCAGGAAGATCCCCTGAAGGAGGAAATGGCAACCCACTCCACTTTCTTGCTGGGACAACCCCATGGACAAAGAGGAGCCTGGCAGACTACAGTCCATAGGGTCGCAAAGAGTCTGACATGGCTGAGCATCTAAGCACATTCGTCTCTGCCTCCCTGATCACATCGCCTTCTCTCCTGTCCATGTCAGTTCTCCCCCTGTCTCCCCCTTAAAAGAACACTTGTGGGATTTCCCTGGCAGTCCAGTGGTTAAGACTTTACCTTCCAATTCAGGGGGTGCAGGTTCAATCCCTGGTTGGGGAGCCAAGATCCCACAGGCCTTGTGGCCAAAAATATAGAACAGAAGCAACATTATAACAAATTCAGTAAAGACTTTAAAAATGGTCCACATCCAAAAAAATAAATCTTAAAAAAGAACATTTGTGATTGCTCTTAAAATCCACCTGGATAATTCAGGATACTCTCCCCATCTCAGGAGCCTTATGTAATCACAGCTGTAACATCCTTGTTTTGCAAAAGAATGTAACATTCACAGGTCCCAGGGGTTGGGGTGTGGATATCTTTTGTGGACCCATCCTTCGGCCTGCCCTCCTGCCCAGCCCCATAATTCCCACACACCCACACCCCCAGGTTCTACAGGGTTCACCACCCTGCCTTTCGACTTCCTCCTGAAGCTGAGGAGCCCAGCTTCCCAGACCACCCTCGTACCTTCTGTCTTCTTACCTTCTGCCACCTGCAGTAGCCACAGGGCCCTGGGCGTCTTGCGGCCAGCCCTTCAGAGGGCAGAAGACATTAAACATTCCTCCCATCAGGCCCCCCTCTTCCCCTGAACCACTGGCTGGTGGGGCAGGACAGGCACACGCCTTAAGTGGGGGAGACCTGCCAGCAGGTCAGATTTGTTGCCATGAGAACCAAGCTGTTTTGCTTTTGCTTAGATTCATCTCATGCAGGAAAACGCCTTGCCTCTGCGTGTCTGCCGGGGCATCTCTAGAATGTCAAGTCAGTGAGGGTAAGCAGCAGATCCTTGGCTCTTGGTCCACGGTGCCTGGCAGTATCTCAACACACTAGACACCTGGCCCCACCCATCTTGCCCACACCCCTCCCCGCGGTGGTGGGCCTCCACCAGCCAGTTATCTCACCAGCATGCAGGGCAGATCTGGTGACACCAGACACAGCTGCAGATGCCACTGGTGTCTTTCTGAAGCCCTACGTTTGCACAGAAGTCTTGTTCCAATGGCCTTTTTGCAGGCAAAAAGTTGAATCCTGTGCCAAATCCTGTGTTGCGGTTCTAAGAGGTGTGGGCTGTTGTCATAAACACCGTGTACACTGCTGCGTAAAAATTATCATTTGATGGTGAGGGCTGGGGAAAGACAGCCATTGTGGAAGGATGAAAAACAGTACCGTGAAAAGTCGGCGTCGAGAAGCTGTGTGGCCCTGTTGATAATCGCGGCCCTGGCGTCGGTTCCTATCTGCTGGGAGCAGAAGGGTGGGGCGGGCAGGAGAAGGGACCTTCGTGGGGACTGTATGTAGGAGAACACTGCCTCTCCACTGTAAGAATTCTCTTGAAAGGAACAGAAAACAGTTCCACATGATCAATCAGAGCTGTTTTGGGGGTTTTTGTTGGGTTTTTTTTTTTGGTTGAAAACCTGTGGTGTCTCCCTTGAAAATAGGGCTCCAAAATTACCAGCCCACAAAAAAAGAAGGCTTCATGAAGGAGAATGATCAGGAGACCCAGGCAAAGTCTCTAGCTCCTACCAATTATCCAGCCCACATTTCCACTTTCCCTTGATGTGTTTCCCTCAGACACAGACACTACCCAGGCGTCGACAGCATGACATTTCATCCCTATAAATACAATTGAAGATTTTTTTTTTTCCAATCTCAGAACCAAAAAAGGATTTCATCTGAATAGCTGGGTTAGAGAACTTGATTTGAGGAACAAAGAGTTTGATACGAGGGGAGAAAAAAAGAGGCAGTTCTTGATGAGTCTGAAATATTATTCAGCAGATACTTATAGAGCACCTACTATGTGCTGGGCCAGACACTGGGCTGGGAAGTGGAGACACAGCAGCAGTAAACCAGACCCTGACCCTAGATTACAGTCTAACGGGGGGTTGGGGGGAGGGTACTGGATGAGGAAACAGACGATTACAATCTAACACGTTTAAGTACAGAGAGAGACAACCCTGCCTTGAAGGATCGGAGAAGATTGCCAAAAGATATGCTGATGTTGAGACGCAAATGACGAATAGAAGTTGGTCTGGGGATTTCCCTGGGTGGTCCAGTGGTTAAGAGTCCGCCTTCCAAGGCAAGGAACAGAGGTTTCATCCCTGGTCGAGGAACTAAGATCCCACATGTTGTGGGGCAACTAAGCCCGAGTACCACAACTGCTGAGCCCGAGAGAGCCCGTGCACGCAACTAGAGTAAGCCACACACCGCAGCGAAGATCCCGCATGCCGCAACTAAGACCCAAGGCAGCCAAGTAAATAGATAGGCTTTTGAAAAAAAGAAGTTGGTCTGGAAAACAGACCAAGGGCCTTCCAGGTGGGAACAGTATGTGCAAAAACCCTGAAGGCAAAAGCACCACGGCAGAGGGGTGTATGTGGGTGGACCAAGAGACGAGTAGCTGCCTGACCCAGAGACAGGGAGGTAAGCAGTGGGTAGGAGGAGGTGGAGAAAAGATAGAGAAAAGCAGGCGGGAGCATGTGGTCCAGTTCAGCTTTTCGCCGGGCTGAATAACCCAGCCTCCTGTACGTTTAAGCAGGTATCACTGAAAGTAGGCTCCGCATGGCCCAGCAAGCTGCCTCATCCTCCCCGCTTTCTTCCTGAGACCCCCCAAGAGACCGTGGCCCCCATTTCTCAAACTGGAAAGCTGGGGGAGGGGTGGGCTTAAGGAAACTGTCAGAACCAGAGCGCACCACCCTGTCTCTCATCCGAGACCTGAGAGTTCTGGGGCAGAGAAATTTCAGTCCTGGAAACTGAACTACAGCTTCCCTTCTAGCAGGATTCTGGATTCAACACTCACCTGGAGCAGGTGCTAAGACAGTGATGCACACAGCTCAGGCATCACACCTACAACTCCAGGGGGGTTGGTGGGGAAGTTCTTGAGATCACCTGAAAAAGACACAGGGAATTTTAGAGAGCACCTGACAAGAAATTCAAGTAACATTGACTGGAAATCCACCCACGGCAGCTGCTCTCCCCAGCTGCATGCCATGTGGCGACCGCGTTCAAACAGTTTTGACTCAATGAGGCTAAAAATAACCAGGAATGTAAAACCCTCCAGGAGTCAGGTCTGTAAATGAGCTAGCCCGAGAAATCCACAGGGGGAAGGGGAAGGCGAGAGACGGGAGGTTTGTCTTTGGGCCACTGGATCAGGGGTCAGAAGAGTTATCACCTGAGTGGCTGAAGAAGTAACACTCCTAGACCCCGAGGACCTTGCCATTCCCCTTCCAGATCAGTTGGTTGAACACTGTGGTACCCACTTCAGATGGTGAAAAACATATGGCTCCCCCGCCGCCACCCCGCCCCGAACCCTTTCAGACTGAGGCTTGCTAATCTCAGCTCTAATCCAAGTCCGGGGACTTCCTATGGAAAATGAAAGTAATAAAACGCACAGATAAGTAACTTCCTCCTTATTCCCATCCTCCACCTCGGCCCTGGGCAGCGTGGAGAGAGCTTGTGCGGCTCTGCTAAGAAGCAACTCTTTTTTTTTACTTGTGAAACTGAGACTGGGACTTTCTCACCAGTGGAGGCAAGAGTAAGGTGACATCAGAAGGAAGCATGCTTCACCAGAGACAGAAGCAAAAAGATGCTTTTTTTTATCGTGGGAAATTCAAAAACATACAGATACTCGTTTACTTAAAGAAAATAGATATGCTTTTCCATGCAGAGAAACCACCCATAAATATTTTTTACTGCACTTTTCTGGTAAGAAAAAATGAAGTTGGCCCTGGTTGTATTAGCTCCGTGGTCTTCATCATAATAGTAACCCTTATGAAGCATTTATGCTCCAGGCACTGCTGAGAAAGTTCATTGCCACTGATCACGATTTTTTGATCTTCACAAAAATCTACATGCGGGGTGATACCACTATTATCCCCATCTCATGATGGAGGAAACTGAGGGCTGGACAGGTTTAGAAGTTTGCCCCCAGGCACACGGCTTGTCAGTGGAGAAGTAGTTATTTGTTCCCACCAGACTCACTGAAGAACTGGTCCTCTGAATAGTTCAGTTCCCCAGCCTCTGGGCCATGGATTTCCTGTCAGATCAGTGGTGGCATTAGATTAGAAATAAAGTTCACAGTAAATGCGGTGCCCTTGAACCATCCTGAAATCATCCTCCTTGCATCCATAGGGAAATTGTCTTCCACGAAACCAGTCCAAAGGATGAGGACCGCTGCTTTAGTTCACTGCCTCTGGTTTTATTATTTTGTCACAAAGGCTAAATGGACCGATTTTTAGAATCTTCTCAATTTCCTGTGAAGACTTTTTCTGTTTTTCATTTGCATTTTGCTCTTTCTTTATTGGTGAGATTTGGTATTTCTGTCCTTTCCTTGCCTCTCTTAAAGTAGATGAATGGACGCCAAGTTGGAAACCTGAGGTCTGGGTGTCAGTTTCACTTCCGCCGCCACCTACTAAGTGATCTCACCCAGTTCACGGCCTCTTTGAGCCCAGCTCCTTATCCGGAACATGAAGCTGTAAGAGTCTAATGAAGGTCTCTTCCTGTACTGAATACCCTCCATGGTCCCCTCTCACCCCTCCTGTCTTTCCATGCCCTCATCTCTCTTCTTTCCTTCTCATCCTGGCCACTAGCAAGCCCTCAGGCCCTCTGTCTTCTGCATCTTTGGTCCTCTGTCTTATATACGGCGGGGAGGCAGGGGACGTGGTGTGAGAGCACATCCTTGTCAAGAGGTCTAGGGACTCAGATCATAAGGAGATGGATGAGCAGGATGATGTAACTCAGTGGAAGGCACGGGTGGAGTTGGCCCTCCTCAAAAGTCTAGGATAAATCAGTCTTGGCTTTGGGACCTCTCCACCTCTGCTCTAGCTTTTCCTTGGTCTACCATCATTGGTGTCCTCACTCTGCTCCGTGGCTTCATACCCCAGTGCCCTTTCTACCAGTTCATCCCATCCTCGCATCACGTGGTACTTGTTCTGTACGCCATTCCTCAGGACTCTGCTCTGTTTAGCGAATGGTATGTCTCATCTTCCTAATACATTTATCCAGCATCCCTTCCAAGCCCTGTAATGCTCTAACTCGTCTTAAGACGCATCTAAAAAATTAAGAAGGCCTTCAAGAGATTAGAGTGGTTTGGGGCAGAATTCCTTTATTCTGATCATCGAGGCACCTTCTTTTGGTCCAAAGGTTTCCTAGCCCTGAATCCAGTGCTTTCCACTCATGAATAGGAGACAACAGGCCTCCCGTGGTGAGATGGGAATTGGGACGGCAAGTAGGGGGTTACCACATGTTATTATGAATATGTGAAATAGTTCAGGGAAACTGCGATTTATTTAATCCAGGTTGGCTGGTTAGAATTCGATGGACAAAGAAGCAATCACGAGCCACGTCTCAGCCCATCAAGGTTCTCCCAAATCATTTTAAATTATTGGGCATTCATTTCACTAGTGTCTGTATTTAATACTCCTGGAAGCACCAGCTACTGAGCAAAGGAGCAACTTACAGGAGGCTATGTAAATTCCTCTTCAACTTCCTCAGAGTTCTTTGCAGTTTGCTGATGATTGCGTGGGAACCTGGGGGCCTTTATCACACAGAGTCCGCCTCTAAAGGGAGACTGCTCTAACGCCCGCCAGCAGAGCACTCCTTTTAGACTGCAGAGACGGCGTGCACCGCCTGGGCCTGCGCATCCCTATTTTAGGTGTGTTTCTAAGGAGTAGGTTGGTTGTCATGGTTTGGAAGAACTTCACCATCAGGATGCAGTAACACTAGGGGGAGGCACGGCCCATCTGTCCCTAAGGGAGAGGTCTGGAGGAAAGAAATAGACAGCCTTCTGGCTGGAATATTCTAGATGTCTCCCTGCTTAAGCAGCCTTCAAGGTCAGAGCCCCTCTCAAGGCCCAGCTCTAGAATTCGCAGCTTCAAGAATCGAGGCTGGGTCTTTTTGGTCAGTCTTCTGAATGGTGCGTTGTCAGGAGGCCTTACTGAGCCAAGGGGGCTCATTCCCTACTCTGTTCTCAGCGTCTTAGTCCTTCCATTCCCTGTTCATTCTCCACCTGCCTGGAAGGTGAGCTTTGTCCCCATCTTTGACGATAGTCATCTCAGAATCCTGGGATGCAGGAATGATCGCAGTCTGCATTTATTATTTTTATTCATGATGTTTCTGTCCTGGCTGTGGCAAGATCTGGTTGAGAAGACCCCTACCCTACCCTGGGATACCAGAGCAGCTTCTCAGATTATCACCAAGTACTGAGGACTCTTGGAACAGACACAGTGCCTGTCCAGATACATGGACCCAGGTCTGTGGGTCAGGAAGGGGCGCTCTGTTCAGCTGAAGACGGTGGTGCCCTCTCGTTCCTGGGAATCGCAGAGTGGCTGGGAGCCAGCTCCTGCCAGCCCACACCAGCCTGTCACACGCCTGTTATTAATCAGCATCCTTCTTTATTTTCTCACCAAGTGTCATGCTCCAGACCCAGGCAAGATGTGTCATACAGGGGAGACTTCACCTGGTGGATAAGAAGCCCTATGTTCCTGCCCACGCTTTGCTGAGTTTTCAAAAACTTCCCAACCACACCCGTGGGTCTTTGTTTGCCTTCATGGCGGGGCCTCGGGGGCATCGTGCTTCCCGGATGTTTCTGGGCCTGGTCCCTGTCACATGCAGGAGGCTGGTCTTGGGAAGCCTTCCTCTGCAGATGTCCCGTGTGCCAGTGGCTGGGGCATCACCCTTGTCTGGGGTGTGGCGAGTCCATGGTGGGCTCAGCAGTTGCCAAGGTGATTAAGGCCAATTTCTGCCCTCAGGTTACAGTTTCATGAGCTTTTCCCTGTTTGTGTTGAAATACAGTTTGAGAGAGAATACCATGGGTGGAATTTCAAGTGCCAAAAAAAAGAAGTACAGATTGATTTTCTTTTTCTGGAGCAGGAATCTGAAGCAGGAAAATTGTCACGTGTGGCAGATTGCTGCAGGATGGTTCCCGTAGGCCTGGGTCTTCAGGGTTTCCACTAATCCTGTTTCACTCCTATCTTCACGGTAGCCCATCCTCCTCCCCTTCAACTATGTCTAGCTAATTCATAGCCCTGTTGTAAAAAATAAATAAATAAGGGAAGGCAAGAAAGAAAGAAAGCCTGTTTGCCCAGATATTCCGTTTCTTGATGCTTTTTGTCTTAGGCCAGTCACACGCCCTTCTAACCCAAATCTGTATTCCCATTCCCTTTCGGCAACCCGGTGAGCTCACCAATATGCCAGCCGATGATCTAAGCCTCAAATCATCACCTTCTCTAGAAAAACAAACAAACAAAAACAGGCGGAAGGAGGGAGGGCGGATGGGAGGGTTGGGGGCGCGGTAAATGATGCGTACAACTGCAGCTAAAAGGGGGCCGCGCCGCCGGGCCCCTCGGCGGGTGGGCGTGTGTGTGCACTCGCGCGCACATTTTCCACCCACTGGCCCCAGCACACGCGCGCGCGCGCGCGCACACACAAACACACACACACCCTCACCACCACCACTACCCCCCACCCCCGCCCTTGCTCTGGGCAGGCGGCGGCATTTTAATGTCAGATGGAATCGCTAAGCCCGCGTTGCCATGGCGACCGCGGGAGCCGCGGAGCTAAAAGCAGCAGCCGGGCCGCCGCCTCCCCCGCCGCAGCCCACCCGGCGGTGCAGATTCCCTTTGTCTCTCTAGCTCCCCGCATCCTCCTTCCCCCCACCCCGCCCCTCGTCTCCCCTCTTCCCTTCATCTGCCTTTTCTCCCCCTTTCTGTCCTGCCTCCCCTCCCCCTCCTGCCCCGCCCCCACGTTCCCGGGCCCCGGCCCTCCCGGAGCAGCCGCAGGTTGGGAACCCCTGGACTCGGCACCTCCCGCAGGTGCCTGATCAAGCCGGCCGCTCCCCTCACCGGGCGGCACCGACAGGCCTGGAACCGTCTGTTATTCCCGGGGACCTTAATGCCTCACTTGAAACCAGCCTTTTCAAAAAAGGACGAAGAGAAGAGAAACTGTTGTTTTTCCCGCACCTGAATGGATGCACCTGTCTGTCTGGCCCGTGGCCCGCTGTGGTCACCCTGGCAGGAGAGGACCGGCCCCGGCCCCCCACCCCGCCGCTCCCCAGAGGGACTGAAGCTGACAGTCATGGAAACGCTCTTGCCTCACCCCCCTAGGCCTCAAATAACTCAGCAGCTACAGGAGGTCCTGTCTAGATGGGGTTGTTGCTCCCCAGAGCAGAATTACCAGGGCTTACAGAAGATGAACTCTTGCCTGGGGTTGGGGGGTGCTGTTAGCATCCACATAAGCTGATAAGGAAGGCACAGTAAGGACCCCCAGCCCACAACCCTCCTGTCATCCCTCTGTCTCGAGGCAGCATAGCAGCTTGGATGGCACTGGCTGGAAATGCCAGACTGGCTCACGATGCAACCGATGCCCTTGTCTTCAAGGGAAAAAAAAAGATTGGTGCCACGCTATTGGAGTGTCCGTAAGGAGGACACACCATGGTCTAACCAAATTTGCTAAATAAAAAGCATTTTCTAGACACCAACTGTATCCAATACATAGTTAGGTATTGGGTTTAACAGGATATTTTGGAATGACTTTTTCCATGTTCTGAAGGTCACACTTAACGTGTAAATGACGAAACACCGATTAACAGCCAGAAACCTTGGACCACTCTTACCAGGGTCGTGAGTCAGTGGCACTCCAGTACTATCTTGCTTCCATCACACACCTTCACTATCATTCCCACATCTGAAATGAAATGAAAAGTGAGCCTTTCAGGTGGTTAAAGGCTGGGGTTTTGCTTTCAAGTCAGCCCTCAGTGATATGTATGGATATGTATGTATATATGTATGTATCGGCTGCATGCGCGCAGAACGACGCCTGCACTGATACACAGTAAGTGAATCTGTGACTACTACTAGGGAACTCTTCCCTAATTCCCCCAAAAGTAGATGAGACCAGAGTAGGGTCCCACCATGTGATTCCAAAGCATTCTGCACTTTTTACATTCAGAGCATTTCCCAGGATTAGGGATACACAGTGATGAGTGGGTAACTCTTGTTTATGTATGTCTCCACACCAGACTATAAGCTTGGTGAGGGAGGGAACAGCACCTATCTTTCACGTCCCTTATCTTCAGGGGCCAGCACACAGGAAGGATTTAGTACACATCTACTGAATAAAGAGATAAGAAGTGGACCAGAAAGAGGTGCTGTCAGTGATGGGGCCTGGGGCTGTCCAGAGGGTGAGCCTGGGGTACCAGGAGGGGTCCCATCTCCATCATCTCTTGTGAGCTTAGTGACCCTCCAGGGGCTCCATCTTCCCTGTACAAAGTACCTCTAGGAAGCTGTCCTAAATAATTCTTGTGTATCTGGTATATGCCTGAAACTCCTCATAATAAAAAGTTTGATGAATCAGTTAAATCGTAAATGAGGGGAACTCTGTCATTTGCCAAGCCAGTCCTGAACAGGTGACTGGAGCCCTGACCCAAGGCAAGGCCAGGCCGTCCTTCTCCCAGTACTTCGCAGGGAAGATGAGGCATTGGTGCTCTGAGGCAGGGGCGTGCAGGAAAACCAGCCAGGGCCTTAAGCCACTAACATCCAGGACTTCCCTGGTGGTCCAGCAGTTAAGAATCCACGTGCCAATGCAGAGGACACAGGTTCGATCCCTGGCTCGTGAAGATCCCACGTGCCAGGGGGCAACTGAGTCTGTGCCCCACAACTACTGAAGTCCATGTGCCCTGGAGCCCATGCTCCGCAGCAAGAGAAGCCACCACACTGCAACTGGAGAGTAGCCCCTGCTCACCACAACTAGAGAATGCCCGTACGCAGCAATGAAGACCCTGCACAGCCAAAAATAAACAAAACAGAGAAAAACACCAACGTCCAGGGGCCCACAAGCAGACTAGATGATCAGAGCCTCTTGGAGCAAGGACTGACCACTGCTTTTCAGATGCTCCTCTGACGATTCACGTGCTCGATCACGTGTGGCTCTGTGGGACCCCAGAAATGCAGGCAAGAGGAGGCAGGGACACTTACACTCACCAAACCCAGAGAGTCGATTTCAGCTGTCAAGCTGATGCTGGTACACTTTAGGCTGAACAAAGAGATGACTGGCTTTAGCCCACTTCGGGTTGTTTCACCACTGTTCATAGAACCTCTCTTTGCCTTAAAAAGCCCACGGGTCCACTCCTTTGACAGTCGTTTAAAAGAAATCTGTAACTGTCTAATCAGGGCATGAACCATTTTTCAGACTTGCCCAGGCAGCAGTGACCTAAATATTACTCAGGGTGTCTGACTTCCAGCCCCAGAGGAAGAGCATATTTGGTTTGTTTTTATGCTGATGAAGTTGGGCCAGTAATTCAAGGTCCCCATCAGGGATGGCTGAATTACTGGATGCTATGAGTTTGTTTTTTAGACCGAGCACCGTGATGTCGACTTATTATTGTTACTCACTTTTCAGTAGAATCACTTATGTGCTCACTCAGTCTAATTTGTGCCATTTTTTAATTGATAGGTGCTAAAATGAGCAGAATCTGGAGGGCTGGGGGGGAGGGGCCCCGCCCATTTATACCAGTCAGGTAGAAAAAGTAGATCTCTGGAAAATGTGACTAACCCATTACGATCCAGCAGGCGTAGCAGCAGATTGCTCCACTGTCTGTCCCAGGCAACTCGGCAGGCAGTAAATAAGGCCTGTGTTAGAAGCCATGAAAGCTGTCCACACACAACAGCAAGGAAATCTGCCTAAACTGCCCGCCGGCATATCCGAGGCAATTGACTTGCCACTAGTAAGTAGTGTGTCTGCCCCCAAGGTCAAGGCAAATTTGGCAAGAAGGCACATGGGGACACTTCGCCTTGAAATCTCTTGGGAGACCGGGATGGGCAGGGTTAGTCTTAAGGGTTAGTCTCGGGCACTTCAATCAAGTTAGTGATGGTGGAGAGAAATTCTTCAGGGTAGCAAGGAAAAAAGCACAAATGTGGTCTGAGCGAACCCACGCTGGCTTTCCCAGCCAGCAAGCTCCAGCCCGGATCCAAACACCCCATTTCTGGGAACTTAAAAACCAAGAGAGCAGTTGAATGGTCTCGAGACCCAAATGGGGCTTTTGATGTGTCTCCCAGCAGCGGCAACACAGCGAATGGTTTCTGTGATGTGGGATGCCCGAGCGAGCAGGCCTGGACCACCGCCACTGGCTCCTCTCTCATCACAGCGCCAGAAATAGATGCCTCATCCCAGGGATGGGGAAGTCGGGCTGCATGGGACGTTTCATCTGTTGGAATATTGTTCTGCACCGCCCGACAAAATTACCGAGTTCTCAGTTCTGTAGCAGTGGCATTGAGTAAGAGTCTGAAAATTGATGCATTATGTTCTAGCTTAAAATAGAACATGCAGAAGAGGAAAAGCAGAGCTGTTAAGATGTGTGCAGAACATACTGATGGAAGGACCTGGGCTGCCTCTGTTATTACCAGCATGAAAGGGTCTGTTGGAGCACAGGGTGGGTCTTCCATCCAAAGCATTCAAGTGGTAAAGGCTTCTGGACCACAGCAAGTCTGGGTACATTTTTGTTTTTTTAGCTGACATAACTGAGCGCAAACCCTTCTGTTCTCAAACAGGTGGTAGAAAGTGGGCAGTTTGTTTCTTTTCATCTCACTGTTCTGGGTTGGTTCATGAGGTAGTGGCTTCTGTTTTAACCCTGTTGAATTCCCCTTAGAACAGAATCCCCAGCTATGTGCTACCTAATCAGATATTCCGCACTGTGGATTACGGTTGCCTGGATGGGCTGCGAGGCTTAGTGAGAGTGAGGTGGAAAATGCATAAAAGGAACTGTGTCATCCGCCCCCGAGAAGAAAGTATCTTTTGTCAGCTGAGGTGGGATTTTAAAATACTCAAGAACACGTGAAAAGGGCCTTCTGGAATTGATAAGCTTTTTCACCAATACGGCCCTAGGTAGGAGGTAGCAAGGTTGATTCTTAAAGGGCCATGTGTGGTCCAGTGAAGAGGCCTTGAGGCCCAAGGACAAGGGTCCCTCCTGTATCAATTGTTTAACCAACGTCTAAACGTAAGAACCTCCATCATTAGAGCGCTTGACTCAGGGACTTCCCTGGTGGTTCAGTGGCTAAGACTCCACACTCCCAGTGCAGGGGGCCTGGGTTTGATCCCTAAGCAGGGAAGTAGATCCCACATGCTGCAACTGAAGATCCTGCATGCCGCAACCAAGACCTTGTGCAGCCCAATAATAAAAATAAATATTTTTTTAAAAAATGGGACATCGCTGGTGGCCCAGTGGTTAAGAATCCACCTTTGGGTTCAATCCCTGGTCCGAGAAGTAAGATCCCACATGCTGCAGGGCAACTAAGCCCACACGCAACAACGAAAGATCCCGCATGCCGCAACTAGGACCTGATGCAGCCAAATAAATAATAAATAATTTTTAAAAAACACTTGACTCCATAACAGATGTTCAAAGGGCACTTACTCTGAGCCGGGCATCACCCTAGCCACTGTGTCAATGTATATTTTCTTTAATTCTCACCAGAACCCTTTAGAAGAAAGCATTCCCACTGTTAATTATCCCAGTTCAGGAAGCCAAGCTTCAAAGGATATGTGATCGCCCAAAGCCATACAGCTGGATTCACACCCTAGACTGGCAGATTCCAAAGGCCTGTTCTCTCCACCAGGCCTATTGTCTGCTGTCTTGATTAAGCAACATTACTAGAACTACACAGAAGCTGGAAGACCTGTCTCTTCCCTGCTGCTGTTGCCAGCTGGAATGTTAGACTCCTGGGGTGTTATAGCCCAAATTCCAAAGGACTGGTTACCATCCACAAGAAATTACTTTTTCCAGGCTCTCGGCAAGTAGTCTGATATGCAAACCACCCCTACATGGGGACTTGAACGTAACTGTTCAGTAAACCATAATGTGCCGATTGTCACTGGACAGTGACCAGTTTCCGGCTTCCTATGGTCACCACAATTCTAGAGAATGTGACCTTTTATTTGCAAAGCAAGAATTAGGCCTTTCTTTTCCTCCCCACTCTACTCCACCTTTATAATCTGCATCATTTGCTCCTGGGAATGCTGCTTTTTAGATTTGGGCACGTTCAGATAAACATTCCTGAAAAGAATGGTGGGATACGTATCAGAAAGAAGACCACTGGGTAAAAAGTAGGACTTCCCTGGTGATCCAGTGGCTAAGACTCTGCGCTCCCAGTGCAGGGGGCCCAACCCCTGGTCAGGGAACTAGATCCCACAGGCCACAACTAAGAGTTCACGTGCTGCAACTAAAAGACCCCATGAGCCACAGCTAAGACCCAGCACAGCCAAATAAATGAATGCTTAAGTCAGACATGGTGAAGAGTATCAGGTGGGTGAGAATATCAGGCCGCCACACATACTGTTTTAACACCAAATTGTCAAAATTCGAGGCTTGTTTACTTAATATAGCACAGCACCAGGATAATATTGTAAATACCTATTTTATAATAGAATTTGCTAACAGAATAGGTCTGGGAAAACAGTTTTGATATATGATCTGCCTCATGATCACACGTTCCTTTAAGGGAGAGAGAGCAGTAAGGCATATGTTCCCAAGTAAGTCTTCATGGCATGCAGCGAAACCCTTAGGATCATTTTCCAGAGGAAGCAAAACTCAACATGTCCAGATTCAAACTCACTCTCTCCTTCTCCATCACCCACACTGACACCTAGGAACGCAGAAGACGCTCCCTGTTACCGTCTAGGTCTGGTCAGAGCAAATTCTTGCTCTGAAGCATCTTGCACACTTGCCCTGTTTCTGCCTTCTTAACAACCACAGGCCTTTTTCCTACCTGATCTGCCTGCTTTACAATGCCCCCATCAAAAGATTAATCTCCAAAATATACAAACAGCTCATACAGCTCAATGTCCAAAAAAAAAACCCAATCAGAAAGTGGGCAGATGACCTAAATAGACATTTTTCCAAAGAAGACATACAAATGGCCAACAAACACACACAAGATGCTCGACATCACTTATCATTAGAGAAATACAACTCAAAACTGCAATGAGGTATCACCTTATACTGGTCAGAGTGGCAATCATCAAAAAATCTGGAAACAGTAAATAAATGTTAGAGAGGGTGTGGAGAAAAGGAAAACCTCTTGCCCTGTTGGTGGGAATGTAAATTGATACAGCCACTGTGGAGAACAGTATGGAAGTTCCTTAAAGAACCAAAAATAGAACTATCATATGACCCAGCAACCCCACTCCTGGACATATACCCTGAAAAAACCATAATTCAAACAGACATATGTACCCTAATGTTCACTGCAGCACTGTTTTACAATAGCCAGGATATGGAAGCAACCTAAATACATGTCAACAGATGAATGGATAAAGAAGATGAGGTATATATGTATATACAATGGAATACTACTCAGCCACAAAAAGGAACAAAATTGGGTCATTTATAGTGACGTGGATGGACCCAGGCTTTGTCATACAGAGTGAAATCAGAAAGAGAAAAATATCGTATATTAATGCATATATATGGAATCTAGAAAAATGGTACAGATGAATCTATAGGCAAGGCAAGAACAGAGATGCAGGCATAGAGTGCAGACATCTGGACGTGAGGGGGCAGTGGAGGGTGGGACAAATTAAGGGATTAGCGCTGACATATATACACTCAGATTCTTTACCATGTGAGCCACCAGGGAAGCTCATATACACACCACCTAATGTGTAAAATAGCTAAGTGGCTAAGTCCCGTTCTTTGAGTGGGAAGCTGCTGTATAGCACAGGGAACTCAGCTTGGTGCGCTGTGATGACCTAAGGGGCAGAATGGTGGAGCAGGGAGCGAGGCTCGAGAGGGAGGGGATATGTGTATACATATAGTTGATTTGCTTCGTTGCACAGCAGAAACCAGCACAACATTGTAAAGCAATTATACTCCAATAATAAATTTAAAAATTGGTGCGTTCAGCTATGTAGAAGTTTAAAAGGAGGATAAACATAAAAATGTTTTAAAATTGAAAAAAAAAAAAAAAGCCCCCTTTAGTCTGTCCTCGACATCACTTGTTTCCTATCAGTTTCATGTATTCATTCTTTTATTAAATTTATCTACCTTATGCCAAACACTCTTGGACATGGCAATATGGAAGAGGGCCCTTTCCCATGGAGGTAATCTTTGGGAAGAGGGTGGGAGCCACAGGAAGACAGTCAACAAGCCAAGAAACGAATAGGTCAATTTCAGATAGCGGAAGGGCACTGACAAAGTAGTCCCTCTCTTCTCCACTCAAGAATCCTTAAGGACGTCGCCACTGCCTCCAAAACGGAGCCTAACCTCCTTGCCTGTTATCTGCCCCAGCCTCTCTCGCACGGCAGTCACCACACACAGTTGTGTGCTAAACGACAGCCCCACCCTTGCATTCCCCGTGTCCTCTGTCAGTTTCACTCTTAGGCTGCAAGGCATCTCTTTTGTCCTCCTGCTTCAGGGGGCAGCTGGTCGCCTCCTGTCTTTGGATCTTAGAGATCTGGGCTGCCGAGGCCCAAGTAGGCTGCAGAGAAGGAGGACAATTAGACCTGGAGGGATGTGGTCGGAGGGAGGAGACACGCCAGGCAGACTGGGCGAGGCTGCTGGACTGAGGAGTGGGCGAGGGCTGCTGGACCTGTTTCCCGGGGCCTCGGCACCCCGCCCCGAGGCTCTGCCTCGCTCCACACAGATGGGGAGCAGCGTGAGGGAGAGAAATCAGGTCACATTTTGGACCAGGGTGCTGAGAGCCCAGTTTATTTCCATGATGCGTCTGCATAGCAAAGCCAGGACCCCCACAGCCTGAGGGGTGGCACCCAGGCGGAGAGCAGGCAGGGACTCTCCCTGCCCCCATCCTGTGCTCCCCGAGCGCACCCTGCAGATATAGCAGCCATCTGTGGACAAGTCAGCCTCCCTCCCCAGACTGAGCTTCTTGAGCATGGAGGCTGTTTTATTATTTGTCTTGCATCTCAGAGCCTTAGACTCAGATATTGGATGTAGGGCATGTTTTGAGATAATGCTGAGGAATCCCTGAGCCCAAGGGAGGTCATTCATCTTATATTTGCCTACTTTGATGACTCTCTTTTTAGAATTTATGTTGTGGTGTGTGTGTGTGTGTGTGTGTAGCCACAAACCACCCAAGATGTCCAGTTTTCAGATGGAGAGACAGGGGTCCTGCGAGCTCCCCTGTGCAGTAAGCCACAGCCCCACACAAACAGAAGCTCAGATGCTTCTTGACAATGGTGAACCAAATAGGCAGATACTGAATAATGTTCTCACAACCCACTAAAAATCATCTGGACTTCCCTGGTGACCCCATGGGGTAAAGAATCCACATGCCAATGCAGGACACACAGGTTCGATTCCTGATCCGGGAAGATCCCCCATCCCTTGGAACAACTCAGCCTGTGCACCAGAACTGCTGAGCCTGTGCTCCAGAGCCTGGGAGCCACAGCTGTTGAGCCCATGGGCCGCAACTGCTGAAACCTGCGTGCCCTAGAGCCTGTGCTCTGCGGCAATGAGAAGCCCACACACTGCAACTGCACAGTATCCCCTGCTCACCACAACTAGAGAAAAGCCCACGCAGCCACAAAGACCCAGCAGCACAGCCATAAATAAATAATTGTTTTTTTTAAAGTCATCTGTTCAAAGGAAGATGTGGCTCCTGGTTCGTGTTCAATCCAGTCTTATTTAGCACCTTCATTAATGATGCGAATAGAAAAGCAGCAGCAGTGTTCACAGACAGAGCTAACTTTGGAGGTGCTGTTAACAGAAATGTCAGGATAGGAGAAGCACAAATGAAAGCAGAAAACAGCAAAGTTGGAAAAAAAAAAATGCTTAACACAGCAAAGGGGGATAAATCAGATATATTTTGATAAAATAAAGCCCCAAAGACTGTAGAGCAAATCACTGAGATGAGAAGGCGAAGGGAGGCCAAGAGAAAGAAGAGGGAAGAGGTGAGGAGAGAGAGGAGGGCAGGGAAAGTGGGATGGACACAGAGACGCTACACTCGGGCTCCAGAGCCAACGCCCTCTTGTTGGAAGTAATGGGGCGGCCCCAGCCCCTGGCCCATGACGCTGCTCTGTCCACAGCTGCTGTCCCATTTGTTTTGTGGTAGGGGTTTGGCTTCTTGTTATTTTCTTGCTTCTGTTTTCTGTTCTTCTCTCATGTCTGAGGGAGTGGTGGGTATGGTTTTGTCCTTTTAGTTCAGTTTTGAAAGGTTTCATTATCCCCGGCAGAAAGCATCAATTTGGACATTTGGGGAGGGACAGAGGAATGAGGCCTGTTAAGAGTCCAGATTCCAAGAATATAAAGCAAAGCGGAGCATCCTCACCGCCTGGGTCCCTGATGTTGGTGGAAGGGAAGCAAATGCAGTTGCTGGCCATCTCAGGATGTGGCCCATCCAGGCCACATCCAGCAGTGCCTCAGTCTGCCCTGCCAGGGAAGGGCCTCCAGCACACGAAGAATAGGAACCTTCTCGATGACAAAACCAGAAACCAGGAGCCTCCAGAGAGCAACAGTCCTCCTCGGGGACTCCAGCTGGAAAATTAAGACAGCAGGGTGCACCAGGCAACAGGTTTTAAAAGTACACAAATTCTCCAGGCACCAGGAGAGCACCCATTCTTTGATGGCCTGCAGTCAACCGAGCCTGAAAACATCAGTGGAAAATGTCCAGGAACGGGACTTCCCTGGTGGTTCAGGGGCTAGGACTCCATGTACTCCCAATGCCGGAGGCCTGGGTTCGATTTCTGGTCAGGGAACTAGATCCCACATTGCCACAGCTAGGAGTTTGCACACGGCAATGAATATTGAAGATCCCCCTTGCTGCAACTAAGACCAGGCACAGCCAGATGCATGGACAGACAGATGGGTGTCTAGATGCATAGACAGATGCGTGTCCAGATGCATGGACAGACAGATGCGTGTCCAGGAAGCAGAGGACAGGTGGTGACAGTGGGGATCCTGGCTACGGGTCAAGATCCCCAAACCTTAGCACCAGATTCAATATGTTAAAGAATTGTGTGCAGCAGAAATAATGCCCTCATACGACAACTGGACAAATACCTCAGTGTGCGGACTAAGTGGAACAGGGCTGCAGTCACTCAGAGACAGCCATAACCTTCCGGGTGTGCGGAGCTCCTTGACTTTGCTAAGCTTCTGTGCCCTCATCTGTGGCGTGGGCATAAGTAATGGCAGTGCTTTGTAAGGTGTTGGTCAGGATTAAATGAGATGAAGCAGGTAAAATGTTGAAGGCAGTGCCTGGTGCATGGGAAGTTCCCTATAAGTGGATGGTTTTGATTGTCACGCTCTCCCTTCCCCCTAAATCCCTCTAAAAGCTACACAAGAGACGCTGCTAATTGTACCGGCCATAGCCAACCAACAGCTAAGTGATGCTGGGAAGTATCTGCTCACATTACTCAGGAGATTACTGCGAAATGTGCATGGAGGGCTTCCCCAGTGATCCAGTGGTTAAGAATCCTCCTGCCAGGGTAAAAGGGGACACCGGTTCCATCCTGTTCTGTGAAGACCCCACATGCCACGTGGCATCTGAGCCTGTGCACAGCTACCTGTGTGCCCTAGAGCCCGTGCTCCTCAACAAGAGAAGCCCCCGCAATGAGGACCCTGTGCAGCGCACCCAGCCCTTGCTCGCCACAGAGGAAGCCCAAGTGCAGCAAAGAAGACACAGCACAGCCAAAAATTAATTTTTAAAAAAGAAATGTGCATGGAGCCAGCGTCTGCTCATCTCCATTCAACCTCGAAAAACAGAAAAAAAAGATGACAACATGTTCATTGATGTCATTCCTGGAACTTCTCCAACCTTGCATGTATGTTTCCAAAATCCATCAGTCCAAGTGTCTGTCACCCTATGAACATTTTTGTCTCCCTGAGAACGTCATCAGCAATGGTGAGGGAACACCCAGGATGTGAGAGTTTGGATTTACAAAGCAAAGTAATGATTCACTTTGCAGAAGGGTTCTCTGGCTCTCGAAAAGCATCTCGGGAACGGTGAGCACCCCCGGGGCCTCTTCACGCACCTTAATCACACTCCACACCTCCACACCGCCTCGCCCGGAGCGCAGTGCCAGGAGGGCAGGTGCGGCCCCAGAGCCCAGCCCTTACTCACCCGTGGCTCCAACTCGCTTCTCATCAACCCCGCTTTGAAGAGGCTTGATGTTGCCCTTGGGTCTTCTGGTTAGCGTCTGACATTGAAATGAGTCCCAGCTGCTTTCTTAATGATGTCTCTCTTAAAAATTCATTCTTTCTGTAGACAGTTATGGAACTCCTATTCTGTATCAGATAGCTGCCCTTAGGAGCTCTTGATCAGGGGATGAAAGCTGCCCAGAAGCTCTTAGGAAGTAGGGGCTGAGCTAATGATTATATTCTAGCAACTGTTATAGTAGCGGTGTACACAGAGGTTAAGGCTTGGGCTCTGGCCCAGATGCCCAGGTTCAGGTCTGGCTCTGCTTTCTGATCATGGCAGGTAGTTAGATTCTTGGGGCCTCATGTCCTCTTCTGATGATGGAACTTACCTCGTCCCGCCATGAGGATCTCATGAGTTGCTATTTGTAAAGCACTTAGCAAAAGAGCATACAGTACTTACTATTGTTTTTATAGTCTCTTTCTGTTTGATTTCTATCTGTATTGTATTATCGTCAGATAGTCTCAGTCTGATGCTAATTCTTAAGTATTTATTGAATTTCTTTTTAGGGTTTGGTACCTATTCCAAGTATACTTTAAAATCATGTGTAATACTACTATATGACCCAGCAATCCCCCTACTGGGCATATACCCTGAGAAAACCATAATTCAAAAAGACACACATGCAGGACTTCCCTGGTGGCCCAGTGGCTAAGAATCTGAACTCTCAATGCAGGGGGCCTGGGTTTCATCCATGGTCAAGGAACTTGATCCCAAATACCAACACTAAGACCCAGCACAGTCAAATAAATAAATAATTTTTTTAAAAGACACATATACCACATTCTTCATTGCAGCACTATTTACAATAGCCAGGACATGAAAGCAACCTAAATATCCAACAACAGATGAATGGATAAAGAAGATGTTGTACATATATACAGTGGAATATTACTCAACCATAACGAGGAACGAAATTGGGTCATTTGTGGAGACGTGGATGGACCCAGAGTCTGTCATATAGAGTGAAGTCAGTCAGAAAGGAAAACAAATATATTAACAAATATATGGGGAATCTAGAAAAATGGCACCAATGAACCTATTTGCTGGGCAGGAATAGAGACGCAAATGTAGAGAACATACTTGTAGACACGGTGGGGAAAGGAGAGGATGGGATGAATTGAGAGATCAGCACTGACATATGTATACTACCACTCTGTGTAAAACAGATGGCCATTGAGAAGCTGCTGTGTAGCACAGGGAGCTCAGCTCGGTGCTCTGTGATGACCTAGAGGGGTGGGATGTGGGATGTTTGGGGGGAGTCCAAGAGGGAGGAGATATAGGTATACTATATAGCTGGCTCACTTTGCTGTACAGCAGAAAGTAACACAACATTGCAAAGCAGTTACACTCCAATTTCAAAAAATGTGTATTCTCTAATTGTTGAATATAGTTGAACACACAAAGCTTATTTATTTGGTTCATATCTATATTATTAATTGGGTTCAAGTCTGTGTTCTTTTGTCTGCAGACCTGTACGTTTGGGGGGAAAGTATATTAACATCATTGACTATTTGTGGACATGTCATTGTATCTTTGCACATCTCACGCCGTCTCACACAAATGTATTCGCTGTCTTCTGGAGAGGATCTTCCTAGCGAACAACTCCTTGAAAAAGGAGAGCGTTATCTCACCAGTTCTTTCCCCAGCAGCAGCGCTGTCTGCCAGCTTTCTTGTGATTAACATTTGCCTTGCATATCTTGTTTCTTCCTTTAACTTATCTTTGTCAATAGGCCCGAGATGGGTCTCTTGCAAATAGACTTCTAGCCACATTTCTCAATTCAGTCTGAGAACTCCCTTTTAACACATTATTGACCAGGGCAGGCTGGGGTGGGGTGGGAGTGGTTCTTGCAGAAATTAACGAGTGTGGCCAGCAATTTATTATGTAAGTGAATATTGAAACACTGCAGTCAGTAAAGTTCAGGTAACAAAAGACATGCTTCCCTGGTGGTTCAGCGATAAAGAATCCGCCTGCCAATGCAGGAGCTGCGGGTTGGATCCCTGGGTCGGGAAGATCCCCTAGAGAAGGAAATGGCAACCCCATCCAGTATTCTTGCCTGGGAAATCCCATGGACAGAGGAGCCTGGCGGGCTACCATCCACGGGGTCGCAAAAGAGTTGGACACGACTTAGCAACTAAACAACAAAAGACGTATTACTATGTCTCTGAGGTTAACAGGGGTTCACCTCTGTGTCGGCTTATGTTTTCTCGTCCCCGTGTTCCTTCTTTGCTCCTTTTGCTCACCTTTCCTTCCTTCCATTAAGTGAAGCAGACTTTCTTGTCCCCCTTCCTTCCGCTTCTTTGGAAGGTGCGCACTGCAGTCTTACCTTCTCATTTACCATCAGTTGCCTTTACTTTTGTGCTTGTCTGTGGAGCCTGAAGTTCATCAGTCTCCTTACCCTCCTCCCAGATGAGACGAGGACCCTGGAACAGTTTCCTGGGACCACAGCCCATCTCTCACGTTGCTCTTCTCCAGGATGTTGTTCCATGTTGGTTTGAAACGCTCAGTCACCTTCATCAGTGCTGTGTTTACTGCTTACTGAGACTGACCTGCGTGCTTGCCGGTGGGTCTGCTCCCAGCACATCGCCCGCACCACGCTTTCCCTCTGGATTCAGTGTCTTTCCTGACGAACGACAGGGTCCTTCTTTACCTGAGAGCTGAGCTTGCCCAACTCCCCGGGGCTCACCCTCATTGTCTGAGAAAGCCTTTCTGTTGGCCCCGTGCTCAGGTGATGGGTCAGGGATAGAATTCCAGGTTGACAGATATTTTCCACAAACCTTTTGATGAGTCTGTGTTTTCATTTTTCCCTCCCAGTCGATGAGCAGGCCTATGATTCCTTTGCAAGCGGTGTCTCTTTTCACCCTAGGTGTCCAGGTTTGCCCTGCCTTTGGGAACCTGCAGTGGATCTGTTTTTCAAGAGGTCGAGAGAAGAAAGCTTGAGGTTTTCTTTTTTTTTCTTTTTTACTGGAAAACCCTTTTTGTGTGTATCTTCTCACACCATGGCTCTGTGCCTCTCTGCCACGCTGGGAGGCAGGCTCCTGGTGACCGGCAGCCTCACACTGATCTCAGCCCTGGTGCCTGCGTGTCCTTGGCTTGGCATCCGCTGACATCCCACCCCGTCCTTCTTCCTGACCCTGGAGGGTCACCCTCCCTGGCCTGCAACCTCTACTTTGATTTTAAATATTCTTCCTGGGGAATCGTGTTCATGTTGAAGACATTTGTACACAGTGAGCAGAGCTTGTCAGCTCCAATCACACTGTTGGAAGCAGTACCATTGCCTGCTCGGGGCTTCGAGAGAACAGGGGGCACCCAGCTCGGTCTGGGGGTGGGGAGTGGGAGGCAGGCGGTTCTGGAAAGCACTGGGGAATGACTGAAGAGGTTTTTAGCAGCAGAATGACAGCATCTTTTAGTGTCTTTAAATATCTCTCTGATGACAACGAGGAGGACATGTTTGAAGTGGAGTGCAGGGCAAACCGAAGACAGAAGACTGGGTTAGGCGGCTGTGTTCATAAGTAGGAAAAGGGGGCTGGGGTTCTGGGCAGTAAGGGTGGCGGCGGAAAGAGACCGAGAAAGTGAAATAAGAGAGAACTCAGTAATGACGTGGGCGGAGGAGGGACCCGGGCTGAGCCGGGCTTCCCGGCCCGTGTGATGGATGAATGATGACACGTCTCCCTGTGACAGGCTCGACAGGAGGAGGGAAGCAGTTTGGGGAAGGGGCCAAGAGGATGAGCTCAGGGTTGGACACACACAGGCTCAGCTGTCTGTGGCACATCCAGGGGATTTGTTTAGCGGGTGGCTGCACCTATGTGCTTGGGCCTCTGGCTGAGACAGGGGGCACTGATTGGGTAATTGTCCTTGAAACCACAGTTATGGGTGACACCCTGGAGGAGAGGGTGGAGGTGTGCGTGCTCAGTCACTCAGTCATGTCCAACTCTCTGCAACCCTGTAGACTGTAGCCTGCCAGGCTTCTCTGCCCACAGGACTTTCCAGGCAAGAATACTGGAGTGGGTTGCCATTTCCTTCTCCAGGGGATCTTCCCAACCCAGGGATTGAACCCAGGTCTCCTGCACCGGCAGGCGGATTCTTTACCACTGAGCCACCAGGGAAGCAGGGCACTGGGGGAGAATGTATAGAATGAAAAGGACCAAAGATAAACGTATCTAGGGAGCGAGGAGACAGAAACAGGCTCCTGCATGATCCCTGCCGCTTCTCGAGGCGTCTGTCTGACGTCATCCCCTCTGGCATCCCAGGCCAGCCACCCACGCTCAGGTGGCCCCTGTGCGTATCTCGGGTCATTCGCGCTTGCCCATCTTCCTGTCAAGGATGGGCGCCTTAACAAGTACCTACCGTATAGCCCAAGGAGTTCTGCTCAGTGTCACGTGGCCGCTTGATTGGGAGGCGAGTTTGGGGGAGAATGGAAACATGCATGTGTATGACCGAGTTCCTCTGCTGTCAACCTAAAAGCATCACAGCAGTGTTAACTGGCTGTACCGGCAAGCTGCAGTCCAAAGGGTAGCAAGGAGTCGGACATGACCGAGCGACCACATACATACAAGAGAAAAATTTTTTAAAAAAAGAAAAAGAATGGGTGCCTTGAAGTCAGGGTCTGCATCCTACCCTCTTTATGTTCACTTTCTCTGGACGGAGCCCAGCCCATCATGGGTGCTTGGTAAATCTCCACCAAGAGGAGGAGAGTGGATGGGGGAGAGATGGGTGATGGGGCTGAGAGAGGAGAGCCCTGGGGGAGGGTGTCCCTGCCTGGAGGGGAGGCGTCAGGGCCACAGGGGTTCTGCCCACCAGACCGGGAGCCTGTCATTCAGTGGTGTGGTGGAGGAGGAAAATGCAGGCTGCGTGGGGTCCTCAGGACATGCTGCCTGCCCAGAACCATTACTGACTGAGTTCCAGTGTGGTGTCACGGACTTCCCTGGCGGTCCAGTGGTTAAGAATCGGCCTTGCAGTTCGGGGGATACAGGTTCCATCCCTGCATGGTCAGGAAAATAAGATCCTGCAAGCCTCGGAGTAACTACAGAGTCCATGTACTGCAGCTGAGACCCAGTGTAGCCAAATAAGTTAAAAAAAAAAAGAAAAAACTTTTAAAAAATGGTGTCACCCGCCCCCCCATCCCTCACCAGCCACAAACCCAGAGAGACCCAGCAGGCCAGGAGATGTGACACCCCCGCTCAAGACTGCACGGGCGCTTGGATTCTCAGACTTGCTTGAGGAGGGACCGTGGTCAAAGTGTCCGTTCGACCCTGACAAAAACAGAAGTAGCATTTCCTACAGCAGAATTTTGAAAGCTGCCCTCTGTGGTTTGACATGAGCAGAAGGACTCATGTCAAAGGACTTCCTTCTTGCAGGAAGCGAAACATGTAGGGACCAGCTGCAGAAACGAGCGGGCCATTGTCCTCCCTGGGAGCTGGAGACCCTGCACTTGCCCCGGAGGCATTCAGGTGGAGGGCGGCCCGTCCTGGTGAATCTAAGGTTTATTGTGAAACACTACATGTCTCACCGCTGCGAAAAGCATCTCTTTATGACCTGCCTGTGCTTGGTGCAAGGCAAACTTCCTCCCACCACATCCTGTGACCAAACACAGAGATCATTGCGTTAGCCCTGAAGTCTCTGGAACTGCTGGCCACTCCCCCAGAGGATCCGTGCATCAGCCCACTGCACTTCCCCTCACTCGCATCCCAGTTCCCTTCAAGTGCACGGAGTTAGAGCTCCAGCAGGGAACCCCCTCAAGAACAGAGGGTGGGGCTTCCCTGCTGATCCAGTGGATAAGAATGCACCTGCCAATGCAGGGGACGTAGGTTTGATCCCTGGTCCAGGAAGATTTCACATGCTGAGGGACAACTAAGACTTTGCACCACGACTACTGAAGCCCGTACACCTAGGGCCCGTGCTCTGCAAGAAGAGCGGCCACCACGGTGAGAAGCCCACATACCCCAGCTCAAGAGTAGCCCCCCGCTCACCGCAACTTGAGAAAGCCCTCTCGCAGCAATGAAGACCTAGCACAGACACAATAAATAAATTTAAAAAAAGAGAGAGAGAGAAGGTGGCTCAAGTCCCGGGCTGCTGCGGGGCAGGGGTCTGGACAGCAGGGACAAGTTCTGGGCTGGTTCGGCCCCTGCAGACGCGCTACCACACTGAATGCAAGACTTTTCAGTGCACGGCTGCAAGGGATGCCCGAGGATCCGGTCTTGTGTTGACCCATGGATTTCTCTGATGAACACAGGACTGGAGGAAGCGGAAGCAAAGTAACTTGATCAAGGCCATTTGTCTGCAATGATGGCTTGGAACAGATGAAACGAGATGAAAGTACCCGAATTCCACAGTTTGCTGAGCCATTAAATCCGGTAACAGAAAATGGGGAGGAAAGCCCCTCCCCCTCACAGCCCACAGCCTCCAACTCAGCTGTCATCGGCAGCTATAAAATCTGCTCGTTTCTTTAAAAGCTAAGGACCGTGCGCTGGTTCCATGAAGATTTCCAGTGTGGTGAAGCTCCAGCAGATGTCACTTGACACCTGCAGAGAATCCACTCCCTTATCTGCCTTTTGGACCCTCCCACGCTGGTCTGTCTGCGAGATAAGCACAAGAAACCCCTCGCTGGCCTTAAAACCCTATTAAAATGCTGAGGAAAAAAACACGGTTTGAGGGCAAGTTCTTACATTTCCTTTAGATCAATCCACTTGGAAAAAAAAAAAAAATTGTGGTAAAATAGCCGTAACTTAAAATTTACCATTGGTCACAATTAGTACATTCAATGTTGCACACCCATCACCACTGACGAGTTCCAGAATATTTTCATCAAAGGAACACCCCAACTCCTCTGTTTTCTGTCTCTATGAATTTGCTTATTCTGACATTTCATATGAGTGGAATTATATAACATGTAGCTTTTTCTGTCTAGCTTAACAAGGTATCATCCATGTTGTAGCAGGCATCATTACTTCATTCTTTCTATGGCTAAATAATTTTTTATTGGACCACGTTTGTTTGTCCCTTCATCAGTTGATAGATGCTTGGGTTATTCCTACCTTTTAATCATTGAAGTACAGCTAATTTACAATGTTGTGTTAGTTTCTAGTGTACAGCAAAGTGATTCAGTTATATGTACATATATTATTTTTCAGATTATTTTCCATCGTAGCTTATTAGAAGATATTGAATATAGTTCCCTGTGCTATATAGGAGGTCCCTGTTGTTTATTTACTTTATGTATGGTAGTGCGTATATATTAATCTTCTAATTTATCTCTCTCCCTCCCCTCTGTCCCCTTTGGGAACCATAAGTTTGTTTTCTATGTCTGTATGTCAATTTCTGTTTTGTAAATAAGATTTTAAACTTTGCACCAAGTTTTGGATTACATACATAAGTGATATCATATATTTGTCTTTCTCTGACTTACTTCATTTAGTATGATAATCTCTACATCCATCCATATTGCGGCAAGTGGCATTATTTCATTCTTTTTTATGGCTGAGTAACATTCCATGGTATATGTGTACCACATCTTATTTATCCATTCATCTGTCAATGGAAATTCAGTTTGCTTCCATGTGAACAGTGCTGCAGTGAACTGAGGTGCATGTATGTTTTTTAATTATGGTGTTTTCCAGATATATGTCCAGTAGTGGGATGATGCTATAAAACTCCTAGAGGAAAACATAGGCGGAGCACTCTTGGACCTAAATTGTAGCAGTATCTTTTAGGATCTGTCTCCTAATGGAAATAAAAACAAAAATAAACAAATGGGACCTAATTAAACCTAAAAGCTTTTGCACACCAAAGGAAACCATAGACCAAAAGGAAAGACAGCCTACAGAAAGGGAGAAAATATCTGCAAACAATGCTAGTGAAAAGGGATTAATTTCAAAGATATACACACAGCTCATAGAGCTTAATATCAAAACAATAAACAACCCAACCAAAAAATGGGCAGAAGACCTAAATAGACATTTCTTCAAAGAAGACATACAGATGGCCAAAAGGCACATGAAAAGATGTTCAGTGTTGCTAATTTTTAGAGAAATGCAAATCAAACTATAATGAGGTATCACTTCACACCAGTCAGAATAGCCATCTTCAAAAAATCTACAAATATTAAATGCTGGAGAGGGTGTGGAGAAAAAGAAACCCTCCTACACTTGGTGGGACTGTAAATTGGTATGCTGCTGCTAAGTTGCTTCAGTCGTGTCCGACTCTGTGCAACCCCATAGACAGCAGCCCACCAGGCTCCCCCGTCCCTGGGATTCTCCAGGCAAGAACAACGGAATGGGTTGCCATTTCCTTCTCCAATGCTGGAAAGTGAAAAGTGAAAGTGAAGTTGCTCAGTCGTGTCTGACTCTTAGCGACCCCATGGACTGCAGCCCAATAGGCTCCTCCGGTCCATGGGATTTCCAGGCAAGAGTACTGGAGTGGGGTGCCATCGCCTTCTCCAGTAAATTGGTATAGCTGCTATAAAGGACAGTAGAGTTTAAGAACCAAAGAGTTACCCTATGACCCTAAAACCCCACTCCTAGGCATATGTTAGGAGTTTTATAGTATGTGGTGTTACGTTTACGTCTTTAACTCATTTTGAGTTTATTTTTGTAGATAGTGTTGTGTTCTGATTTCATTCTTTTACTGTCCAGTTTTTCCAGCACCACTTATTGAAGAGACTGTCTCTTCTCCATTGTATTCTTACCTCCTTTGTCGTAGATTAATTGACCATAAGTGTGTGGGTTTGTTTCTGGGCTCTCTCTCCTGCTCCACTGATCTATAAGCGTGTTTTTATGCCATGCCACGTTGTTATGATTACTGTAGCTTTGTAGTATAGTCTGAGGTCAAGGAGGGCGATTCCTCCAGCTCCATTCTTCTTTCTCAGGATCATTTTGGTTTTTCAGGGGGGTTTGTGTTTCCATATGTATTTTCCCAAAAAATTTTTTTGAGTGCTCAGTTGCTCAGTCATGTCCAAACTGTGCAACCCCATGGACTGTAGCCCACCAGGTTCCTCTGTCCATGGGGCTTTCCAGGCAAGAATACTAGAGTGAGTTGCCATTCCCTCCTCCAAGGGATCTTCCCGACCCAGAGACTGAACCCACATCTCCTGCAGTGCACGTGGATTCTTTACTGCTGAGCCACAGGGAAACCCAAATTTTAAAAATTCTTGTTCTAGTTCTGTGGAAAATGCCATTGGTAATTTGGGATTGCACTGCGAATGTAGATTGCCTCGGGCAGTATGGTCATTCTTCTCCAATTGCTGTGGCTAGGACTTTCAAAACCACGTTGAATAAGTGTCCAGAGTGGGCGCTTGATCTTAGAGAATACGCTTTCAGCTTTTCACCACTGAGTATGATGTTAGTTGTGGGTTTGCCATATATATGGCCTTTATTATACTGAAGTGTGTTCTCTCTGTGCCCACTATCTGAAGAGGTTTTTTTTTTTTATCATAAATGGATGAATTATATCCAAAGTTTATTCTGTATTACTGTAAATAATGCTGCTATAAACATTCCTGTACAAGTTTTTGTTTGAACACCTGTTTTCACTTCTTTTGGGTATATATCCAGAAGTGGAATTACTGGGTCGTGTGGTAATTCTGTTTTCTTCCTCTACAAGTCAGACTCAATCCACATTACCTTACTTTGTTGTCAGTTGATGGAAGTGTGGATGGCATCAGCCAGGGGTCGCTTAGCCGCCTAGCTCTTCAGACCAGAAAGCTGGTGCTTCTTCCTGCCCTCAACACGTGTAACTATTCAAGCCCCTCTCTTCTGCCCAAACCCCACAGCAGCCCTGCAAAGACAGGCAGGAACTCGGGGCATCTCCAGCTGCAAGCAGGGCTTCAGTGCCAGGGCTCTGCTTGGTCTGGAGGGTCCAAGGACCCCTCACCAAGACCACAGGCACAGCATCCTGGCTCCTGCAGGAGTGAAGAGGTGCCCAAGGCACTGCCCACAATGGGCTCTGCTATTTTTATGCCCAAGCCTGGTTAAAAATAGCCATCTAAGCCAAGGTTTTAGCTGCAGCGGACGAGACATTAAGCAGCAGATACCTAATGCCCATGAGACATAACAGTGGGTCTCTTCCTGTGCCCATTTTCTGCTCCAACAACACGTTGAACAAGAAAGCTGGTAGGAAACAGCCATGTGGAAAGCCCCTAAGAACACGGCCACAGCTGCCCACTCAGTGCTGCGGCAAAGGCCAGCCTGCTTCCGAGCACTCAGAGGCTGAGCGCGCCACTGCCCACGGGTGCTCTTCCTATGGAGTAAAGGGTCTGAGAGATAGTGTCACCCAGGCCAGGCAGTGCCTGGAAAGCGCTTCCCTCTCCCCTGGGCCAGCATCGGCCTGGCCTCCCATCCAGGTGGACCCTTGGCATCCCCTGTCCAACGCCAGGAGCAGCCACCGCCCAGGAAGCCCAACCTGACCACACCCAAGAGCGCCCCAGGGGAATCGAAGGCAGTCCCGGCACAGGGAGCCAGGCCAGCCTGTCCAGACCTCCCGGTGCTGAGAAAGCCAGCAAGGCACAAGGCACAGGGTGAGACCGTGCCGGCCACCAGGTCTCCCGGCTCTTACGCGGACGGCACCTGAAGTGCACTTGGTGCGTCTCAAGGCGCCAGAGGACGGGCACTGCTTCTACCTAGCAGGCGCACAGCCTCCCCGCCCGGCACCCTGGCTGGGCCAGGAGGGCCACGTGGCCCCTGGGCTGGGGAACACGCACAAGCTGCCAGCCGTACGGGTAGAAGCGCCGCTCACCCTCCCTGCCACATTGCCAACCACAGAGCCACCCCATGTGGGGGCAGCACCCCCGACCCCAGGGCCGCTGGCATCAGACTGGTTCTCACAGCCAGACCCACGACAGCCAGGGCCGAGCCAGGACTCACGGAAGGCATTTCTCTTGTCGGAGACCATGGGTAGGGAAGAGCCTCCATTTGCCCCTGGACGCAGCACCCCTGGAGCTCTCTCTTGGCATCAGAGAAAGCTGATGATCACATCAGAGCCCCTTGACGCCACATCCCCCAGCTGACATCTAAAGCCCAGGCCTTGGTCCTTGGCCTCAGGCCCGAGGGGTGGTAACCGCGGCTCCGCTGCAGCTCCATGCTCTGTCCTGCCCCACATGTGGGTTCTCGGGAGCTGGGCCCTGGCTCGCCTATGACTTTGGTTTGGGCCTATAGCCAAGCGCCATCTCTCCCATCCTCACCCTCTCTGTGCCCAGCCTGGGGGGCACCTGGGTGGCCCGGGAGACTCCCCTCAACCCCCAGCCACCTGCTAACTGCCCGTCTTCTTGGTTCTTCCAGTGAGAAGCGCCACCTTCAAGTCAACGTCACCAACCCCGTCCAGTGCAGCCTGCACGGGAAGAAGTGCACGGTCTCCGTGGAGACACGGCTCAACCAGCCACAGCCTGACTTCACCAAGAATCGCTCAGGCTTCATCCTCAGCGTGCCCGGCAATTGAAGCGCAGGGAGACGGGGGCTGCCTGCCCAGCCACCGCTAGACGCCTGCTCGCCAGGGTCCAGGCTGGGAGGGAGCCCCCTGCCTCCCCTGCGGCTCCTCCCTGAGGTCCAGCCCGGCTTCTGCCTTTGATCTCTGTCTTCCTCTGTCCCGACTGTCCACGGCCCCCTCAACAAATCAAAGACCCTGTGTCCTGCCCAGCCTGCAGCAGCTTCTCCAGAACAGCTCCCCTCTGGTCAGTGAGGGCCACCCCCATGCCAGGTCAGATAGGCCTGCCTGGCCCTGTGACTGGCTACTGGCCCTGCCAGGGGAGGGCTGGGGGAGCCTGGATGTTGTTTCCAACCAAACCAAGCCTCTGGAGTTGGGGGCGGCTGTGGGGAGGTAGCCCTGCCCTCTCTGGGCCCAGGTGCCCCCTCCTCCCCAAGGATAGCAACCCCACGCCCTGGTTCAGGGAGCTTCTCAGAACTCCCCATGGACCCCCTCTCCCCAGCAGCCCGCCAAGACCACCAGGTGAGCAGGTTCACCTGGAGAGCCAGCCCCTCAGCCCAGGAGCCCCTGGCCAAAGGAACCACCTCGCCCAGTGGGCAGTCTGCCCCACTCAGAGCCAGCCCCCGGCCCCTTGACCCTCTGCCCAGAGAGCATGGCTCGGGGAATGCTCCAGGAACCGTCTTACTTAACCATGCAGCTCAGGCCGTGGTTGTCTTACACTTACTTCTGCAGTTAGGAGCAGGGTTACTAACCAGATACCACGTCTGCTGTGCCACACTGGTGTCAGGAACACTAATAAAATGGAAAGAAAGGGGAGCACTAGGGGGTCTGAAGTTTTCCCCCTCCAACGCCTCTGCCTCACACTCACGTGGAGAACCAGGCCGTGGGCAGGAGGATCGGGGCCCAGAGGAACCTGGGGAAGGGGAGCGATAGGAAAGAGAGCAGGGGTCCTGGCACTGCAGGCCAGGCCAGGATGCCCACCCAGGCCAGGAGAGCGGCGCCCTGCCAGTCCCTGTCCTGCAGAGCACACGTGTGCTCCAGATGCCCCAGGACCATGCCGCACTCCCCTGGGCAGCCCCCGGGCTCCCAGCCTGGAACCTTCAAGAGTCAAGACTCAGGCACCCCATGTGGTTAAGGGGGCGCTGAGAGTGGGCCCACGCCCCAGGCGGAGCCAAGCAGGGTGTCCAAGAAGGACATCCTGGCTTTTCTTCACTGTTTCGCCCCGGGGCTCCCCCACCCCCACCCCCGCCGCGCTACCTCCACGCTCCTCCCCACCCCCGCCCCCGGCACCCCAGCCCCGCCCAGCACACCCAGGGCCTGCCCCCGCCGCCAGGGCTCTGAGCACATGCACACCCCATACCATCCACAGCACAAAGCCCTGCTGCCATCCTGGTCTCCGAAACCCACTCTCATCCTCCAAGCCTGGTCAGCTACCCGCGCAGGACCCCATTCAGCAACACCCACAGCTTTGCCAACTGCCTTGACGCTATCGGTCCTCCTTAACTGGAACATCGCCTCTCGTTTCCACTTACTGCCCCAAACTTGTTGCTTTACTAGATACATGCAAACGTTACGTTTTAGACACACCAAAACAGAACACACCAAAACAGAACATGCCAAACGAGTGCCTTTCAGAGGCTGGAGAGGAGCGGGTTCTGGAGTCCACCTCCCGCCTTTGGGTGTGGCCTCTGGCCCTCGAGCGCAGCGCCTCCCGGCTGAGGGCCGGCGCGCGAGCACCGTCCACAAGCACTTTTTCATGATGTCCTGCAAGAAGTCAGTGTGTGTGGTCACTGAGGGAAAGAATTTCGGGTGTGATCACAGCGCCGAAGGCAAAGCAGGGGGGACACAGTGATTGTATGCAATGAAGTGTTTTCTCGTGATTTAGTTAAATGTGGTTTTATGGTTTGGTGCGTATATTCCTATTTTCCATTAAATTAACTTTATTTCTAAAGCATATTTTGATTTATCATCAAGAGCAATAAAGCATTAAATCTTCCTCTTAAAGGTATTCTGCTTATTGAGTTGAAAACTATCTAAAATGGTGAAATTTGGGCATGTAGAAAGTAAATTGTTATCCTGGAGGCTGTAAGGAGCATTAAGCACAAGTAAGGTAAAAATGGAGGATAGTTGGCCTGAGGCTTTTGATGAAAAATATTAAATAGAAGACAGCTGTGGGAAGGAGGAGTCAGGAGGGGGCCAGGTGGTGGTGTTAACCACTATTTTGAGGCCGGCACACTGAAAGCGCTTTGCTTTCACTTTTACTGAAATCGAAGCATGCAAATGCGCAAATAAAGGCAAGGCCCAGACGCCCAGGGCTGCAGCTCAGGTAGAGGCCAGAGTGCACCCTGGCTGGCTGGTCAGCCCCTCCCTGAGCCCTCTGGTTGGGGTGGGTGAGCTGCCGGCAAGCAAGGCCCTGCAGGGAGATGGGGCAACCCCAGCACCCCAGAGTGCTGCAGCCAGAGGATGCTCCCAACCCCCAGTCACTGGCCGGAGCATGCAATGACGGCTTCTGACTCAGAAGACAAAGAAGGCGTCCCAATCGAAAGGCTGCCAGCTTCAAAGGCACAACCTGAACAAGTGCCCCCAAGGCCCAGGGCAGCTCCAGCCCACCAGGCGCAGAGCCCAGGGAGGACTGAGGCCAAAAAAACCAGGTCTCCAAGGCCCAGGCTGGTGGCAAGAGTGAGCACAGACCGATGGCAATACAACCGGTAGGGGGCCCCAGCCTTGCCACAATTAGGGGCTGGGGAGGCTGCTTATCTGGGAGCTGGAGTTTCCTCTTGAAACCTGCACAGAGCTAGGCTGGCGGGGCTGAACCACACGGACCCAGCCCGCTCCTGCTGGCCGGGGGGCCTCGGGGCAGTGCGCTACAAGCAGAGCCTGGGCCAGCACACTTGGGGGCCCAGCCCTCGCCAGGCCATACCTGGGCCTGACCCACCCTGGTCAGAGGTCCTGGGCCTTGAGAGACCAACTCCTGCCCTGGCCACGCCAAGAAACCCAAGTTGACTTCACCTAGGCTTCTTTCTTAATCACCTTAACAGTGAACACAATTGTTAAGCCTTCTCCCCTAACCCTGCCCTCCTCCCCTCCCCCACACCGCAATCCAATTATGTTCTGAGCACAAGAATCCTTTATAAAAATGAGCCCCCAGACTGCTCTTGAAGGATGTGCCCACAAAAAACGGTCTGTGTAATGGATGGTCAGTGCATTTTATTTAATCAGCACAGTACAAAAATAAATAAAAATAAGGGGAGGGGAATTAAATTACAGCCAAACTGAGCTTCATGACCTTGTCAGATTATAAACCACACATACTTACAAACACGCTATGCATACATACAAAAATGAGACAAATATAAATTAATATTAACAATACCCACAGTTTGGTCAAAGAATAGCTACAGAAGAAATTGCACTAAAAAACCAACATACATCACACATGTGTAATTAGCAGTTTCAAATATACAGCTAAGAATAGTTCCAAGTGGAAAAAAAAATGGCACATTTCCTTTTCATTGCAAGTTTAACAACTGCTAGAACAAAACTAAGTTCTAATAACTGCATGGAAAGAATATATCAACCCTTCAGGTTTTACAAGAAAAAAGAGAAAAACCAAATCCTGAACTATTATTCCTGTGACTTGTTCTGTGCACGGGTGTAATTTTCACAGCCATCTGTTCTAAGATTATTTTTCTTAAGACACAAAATGCTCCTGGTTTGCATGCACAATATCACTGTAAAAGCAACAATTAAAGAATAAAGGGTGGGGGTTTTTTTGTAGGTTAGTTTTTCTTTTTTTTTTAATTGTTCTAAAAGTAGTCTTCATAGCAGCATGTCAAATGGGTTCATTGCTTGCACACTCAAGTATATCGGTTTCTTTACACAATACTGATGACCAGTGCAAGAGGAGGAGACCTCGCCAGGCTTCATATGGATGGAACTAGAGACTTCTTTCTTTAGTCCCCAACCATTCCTGAAATTTGCACCGCCTCCATAAATTAAAAAAATAAATATGGAGAGAGAGAAGGAAACACACACGACTGGAATCTCGCGGGTGCGCGTTCTCGCCGTTTCAGGCCCAGCAAGGCCCACGAAGGAGCGACTCCAGACCCCGGGTCCCGGGTGCTCACACTTGGCCCCCGGACGCCACCCCTCCCCCACCCTCGTGTGCTGCCGCGGACCCCGCCGCCCCCTCCGGCCGCCTACCTCGGGTCACACACGGCAGCAGGATCTGCACAGACAGGCTGTGTGACAACTCCCGCGGAGCAGAGGCTCTGCACGCGAGGTCCCCGCCGGCAGCCGCGGGTTCCTTCCACCCCGCGGCAGGTAAATCTGGCCGGCGGTCCTGGGAGCGGCTGGGCATGGGCCTCGGGGCGCAGCTGAGGCCCGTGCTCCCAGCTTGGGGCAGGCCCTCGTTCTCGCGAGCACCACGGGGCCGCAGGCTCGACGCCGGGCCTGTTAAATCGGGAGCTCAGTTTCACAGCTTTCTCTTTTTTATGTGAATTTCAGTAGTGCTTGTGCTGAAATGGCAGCCACCTGGAAGCTAATCCTATGTAAAACGGCCCCCTGCCTCCCTCACCCCCAGCCTCCCCTTCTAGCCCCCCTTGGGGGTTGAGACTGGAAGAGAGAATTCTCTGTGGGCCTTCACATCAGTCTTTGTTCCCCAAAGCCAGAGGGATCGCGGAAGGCTGGCTCCCTTCTCTGGGTCCTCTCCCAAGCCCCCAGCCACCGATCTGGGAGAATCAGAAAGAAAATTAAGTGACACATCATGGGTTTTTTTTTTACAGCCACTGAGGTTGAAGGTGGAGACCCAAACCAGCAGCTGCAAATGATCAGCGGGAGAATCAGCAGGCAGTCAGGAGTTCGGCTCCCGGCTCATAATTGACTCCAAGATCCAGCCGTCTCCCTGGGCCTTTCAGGACAAGGCTTCATCTTCAGAAGCGACTCAACTGTTTGTAAACAGCTTTAAATCAACAGGGGGTGAGGGGAGGGGTGCATCATTACCACATCACCCTGATCCCTGACATCACCCCCACCCCAACCCCTGCAGCTCCGCAGGGCAAATGTCATGGGCACTGGCTCAGTCCCAGGCATGGCAGCCCCACCTGCCCGGGAGGCAGGCTGTTGACAATGGGCACCTGCAGCTGCCCTGGCCTTCGCCACGGGGTGACTAAGCTGCATGATTCAAATGAAAAATTCACCCAAGAAAGGAGTTGTCCCTGGCGTCACCCCACCCCTTGGGAGCCGGGACCCAAAATGAAAGAACTTAGTGAGTCAAACCAGCTCATTAACCAACACTACCAACAGGGCTGGGGGTGGGGGGACGAAGGAGGGGAGGTTGTGGGGGGGTGGGGGCGGTTCCATGTCTCCATGAAAGGAAAGCCCTTCTCCCTAAAAAAGAAAAAAGAGCAAACCAGGGTCATGCATGGCCAAATTAGAGGACATGATCTTCGCACCAGGCCGGCTTCCCCTCGATTGAAGAGGCTGTCCCAGGGCCACGGGCGTTTGGCCTCCTAAGCCCACGTGCAGCGCAGTCCAGGTGGCCGTCTCCAGGAGCCTCTGGGAGAACAGACGACCCAGAACAGGAGCCAGCAAAGGGCCTCCAACCAGAAACTCCAGTTCCTCCCTGGGCTGCCTGGCTGTGGGCCGCCTTCCCTGCCTTGGTCCAGCAAGGGCGCAGGCGGCAGAGGCCAGTCAGTCCTTTCAATTCCCCAGAGTGAGATGTCGGGGGCCAGGGTGGCTCTGAATACATCTTCTGAATGTTGCACAAGGTTCGGGAGTTCAGAAGCGCCCAGAGATCTTGACAGGGCGGAGGAAAACCCCAAGGAGGGGAGGTGGGAAGGGAGAGGCCCTTGGTGGCTTTGCTAGACACATACTGTACAGAAAATCTGATTTAAGAATAAATTTTTAAAAATGAATTGAATCCTTGAGCCATGATGCAGGCTGGCGGGCTCACCGGTCCAGCCCGAGGAGGAGCCGCTTCTTGTCCTCCTGGCCGCTCTCGTTCTTCAGGTCGGAGAACACCTGCGTGAAGTAGTGGGGGTCGGCGTTGATCTGCAGCATCTTGGAGCTCATGAGGTTGATGACGGAGAGACAGCGGTCCCAAAAGGCCTCCTTGCAGCTCTCCACCAGGAAGGGCTTGAGCGGGTAGGAGATCTCGTTGCCCATGTAGGAGTAGGAGAGGTACAGGCAGGTCAGCAGGACCGCCTGGAGCTCATGGTCGGAACCCACCTCGGAGGAGATGACATCCCGGCAGAGCATGTAGAGGAAGACCACGTTGGCCGGCGTGATGAAGCCCTGGTCCTGCCAGCCCTGCAGCAGCAGCGAGCGGTCCACGCTGCGCAGCCAGAGCACAGGGTCCGTGGGGGACAGGTGCTTCAGGCGGTAGCACCGGCGACAGAGGAACTCGCCCAGGCAGCGCAGCAGCTCGCTGGTGGACGCCTGGACGATGACCCGTTTGGGCGTCCCTGCGGAGCTGACGGCAGGGTGCGGGGCCTTCTTGACGGACGAGGAGACCCCTGTCTGCGAACCCGAGAGCTGGCTGGCAGGGGGGGCGGGCGGCTGGGCCGGCGGGGGCTGGGCGAACGTGGACAGGTTGGCGCACGACAGCGACTTCTTCAGGTTCTCATTGTTGAGATGCGTGATGTTGTTCTGGTAGCTGCTGTTGGGCTGCACCTTCTTGGAGTTCTTCTTCTTGGCCGACACGGCCACGATCCTCTTCCACGGCAGCACGGAGATGATGGAGTGCCGCTTCAGGTTCTTGTCCTTGGCGTTCTTGCTGTTCTGCACGGCCGTGTAGTGGCCCACCGTGGCCGCGCCATCCTCAAACAGCGTGGCCTTCCGGTAGCTGGGGGACAGGGACAGCACCGTGCCCATGGTGCCGCTGCGCGCCGGGCGGGGACCCGCGCCCCTGCGCGCCCAGCCTGCCGGCTGGAGGAAAGAAGCTCACCGAGCCCGCGGCGGCCAGGGGGAGGCGGGGGCGCTCCCGAGGTCGCGTGCCGCCCCTCCGGATCTGTGGGGGGAAAACAAGATGGTTCTCAGCATCAGGCGGGGCTCGCGCCGCGCTCCTCCGCCCCGGCTTTGGCGGCCCCGGCCCCGCGCCCGGGGCCTTCCCCGGTTGACACGGCCCCGCCCGCGTCCCCGCGCCGCAACCCCGGCCTCTCCACTGCGGCACCGGCACCCGCTCCCGCCGCGGTCCGGATGGCAGCGCGGGGGCGCGGGAGCCGGCAGAGGCGGCCGGGGACCCCGCCTCGACACTGCGCGCGGCCGCGGCCCCGGTTCCCCGGGGACAGCGGGCTGCCCGAGGGGCAGGCTTACCGAGCAGGTGGCTCCGGCGCTCCGCACCTTCCGCAATGCGCGCCGCGGCTCAGCGCCGCGGTCCCGGGGCTCGGCGGGGCTCGCGCGCGGCGGCGGCGGCTCGAGAGCTTCTGTCCAAGGTTCTGCAGGCGCCGCGGCCCCGCCCCCAGCTCGGCCGCCTTCGCCGCCGCCGCCGCCGCCGCCGCGCCCGCGCCCGCCCCGGCGCGCACCTCAGCGGCCTCCCTCTCGGGCGCGCGCGCGCGCGCGCGGCCCACGCGCCGGCCGGGCCTGGTCTCACCCGGGAGCTGGGGCCGCCGCCGTGCTCAGCACGAGCGGCGCGCGGTGCGGGCAGCGACGCGGCCGCGAGCCCCGGGCGCCTCTCTACTCGCAGCGCCCCATCCAGGACCCAGACTCTGGCGGCGGGGACTCGCGGCACCTCCCCGTCCCGCCCCGCGGAGCCGCCCCCTCCCCGCACTGCTCACCGCCCGCTCGGCGCTGCCGCGCCAGCAGCAGCCCGGCCGCGTGAGACTCGCGAACGCACCGCGCAGCTGAGCTCGGGCGGGTGGGGAGCTCCGGACGGGGAGGGCTGGGGCGGGGCCGGGGAGCGACCCCGCCCGCCGCCCCGCCCAGACACGTGCTGCCTTTGTTCCCGCCGCGGCGTCCTCAGCTGCCGGCGGCGGGGGCACCCTCGGCAGCGTCCGCGCCCCGGCCGCCTGAGAAGCAGTCCACGGAGGCTGGGACCCGAGTAGCCTCCTTCCATTTAATGCCCGAGATCCCGGGGACAGAAGCTAGGGCGCTCAGTGAGCAAGGGCGGGGAGGGGGGAGGTCTTAGTGCCACGCGCATCTGGAGGGGACTGTCCCATGAGTTCAGAGTGCTTTTCCCTCCGAGACCTCTGTTGTCCCATCCGGGTCAATGCCCACCAACCAGGTAAGTCTCCGAAATACAGGCCAGAGGCGTAGGCTGCTCTGGGCTGTTCCACGGAGCTACTCGCCTTCCCACACTACACCTGGACAGGGCCCTGAGGCTCCTGGCTCGGTCACTGCCCCAGAGACGGATGAATACTGAGCCCATCCTTAATGTGACCTCAGAATTTCCACAGGCCCTCTTTTATCTGTTATAGTACAACTGAAGCATTTGCTTCAACCAGCCTCTGATCTGCCGACTTTATTTTTCATGCTAAGCGGGTATAATCTGAAGACTCGGTGCTCCTAAAATTATTAAATTCTGAGTCAAATTCTGGTTCTGTTAAGAACTTTACTTTTCACACAAAAAAAATAAAACAAGAATCCTTCACAACGGCTCTTCTTGTTATTCTTTTAGTTTGGTTCTAGAGATGGGTGACTCAGATTTGACCACTAACCTGGGAAAGAGGAGAGACTTAAACCATATCCTAATTCCAATTACCACTATGGACTTGGTAAGGAGGAAGTGGCAGTCCAGAGAATACCCAATCCCCTGATGCCCAGACCACTCCAGCAACCTGTGTCAGCTCTGCCTACTGCCCTGAGCAGTATTAAAATCTGGTGTCACAACAATGCTACATCATCAGAAAGTACTAGAATTTGCTAAAGTACTACCCAGAGGTTTCTCTGTCAGTAATGGCCTGGGTGGCCGTATAGTGGAAACGCAGTGCTCGGTACTCAGGCTACTTCTTGTGGCGCTCTTTAGAAACATCCGGAGCAGCTGTCATTTTAACTTAGAAGGTAAAGGCTGGCCCTTAGCTTGGTGTGCCCCTCCCTCTGAATGCTCAAGGAACAGCCCCTACCTGCTTTTCTAATGGAGCTGTGCTCTATAGAAGGAGCTGAGCATCAGTCTCCTCCGGGTCCCTGGCCCAATGACTCTTCATAAGGCAAAGCTGGACCCCAGCCTTTTTTCATTCTGCCCCTAGTGGAGGCCCCGCTCCTGACTTGGCCTGTGACCACATTGCTTTTCCTGTGTCCCCTTCAGATTATGGATAGTTAAGCAGAGAATAAATGCTTTCCACTTTCCCAAATATGCTTAGATTTCTAAGCCTATAATCTACCCCTTATAACTATCTGGACCCACCCTGCTACCAGTACCTGCAGATTTCAATTCTAACTATTCCCAGTTCATGGTGGGCAGTTCCACTTCACTCCATCCTATTTCCCAAACCATGATGGAAGCTCGCGTTGGCCTGGGCCTTTTCCAGCTTGGCCACTCTCATGTCCTCTCTTGCCTTTGTCCAGTCAGCCCTCACCTACTACCTTCAAAAAGAGCTCTTGGCAGAACTATCCCAACCTCCTCACGCTTGTCAGAGGTGCAGCCACGTGTGCAGCAGGGCACGAATGGAATGGCGCTGCCAGCACACTGGCTGTTGTGACTGAGGAACCCTAGACGCTGTCCACCCGTGTCATGCCCGCTCTGTTTTGAGGAGCCACACCACTCTGCTCACCCAGCCCACCACCACCCTCCTCAAGCTCCCATCACTGCTCCAAATGCGAAGCAAGGAAAGCAACCATCTGCCCGCAACGGCAGAATCAAGGACCCAGGAGGCAGACCCAGATGAATGATGCACAGCTGTTTTCTTCCCGCTCTTCACCAGAGAACTGCAGGGAAGCTCTCCAGATCCCACCCCCATCCATCAGCCTCTTTATCCTATAGTCTGTCTCTAGCTGCCGGAAGGGCCAGCCCGCTTGGGACATGTGCTGCTGAGCTAGGATTTCCTGGAGCGTTCCCATGCTCTGCATGCCCCCTTCCCAAGGAAGGGAGGTCAGTGCCCCAGTCAGCCAGCCCCCAAAAGGGTTCCAATAAAGCCAGGCTGAGCCCTGGCTCCTGAGGAAGTATGCTTTGTTCTCTCAGGCATCACAGAGCAGCATCTAGTGGCCCTTCTGGGCAGCACAGATTACATAACTCTAGCCTGCAGCAGGGTTTCAGAGCCAAGGGCCTCAGCCGCCGCTCCCAACGCCATCAGTATCTCATGAACACACAAGGAAGCCCTGGCACCGTGAAGCCTAGTGCCAAGGAGGGCCTCCAAGTGAGGGAGCCAGGCCCAGGCTAGCCCATGGGCCACCCCACCCTCTCAGCTGCGCCTGGATGCAGCTTATCAAGGCCTGGGAAAGGAAGAAGTCCTGCGAAGTCTAGAGCAGCGCTGTCTGAAAAACAGTAATAGTAATGTGAGCCACAAACACAAGCCACAGAGTTAATTCAGTATTTTCTAGCAGCCACATTTAAAAAGTGAAAGAAACAGGTGAATTTTAATAGTATATTTTATGTAACCTAATAAATGCACAAAATATTTCAACATATGTAAAAAGGAAGTTGAGCAATGAGTTTTTCATTCTTTTTTCACCTTCTTCAAAGCATTCTGGTTTGTTTACTTTTGCAAGACACCCCAGTTTGAACGAGCCACACTTCAAGGGCTGAACGGCCGCACGGGGCCTGCAGCCACACACTGGGCAGCACAGGTCTAGAGAAGTCAGCAGACACGCTGAGGGAGCGGAGGACAGGCTCTGAGCTCCTGGGACTGCCAAGCCTGCTCTGGTCCTGGATCCTTTGGGATATTTCTAAAGCCCTTTATTGAAGCACAGCTCCTCCTCAAGTAGAACTATACACAGAGACACCACATTGAAACATGACAGAGAGTGGCTCAGACTGGAGTTGGCAGCTAGAGCTCACCCCTTCCTCCCCGTGGCCCCAGAGTCCCATAGGAGTCTGAGGAGCAGGATGAAAATCAATGCTTTTGAACAAGATCCAAAAAAACTAAAACTAAACCACAACTGAATGCCAGGATTCTCCAGGCACCTGCCCTTCTGTTAACTGCATGTAACCCTCCCACCGCAATTACCCACAGAGGAAGCACCATCCCTGCTGTGCAGGTGAGGAAACAGGTGCAGAGGATATTACAACCCAAATCCCATGTCCTCACTGGACTACGAGGCCTTGGAAAAACAAAGATAACTGAGCCCTCGTGCCCATTTCAGACCTCACAGACCAACCTTCTCACCCAAAGGCCTCCACATGACCCTGGCTCTAAAGGTCTCCCATGGAGCGAATTTGAGACAGCAGAGCTCTGTCCAGTCTCGAGGGCTACACTGACCTGTCTGGACTTGATCAGAAGCCCTCCAGCACTCAAGAAAGGACACTTTTTGAAAAAAAAAATTGTTTTTATTGGAACTCATCTGAACATCAGATATACCTGGTGTTGGTTAGCAAGAACCGTTTGTACATTTGATATTGATGGTGCCAAAACCAAAACAGTGACTGGACATGATGGGGAAAGATGGGGAGAGCAAAAACCTGATTTTGGAGAGGAAAATAAAAGCCAGTCAGATTCAGTGAGGATGCAAAACCTGGTACAACAAAATCCTCTTACAAAATATAAATTTATTACGAAAACCTGGAAGGATAATCTGAGAAAGGGAAAGAAAGATAAAAGGAAGGCAGCAGGAAGGAAGGAGGCAGGAGGAAGGGGAGAGGAAAAAAGAGGGGAGAGAGGAAATGAGAGGAAGAAGAGAATACAGCTGAGCACAACAGAGGCGCAGAAGCTTACCTGCCCAAATGGCATTAAAGCCTTGCTATATAATCTCATCGTAAGACAAAGCATGCGGAAAACAGTGCTCGACCTCCCATCCGTCCCATTTCTAAGAGGTAAATAAAGACGCTCCCTGGGAGGGGGACATGAGGTTGCTCAAAAACCCAACAACGAAAATTAAGAGGAGGAAAAAAAAAACCCACACCCCACAGTCTCATTTCCAACGTTCACTGTTTAAAAAAGGAATAAATCCATCTGACAGCAGGAGAGGAGCGGTGGGACGGGAAGAGAAGCTGAAGGGTTTCAGACAGCCGGACTCCCCTGGGGGCAGAGGAGGAAGGGAGGGAGACATGGGGTGGTCGTCTGGCTGGGGAGGGCGGGGGCGGGAAGGAGGGAGAGACAGAAAAGAGCAGAGGAGGGGGGCAATTAAAACACTGACGTCTAATCTAGTTTACTGTGTTAAAAAGAGCCACATGCACAGCAGGCCCCTGAGGGCCCACACTGCTCCCCGTGTGGCCACGGCGGGCACGAGCTCCCGGCCACGTCCATTCCTTCCCGGGTTGAGCGGAGCCGTGCGGGCGCTGCTGCTGCGGCGGCGGCGGCGGGACCTTCGGCCAGTCTGCTGGGGCCACTGTCGGGGAAGGGCAGGCGGACAGGCCGTAGGGCAGGGGACAGAACACCGAAACGCCTCATTTTCAAATAAAAAAGAAAAGAGCAGTCTATACACAGTTGTTTGTTTTGGTTCAGTACAAACAGAATAAAAAGTCGTTGCTTTGATGGTCAGGCAAACACCCAATTCGGAAGAGGAGGCAAGGTGACGCCCAGCGGGTAGGTTAGGAGCCCTGGTGGCTGGTGGAGCGCCTGGCTTGGCAGCCCTCTCCCGGGAGGCAGAGAGCACAGCTTTAGGTAGTGTAAGCCTTTTTCCTTTTATTTAGAATAACCTTTTTTTTTTTTTCTTTTTCTTTTTTTTTAAGCAATTTCCCCACTCCCAAGTCGGGCCAGTAAAGATTACATGAAAACTGGCACACCTATCGGCTGGAATACAGATGCACCAAATGAGGATTTAAAAACTTTCCGAGCGAAAAGTAGAACAGAAAGAAAAAAGAATCTCCTAGCATTTTCCCCAAAGGTTTCACTCTCCCGCCACACACACTCTCCAAAGGACCGCTACAGATCCAACTCTGCAAGAGAAGACAGAGCAGTGTCAATCGGGGAAGCCGCCCGCGAGGCCACCGGGAGGCGTTCAGTCTCAGCAGGCAGAAGACAGCGCTGCCCGGGCCGGACCAGCGCCAGCACTCACCTATGTCAGCTTCTTGGCTTTGTTGTAGAGGGAATCCACTACTTTACTCATGTTCTGAATTGTTTCCAGAGCAGCTTCATACGTTTTATCTACTGGGGGTTCATCGAAAATAATCAAGACACCCTCCCCCTGGTCCAAGATCCCTGCAGGAAACACAAGTGAACCCAGGTAAAAGCAAGGATTAGACACACAAGCACTGAAGATGCAGCCCGCTCCCTAGCTGTCTCACTTTCTCCAGAAAGGAGGGGCAAGAGTCACCTTCCTGTTCCCTTTGTGCATGTTTATTATACGCTCTCATCACAGTGATGAGGGGGGCAAGGATCCCAGGGCGCCACCAAGGGAAACAATGGAGCGTCGTCATCCAACATCAACAAGAGCATGATGCCTCCTCACCACTTCATCACCTCCACCAGCCCCCTCGCCTGTATGGCTGCTACTCACCATGAAATTTCTTGTCAAGAATCATCTGTGATAATTTCCTTTCCACGTCGGCCTAAAATCAAAGCACATGATTAAGGGGATCAGCCATCTACTGACAGCTAAGTGACACAAAAGTCTTGTATAAAAGGGTCCTAGGGCAAATGGCTTGGAACAGCAACATGGCAGCTCCACTCTGAGCCCATGGCCCCCAGTCGCCACTGAGCAGCAGGTTGGGGAGCTTTGCAATAAGGCCTGGTAGGTGTCAACGGCAGCCCCTCCACCTGCACCCTTCCCCATCCCTACCCTCCAGACAAGCTCAGGACTCCTTACCTTGGAGAGTTTGATGAGGCTAGATATGTGTTCAATCTAAAAGGAAAGGTAAAAAGACACCAACACAGAAAGTTTTACTTTTGCCTCTAATACTGGGATGAGGGTAGTGCCCTATCTTGGATCCCGGCTGAATGTCAGGGCCAGATCCTCTTTAGCTGTGCCTGGTCCGTCTGCCTTCCCTGCATCATTACAATGACCACACTCCTGTCCCACATGCCCAGAGGAGACAGCATTTACCACACACACGGTGACTGCAAGAGCGGAGAGGAGGCTGCACCGAAAACAGGCAGGGGCGACCTCACCAGCCTCCACCTGACACCCCCCTCTCCTCAACTCTTATTCCCTGTCATAAAAATCCCAAGCTCGTACGGGGTCTCCTGCCTAATCCCAGGCACACCCTTGGTAGTGAGTTCCCATCTGGATGGGTGTGGGAAGGGAGGGGGCAACAGTGAGGAAGCCGAGCCAGAAACCCCCTCCCACCAGAGAAGAGCTGGAGTCCCCAGGAGGTTCTTACCTGTACTCGGGAAAAGGGCTCGATGACTCGGATCAGGTTCTGTTCCAGTAAGTTATCATACAGCTTGGCCAAGTGTGTGCTGATGATGGGGTCGTCCCGGAGCTCCACCCGGTAGTCTGTCAGGGCCTGCCAAGAGAGCAGAGAAGGGCACAGAGGAGGGCTGAAAGCCACGCTACTTGCAGCTCCCTACAGAGTGTGCTGGCCCCGTAATTACACGCTCGACCCAAGAGGCCTGGAGGGTTTGCAGAAATGAAGGAACTGCCATGAAGGCAGAAGACAAGGAACACAAAGAAATGAAAGATGAAGCCTACCCTAGGCACTTTGTTTCTGTCTGAAAGCCTCACACTGACCACTCAAACCATGCAAGCCCCACGAGCAGCTCGGCTTACAAGCCGAATTCACTGCACAAGCAGTTCTCAATGTGTGTTTCACAGAACAAGCACAGCCTCCAAGGCAGTGGGAGCAGGGGAATTCTGATGCTAAATAATGGGAAATGCTGAATTCCACAGCTAGCTCTTAGGGTTTTATAAGGAATATCAGCACAACATAGCTGCAGGTACCAGAAAACAAAGTCCCTTTCTAATTTTGTTAGCCCTAGTGTTTCCCAAATATCTGATCACGGTCCTTTTTTTTAATCCCCCCTGCTAGAAATGTTCCATCCAAATTTGGGGATAAAATGATCTAAACTCTTTGTTTATTCATGTATGTGATCTATTTATCTTTAATAATATTCTTCAGTATCCCGCCTCATTTCAGCTGTGCTTTAACGTGTTAAGGGAAGCAAGCAAATCAAGCCAAGGAAATGAAACTGACAAGAAATCTCAAAGAAGATGATGAACCTTGGGGACAGTCAGAGAGCCACAATGTCTAGTTTCTATTTTTCTTCCTGGATCTAGGTTTGTTTTTATTAAGTTGGTCTTTATACTCAGATTAACAGGAAGGAGACTCAGAAAAGTATAAGTCTCACCCTACCGCTTAGACAGGTTTTTCTCCCTTTCTAAACCTTCGCAAACATTGAGTGAAAGGCACAGGAGGCTAAGCAAGCCTAGAATTTCATCCTAAGGAAGAGTCTTTCAGCCCAGATGCACACATCACCACTGATGTCCACAGAGGAGACGCAAACCTGGCATTTCTGGAGCTGAAGGAACATCTAAGACCATGTCGCATGGTGCCTGTGTCAGACCCTGATGCAAGTTAGCTGTGTGACTAAGGCATTCTCTTTAAATCCCAGCTTCCCCAAGCATAAAATGTAGGTAATAGGTTTGTTGTGAAAAATGAAGTGCAAGACACATGACAAAACTTTTTGAAACTGAAATGTACTGTATATAAATGAGATCTCACAACTCAAGTTTCACTGTACACAAGTGCTTAACTACTTCTTGGGGGTGGGGAAAGAGTTGTTAATTTGGGGTTCCTTAATGTTTACTTGTTTATTTTAGCTGCACTGGGTCTTTGTTATGGCACAGATCTAGTCCCTTGACCAGGGATGGAACCCAGGCCCCCTGGACCACCTGCATTGGGAGTCTTGGCCACTGGACCACCAAGGAAGTCTCTACTTCTTGGTTTTGATACTGTACTATATTTAAGATGTAACCATTGGGGAAAACTGGGTGAATGGGACATGGGATCACCCTGTACTACTCTCTTTACAACTTCTAGTGAAACTGTAAGCATTTAAAGATGAAAAAACATTTTAAGTACTTAAATGGTCCTCCCCTCCACCTGGTTCCCTAGCAACCCAATACCATGCTTACCTTTTCAAAATCTGCCAGTGATCTGTTCTTGCTCGCCTGAGCCACACATTTTAATGCTTCTGTCTAAGAATAAAGAGAAAAAGAGTGACAGTGATCTATTCCGCACACTCACATCTCCACAAGTCATAAGAAACGTGATTCATCCACACAACTCCTGGCTATAAGGAAGAACCTGCCCCATGACTTTTCTTCTTCAGAGGCCTGGGAAGAAAAGCCAGAGGAATGGAGTACCACTGTGTGCCAGTTTCCCTCCAAAAGCAGAAGTGATGTGAAGATATTAGGAAGTACAAAGTTTTCCCAAAAGAAAGGCTTTGATAAAGCATTCTCCAAAGATGAGAAGCTAAAAGGGAAAATGGCCAGAGAGGTGTGAATTCTTTCCCCTCCTCCAAGACTCCCTACCCTCACCTACACCCCCGGATGCCTTCCTGCCCTGAGACTTGATCACACCTCGTGCTTTATCAAAACTCACTCTGCTGGGTTTGGTGCAGGACATAAGCCAAGATTACTTTCATTGGAATTGAGGCATCAAAACTCTACATATTACACTGAATGTTAAAACCCCAGAGTGATGAAGGTATAATTAACAGTTGAGGGGCAACCTCTAATCTGGTTATACAAGACACCTGACCAAGCTAGTAAGTCTGCACTCAGCAAGAAATCTGCAACATTCATCATCTGAGAGGTGGGCCTGACTCCTGCTTGAAAGCTGTCATCAAGGTACAAAGAACAAGAAGGAGCTCCTCTGGTACCAGCCTCTGTACTTAAATAAGGAAGGTAGTGTCTTCTACAGCAGACTTTAAAAATGATGCAAAACTCATCATTAGTAGAGTCTGTTCCCAGCATCTGTCCTACAGACTGAAAAATGATGAGAACAGCCTGAAACTCAGAGCCAGATAACCCAAGCTCAAAGTCTGACTTCACCAGTACTAGCTACTTGCCCTTGTGCTCTGGACACTTCACCTCTCTTGGCCCACCTCCTTACCTCTAATTCTAGATATGACAGTGAGTCTTTCATTACAGTAATAACCAATATCCTTTTGGTCAAAACGAGGGGCTGATATGAAACAACTTCTGATGAAAAGTCAATTAGGGCCATTTATATAGATGGAGGCGATCGTCTGCAGTGGACATTCCGTCAAAGATACAGTGAGATGGCCAATGTTTCTGTAGACACAACTGCACTCAAAACCTAGAAAGATTACTCTTACTTCCTAGTGATAATCAAGCAAAATACAAAGAAGTGATGATGCACACATCTGAGACATCACCTTTACACAGAGCACTCTTGCCTGCTCAGGCATAAAAGGCATCTCACACAGGGCTACCAACCACCGAAGGTCTCTTCGTGACCACACCCAAGCTCAGGAAATGAGTGGGAAGGTATGGACGTGAGAAGCCCTCAAGTGAGCCATCAATCCTAGTTTCTGCACCAGGTAATCCAACCTCTCTGAAGGACATGTGCACCAGACCTTACCCGGCTCCACTGTCTTAAAGAATATTATTCCATACATTAAATTTTCAAGCCAAGCTCATAGGAGATATACTTTCTGGTTGAAGCCAAATGCAACTTAACCCACTATAAATGCTACAGTTCAATTCTGAGTTAAGTTCCTCAAACCACCTGATACCCACAAGAGCACCAAACACTGACTTTTCGGGCCCAGAACTAACAGTACAGGAATTATACTAAAGGAGCTTGATAAACATACGCGGGGGAGGGCAGAATGAAAAGTAGAATGGCGACCTGAAGAGCACGGTATCAGTGAACACTGTGACTGACCACACACTGCCTCAGAGTGAGCAGAGATCAAAATTGCAGTCAAGGCATCCCCTACCTGCCTCCCTGCATACCGAAGTGCAAGCTTCCCGCTCACCAAAGCCTGGACATCTTCTGGGCTAGAAAAAAAAGACAGACTTGGTCAATTGCTCTAGGATGCTATGTTTCTATGTTTAGGCAAATTTCTTCTTCTGTGAAAAGACTCCGCCCACAGAGGTAATCAGCCCCCACCCGTAAATCCATACGCCCCTCACACCACAGGAGCCAGGCTTTCTCCACTCTGGGCTCACTGCTGAAAAGCAGAAAAACTGAACTTAAAGAAGAAAGCCACAGTGGGACTTCTCTGGCAGTCCAATAATTAGGACTTGGAGTCCTAATTTCATTGCTGTGGCCTCAGGTTCAACCCCTGGTTGGGGAAATATCCCACAAGCTGTACAGCGTGGCCAAAAAAAAAAAAAAAAAAAGCTATGCAAAATGACTTTATAGATCAAATCCCAGTATAACAGATCTTATAAAAACACAAGCTCTGTTTAATCCCAAGATCCAAAAAAGAATCCCAGTCAGTACCTCATGTATTCCCAAAAAAGAAACATGGAAAAATTCTGTGGAATTCTTTATAAAACATCGAGACATCGAGCTGCCCACACTCGCCGCTGTCACCCTTTTTCAAGCCTTTCCTCTAACCCCCCATTCCGGGAGGCCTAGTGGCTGGTGCTGGTCTATAAGCCATTTCCTGGCCTTCTGCCGAGTGCTCGGCAACTCTCTGGACAGAACTGCACGCTGAGGAGAACATTCCGAGGGGCTGGGAAGGATATTTCTCAAATCTGTCTCCTCAGTTCTAAAAGACTAGGAAGGAAGAGCGCTCTAGATTAGCTTTGATCCTCCCACTCCACCTTAGGCACCCCACAAGGTGGCAGCCACTGCTTCTGTAACTGGCCAATCTCCCTGCCCAAGCTATCCTGACATGGCAGAAAATCTTAGACCAAGGACCTGAGAGCTCATACCCCCAAGTTAACGTGCACCTACGTGTTGAGCATGATTTTGCACAGCAACATGTACTTCAGAGATGTGATGGCCTTGGGGCTATCGATGGAATCATAACCCTCGAAAGCCTCATAGAAATATGAGTATGCGGTTTTCCAATCCTTCTCCTCTGCTGCATGGATAATACCTGGGCATTGAAAAGAAAAGGGTAAGAACCATATGAAGTAACAAAACCATAAAATATCACAGCTGGGAAGGGCCTCAAAAATCTATCCCAACCTCATCTACTTATTGATGTGGTCAGGGAAGAATAAAAGACCTGCCCAAAGTCACTGCCATCTAGTGGCAAAGCTGAGATGAGAGCCCAGGTCTTTGAACTCCCAGTTCAATCATCTACCAATATTAATCCCAAACGAGTTAGAGACCCAACTAAAGGGGACCCTAAAAGCCACATATGGTCCTCATGCGTCTCGTCACCACAGCAGTCCCACCATCCTTTGGAACCACTAGACAAGGCCATGCTCACTCTCCATGACACTATCTTCACAAGTCAGAAAGGCGACCCAAACATCTCTCCCTGCTCTGCCCAAATTACTGGCTTTAATAACATCAACCATTTCTTTCTGATAACTTTCCTAAGCTTGACATTTTTAAGCAGCTTTCATGAGAGGGGGAAAAAAAAAATCCAACCTCTTATATAGTCTCATTCCTGATACTGGTCATTTACAGTTTTATAGATATACTTTTGCTGTGATGCAGTCAATACATGAATTTCACATAAGGCCAAATTGCTGAACTTAACTGTACACACTTGAGCAGTATTTCTTTAGGGTAATATGCTACATACTTTATCTAACCAATTCTCTGCTGTTGAGAAGCTGAGTTGCTCCCAATAAGCCTAACTTTGACTGAACCTGCAATTATTACCAACCTATGCTATCACTTGGGATGACATGAAAAATAGTACTTTCTAGCTTGAAAGGCATCTAAGCCTAAGATTCTCTATATCAGTTCTAACCCTGCCTCAGCCCCATCCATGTGTCCACCTTAGGACTTCCCAATTTTTTCACAGCAAGGTACAGAAGAAAGTACTCAGTATTCTGGAGTAGAAGGATGAAAATGCTCATACATGACCCCAGGGGATCCATGTTTCAGACCTACCTGTCATATGCCTGTGTGCCTGGCACACCAGTTGGGAACTTCTACTTGATAACCACTACTGAGTGGTATGTGCCATACCCAGGGCTTTTACTTTACCCAGAAAGCGTCCCGTTTAGCAGCCATAGGAATCAGACCCTTATACTTAACTACAGAGGCCTGGGGACTTCCCTGGTGGCTCAGACAGTAAAGAATCTGCTTGCAATGAGGGAGACCAGGGTTCGATCCCTTGATTGGGAAGATCCCGTGGAGGAGGGCATGGCAACCCACTCCAGTTTTCTTGCCTGGAGAATCCCCATGGACAGAGGGATCTGGCTAGAAACAGTCCATGGGGTCGCAAACAGATACGACTGAGCAACCAAGCACACAGAGGCCTGAAGAAAACCCACCCTCCTCTGTAGCCAAGGAGACTTCCCTCAAAAATATCCAACACACTATTATTAACACTGCCAAATTCAATGAGACAAATGCCCATTTTTCCTTTCCTCCCCGTCTAAAACTAGAATAGACCAGACGAAAAATAAGACTGGTATTCAAAAAAAAAAAAGTAAAATAAGGCCCAAGAACTGGTATACTGCATTCTCAAACACATCAGCGAACGTAGACCACATGAGGACTATAACCATCGCAACGGGCATAGGACATTTAAAAAAAAAAAACTAGCCTGCTACTCATTCAACACCAATATTAACAAGGGCCCACCATTTGCCAAGCACTGATACAGCTGTTATAGAGGAAATAAAAATATGAATAAGGTGCTGAAGCAGCTCACAGTCTCACAGCAGTCATCAAAACAGACAGAAGGAGATCAGTATCGTAATACACACCAAAGAATATACAATTCACAAGGAAGTCCAAAGTGAAGAAGGCACTCATGAGGGTTTATAAAGGAAACATGCAAGCTGGATCTAGAAGGATGCACAGGACTTTGTCAAGGGGACAAGACGGAAAGGGGAATTCCAAGCAGAGAATACACAAGAGCAGGAACACAGGAAGTCATTTGGTGACTAGGACTGAAACCATAGATAAGCGTGAAAAGAGTGCCTTCCTTTAGAATGCACCGTTAAAGAGGATAATGCAGAGTCACTGGATTTACATGATCAGATTTGTGTTTCCAAAAAAACGAGACCAGTAAGCAAGATGGACTGGGAAGTGACAGGGACGTTTAGGGCAGTGAAAAGACCATGCCAGTGGTCCAATGGCATTCATGAGAGCAGTGACTGCAGAGATGGAAAAGAAAAGGCAGATGTGGAGACAGACTCAACCTCATCTGGTGACTGACTGGATATGAAGGGTGAAGAAGAGGAAGGGAATCCAAATCACTCCAAAGAGAACAGCCTGAACACCAGAGTCAGTCATTATACCACTAATGAAAATAGGAAATGTAGAATAGAATAGTTTGAGGGGAAGAGTTAAATAAATTCAGGACAGAGAAGCTACCAGAAATCTAGATGAGGAGACCATTTGTGTGTTACGTAGTAACTAAAGCCACGGGAGAGTATGAGATGAGACAGGAAAAAGGGAGACCAGGAAGAGAAAAGAACTAAGAAAACAACACTGAGGAACACCCACACTTGAGAGACAACAGGGGGAAGAGTGCCTGAGGACAATGAGTCAAGGGAGGAGACCCGAGAAGACACTGCTGTCAAAGAAGGCTGGACTGCTCAGCAGTGTCCAACCTCCACGCAAGCCAGCGATTGCAGGGGAGTAACTGTCCTGAAACAAATCAAAAGACACCAAAGTAATGACACTCTTCCAGCTTTTCCAATAAGCTTGACAGAAAAGGAGAAAACAGCAATTTTAAAAGGACAGAGGACTGTGATTTTTCAGCTGGGGTAGTTCAAAGACTGAGAGGAAGACCCAAGTGGAGACAAAAAACTGGACTTGGAAAACTGAAAACTTTTATAAAGGCAGGTAGAAGGATCACACTTGATAACAGGTAAAAACAGACAGTGATACAAATTCTAGGGAAGAAAGAGAAATAAAGGAAGCACACATAAAAATGGCCTCATCTGCTCTGAGAAATATGATGCAAGGTCATCTCCTGACCATGAAAAAAGAGCATGATGAAGAGCAGTGGCTTAAAGAAAGTGCCAATTTTGGTCAAAGCAAGGTCCTGTGAGAAGAGCTTACATTCATCAGCTCATTTACTCCTCACCACCATCCTGTAAGGAGGTACAATTATCATCACCATTTTTCAGATGAACTAAAGATAAATTAAGTAACTTGCCCAATCACACAGCTAGAAATTCGCAAAACTAAAATTTCAACCTAGAAAAGCCATTTTCTAGAGCTTCTGCTCTTCACCTGAATGACAAAACATGCCAACTGACATTTACAATACCTGAGAGGCAAGCATGGCAGCTATTATCTCCCTCTTACAGTTTTATATGAAAACAAAGATTGCTAAGAGATAACACCAGGGCTTAAACTAGTCCTCTGCCTCCAATCCCAACATCCTCCAACAATGGTAATAAATCATAACTAATAAAAGCTGCTGACTGCAAGTATCCTCCTGCCACTCCATGGCCTCCCAGCCCAGTTCCCACACTTCTTAAGAAGGCAATTCACTACACTCTCCTGTAGGGGTGGGGGATGGGGGTGGGGTCCTTTCCTCAGCCTTGATATGAGGTCCTTTAGAAAAGCCTAGCATGCTTTACAAAGGTCTCCAACTGTCAAAAGACTTGGGTTAGTCCAGTCCTGGAAAGGAGTGCTACCATCCTGAGTAACTGACAAAGATGGAAGAGAGGGAAGAGCTTTTTAAAACCTAAGTGAGACCTCTCTACGATGCTGGTGCCAACAATCAGGTTGCCTGTTCAACCACAGATAAGCAAGTTCTTAGTATTATTTAGGCAGTTCATAGCAAGTGAAGAGGAGGCGGGCAGCTAGTTAGAGGGGTAACCTTCCAACTGGTTTCCCTGAGGAAGCCTGAGCCAAAACAGCCAATTTTATTCTTCAGCCCCAACTCCCCATTCCTTCCACCTGTGAGGTAAGACGAGCTTTAAGAAAACATCACATGAGTTTCTAAGGGTGTTACCTGACTGCATATCCAAGGTGGCCTGCAATTTAGGGGGGCAGTAAATGGCATTTGCTGTGGTTCGAGCAGAGGTTAAGGCAGCTCGGGCTTTTGGCAGGTTGCTCAGGGCATGGTAGGTTTTGCTTTCTAAAAGCTGTACTTCCACCAAAAGGGCTTTGTCATCCATCTTTTTCAACTCCCGAAGCAACTGAGAACCTAGAGGAAAAAAATACAGATACCTCTTGTTAGCTATAATCTTAATACTTTAATACCGGACTATTTCCCTCTCTCACCCTTATAAGAACACTCAGGATAAAGAAACCTGCCTGAACTCAAAAAGAGGTTATCTATTCACAAGATTTACATTTCCTGCTAAGGTGTTGTCTTCCAAAAGAGAAACACAGATCTCTTTGAAAGCTTTCTGCATACAAAAGACATTACAGCCAAGAATGCGATGAGCTTACTCCTAAGATTCAAATAAAGTGGGAATCCCCACCCAGAAAATGCTGAAATTACTTATCCAGTTCAGACAAGCACTTGATCGCACTCTATTCCTGTCCAATAATCCTAAAACTGCATAAGAAATATGAGGCACTAGGGTTGGTGGGGAAAGCAAAGAGATTAGGATATACTAACGTTCTCCAAACACCCCTTCTTCCCCAGGCTCAACATCATTAATTTAGTCATTAGGGAAATGTAAATCAAAACCAAAATGAGCTACTACTCCACACCCACTAAGATGGCTAAAGTTAAAAACACAGACAATATCAACAAGTGTTGGTGAGGATGTGGAGAAAACTGGAACTCTCCTCATACATTGCTGGTGAGAATGTACAATGGTGTGGCCACTTTAAAAAGCAGTTTGGCTGTTCCTCAAAAGCTAAAGAGAGTCACTATATGCCAGGAATTCTACTCCTGGGTATATACCCGAAAGAAAACCATGTCCACATAAAACCTGTTTATAGCAGCATTCATAATAGCCAAAAAGTGGAAACAATCTCAGTGTCCATCAACCTGATCAAGGGATAATATGATACAATGGAGTATTATTTAGCAATAAAAAGGAATGAAGCATTGCCATATGCTACAACATAGATGAACACTGAAAACATGCTAGAGAAAGAAGCCAATCACAAAGACCACACACTGTGTGGCTCCATTGTGCGCAATGTCCAGAACAGGCAAATCTACAGAGGCAAAAACTAACTAGTGATTGCCTTGGGATGATGGGCACACAGAGAGGATGAATGGGGGATTAACAGGAAGTGACCACTGACGGATACAAGATTACTTTCCAGGGTGATGAAAACGTTCTGGAATCAAGACAGTGGTGACAGCTGCGCTTTGTGAACAGACTGAGTCACTGGCTGACACTTTTAAAGGTGCGTTTTATGGCCTGTGAATTAGATCTCTATTGAAGCAGTTTTGTTTGTTTTTTTTAATGCTACTTGTTAGAACCATATGAAAATAGCACTTCTGCAGGATAAGAATTACATACTGGCAATTTTTCAACTTAATAGGTCATGAAAGTTATGTCCTTCCACCTGGAGAAAATAGTCCAGCTATATCCATTAATTTTTTAAAAAGCAGCAGGCAAATATTTTAGGATGCTTAGCAGCAGCAGCAGCAAAGGCCAAAAGAAGCCTTTAGCTGGCCCACTTTAGGTTTCCTGTATGTATTTACATCCAGTTAATTTTTTGATCTTTAAAACTGATGTTAATGATAATTATAAACAGATATATTAAATGTAACGGTCAATAAATACTTGCAGTTTCACCCTTTTGTTCTCTAATGTTGATAGTTTCTTAGAACTTCTAAATGCCATTTTTCCATGACAGATTCAGTAATTATAAGCCACTTTAAATCTTCTAAGATATAGGCAGAATATAAATTATTAATACATAACTAATAAGAGTACCCAGGTTCAGAATACATTCATTTAGCCAGCTAAGATGGAGAAGGAAATGGCAACCTGCTCCAGTATTCTTGCCTGGAAAATTCCATGGACAGACGAGCCTGGCGGGCTACAGTCCACGGGGTCGCAAAGAATCGGATATGACTGAGCGCGCACGCACACACACATACACAGAGCCAGCTAAGACACTTTACTAGCGTCCACCAGCTTACTTACCCAAATGCAATGCTTCCTGGTACCTCTTGGTATCAAAGTACAAAGACACCAGTCTTGCCTAGGAAAGAGAAAAGGCATTGACTGATGGAAAGGGGAGAAAAAAAGCCAAAGAAAGAAATCAAAGATTGACAGTCACAGAACTGTTACTGCTGAATATTCAAGTCCTGATGATAGCATCAAATTCAGCCTAAAAAAAAAAATCATCTAGCCCATGATATTATCTCCTATTATAGCCAGTGACTAAACCATGCTGCTGCTTACTTTTCTGAGCCAAGCAGCAGGTCTGTATCAAAGCTTCAAGCAGAGCAATTCTCATGAGCAGATCTACTACCCATCTTTTTGGGTGCACAGAATACAAAGCTGCTGAAAATACTTTTGATCAGGATGGTGTTATTTATAATCACAGTCTGTCAAACGTCTAGAGACCTGAGATCGGTACCAACACAGGCACATACCTCCAAAGCTTGGCGTAAGAAAGTTCTCTTCTCTGATTTGGCCCATTCGATGCACTCTAAACACAACTCGACCTGCAACAGGGAGAGACAGTATATGCAACATTATGTCCTCACGTTCTTCCCACAAGCCTTGCTCGGGAGAACAGCTGTCATTTCCTCCATATGCATTACTATCCATGTTTACTGTCTCAGGAGCATGCCTTGATCATAGTATCTCAACATGTATGCTGCTGCTGCTGCTGCTAAGCCGCTTCAGTCATGTCCAACTCCGTGCGACCCCCTAGACGGCAGCCCACCAGGTTCCCCCATCCCTGGGATTCTCCAGGCAAGAATACTGGAGTGGGTTGCCATTTCCTTCCCCAATGCGTGAAAGTGAAGTCGCTCAGTCGTGTCCGACTCTTTGCAACCCCATGGTCTGCAGCCCACCAGGCTCCTCCGCCCATGGGATTTTCCAGGCAAGAGTACTGGAGTGGGGTGCCATTGCCTTCTCGGCTCAATATGTATAGCATACTGGAAAATCAACTTGGCTTTTTACACACAGAGTGTATTTGTGCTTAGACTGTGTTCCTTTGGAAAAGAGCTTTGTCTTCAAGATTCCTCATCTACCTTCTCAGGAGGGACCCAGACTACATATGCAGTCCTGGAATGTAGAGTTAGTTCTATAATGGCTGAGACATTTTTAAAGCAGAAATTTCTCCCTGAAGAGTAACAATAATGTGTTCATATGACTATATCAGTCATAAAGGGGAGAAATTCTCAGTCTAGGCACAAGTGTCTTACTCTTCCAACGGTTGCTTTTAAAGATTCAAAAGGCCCAGCTGACTCTTCCCTTCCAGAGTCTACAAAGCACAAGTAACAATTCTCATCACAGTGCAGCAAACTTAGCTTGTATGAAAGTGAGTAAAAAGAAATTAAAATTAGCCTAACACTTAGAGGGGCTTTTTAAACTTTCTATAGAAGAACTCTGAACTCCCAGTTCTACCTGCTACCCAAGCAGTAATGTCCCATGCAAAGTAACTATCTTAAGTGTTCTAGGCCAGGCGGTCTACGTGCCGTCAGGTATCCTTGCCACAGGAGCTCTGACAAGTACGTATTAAGTGCTGCAGATCATCTATCACTTCTGTTACTGCAAGTTTATATTAAGATTCACAATCAGAGCATAAGATAAAAAGAAACTGAGCTTTCCAGAAAACTAACTGGTAAAATAAAGCTCAGGAGATAAGTGAATGCCTTTACATGGTATTTGGAAGATTCATCAGCAAGTCAATGAAAACTTTATAACTCACCGGAGGGGGCCCCCTAGTGGCTCCTCAATCCCCAACTCTAAACTCAACCACCCTCATGAATTCTACAAAACCTGAAATAAAAGCAGGCCAATCACAATTTCAGTTTTGAGTTATGTTCTAAAAGACCAAAATCAAAGTAAGATTTCTGTTCATACATGAATGGAACTGAAAATATTTTTCTGAATATTTTTAGCAACAAGAATAAAAGTCTTTAGTCCTCCATGTTTTGGGGGACTAAGAAACGCTTACCAACAGTTTTACCCAGCAAGTTTAACAATGCTGAAATGAATGCCTAGGCTCCTGATTCAGTAGTCTGGAATAAAAGGTTGGCCTCTCTGATGTATACCCCTAGTTAAGAAACACTGAGTTTCTACCCTAGCATCTTACCTGTCCCCATTTCCCTGACAGTCCAGATGTTAAGTGACCCACCAAAGGTCATGATCAGCCATTGGGACCAGAACTTGACCCAACCTTAACTCACACTTAATAAATTCAGGTCAATAGAGACATTTTTCCTACAGTAGAGAATTTTTACATGAACTATCAGTTTTCAATTACAGGGTACATGATTTGCAATATCTAGAATTATAATTGGTGAAACCAGCACATCAGTTCTCAGAAAAAAATTTAAAGGCTACTCACTGCCCTTTTGTTTGAGAGGCTTTGTGCTTTGTTAATGCTAACAATGACAGATAAAGGGGATAGATAATAATACACAAGAAGTCCATGCTTCTGGAGGAAGCCCTTACTTGAGTACAAAAGCTTAAAACAGTTAAATTAGATATTAATGTTTTTAAGCTTTAAATAAATAACACTAAACCATTTTTACATGCTTTTATTCACTAAATTCCTAAGGGAAAAAAAAGTTAACTACTGTTTTAAGTGTGAAATTCTCTGGCACGAACTTCTTTTTTTCCATTAAAATAATTATTTAATTCAAAAGGATTTTTTGATGTAAGCTTTCTTAAAATGTGCTACTGTGCTTCAGTTGGATAGACTATACCAAAAAATGGCCTCCCAAAGACACTGCCTAGACATACCTGGAAGGTAAAATCAATTCTGGAATTTGAGCTCACTCTTTGGTTAAGGATCTGGTTCAGTCTTCTTTCTCCCCTCTTCACCCTAAATCTCTACTCCCCTTCTCCTTGCCAACCATCCCAATCCTCAGTCACCCACCCCACCCATCCAGCCTCACTTCCTAGGCAAATGACCAGAACCTAACCTGAATCACATCAGCTTCTGGAACACAGCAAGCTGAAGACCATGCTGTAGCTCTATCTGACTTATGGTGAGTCACCAAATACAAAACTATACTCTTCGTGTTAAACTCCCCAACACTTCTAGATCTCTTCAGTTCAGTCACTCAGTTGTGTCTGACTCTTTGCGACCCCATGAATCACAGCATGCCAGGCCTCCCTGTTCATCACCAACTCCTGGAGTTTACCCAAACTTAGAGTCAGTGATGCCATCCAGCCATCTCATCCTCTTTTGTCCCCTTCTCTTCCTGCCCCCAATCCCTCCCAGCATCAGGGTCTTTTCCACTGAGTCAACTCTTCTCATGAGGTGGCCAAAGTATTAGAGTCTCAGCTTCAGTATCAGTCCTGCCAGTGAACACCCAGGACTGATCTCCTTTAGGATGGACTGGTTGGATCTCCTTGCAGTCCAAGGGACTCTCAAGAGTCTTCTGCAACAGCACAGTTCAAAAGCATCAATTCTTTGGCGCTCAGCCTTCTTCACAGTCCAACTCTCACATCCATACATGACCACTGGAAAAACCATAGCCTTGACTAGACGGACCTTTGTTGGCAAAGTAATATCTCTGCTTTTTAATATGCTATCTAGGTTGGTCATAACTTTCCTTCCAAGGAGTAAGCATCTTTTCATTCCATGGCTTACAAATGTCCTAAAACTTCGTATTTTGCCCCAGGCCTCAACACTTCAATGAGAGTGATCCACCTACGCCTTGCTCCTCTATCCTTTCCCAATACTCAATCGAAGAATTTTAAAAGAACCTAGAATTTTCCACCCTCCCAAGTCAGAGGTCTTGAGTCACGTAGACAAATGCAGTAACAATACCCCATGGCTGTATCTCAAGTCAATAAAGTTAAGTCTTAATTCAACAAAATATCTCCTGAGCATCTACCATGGAGAAGGCATGAACCATACATTCCTTTGACAAATACTAGTTAGGTAGCTTCTTTGGGCCAAACTGTGGAGGTTACAGCAGTGAATAGGACACAGTACTTATCCTCATGAAATTTATCTTCTAAGTAGCAAATGAATGTTAATAAGCAAAATAAACATGAAGAAAGCAAAAAGAGGGTATTTTAGATACGGTGATAAAGGAAGGTCTCTGAGGAAACGAGATGGAAACAAAGACTTGAAATGATGTGAAGAAGAAAAAAGGCTGTGCTAAGATAAGGCTAAGAGTGAGACTGCCAGGTCAGTACAGTGGTTATGATGTCATGCTTCCACTGCAAGGGGCACAGGTTAGATCCCTGGTCAGGGAATTAAGATCTTACAAGCCATACAACATGGCCAAAAAAAAAATTAGATGTATACAAATGCCCCAAAGTTAGAACAGTTAAAGCCAGCGTTACAGCTGTAAACAACGTGAAAGAAAGAACAGTATGGCAGGGGAGGCCAGAGGCAGCCGTGGTCCAGGAACAGCCATGAGTGAGGAATGGGAAAGGCGCTGTGACACCACAAGGCACGCAGGCTGCGTCTGAATGAGACCGTCTCACAGGAAAGGAGATGGGGCAAACGTCCAAGCGTCCATCGTGAAGGCAATCGTCAGAGGTGTAACACGTGCAGACACAGCGTGCCTCACTGCAGAGTTTAGGTCATAGTAACATCAGCAAGCAAAGATCTCAGAGCAGCGGGTACTGGACATGGAACCACAGAAGGGAAAGCTGCATCAGGAAGAGTGTACAGGCCTCGCTCAGCAGATAGTCAAGTGCCCAACAGGCCAGGCATGTGTGGTACACTTCATCGAGTCCCAGGAGGTCAGACTGTCCTGCTAAGCTGTACTGTAGAGGAACATAAAGTATGAACTCTGCAAGCAATCGAGAGCCACTGAAGGCTCAAGTCAGGGGTGCACAGAGAGGAATAAGATGTTCAGAGGGTTACTGGGTAGGATATCTCTCAAAATGGTGGTACGAGACTTTTGCAGTAGTCTAAGAAATAATTAGAACTCACTGTACGTGAACAATACCTCCAAAAAAAAAAAAGAAGAAATAATTAGAACCCAAACTAGATGGCAGTTGTACATAGAGAACAAATACAAAAAGAGGTGAAGAATAAAGATTGGAGAAAATTGCATTGACAGATTTTAATAAATGGTTGGATGTTGTTGTTGCTATGTTGACTTTGAGGTGCAGACAGAACCATCTGGATGGTTCATAATTCATTCCAAACCAAGCAAATAATCTGTAATCCACAAAAATTACTGAAAGACCTGCTAAGTGGAGTAAGACTCTGGCTGGTTGATAAAAAGCTAAACTACTAATCAATAAAAACAAACAAACAAAAAAGATCAACAGGTCTTACTTAGCACTAATACGACATTGACAACAAAAAGACACAATATGTAAGAGTGTTCCCTTTCACCGTAGGATAAGGAAGAAAAGCCTCTAGTTGACAAGAAAATAATGTACAATGAAGAATAACAATGTACACACACAGTTAAAAGGAGGGCCTAACCAGACATGGAGCCACAAGACAAAGGCCAGTGAATCCCAAGCAATTACAGGAGAGCACCAAATTATGATTTGGATAATTTGGACACAGGAGGAGGAGAGCTGACCATCAAACAATTGCAGGTCTAGCCACTGAGCCAGCGCACTTACAGGAAGAGACAAACTCCAAGAGCTCAGTCAAAGCAGCAGCGTGGATAATTAATTTTTTCTGCCTAAAATGTTCCAAGTAACATTTATTAGTCTGTTTCAAGCTAACATTTATTGGTCAGCTCATTCTAAGGCATACTAATTCAAACAAAAAATGTGGCATCACTTTTTCATGAGCACAAATACAATTTTCTTTTAAAAGTCAGGATTACAAAAGAGTAACACCTCTTTGAAACACCACCTTTTCTTTTAAATTGTTCATAAAAATAATTCTAATGCTTTGGTTCAAAAGGCAGCCATCTACATATCTATTTTTGATCTATTATCATGAAACACGGTTCTGCGAAAAACAAATGAACTTGATGACTTCTCTACAAATAAATTTTCTACAATGAAGTTAGTTTATGGTGTTTAAACTAGGCTTCAAAGAATCATTAAAGAAAGAAACCAGATTTTACAAACGACATGGATTCAAAGTAAGATCCGTCACGCGCTAGGTTTCTGAAGTTCCCCACTGTTTATTCAATATGCCACTAAGCCCCTTCATATCTTTTACACCCACAGGGGCCATGGCAAATAATGAGACATATAACTACCTACCAATGCCTACCCCTGCCTTTATACCACTTGACAATTTATTTATTTGTTCATTATCTGCCTTCCTCATTAAAATATAATCCTCATGAGAGCAGTAACTGTACACTGTTACAAATGAATCCCTAACACCTGTAACAGTGCCTAACACAGCACACATTCAGTGACTGCTGAGCAATAGAGAAAAGACAACAACTATATTCTTCCTACAAACAGATTCAAGCAACCACCATACACCCTGCTTCAATCTACCACTTTTTACAGAATGAGTTCTAACTTTGGTAGCGTCTCCTCCGGAATTGCAAACAATAATTCTTTGAAAAGAACTGGAAGAGGCTCAGTGATTCCAAAGAGGCACTCTTCAGTACAGCTCAGGGTCTAGTCTGAACTCGTAGAGGACATGGACAGGTATACCAGTCACTTCAGGACACACGAGACAGATGGATGCTCACTCAATAAAGGCATAAATGCATACAAGACACGCCAAGAAGGGATGCCACGAGACTTAATTAGCGCTCACTAGGAGCTCTGTGACACAGAGGTACCACAGACACAGAAAACATTACAAAGGTGTGGCAATACAATACCTCAAAGACAAGAATCAGTTTGTGACCCTGATGTAATGAGGATTCCAGGGACCACTGACAATCTCCACTTACAAAGCAAAGCATGGAACAGACCCAAAGTATCAAATGCCCTGCAACAAAGAGAAACTGACGTGCTAAGTCCTGCGCTGTCCTCCCAGCTGTCCCTTACACATTACCACCACAGCGCAGGCAGGCACTTCCTTCACCGAAGCAAGACTTCGCTCCAAACAAGACTCTTCTCTTTCGTCATTCAAGTAGCTTACCTCCTGTCCTGTGGCTGCTTCCATATCAAGAAAGAGATCAAGAAGAGATCGGACCAGACGAGCGGCTTTAGCCTTGCTGATGGAATTCAAGAAGGGTCGCACATACTTCAGGAGTCCTCCAAGCTCTGTGGACGGCAATTGTGACAGGAAAAAGTACCCATCAATATTAGGGACAAAATACCCATTAAAAGACGACCCAAGATAATAAAATCAGTACTTATGTCTGGAAGCAGTCAAAAGGAAACTTAATAGGAATTTAAAGCATTCTCAGCAGGTAATAGAGTAGCAAAAAAGTTAACAGCTTACACCAAATCTGTATTCCATTCCCCACTTGGCCACTGGATTACTGTGAGGATCCTGGGAAATGCTCGAGGCTCTCTATCTCATGAGTACAGCAAAGTACTCACACTCTCAGAAAGCAGTATTCTAGAACAGGAAACATGCCATGCCTCAACCACCTTGGACAAAATCACTTCCCCACAATCAACAAATTTATCAGGTTATAGAGTTAAAAGAAAATTTTTTTTCTAATTTCTAAGACTGTCTAAATTGGAAATCTCAACAGAGATCTTCACTTTCAGGTTCCTTTTTTCCTCCCTTCCTAAAGTTATGCTCAGTTTAGTCTTTTACAATGTAATTTGCATGGCACTCTTCTAAACCAGTTTTTCACATGAAAGTTAGGGTGTCTGTCCCTTAAAGTTGTACTGTACCCTTTTAAAATTCCTCATTCATCTATAAAACCTAAGTCAAACTATGACAAAAACTATGACAAAAAAGGTGACCACGACTGAGGCTTCTTCCCCTCTTGTGTGAGAAAAGAGGGTGGCACAGTAATTCTAAGGGGGCACCTTTAGAAACAAGAGGGAAAATCAGACAATATTTCAACTGACCAACTAAGGAAGTACTCCTGGAATGTAGGTTAAAATTACTTTAGTGTCACTGCCTCAAATTGTAGACTCATCCTCCTGAGAATTCGAATTCAGGGCAAGCAAACCTCTCCCTCCAGAGAATGCTAATTAGGGGTCTTGAAATCCTCATCTGCCAGCATAGTCACAGAAACCACGGGGCCGTGTCAGGTATAAAAGGAACTCTATACAGAATGGGAAAGTTCACCCTTCCCTCCATTCTCCGGTCCTGACTTGGGACTCCCACCGCCTCAGATTCTCCCCCACTCTATCACTCCATTCACCCGCACCTGCAGCCAGGCCTCGCTCGTGCTGCACCACCACCTGGAATCCAGCCCCGTCACCCTGACCTACGTAGAGCTTAGATGCCCTTTCAGGTCGGCTAAAGTCCTACTGAGTCTTCCGTGCCAATGCCAGGCTACACCCGTTTCTCTCCCTCAAAGTCCTTGTGCACTTATGCAAACTTCAATTATATAATCATAGCTTTTTAAAAGTAGTCGAGTGCAACATCCCTTCTGCTACAGCGTTTCCTATTATCCTGGAACAATTCTGAACAATCTCTAGTGACAGAAATATTCAGAAAGCAGATGATTCCAATCTTGGTCAAACTCAATTGTTCTTTTCTGAAACATAAGTCTATAGTCTCTTTCCACATGGCTTCAAATATGTGAAGATAACTATCACTTGTATTTCCTTGGGCACAGCATCCCACTCCAGTATTCTTGCCTGAAGAATCCTATGGACGGAGGAGCTTGGTGGGCTACAGTCCATAGTGTCGCAAAGAGTCAGACGTGACTGAAGCAACTTAGCACACATGCACGTGTCTCCCTAAATTTCCCTTTCTCCAAGCTAGATAGCTTTAGCTATTTCAACTGTTCCTCCAACACCCTGGTTTCTAGATTCCTTGTCATCTTAGTTGCCCTCCTCCAAATAAATTCTGGTTTGCAAACGTACCACTTGTGGTACCCAGAACTGAAAACAATGTTCCACGTAGGGTCAGACCAGTAGAGTTATGGCTCAGTTCTCCTGATCAGACTGCCACATGTAACACAAGAAAGCATGTTTTGCTTTTGCTAACAGCACTCTTTTTCAGACTGAGTCCATAACGTCTTTGTGCAGACAGGTTCCTCTGTTCTGATAAACAGTTTGAGTCTATAACTTTTTCCTTTCTACACAATTTAGTCTTGCTGGCTTTGGCAACAACCCTGAATCCTAAATCTGTTCTCTACTGTACTGAATCATCCACAGAAATAAGCACACCTTCTGCTATGGCTTTAGCCATATGCCAGATGCTGTCCAGAAGAGCAAGTACAGATCCCCATGGCCTGATGCTAGAGACTTCCCTCCAGGTCAACAATTGATCCATTTGCCATGCCAAATGTTCAAAAACTCTGCTTACATCAGATACGTTGTTTATATCATTATTCCTAACCAGGGGTTAACAAACTTTTTTTGTGAAGGGCCAGATAGTAAATATTTTCAACTTTGTGGGTTATACAGTCTCAGCAGTAGCTACTCAACTCAGCCACTGTAGTGCAAAAGCAGTCATGAGTAATATGTAAACAAATGGGCATGGCTATGTTCCAATAAAACTTTATTTACAAAAACAGCTGGCAAGCCATTGTCCCCGGAGCCCTGCAAATCTGACCTGATAAGGCTAACCAAAGAGAACTAGGGTGAGTTTGGAATAATTTTTTCTTAAAAAACCCACTGCTTTATATGATTAAAACCTAATCAAATAATCTGTCCCAGAACTTTACCGATGATGACCAGCTTATAGTGTCTAGGATTTGTTCTTTTCATTATCTTTTTGCAAAGTGGAATAATGTTTGCCCCTCCTCATTTTCCTTTTACCTCTCCATCCTCCATGATTTTTCTCAGAATCACAGTGGCTCTATAAACATATCTGCTACAACCATTCTTTTGATATTAAAAGACAGAAATTGTCAGAGCCTAGAAACTTGAACTTATTGAAAAAGAGAATCTGCTCTCTCTTCTCTCACCTACCTTGGCTTTAATTCTCTCTTTCTGGTGTTATTTCTATCTTTTTCTTAATCATTTTTCCTTCCTGGAAAAGGCAGAAGTGAAACATGAGCTAAGGAATCTGCCTTTCTCTCTAGCCCTTGCTAGCACAACAGTATCTTTTCCAAGTTATTCTTTTTGCTCTAACAGAAAAACAAATGACGTCTTAGTTGCCAAAAGACTCAGTTCATTTTTCATTTTAGTCTATTACTGTTTCTTATTCATTCTTGATTATATTCCCTGTTTCTCTGCATTTTCACACATAATGATTTTTTAAATTCTGATAGAATCACATTCACTTCTTCATTCTTTACTTACTGAAGTTATTTGCAAATGTATGACCAGAACTTCCTTTACAGAACCTCACAGAACTCAGCACACTCCTTTAAAGAGTCTCAGGCTATGGAATCTGCAGGTCCCGAGCCGAGACATCACATCTAATAATGAAGACCACAATTTTCAATCACAAGCATGCATCAGACAGTCTTATTCATTAATTCCCAAGTTGTCTACTGTCCAGCAGGGACCCTACCTATTTGAGCAGACTACTCAGCGCGATTCTAGCCATATATGAAATACGTAACAAAACAAAATTGAAAATTAACAGAACAGACAGATGTTCTGTTCTCAGGGAACCCCAAATTCAAAGGAAAGAACACAAACTGATCAATTATTAATAGCAAAGATGGGTAAATGAATGTAGGCCCCAAACTTCCTTAACATACTCCTCAAAATCTTTCTTAGGAAACAATGATAAGTAACCTGGAAACGTTCTGAAAGTTATTATGATTCACCTGTTAAAGAGTCCAGTAGGTTTCCCTGTACACTTCTAAACTTCTCAGGTATGGATCACAGGGAGTGGGGGGCAATGAACAAGCGGGGAGTAAAGCAGGAAATAGTAATTTCAAGCAAAACAGTAACATTTTCAGACAAGTTTTCTGAAACACTGACTATACTACATGCTGTTTTTAATTATCCATTCTACTTGAAAAAGTAGACATCTGAATGGTTCAACAACAGAAAAATTATTTCAGGGAATTCCCTGGTGATTGTGCTCTCACTGCCAAGGGTCCAGGTTCAATCCCTGGTCAGGGAACTAAGATTTCAGAAGACGTGCAGCACAGCCAAAAAAATGATAATAATTTCAATATTTCATGTGGACTAATCATTAAAACTGTTCTGCAACATTAACTGACAGGGAAAAGGAATCCATATACATGTTAAATAGAAGTCAGCATACAATGAAAAAAACACACCTACCACTGATAACTCATAAGTGAATAACTATGGAAAGTAATAGCCTTTATAACTCAAGGTCATGAGCTTAGTAGAACTACATGGATTCAAATCCTGTTTCTCCCATACTAACTGGGTGCCCGTAAAAGTAAGATATCTAACTTTTCTGTGCTCAGTTTCCTCAAGTATAAATGGGTAATAGTATCTAAATGGCTAATAGTATCTACCTCATCAAGTTGTTTCAAGGGTTCAGTAAGCTAAATCCCACTTGGGCTTAAGGTAGTTCACAGTAAACACTTAAAAACAGTTTTTCTTTTTAATGATATTTTAAATAAGATGCAAGATCCATATAAATACATGCTTCCAATTTCATACAACTTTACTCAACTTTCTACTGATTAAGTCTAATAATTAGTTGTCACCCTTAATTGGGAAAGATCTTTGTTCTCAAGTTCAACAAGTTTTGCTAATGCATACCTATCATCCTCTTGGATAACAACATAATTTGGGAGAAAGTAATCCACAAGATCAACTATGTTTAATCCATTCTAATCAGATAAGCTCTAAAATCACTTTAAAGTTAACTAAAATCATCCATGTTAAGTTTAAGCAGGCTACTCTGAATACTATTGCCACTTCACTGGTCAAAGGCCTTCCTGGTCAACAGGACTCTCTCAGTCCAAGGACACGCCCATCATCAGAATATCACTTGGAGCCTGGAAAGTCAATGGTTCCATTACAACTAGACTGAACAACAACAGGTACAAAGTCCTAGGTACCAGTGGAGAAATCTTGGGAAGGTTCTCTCCATTTAATGTCTTACTCATTGTGTATCAGGAAAAAAGGACAGCAAATCACTTCCTTGGATACAAAATCCCTGGTCATTTTGAAAGCAGGGGCCTAGGTACTCTCCACCTTAAGTACGTCAGAACAGATCCATTAAAGCACCGAAGACCGCTACTGCCCATATGAAAGGGAATGCAGTGAAAATCCAAAGCAGAAACAAACCACAGGTTACTGTATCCCAACAGAAACAGGATTCTTCCTTCACCTGCAGAACAAAAGTCATCCATGAAAGAACTGAGTTTAAAGGCCTCTTAACTTCCTGACAGAAAACTAAAGCTCAACAAGTGGACAATAAAATGGAACTTCATTACCAATAAACTGTGTGGATACAGTCCTGTATTCCCTCACTAAACCAAAAAAGTGAAACTTCACGCAGCATCTCAGGTAAGAAGAGAAAGCAATCCACTTGGAGCACTTACCTGCAGCTTGTCCAGTCTTGGCCAGGAGAGACCCCAGTTCCAGGATGCTCTGCTCCTTGACCTGCACTGCCTCCTCGTCATTCTCCTGAATGTCACGCTTCACTGGGAGAGGAAAATGCAAACCCTCTTAAAATTCTGACAAAAAATGAAGACTAAGGGAAATTTCACCCTCACAAGACCAAATACAAACTCAAACAGTTAGCAAAACACAAATGCTAGAGAGCTTTAAAAGAAAAAACTTTAAACAAGAAAAAGTAATTGATCATGCAGTACATGTCCCATGTATCTATCTCATCAGAATAGACTCTTCTCTTTGGAATGTAAATGTGCCTTTTCATTCTACCACTTAGAATTTCCCTCACCCACATACACTGGCGACTTCTGTTGCTGTCACTTGGCTAATGCAAAATTTAAACAAGTTCTTTATGCTTGTGGAGGAACACCCCATGCCAGGCACTGTTAAAATATTAAACATACCTGTCTGCATATTTACCTGCTACAAACTAAAACCAAATGACCAAGTCATTTGGGACCTCCAGGTCCCAAAACTATAAAGTCAAAAGCCTTTCAATAAACTTTAGGCCTGTGGAGAACCTCAGCTGACGGATGTGTTAGGGATAAACAGGTCTACAAAGCCATTCAGGAAAAACAATCCTGTCACAGCTCTAGTGTGGTCTTTAGGAGGGAAGCTAGTTTAAGGTATTTGGGAACTGCTTAAATAACTGTGCTAACAGTCCCTCTTCCAACTGTTAGTAACTATTCTACCACTTGAACACCGGCCAGCCTCTTCAAGCTTGTAGTGATAAGTTTAGTAATCATCACTAGCTATCACTTCTCTTACAAAGCATCATGACTTGACAAAAACCAAAATTCTGATATTCCATGATGGAGTCTGGAAAAAGTAAGGCTGTCAACCATCATGACTCAAGCTTACTCTAACAAAGAAGCTTTCAGTGAACTCTCTCCTAATACAGCGGGCATGCAAGAAATACTGATTATAATGTTTACCATAACGCCCACTTTATAAAAGACAATATAATAGGCACTACATACAAAAAATAAAACCCATGCTTCTCACATTAGTTGTAAACACTAGTGTGTATCCACAGGATAAAAATACACATTAAAAAAAAAAAAAAACATTGAGATAACTCTAGTTCTGCAACTGTAACTGACTTAAGTCAAGATCAGAACTTCAAACTGAAATACAGCCTTCATTTACCAACATCATCCATTCACTGATGCATCTTAACCCCCATTTCTTCCCTTTTTCTAGTAGCCCCAAAGATAAAGACATCAAGATCCTGTCACTGTCCTTTCTTCATGAAAGTCAAGAGTACCAAAATTCAATGGACTGATGAGTCAACTGAAAAGTCAATAGCCTGGAGGTCCCACATACACATGCATTCTCGAACTACTTGTTGATTCAATCTTCTCCAGCTACATTAGAAACATCACTACTGCCTGTGTAGTGAAGAGCTAGCCCTATCTGAACCCTTGATGGATGAACATTTAATAGCCCTCTGTATCATCATGAATTTATTTCTGTTCACACCTGAATCCCAGTTAGAAAACTGTCGGAGGCGACCGGCTCGGGCTCCCACGTCAGTTCCCCCACTTGCATGCAAGGTGTGAGACAATCATACTACAGTGCTAAGACGTTTTTCTTTCATTTTTTCCGGCAAAGGGCAGCCGGCAGGTTGCAAAGAGTTCGCGGAACTCCGCGGCTGACAACTAACTCTCTGAACTCTCTTCCAAACCTCTCCGGGAAAGTCTAGGACGATTAGTCACCTCCTCGGGCCGGGCGGTCCCACCCCAACATCTGGTTCTCACACCCTACACGGGGGGGTAAAGGAAACTCTCGGCCACCTCCCCAAACCAAATGCCAACCTGAGGTGTGTGCCCCCTCGGTGTCTCAAAACATACTCAGGAAGAGCCCCTGCAAGTGGAGCTTTCCGCGGTGGGCTGGCAGAAGTAGCAGCTCAAGCGTCCGGAGAAAAGGAAACTCCAAGAGCGAGCGCTCGTGCTCCCACCCGAGCAGGCTGGGCTGACAACAAGGGCGGGAAAAGCCTGTCCAGAGCGGGTTTCTCAGGCCCTCAACTAGAGGTTCTCAGACCAGCTCAAGAAAAAGCCCGCCTGCCGGCCGGCACCACTCGCAGTCCCGGGCCAGCCCGCACCGGCCAGAGCGGGAGACAAGGCTGGGGAGCGACGGGGCTCCGGCTCGGCCCACTCTCCCTCCGCGCGCCGAGCCCACCGTGAGTCAGCAGCCGGCGAGTGGACGCCGGGCTTGCCTCGGGGCTTCGTACCGGGGTGGGGGCCCCGGGGCTCCAGGGAGCTCCGAGCGGCCTCGGGCCCCCCTCACACACACACACACACAGTGAGTCAGCAGCACCGGTGCCGGCTAGCCCGGCCCCGCTCCGCCGCCGCCGACCGACACAGGCCGAGCTGGACCAGCGGGGACAGAGAGGGCGCGCGGCGACCTTTACCAATGGAGTGGAGGATGTCGATGGAGGCCTCCCGGTCGGTGCTGAGTAGAGACTGGGCTCTCTGGAACTCCACCACCGCCGCCGCCGCCATCTTACCGCTCTCACACCGTCCCCGGCCGCGGCCGCCGACGCCGGAAACACACGCCCGGAAGGCCCGCCCTCGTCCCCGCCCTCCTCCACTCCAGGAGCACGAAGGGAGCTGTAGTCTCTGCGCGGGGGCCGCGGAGGAGGGCCGAACGGTGAGGATGAGAGCCGGGGAGCTTGCAGCCCACCAACGAGGCTCTCCGGCACCGCCTAGCGGCTACCCACGAACAAACGAGGCGGTGCCTAACCATTGAGAGCCCGAGACTAGTCCCCAGCCACCCACAAGAGGCCTCTAAAACCCCGACTCCCTCGCTTGCCCTTGAGAGAAGTGTTTGAGCACCCGCTTGGGTATTCAGTGAAAGCTGTTTGGCTTTCTTTGTAGCTTCCACATTCAGCCATTCATTCAGGGCAATAAACAATCTCATAAAGTGCTCACTGTGTGGCTGACAAAGAATCAGTTCAGTTCAGTCGCTCAGTCGTGTCCGACTCTCTGCGACCCCATGAATCGCCGCACGCCAGGCCTCCCTGTCCATCACCAACTCCCGGAGTTCACTCAAACTCATAGCCCTATTCAAATGCTTTCCAATGTCTGGCAACACGTGGGAGGGACACACACACACACACACACACACTTTTCAGGCTAGAATCCTACAGAATCCTAGCCAGCCTGTGACTAAATGCACCAGTGTTGTAGAAAACTGATGTTAGAAAGTGAAATATCATCTTTGCCCCATTCATTCAGTTAATCCCTCTTGGGGGGTCACATAGAAGTCTAACAGCTCTTCAACTCTCTAGCTCAATAAAGAAAAAATGGATTTTTTTTCCCAATGTCTCCAGTGCCTTCAACTAATATTACACACATCCAAAAAGCTGTCAAATAGAAGAAAAAAAAGACATTCTTTGTGCCCACTGAGAGTTGAGTTTAAAGGAAGTACTAAAAAGGAATACCGACAGTTTAGCATGAAGATCTTTCTGTGGGTGAAGACAATCCAAAAACGCAATAGCCTGGGGCCTTGCATTGCCCTGGTTAGGGCCCTGCGCTTCCACTGCAGGGCGCACAGGTTTGATCCCTGGTCAGGAGCCTAAGATCCTGCGTGCTGCTCTGGAGTGGCCAAAAAGAAAAAGTAACATGCTGCCTCCTAAAGGAACCTATTAATATAAAGGGAACCAACATTGACTCACCTGTGTCTGGGTTGCTGTGCTGTGCTGTGCTTAGTCACTCAGTTGTGTCCTGACTCTTCAGGATCCCATAGACTGTAGCCTGCCAGGCTTCTCTGTCCATCAGATTTCCCAGACAAGAATACTGGAGTGGGTTGCCATTTCCTTCTCCAAGGGAACCTGAGCCAGGAATCAAACCACGGTCTCCTGCATTGCAATCAGATTCTTTACCAGCTGAGCTACCAGGGAAGCCCCCTGAGTTAGGCAATTTATATGTCTATTTCCTTTTATCTTACCAGCAATGTTCTGTGAAGAAGATATTATTTAAACCTCCTTTATAGATAAAGGTTTTAAATGATTTGGTGAAACTCATATGGTAATTGACAGCCTTGAGATCTGAGAGTTAGGGAATGGGTTCCTAGTTCCTGGATATGTTCAAATGATTGTAAACAGGATTCATGATATTGATTGGGGAACTGGATAAAATGGCTTCTAAATGTCTCCTAAAACTGAGCCTTTCTTTGCTCAAAAAAGATATTCCTCCCTTCTCAATTTGGTACCCAATTAATATTGTACCAGAATGTTAATGGGCTATAAATTCCAAAGCTCAGAACAAAAGCCACATGTCTCCCCACCTTCTAAAGAAGAGTTACCAGTTATATCCCCAAAGATGCAGCCTTCATCCACTTCCAGCCTACAGCAGGATGCATAAAAATTCAAAAGGAATTCATTAGAAGAAATCATAGAAGGGACTTCACTAGCGGTCCAGTGGTTACAATTCTGTGCTTCTACTGCAGTGGCGCAGGTTCAATTCCTGACTGGGGAAATAAGAGCCCACATGCTGTGCAGTGCTGCCAAAAAAATTAAAAAGAAAGAAAGAAATCAGAGAAGAGGATAAAGTGCTTACCTCACTACAAAGAGGAGTGTACTACAAATGACAAGGGGTGTCTGCCAAACCTTTCTCCCAGGCTGGTATGTCTTGCTGACCACAGGAACTTTTAAGCTCCTCTCTGCACAACCACTGTCATGAAAGCTGGAGGTGAACCCGATATGTTTCTCCAGGAGTCTGGGGCCTTCATACGCATTCATGAGGACAGTTACCCACTTTTGGCCTGCAGAATTCCAGATCAGAGAAACAAGCTAACACGCCCCACAATGGGACAAGGAGAAAGAGCCTCTGCTTCCTGTGCTTGCAGGGGCCAAGTGCAAAGGTAGATTTCACAGGGCCGTCTTGAAAGAACCTACTCAGCAGGGCCATCTGAGGGAGGAGACTTATCATAAAAGGCTGGAAGGATGGACTTCAGGAAGCAGTCAATGAATGGGGATTGTGAGGTCCACCAGGGGAGCCACTCAAGAACCCACAGATCCTGTCAACAAGAGAGAATCAGCACCTATACTTTCAATCCAGTAACCATCATAGCACTCTGTTTATTTTCTACCTAGGACTTAAGACAGCCTGAGATTTTATTATTTCACCTATTTAAGCTCATCTCCTTCCACAGAGTTTCAGAAACCTTGTCAATCTTGTCCAGTTATACTCCCAACTCCTATGTGCACACACAGAAACCACCCAATACATATTTGCTGGATGACGAGACAAGTGCTAGAATTTGTCCTGCCGCAACCTTCTGCCCTCAATGTCTGTGCCCTACACTATGGGATTATTCACTTGAGCCAATCTGACTGCTATCACAGATTAACCAGTGACCTAGGGCATAGAGGGGCTGGCCTGAAATGATGAGCTGGACCAGTCCAATTCCTCCCTGAGGAATTGGAAAATTGAGACACTGAGCCAGTTAGCCAAGGGAACAGAAACCGAACTCTGTCACTTGGAGCAAACTAGAGCCAAGTTAAGAGAGAGACAACTCAGTAGATGAGTGGAGAGAAGCAGGAATATCATGCAAGGAAATCCAAATACCTCCATAGAAGGCCACCTCAGTTCCTTTCTAGTTCTTCTCCCATGAGGTCCACCCAGACCATATTTGCCATTCTTGGAATACTGTGACGTTTCCTTTCCAAATATTCTCCAATTCTTCTTATTGAAGTAGAAATGTTCAGTGAGGTGTCATTATGTTTTTACTGGCTCTCTAATATTCCTTTATCTTTTTAACAAAGTGAGAGCAGGCAACACTATTTAGATGGAGTTTAGATTTCCTTGTTTTTATTTTTATGAATACATTCTAGTTATGGTCAATACTACTAATGGTTTTCCATTAAAGGTAGAAACAAAGTTACAATGAAAAACAAAGTAGGTCAATTTCAATAGCACTGCATATGGAATGTGGACATGGAAAAAGTCAGGAATGTATAGTTACTCAGTGGTGTCTGACTCTTTGTGACCCCATGGACTGTAGCCTGCCAGGCTCCTCTGTCCATGGTATTTTCCAAGCAAGAATACTGGAGTGAGTTGCCATTCCCTACTCCAGGGCATCTTCCCGACCCAGGGGCTGAACCCACTTCTCTTGTACCTCCTGCATTGGCTGACAGATTCTTTACCACTGTGCTACCTGCAATAGGCAAATTATTATTTGGGCCAGAAAACCAAATCCTGGTTTCAATAAAACTGTGTAGCCAACCATCTGCTTTCCTTACCGTTCTCTTTATTCCAAAATCACATTTCTCATTGGAAAATTGGTAAGTCCTTCAGGTTCCCAGGCTAGGTTTATAAACTTTAAAGATGACTTTCAAGTTACTCCGGTGAAATGCACTAGATGCTGAGGAAAAGAGTGTGGAATTTGAAGTTGGACAAACACGGAGCACAAATCTTTACTACCAACTAATACGCAAATCACTTAAACTCTATGAGATTGAGTTTGGCCATCCATAAAATTGTTTTAAAAATCTACTTCATATTGTACATAGAAAACCCTAAAGATAGTATCAGAAGATTACTAGAGCTAATCAGTGAATTTAGCAAAGTTGCAGGATACAAAATAAATACACAGAAATCACTTGTATTTCTATATTCTAACAATGAAAAAATCAAAAAGAGAAATTAAGGAATCAGTACCATTCACCATTGCAACAAAAAGAATAAAATATCTAGGAATAAACTTACCTAAGGAGACAAAAGAACTATACACAGAAAATTATAAGACACTGATGAAATAAATCAAAGATGACACAAACAGATGGAGAGATAATCCATGTTCCTGGGTAAGAAGAATCAATATTGTGAAAATGACTATACTACCAAATGCAATCTACAGATTCAATGAAATCCCTATCAAATTACCAATGGCATTTTTTCACAACACTAGAACAAAAAATTTCACAATTCATACGGAAACACAAAAGATCCCAAATTGCCAAAGCAGTCTTGAGAAAGAAGAATGGAGCTGGAGGAATCAACCTTCCTGACTTCAGATTATACTACAAAGCTACAGTCATCAAGACAGTAAGGTACTGGCATAAAAACAGAAATATAGACCAATGGAACAAGATAGAAAGTCCAGAAATAAACCCATGCACCTATGGGTACCTTATTTTTGACAAAGGAGACAAGAATATACAATGGGGCAAAGACAACCTCTTCAATAAATGGTGCTGGGGAAACTGTACAGCTACACATAAAAGAATGAAATTAGAACACGTCCTAACATCATACACAAAGATAAATTCAAAATGGATTAAAGACCTAAATGTGAGACCTGAACTATAAAACTCTTAGAGGAAAACATAGAACATTCGATGACATAAAGCAAGATCCTCTATGCCCCACCTCCTAGAGTAACAGAAATAAAAACAAATGCAAATAAGTAGGACCTGATTAAACATAAAAGCTTTTGCACAGCAAAGGAAATTACCGGTTCAGTTCAGTTCAGTCACTCAGTTGTGTCCGACTCTTTGCGACACCACGGACGACAGCACTCCAGGCCTCCCTATCCATCACCAACTCCCGGAGTTTACCCAAACTCAAGTCCATTGAGTCAGTGATACCGACCAACCACCTCATCCTCTGTTGTCCCCTTCTCCTGCCTTCAATCTTTCCCAGGATCAGGGTTTTTTCAAATGAGTCAGTTCTCTGCATCAGGTGGCCAAAGAATTGGAGCTTTAGCTTCAGCATCAGTCCTTTTAATGAACAACCAGGACTGATCTCCTTTAGGATGGACTGGTTGGATCTCCTTGCAGTCCAAGGGACTCTCAAGAGTCTTCTCCAACATCACAGTTCAAAAGCATCAATTCTTTGGCACTCAGCATCTTTACAGTCCAACTCTCACATCCATACATGACGACTGGAAAAACCATAGCCTTTGTTGGTAATGTCTCTGCTTTTTAATATGCTGTCTAGGTTGGTCATAACTTTTCCTTCCAAGGAGTAAGCATCTTTTAATTTTATGGCTGAAGTCACCATCTGCAGTGATTTTGGAGCCCCCCCAAAATAAAGTCTGCTATTGTTTCCCCATCTATTTGCCATGAAATGATGGGACCGGATGTCATAATCTTAGTTTTGTGAATGTTGAGCTTTAAGCCAACTTTTTCACTCTCCTCTTTCACTTTCATCAAGAGGCTCTTTAGTTCCTCTTCTCTTTCTGCCATAAGGGTGGTATCATCTGCATATCTGAGGTTATTGATATTTCTCCCAGCAATCTTGATTCTAGCTTGTGTTTCTTCCAGTCCAGCGTTTCTCATAATGTACTCTGCATATAAGTTAAATAAGCAGGGTGACAATATACAGCCTTGACATACTCCTTTTCCTATTTGGAACCAGTCTGTTGTTCCATGTCCAGTTCTAACTGTCACTTCCTGACCTGCATACAGATTTCTCAAGAGGCAGATCAGGTGGTCTGGTATTCCCATCTCTTTCAGAATTTTCCACAGTTTGTGGTTATCCACACAGTCAAAGGCTTTGGCATAGTCAATAAAGCAGAAATAGATGTTTTTCTGCAACTCTCTTGCTTTTTCCATGATCCAGTGGATGTTGGCAATTTGATCTCTGGTTCTTTGCCTTTTCTAAAACCAGCTTGAACATCTGGAAGTTCACAGTTGACATATTGCTGAAGCCTGCCTTGGAGAATTTTGAGCATTACTTTACTAGCATGTGAAATGAGTGCAATTGTGCAGTAGTTTGAGCATTCTTTGGCATTGCCTTTCTTTGGGATTGGAATGAAAATTAACCTTTTCCAGTCCTGTGGCCACTGCTGAGTTTTCCAAATTTTCTGGCATATTGAGTAATAAGGTGAAAAGACAACCCTCAGAATGGGAGAATATAATAGCAAATGAAACAACTGACAAAGGATTAATTTCCAAAATATATAGGCAGCTCATATAACTCAATACCAGGAAAACAAACAACCCAATCAAAAAGTGGGGAAAAGACCTAAACAGTCTTTTCTCCAAAGACATACAGATAACTAACAAACACATGAAAAGATGCTCAACATGGCTCAATAGAGAAATGCAAATCAAAACCACAATGAGATATCACCTCACATTGGTCAGAATGGCTATCCTCAAAAAGTCTACAAACAATAAGTGCTGGAGAGAGTGTGGAGAAAAGGAAACGCTCTTGCACTGTTGGTGGGAATGTAAATTGATACAGCCACTATGGAAGATGGTATGGAGATCCCTTAAAAAACTAGGAATAAAACCACCATATGACCCAGCAATCCCACTCCTAGGCATATACCCTGAGGAAACCAGGGTTGAAAAAGACACATGTATCCCATTGTTCACTGAAGCACTATTTACAAAAGTTATAATATGGAAGCAATCTAGATGCCCATCGACAGATGAATAGATAAAGAAGTTGTGGTACATATACACGATGGAATATTCAGTTCAGTTCAGTCACTCAGTCATGTCTGACTCTTTGCAACCCCATGAATCACAGCACACCAGGCCTCCCTGTCCATCACCAACTCCCAGAGTTCACTCAAACTCATGTCCATTGAGTTGGTGATGCCATCCAGCCATATCATCCTCTGTCATTCCCTTCTCCTCCTGCCCCAATCCCTCCCAGCATCATAGTCTTTTCCAATGAGTCAGTTCTTCGCATCAGGTCACCAAAGGATTGGAGTTTCAGCTTCAGGATCAGTCCTTCCAATCAACACCCAGGACTGGTCTCCTTTAGGATGGACTGGTTGGATCTCCTTGCAGTCCAAGGGACTCTCAAGAGTCTTCTCCAACACCACAGTTCAAAAGCATCAATTCTTCAGCGCTCAGCCTTCTTCACAGTCCAACTCTCACATCCATACATGACCACTAGAAAAACCATAGCCTTGACTAGACGGACTTTTGTTGACAAAGTAATATCTCTGCTTTTCCATATGCTATCAGGGTTGGTCATAACTTTCCTACCAAGGAGAAAAAGTGAAAGTGAAAGTGAAGTCACTCAGTCATGTCCAACTCTTTGCGACCTCGAGGACTGTAGCCCACCAGGCTCTTCCATCCATGGGATTCTCCAGGCAAGAATACTGGAGTGGGTTGCCATTTCCTTCTCCAAGGAATCTTCCCGACCCAGGGATGGAACCCAGGTCTCCTGCATTGCAGGCAGACACTTTAACCTCTGAGCCACCAGGGAAGAACACTCCAAGGAGTAAGCATCTTTTAATTTCATGGCTGCAGTCACCATCTGCAGTGATTTTGGAGCCCAAAAACATAAAGTCTGACACTGTTTCCACTGTTTCCCCATCTATTTCCCTTGAAGTGATGGGACCAGATGCCATGATCTTTGTTTTCTGAATGTTGAGCTTTAAGCCAACTTTTTCACGCTCCTGTTTCACTTTCATCAAGAGGCTTTTGAGTTCCTCTTCACTTTCTGCCATAAGGGTGGTGTCATCTGCATATCTGAGGTTATTGATATTTCTCCCGGCAATCTTGATTCCAGCCTGTGCTTCTTCCAGCCCAGCGTTTCTCATGATGTACTCTGCATATAAGTTAAATAAGCAGGGTGACCATATACAGCCTTAACATACTCCTTTTCCTATCTGGAACCAGTCTGTTGTTCTATGTCCAGTTCTAACTGTTGCTTCCTGAACTGCATATAGGAATATTACTCAGCCATGAAAAGGAACACATTTGACTCAGTTCTGATGAGGTGGATGAACCTAGAACCTATTACACAGAGTAAAGTGAGTCAGAAAGAAAGAGATTAAATATCATATTCTAACGCACATATCCAGAATCTAGAAAAATGGTTCTGAAGAGTTTATTTACAGGGAAGCAATGGAGAAACAGACATAGAGAATAGACTTATGGACATGGAGAGAAGGGAGGAGAGGGTGAGTTGTATGGAAAGAGTAACATGGAAACTTACATTACCATATGTAAAATCAATAGCCAACAGAAATTTGCTGTATGGCTCAGGAAACTCAAACAGGGGCTCTGTATCTACCTAGAGGGGTGGGATGTGGAGGGAGATTGGAGGTTCAAAAGGGAAGGGATATATGTACACCTATGGCTGATTCAGGAGAAGGCAATGGCAACCCACTCCAGCACTCTTGCCTGGAAAATCTCATGGACGGAGGAGCCTGGTAGGCTGTAGTCCATGTGGTCACTAAGAGTTGGACACAACTGAGTGACTTCACTTTCACTTTTCACTTTCATGCACTGGAGAAGGAAATGGCAACCCACTCCAGTGTTCTTGCTTGGAGAATCCCAGGGACGGGGGAGCCTGGTGGGCTGCCGTCTATGGGGTCGCACAGAGTCGGACACAACTGATGCGACTTAGCAGCAGCATGGCTGATTCATGTTGAGGTTTGACAGAAAACATCGAAGTTCTGTAAAGGAATTATCCTTCAATTAAAAAAAAAATTTTAAAGCCTGTACTCCTATGCACTAAAATATTATGCTCTTTTAACCATATTAATATCAATAAATGTATATTAATTATTTAAAAATCGACTTCACCTGATGGCTGCACAACAATGTGAATGTGCTTAATATCACAGTGTGCATTTTAAAAATGGTTAAAATTATAAATTTTATTATATGCACTTTACCACAATAAAAAAATCTACTTCACAGAATTTTTGAAGATTATATATATGTGTATGTACACACATATATATACCCAGGATCCTAGTTTCCCAACCAGGGAGAGAACCCACACCCTCGGCAGTGGAAGCTTGGTGTCCCAACTGCTGGATCTCCAAGGAAGTCCCTGAAGATTATATTTTCAAAGACAGTAGAATACTTCACCACTATGACTGATGCATATTTGTGCTCATTAAATGGCAGCTATTAAATAATCAAGTTACTGATTAAATTATTAATAGCTGTGGCACCCAGGTGGTGCCACTGGTAAAGGACCCACTTTCCAATGCAGGAGACTTAAGAGACGCAAGTTTGATCCCTGGGTTCGGAAAGTCCCCTGGAGGAGGGCATGGCAATCCACCCCAGTATTCTTGCATGGAGAATCCTATGGACAGAGGCGCCTGGCAGGCTACAGTTCATAGAGTCACAAAGAGTCCGACAACTAAGCACACACACGCCCGCTTCCTCAGGAAGCCCACTTAGAGGGCTAAATGAATCTAGTTGGTGATTTTTATAGAAACAGAGGCACAGTCAACTGTCGGTTCTAGTTCTCATCTCAGACTTCTTCACCATGGGTCTTGCCCCTTTTACCTGTCCCAACACAACTTCCAAATATGTCATGAAGCCCTAATATCCCCTCCTAAGTGAGTTATGTTCACACTAAGTGAAGGTTGCTCAGTCGTGTCTGACTCTTTGTGACACCATGGACTATGGCCTGTCAGGGTCCTCGGTCCATGGAATTCTCCAGGCCAGGATACTAGAGTGGGTAGCCTTTCCCTTCTCCAGGGGATCTTCCCAACCCAGGGATTGAACCCAGGTCTCCTTCATTGCAGGCAGACTCTTTACCAGCTGAGCCATCAGGGAAGCCCAATCTCCCCTCCACAGGGGAGATTGCTATTTCTTTCCTCTATTTATTTGTTAATTTTTCACTGAGCTTTCTTTGTATCCCATAGCTGAACAAATAGGTGCTATACTGTACTATCCTGCTAATATGAAAGTATATATTACTCCTTTCTTCTCTGCCTCATACTCTGTGCAGCAGACAGGAAGCTAAAGTTAGCAGTTCTAAGCTAGTATTGACCCCAGAAAGAGAGAGAAAGAAAAAACAAAACCTAAAGAATATACAAAGTAAGTCATTCCTATCTTTTCATCTCTGGAAATCCTTCTCTCACACACTGCCATCTCTTCCCAAACCTTCAGACACCTTATTGTATTGGTTGGCCAAAATGTTCATTAACATCATATGGAAAAAAACAAAAGAACTTTTTGGCCAACCCAATATTTGTGTTTCAGTATGGTTCTCTGGAGAAGGCAATGGCACCCCACTCCAGTACTCTTTTGCCTGGAAAATCCCATGGACGGAGGAGCCTGGTAGGCTTTGGTCCATTGGGTCACTAAGAGTCAGACACGACTGAGAGACTTCACTTTCACTTTTTACTTTCATGCATTGGAGAAGGAAATGGCAATCCACTCCAGTGTTCTTACCTGGAGAATCCCAGGGACGGGGGAGCCTGGTGGGCTGCCATTTATGGGGTCACACAGAGTCGGACACGACTGAAGCGACTTAGCAGCAGCAGTATGGTTCTCCTTCAGTGAAACTCCATCAGTGATTAACTTTGTTGTTGACTTAAAATGTCTTTATTTTACTCTTATTCTTAATTGATAGTTCCAGTGGGTACAAAGTGCCTACGCTGACATGTATTTTCACTCAGCATTTCAAGGATGTGAAAGATAACTCTTTTCAGTCTAACTGAAGTTCCTTTGTAGGCAGTCTGTCTTTTCTCTTTGGTTAATTTTAATATTTTTTCTGTCTCAGGCCCTCTACAGGCTCACTACAAAGTATTGTAGTGTCTTATTTTCTATTTGTCTAATACTAATACTGTTGAGATTATTTGTGTAACTGTACATGGATTCTTTTTAAAAAGTAAAATTTCCCCTTAACATTTTTTCTCCTTTACACAACAGCTTTCTAGACTTTTTATTTTATATTGGAGTATAGTCAATTAACAATGTTGTGATAGTTTCAGGTGGACAGCAAAAGGACTCAGCCATACATATACGTGTATCTGTTCTCCAATTTCCCCTCCCATTCAGGCTGCCACAGAAAACTGAGCAGAGTTACCTGTGCTATACAGTAGGACATTGTTGGTTATTCATTTTGAATATAGCATTGTGTGCATGCATTTTGAGTGATATTGAATTTCTACTCTAGATGTCTTTCAGGTACTATTTGCCTGCTGTGTCTTTTTCTATTTAATATTTAGGTTTTCTATGTTGTTTTACCTGTGTGTCCTATGAAAGATCATATGGCTAAGTTTCAGTATATGTGTATGATTCTAATCCATGCTGAGCTTTTTAAAAAGTAGTGTATTTAACCCATTTTCTTTATGGTAATTTATAAAATAAATTTTGAGTGTTTTATCTTCTCCTTTTTATCTCATCATTGCTATGTTCCTTACGTCCACTGGATTGGTCATTTCTTCATTCAATTTTTTCTACTCAACTTTTGATCTTCTAAGTGGCTACCTTTAAATTGTTACACACATAATTAAACATTATTTTTCTAATAATATCTAGAGGTAGTCAATATCTATATCTCCCCCTTGAAAAGACAGGATTACAAGATCCTTGACATATTTTCATTTCCTCTTGCTGAGTGCTTCCACATTGCTATAACTGGAATTTTGGTTCATAATTAATGTTTAGGCAGTAAGTTCCACGCATTCATTTGCTCATTGTTTCTTTTTGTGCCTCATTCTTGCAGAGCATGTCTTCTGTCATAGAAACTGACTAAAAAATGGCATACCTGTAGCAGTATCCTTTGTCTGCACCTAGGTTGGAGCACCCCTAGGGCAACAGACGTTTTGCTTCTGGATAAAACTGAACCTGGGTGCAAGGCCTCAGAAAATGACCACAGGAGGTGAGAGATGGGACAGGACATACCTGTGGCTGATTCATGTTGATGTATGGTAGAAACAAACACAATACTGTAAAACAGTTATCCTCCAATTAAAAATAAATAAATTTAAAAAAATTCTGACTAAAGTAACTAAAAGTCGTTATTTCAGAGTGAATTTATGGACAGCAAATTTTCTAAGCTCCTTTTGTGCCTCCAAATATTTATATTTCCTCTTCAAATTTGTCTGGTGGTTTGGCTGGAATATAGTTCTTAATTGCTACATTTATTTTCCTTTCAGCACTTTGAAGAAATTGTGAAACTGGCATGTATAATTCTGACTTAAACAGAAATGTGGCATGAAAAAAAATATGTCTCTTGATGCAATCTTGTGAACCTAAAAATAACTTTACACAGGAGTTTCAGCATCCCATGACTTGCCATTCTCTATGCCAATAAGAAATACAAAGATGCAAAATATTTACAATCCATCCAGCTAAAGAAAGAGACTTGATCAAGGGAGAGTAAAAGGTCTCAAGTCAAATTTGACATGCTGTTTCTATCATAAATTACAGCCTCCTTGCTGTGCTTCTTGGCAGAGATAATATTTCCTTGAGATCTTGAATTGTTTTTATCAAACCTTTTCTTTTAGCACGTGAAATAAATCTCATCACTCCAGTGTTTGGGTTAACTCCAAAGCTCATACAACATGTTTTAAAGAATTGCATAAAATCAAATGTAAGAAATATTGGTCCATAACATATGCCTATTATTATTCATTTAGTCCTGTGAGTACTGTTTCTTTTAGTCTTACCCTGTGACATGTGGGATCTCAATTTCCTGACCAGGGATAGAACCCATACCTCCTGCAGTGGAAGCGTGGAGTCTTAACCACTGGACCATGAGGGAAGTCCTAAAATTATAGTCCATTTAAATTATACCTAAATAATAAATAGTCTCAATTCTTTTACTGATGCATCTTCCATTCAATGTATAGATAATCTGTAAAATTTCTGGGCAAAGAGAGCAGTTCAATTTTCTGGCGTCCCCATGCCATCAAGCTTGAGTTTAAAGGTACATCATAAAATCTTCTGGGAAAAAAAGAACATAGCAGGATATTCAAAATGGATAACCAATATGGACTTATTGCATAGCACATGGAACTCTATATGATCTATTATATAGCACATGGAACTTCATTGAAGGACTGATGCTAAAGCTGAAGCTCCAATACTTTGGCCACCTGATGCGAAGAACTGACTCATTAGAAAAAACCCTGATGCTGGGAAAGACTGAAGGCAGGAGGAGAAGAGGATGAGATGGTTGGATGGCATCACCGACTTGATGGACATGAGTTTATGCAAGCTCCAGGAGTTGGTGAAGGACAGGGAAGCCTGGTGTGCTGCAGTCCATGGGGTCACAAAGAGTCGGACACAACTGAGTGACTGAACTGAACTGAACTGGAACTCTACTCACTGCTATGTGCCAGTCTGGGTGGGAAGAGGACTTGCGGAAGAGTGGGTACACGCATATGTATGGCTGAGTCCCTTCACTGTTCACCTGAAACTACCACAACATTATTAATTGGCTATACCCCAATACAAAATAAAAAGTTTAAAGTTTGAAAAAAATTTTAAAAAAGAAAAGACCATAGCAGGAAGCTCTGGTTTTCCCACATGCTCTACTGCATTCTTGTGTCTGATGTTGCTGAAGAAAAGTCAGATGCCAATCTGATTCTTATTCTTTTCTCAGAAATCTGTTTTTTCTCTCTGATAACTTTAAGAATACTTTTTCATTTTTGATGCTCTAAAATATCATTATTACATGACTCTGTACAGGTTTTTTCTTATTTATTCTGTTCAGCAATCATCTCCAAACCTGCAAATCACAAATAAAATTCAAGTAGTTTTTCTTTAAATAAAAACAATAAGATACCGTAAAACTTATATAAAGAAGGAAGGTCTATGAATAGTTGAGATAATCTTTAAAAAGAAAAGTGAGTAAAAGAAGCTTGCTCTATTGGATATTACAATGTATTGCAAGACAAAAATAGGTGGGCATCAGTGCAATAGACCAAGCAATAACGAAGAGGACGCTAAGAAGGACCCACTTATAACGTGAATTTGGTATACAATAAAGGAGTCATCACAGATCAATGGCGACAGAAGAGACCATTTATTAGGTGAAGTTGGGAAAACTTGGTTGCTACATGGAGGAAAAAAAAAACCGGATTGCTACCTAACATCATCTATAAGGGTGAACTTCAGATGAGTTAAGGAATTAAATATGAAAGTAAAACCATAAATCCAACTGAATAAAATGTAGGATGACTTTGTGACCTAGAGACAAGGATGAACTTTAAATGTCAAAAGCACAAACCAATACTGGAAAACAATCAATCAAGGACTTGATTATATCAAAATTATTTCTATTCATAAAAGATACCATATAAAGTTAATAGGTGACAGTACTGAAGGAGGCATTTGCAATGTCTAATATATATATATATGGGATTGAGAAATCTGTATGCAGGTCAGGAAGCCACAGTTAGAACTGGACATGGAACAACAGACTGGTTCCAAATAGGAAAAGGAGTATGTCAAGGCTGTGTATTGTCACCCTGCTTATTTAACTTATATGCAGAGTACATCATGAGAAACGCTGGGTTGGAAGAAGCAAAAGCTGGAATCAAGATTGCTGGGAGAAATATCAATAACCTCAGATATGCAGATGACACCACCCTTATGGCAGAAAGTGAAGAGGAACTAAAGAGCCTCTTGATGAAAGTGAAACAGGAGCGTGAAAAAGTTGGCTTAAAGCTCAACATTCAGAAAACTAAGATCATGGCATCCAGTCCCATCACTTTATGGCCAATAGATGGGGAAACAATGGAAACAGTGGTTGATTTTATTTTGAGGGGCTCCAAAATCACTGTAGATGGTGACTGCAGCCATGAAATTAAAAGACGCTTACTCCTTGGAAGGAGAGTTATGACGAACCTATACAGCATATTAAAAAGCAGAGACATTACTTTGTCAACAAAGGTCCGTCTAGTCAAGCCTATGGGTTTTCCAGTAGTCACGTATGGATGTGAGAGTTGGACTGTAAAGAAAGCTGAGCACCAAAGAATTGATGCTTTTGAACTGTGGTGTTGGAGAAGACTCTTGAGAGTCCCTTGGACTGCTAGGAGATCCAACCAGTCCATCCTAAAGGAGACCAGTCCTGGGTGTTGATTGGAAGGACTGATCCTGAAGCTGAAGCTCCAATCCTTTGGCGACCTGATGCGAAGAACTGACTCATTGGAAAAGACCCTGATGCTGGGAAAGACTGAAGGCGGGAGGAGAAGGGCATGACGGAGGATGAGATGGTTGGATGGCATCACTGACTCAATGGACATGAGTTTGGGTAAACTCTGGGAGTTGGTGATGGACAGGGAGGCCTGGTGTGCTGCAGTCCATGAGATTGCAAAGAGTAGGACACAACTGAGCGACTGAACTGAACTGAATATCTAAAGTATACAGGAACTCAAGGTCCACTTTTCTGTTCACCCATTCTCAGCATTGCTGTCATCCCCATGTGGTTGCAAAATGACTGCTAGAGCTCCAGAGTATCCTCACACAACTGCATCCAAACACAGGAAGCAGTTGTTCCTTGTGCATTTCTTGGTATTGTGGAGAAATATACATAGAAATTTCCTAGCAGAACTCCTGTCTGGTCCCACAGGTCAGGACTGGACCACAAACCCATGCCCCAGCTGCAGGTGTGGCTGGACAACCATTGGTGGGCACGACCAGCATTTAGGGTGGGAGATAGCATGGCCAGCAGGGGAGATGGGTTAGAGAACAGCAGTTGCAGGATTAACAAAAACATTGTCATATCTGTCCTCCGTTTATTCCACTTTCTCCTGTCATTCCTCTAGACGGACATTAGTGCTTGATCTGAAACGCCAATATTTTGGCCACCTGATGAGAAGAACTGACTCAGTGGAAAAGACCCTGATGCTGGGAAAGATTGAAGGCAGGAGAAGGGGACAACAGAGGATGAGGTGGTTGGATGGCATCACTGACTCAATGGACCTGAATTTGGGTAAACTCCGGGAGTTGGTGATGGACAAGGAAGCCTGGTGTGCTGCAGTCCATGGGGTTGCAAAGAGCCAGACACGACTGAGCAACTGAACTAGCGCTTGATCTACCCCTATGTCTTTCATTCCTCCAACTTTTTTTTTTTCAATTTTTTTTTCTGATGCAGACATCTTTTAAAAGTCTTTATTGAACTTGTTACAATATTGCTTCTGGTTTTATGTTTTGGTTTTTTGACCCTGAGGCATGTGAGATCTTAGCCCCCTGACCAAGGATCGAACCTGCCTGCACCCCCTGCATTAAGTCTTAACCACTGGACCATCAGGAATACCCCTTACTTTCTTTTCCTACTGTGTTCTGAGAGAATTTCTCCATCCAGTCTTCCAGCACAGTATTCACTCTTCTGTGTATCCACTCTGCCATTCAACCTAGCTATCATTTTATTTTTGAAAAGTGTGGTTTTCATCATTAAGATCTCCAGTTTGGTTCATTTTTGTCATACTTGTTCACGTTTCATGGATGAAATATCCTTGCATCTCTGTGATGATATTAGGCTTATTCTAAAGGTTTCTCCAATTCTCTGTGTGTCCTCAATTAAAGTTCTTCTTTTTTTTAATTCTATTTCAAAGTGCGACTTAAGTATCTGAGGATTATCTACCACAGATCCAGTTTTTCCACCAAGGTTCCTACTAGATTGAAACCTTCTCTACTTCAGCCGCTGGCCTTGGAGTCAGTTGAGGAGGTACAGATGTGATTGCTGGGACTGATGCTCTGATGTGTTTTTCAGTGAGACTGGAAGATGGGTAGAATGTGCTACAAGGAAAGAAGCTAGTTTTTTGGATTTAAGCGCTCCTCATTTCTCCCTGCTATTGCCATCCACTTGAGACACTGCCTTATCTCTGAGACCCTGCTCCCATCTAGGGATAACGGTTGCACCTGCATGACTTACAAAGAGAATGGTACAGGGAAAACAGGCCTGGAGGCTACGCCTGTGCCACCCAGCTCCTATTGCCCGGCTTCTTTCTGGCATGTCCTATCTGAGAACGGAGCTCCCACCTCTTGTAGCAGTATTATATGCTGAATTCCCACATGCCCAGTGGATTGCCATCCCTCTTCAGCTCAATCCCATCTGACTTTAGTCAGGAATTTCTTACAACCTCTGAGAATTTGTCTTGTTTCAGAGTACATCTATGAATACATTAAACACATGTTCTTAGCTATCAATTCCAGAGTTTCAGAAAAACAACTGAAGTTTCAAGATGTGCTCAGTTCACCATCTTGGACCCAAAACTCTTCTGTAAAATTCAGGTAAATGTTATTTTTGTTAAAAGTCATCATTGTAATTTTTCATTTATATGTTTCTTTTTCTCTCTGTTCATTCAACAATCTATCTATCCTTCTGTCTATGTACACACAAAGGTAGAAACGTCTGGAATTCTTTTAACTTATTAGTTACTTCTGGGGTAGAATTTATTTATTTATTTATTTATTTTGCAGAATATAAACATGGTTAATTTTTATTCAAGAAAACGTGTGTGTGAGTGTGTGAAGTCGCTCAGTCGTGTCCAACTCTTTGCGACCTCATGGACTGTAGCCCGCCAGGCTCCTCTGTCCATTCTCTAGGCAAGAATACTGGAGTGGGTTGCCATTTTCTTCTCCATGGGGTAGAATTTAAAGTGATTTTCTTTTTTAACTTTTTTGTGAATTTGTAATCATGTATCATTTTTACAAATAAATTCATTCTCAAAAGTATGTTAAGGTTAGTTGTCTTTAACTGTTGAGATTACAGGTCATTTTTAATTTTGCCTATCTGCATTTCTCAATTTCAAATGTTTTAACTTTTGTTATAATTGTAAAGAAAAGTTCAAAAAATGAAAAATCCAAAATTGGGAACAACTAGCACCAAGGATGTGAGAGTTGGACTGTGAAGAAGGCTGAGCACCGAAGAATTGATGCTTTTGAACTGTGGTGTTGGAGAAGACTCTTGAGAGTCCCTTGGACTGCAAGGAGATCCAACCAGTCCATTCTGAAGGAGATCAGCCCTGGGATTTCTTTGGAAGGAATGATGCTAAAGCTGAAACTCCAGTACTTTGGGCACCTCATGCCAAGAGTTAACTCATTGGAAAAGACTCTGATGCTGGGAGGGATTGGGGGCAGGAGGAGAAGGGGACGACAGAGGATGAGATGGCTGGATGGCATCGCTGACTCGATGGACGTGAGTCTGAGTGAACTCCGGGAGTTGGTGATGGACAGGGAGGCTTGGCGTGCTGCGATTCATGGGGTCGCAAAGAGTCGGACATGACTGAGCGACTGATCTGATCTGATCTGAGGACCAGTAAATAGTTCAACACTACTGCTCTATATACTACAGAATTGAGGAGTACTGATATCTTCAAATAGGAATGGTTCAAGTCTTCATTTTTCAGTTTTTTAATGAAATGGATTAAATCATGTACCAACAGGAAACACCCTCATCAAGGCCTTTACAGTTAAGTCATAAGTACAGTCAAGTTACTCTTCTAAAAGTCCGTTCTCTGTGGAAACAAAATGCAAAAGGGAGTTGAGAAGGAACCGGTCCAAATGACCAACAACTAATTCATGGATAAATAAAATGTAGTCTATCAATATGACAGAATATTATTTTACAATAAAATTGAATAGAGTGTTGATATGTGCTGTAATATGGATGAAACTTGAAAACTTTACACTAAATGAAAGAAACCTGTCACAAAACACCACATATTGTATGACTCCGTTTATACTAAATGTCTAGAGAGGCACACATATAGACACTGAAAGTAGATTACTTGTTCCCTAAGCCTGGGAGTGCTGGAGGGAAATGGGGAATGACTGATGGGTATAGAGTTTCTTTCTGGAATTATAAAAATCTTCTAAAATTGACTGTGGTGACAGTTGCAAAACTCTGTAAATATACTCAAAAGTATTGAATTTTACACTTCAAATGGGTCAACTGTCTGGTATGTGAACTTTATCTCAATGCCCCCCCCCTTTTTTTAAGAAGCAACTGTTTGCTTACACTTCTGCCTCTGTGACTACTCAGACTTCTCCTTGGGCCTCTGAAATTACACTCTGTACTAAGGAGGCTTGTTCAGAAACCCATCCTGTGCAAGAAGGAGATCATCACTGGCTTCACAGCCACTTATAAAGGGCTTTGTGATGTCTAAAACACGCTCCATTTGTTTTTCCTCCACTGGGTAGAAGTGACATGACTGAAAACAAGGATTACAGGTCAGAACAAGACTCAGAGTGCTAGCGTTATTGCAGCTAGAGGCTAACAGTGAAGTGGCATCAGGCTCGATCTCAGGAGCTCCTGAGCAGGAGGGAGCTTATCAAGGAACCAATAGTGAAACTCTCACACATACTACTTCACTTCATCCTTAAAACCACCTTTAGTAGCAGGCACCACAGATCTGTGTTTTACAGCTGAGGAAACGGAGGCTAGTTTAGAGAAAGCTAAGGAACTCCCCCAGAACACACAATTAGGAGGTTGTGGAGTCACCTCCTAATGGAGTGTGGAGTGTAAAGCACCAGGGAATTATACAAAGATCGAGGAGAGTGAGAAGATAAAAACTTACCTCACCTGAGGACAACTCCAACAAACAAAGCCACTCAGATGTCACCATTCAATGCCTGTGTTCTTGCAGGCATTTTGATACACAGGCTTTCTCTTCTCTGGAAGTCTCCGTTTCTCCTCGGTCCCTTTTCTGAGACAATTTTTCCTGAACTTTTTGTTACCCGGGTTGTCTCAAGAGCATTTCACTGTCCCTTTCTGAAGAATAGTCAGAGCCAGATAAATGCCCTAACTTTACCGGGCAGTCTGGTGCAAGCTAATAAATTTAAGGACCTCTTCACTGCCTTCGCTTCTCAGGAGCTGCTTACCATTTCTTCAGGATACAGTAACACAGAACCACAAGAAAATCATAAGATCTGGGAAGTCTAGTCAGGGTTTGGTGTATCTCAGGGAGGGTTTTTCAAACTCACGTTTATTTTTGGGTATTATAAGGAATCTGTTGTATTTTTTTATGCATTAGCGCTTACTGCTTTGGTCCGTTTTAGCCATCATATCCCCACCACCACCACACACACACTGATACAGAGTTGCAAGGTTTCATCCTGCACAATGCTTCCGATCAGGCCATATTTACCACTGCTTTGCCACCGTAACACGATCGATATAACAGAACCCTTGGTCTCAGATAACATCAGGACCTTCTTCCAGTTCTTCGGACTTCTAGCCCAGGTTCACTGCATTAGTCCACGCTGCATCTACTGTTGCTGATTCCGACACATTATGTGCAAAGTCTTGACAGAGCTGCATGGTTACTACACAAATAAGCAGTCTGCATTAAGTTGGTAAATTACAAGCTATATTTTTAGGATATTTCTCTTCTATGTTGCCAAATTCAACAATACAGATAATCTATCCAAATTTTAAATAAGAACCTTGTGTTGTCAGAATGGATCTTCCTAGTAGAAACTGTTTCTGGTACAAGGTGGTAGCATTTCCATTATGTAATATATAAAGTAAATGTATTTATGAGTGAATAGTAACAGTTTTTGGAGAAGGCAATGGCACCCCACTCCAGTACTCTTGCCTGGAAAATCCCACGGATGGAGGAGCCTGGTAGGCTGCAGTCCAAGGGGTCGCTAGAGTCAGACACGACTGAAGCGACTTAGCAGCAGCAGCAGCATTAAGTTTTCCCTGATATCACACAGTTTCTCTTTGCTCAAAACTTTAATCAGTCAGATTAAAATAGAGAGATCTTACACACGACTCCTCATACACCTGGGATTTTTATTTCATCTAGTATCTATAAATTTCCCTTTTCAGACCAACTCCTTAGGATCCTTAGCAGAAAGCCAAGAACAGCAATTCCATGAAGAGCAATTCAATTCTAATGGAATTCTAATTCCATTAGATTGTAGCCTGCAGATCAGTAGAAGGTAAAAAGTACTCTCTATATATTACTCCATTTAATCCTCCCAGCAAGTCTATGAAAATACATACGTAACAACAAAAAGTACACTGCTATAAAAAGATGAGATTCTGCATGTGTGCTCAGTCATGCAGAGTCTTTGCGACCCCATTGATTGTAGCCCATCAGGCTCCTCTGTCCATGGGATTTTCTAGGCAAGAATACTGGAGTGGGTTGCCATTTCCTCCTCCAGGGAGTCTTCCCTACCCAGGGATCAAACCCACATCTCTGATGTCTCCTGTATCGGCAGGCAGATTCTTTACCACTGAGCCACTAGGCAAGCCCCTATTACCCTTCTTTCTGATTCTTTCTCTTTTCCTGCCTTCTACTAAATTGATAGGCTTCTATATTCTCTTTGGGGGCTTCCCAGGCGGCTCAGTGGTAAAGAACTTGCCTGCCAATGCAGGAGACACAGGTTTGATCCCTGGTTTGCGAAGATCCCTTGGAGAAGGCAATGGCAATCCACTTCAATCTTCTTGATGGGAAATCCTATGGACAGAGGAGCCTGGTGGGCTATAGTCCACGGGGCCACAAAAGAGTCAGCCATGACTTAGCAACTAACAGTCAATATTCCCTTTCACAGCTGTGCTTGTTTGGAAATTACAGATATCTTCTTTTTCTTTCAATAATTCCTCTTTACTTTCAAAGCACACACTTAACCTTTATTCTGAATGTTCTTCAGCTATGCTTCCTTCTAGACATGAAAAGGTTCTTATTAAACAGGTCCTCTCTCATTATTAAGGCAGCAGTACTTTAAGTGTGCTTCCCAGGACCCATTCAAGAATCTGCAAGGTTAAAGCTATCTTATAATATCACTAAGATGTTGCTTTTACCCACTCTGTTGACATTTGCACTGATGATACAAAAGCAATGACGGGTGAAACAGCTGGTGCCTTAGCATGAATCAAGGCAGTGGTACCAAACTGTCCCAGGAGTCATTGTATTCTTCATTGTCATAAACTCACAGAAGAAGAAAAAAAGGGAAAAAAAGCCAGTTATGGTTCAGAGTGCCCTTGATGAGGCAGTAAAAGTGGATTTTATTAAATTTTGACCCACGAATACATCTCTTCAAAAATCTGGGTGATTATATAGGAAATATGCATAAAGTACTTTCACTGCACACAGAAATACAGTGGTTTTCTCTTGGAGAATCACTCGTGTGATTGTTTAACAAACCACTTTTTTCACAGAACATCATTTTTACTTGAAAGGCTCAGATAACCCATGGTTCTACAGACATTGGTGTGTGACTGTCATTTCCTTGAAAATAAAATGAACTTATCACTTCAAGGAAAACAAATCAGTACTTGTTGCAACAAAATGAATTTAGGCTTTCAAGCAAAAAGGTATTAATATAGTCCCTTCTCCAACTACAGGTCTGTATGAGACTGAATTTTTCTCAGGTATTTCAATTCAGAAATAAGAATTTATGAATAATGTATTTCATCTATAATAATATGAAGATGAATACATAATTTTTATATAAGAATCCAGTTGTCTCCTAAGCCAAACATTAAAGACATTGGCAAAAATGTACAAATAATGCCACTCATTAAATTTGTCTTAGGAAATATTTTTCATAAAAAAATTCCAAAATAGCGGGCCTATTATTTGTAAATTAAATCATAATTTTTTAATATTAGTTCTAATTTCTAATATGGTAAATATTGATACAACACACACACACACAAAGGTCTTTGGGCCTGCAATAATTTGTAAGAGTATAAAAGGATCCTAATAGTCAAAGCTATAGTTTTTCCAGTAGTCATGTACAAGTGTGAGAGTTGACCTAAAAGAAGGCTGAATGCCGAAGAACTGATGCTTTCAAAACTGGTACTGGAGAAGACTGTTGAGAGTCCCTTGGACAGCAAGGAGATCAAACCAGTCAATCCTAAAGAAAATCAGTCCTGAATGTTCATTGGAAGGACTGATGCTAAAGCTGAAGCTCCAATACTTGGGCCACCTGCTGCGAAGAGCTGGGTCATTGGAAAAGACCCTGATGCTGGGAAAGATTGAGGGCAAGAGGAGAAGGGGGCAACAGAGGATAAGATGGTTGGATGGCATCACTGACTCAATGGACATGAGTTAGAACAAACTCAGGGAGATAGTGAAGAACAGGGAAGCCTGGCGTGCTGCAGTTCATGGAGTCACAAAGAGTCAGACGTGACTTAACGACTGAGCAACAAGACCAACACATTTGGAAACTGTTGGTTTAAATTTTCTTTCTTTAAATGTTTATTTCAGCTTACTCCAGAAAGAATGAAGGGATGGAGCCAAAGCAAAAACAATACCCAGCTGTGGATGTGACTGGTGATAGAAGCAAAGTCCGATGCTGTAAAGAGCAATATTGCATAGGAACCTAGAATGTCAGGTCCATGAATCAAGGCAAATTGGAAGTGGTCAAACAAGAGATGGCAAGAGTGAATGTCGACATTCTAGGAATCAGCAAACTGAAACGGACTGGAATGGGTGAATTTAACTCAGATGACCATTATATCTACTACTGCGGGCAGGAATCCCTCAGAAGAAATGGAGTGGCCATCATGGTCAACAAAAGAGTCTGAAATGCAGTACTTGGATGCAATCTCAAAAATGACAGAATGATCTCTGTTCGTTTCCAAGGCAAACCATTCAATATCACAGTAATCCAAGTCTATGCCCCAACCAGTAACGCTGAAGAAGCTGAAGTTGAATGGTTCTATGAAGACCTACAAGACCTTTTAGAACTAACACCCAAAAAAGATGTCCTTTTCATTATAGGGGACTGGAATGCAAAAGTAGGAAGTCAAGAAACACCTGGAGTAACAGGCAAATTTGGCCTTGGAATACAGAATGAAGCAGGGCAAAGACTAATAGAGTTTTGCCAAGAAAATGCACTGGTCATAACAAACACCCTCTTCCAACAACACAAGAGAAGACTCTATACATGGACATCACCAGATGGTCAACACCGAAATCAGATTGATTATATTCTTTGCAGCCAAAGATGGAGAAGCTCTATATAGTCAGCAAAAACAAGACCAGGAGCTGACTGTGGCTCAGACCATGAACTCCTTATTGCCAAATTCAGACTTAAATTGAAGAAAGTAGGGAAAACCACTAGACCATTCAGGTATGACCTAAATCAAATCCCTTATGATTATACAGTGGAAGTGAGAAATAGATTTAAGGGCCTAGATCTGATACATAGAATGCCTGATGAACTATGGAATGAGGTTCGTAACATTGGACAGGAGACAGGGATCAAGACCATTCCCATGGAAAAGAAATGCAAAAAAGCAAAATGGCTGTCTGGGGAGGCCTTACAAATAGCTGTGAAAAGAAGAGAAGCGAAAAGGAAAGATATAAACATCTGAATGCAGAGTTTCAAAGAATAGCAAGAAGAGATAAGAAAGCCTTCTTCAGCGTTCAATGCAAAGAAATAGAGGAAAACAACAGAATGGGAAAGACTAGGGATCTCTTCAAGAAAATCAGAGATACCAAAGGAACATTTCATGCAAAGATGAGCTTGATAAAGGACAGAAATGGTATGGACCTAACAGAAGCAGAAGATATTAAGAAGAGATGGCAAGAATACACAGAAGAACTATACAAAAAAAGATCTTCACGACCCAGATAATCACGATGGTGTGATCACTCACCTACAGCCAGACATCCTGGAATGTGAAGTCAAGTGGGCCTTAGAAAGCATCACTACGAACAAAGCTAGTGGAGGTGATGGCATTCCAGTTGAGCTATTCCAAATCCTAAAGATGATGCTGTGAAAGTGCTGCACTCAATATGCCAGCAAATTTGGAAAACTCAGCAGTGGCCACAGGACTGGAAAAGGTCAGTTTTCATTCCAATGTCAAAGAAAGGCAATGCCAAAGAATGCTCAAACTACCGCACAATTGCACTCATCTCACACGCTAGTAAAGTAACGCTCAAAATTCTCCAAGCCAGGCTTCAGCAATATGTGAACCGTGAACTTCCTGATGTTCAAGCTGGTTTTAGAAAAGGCAGAGGAACCAGAGATCAAATTGCCAACATTCGCTGGATCATGGAAAAAGCAAGAGAGTTCCAGAAAAACATCTATTTCTGCTCTATTGACTATGCCAAAGCCTTTGACTGTGTGGATAACCACAAACTGTGGAAAATTCTGAAAGAGATGGGAATACCAGACCACCTGATCTGCCTCTTGAGAAATTTGTATGCAGGTCAGGAAGCAACAGTTAGAACTGGACATGGAACAACAGACTGGTTCCAAATAGGAAAAGGAGTTTGTCAAGGCTGTATACTGTCACCCTGTTTATTTAACTTATATGCAGAGTACATCATGAGAAACGCTGGACTGGAAGAAACACAAGCTGGAATCAAGATTGTGGGGAGAAATATCAATAACCTCAGATATGCAGATGACACCACCCTTATGGCAGAAAGTGAAGAGGAACTCAAAAGCCTCTTGATGAAAGTGAAAGAAGAGAGTGAAAAAGTTGGCTTAAAGCTCAACATTCAGAAAATGAAGATCATGGCATCCGGTCCCATCACTTTATGGGAAATAGATGGGGAAACAGTGGAAACAGTGTCAGATTTTATTTTTCGGGGCTCCAGAATCACTGCAGATGGTGACTGCAGCCATGAAATTAAAAGACGCTTACTCCTTGGAAGGAAAGTTATGACCAACCTAGAGAGCATATTCAAAATCAGAGACATTACTTTGCCAACAAAGGTCCGTCTAGTCAAGGCTATGGTTTTTCCTGTGGTCATGTATGGATGTGAGAGTTGGACTGTGAAGAAGGCTGAGCGCCGAAGAATTGATGCTTTTGAACTGTGGTGTTGGAGAAGACTCTTGAGAGTCCCTTGGACTGCAAGGAGATCCAACCAGTCCATTCTGAAGGAGATCAGCCCTGGGATTTCTTTGGAAAGAATGATGCTAAAGCTGAAATTCCAGTACTTTGGCCACCTCATGTGAAGAGTTGACTCATTGGAAAAGACTCTGATGCTGGGAGGGATTGGGGGCAAGAGGAGAAGGGGAAGACAGAGGATGAGATGGCTGGATGGCATCACCGACTCGATGGACGTGAGTCTGAGTGAACTCCGGGAGTTGGTGATGGACAGGGAGGCCTGGTGTGCTGTGATTCATGGGGTCGCAAAGAGTCGGACATGACTGAGCGACTGATCTGATCTGATCTGATCTGATGACAAAACAGTGTCTACAGTCAATAGTTGATTTAAATGTACTGTCTTGTTAAATCACTGTGTTCAGATTATTTTTTAGCCACCATTCTCTCCTACTACAGAAACTACTTTGCTTCATGACTTGACTGTCATGTCTTCTCTTGCAGAAATGTATTTTTAATAATTTTAATGTGAGGTTTTGTACTAAGTCATGTCTAAAAATGTTTATAATTTGCATTCATTTTTGAATGCTAGTTTAGCTATGGATAAAGTTCTACATGGACATATATGCCCTCAGCATTTGAGACATTGTTTCCTGGCCTCTACTGCTGCTGATGAGAAGTCAGCTGACACGGTAACTGGTGGCCCTTTGTAGACAGGGTCTTCTCTCTTGCTGCCTTTATCTGGAAGTCCCACTGTTTCACAATGATGATGTGCCTGGTGATGGATTTGTCTTTTTATCCTGCCTGGTCCTCAGGCTTCACACCTAATCTGAAAAGTAATGCATTTTTTTTTTTGAATTCTAGAAAAAGTTCAGTGATTGCCTTCTCAAATATTACTTGCCTGCCATCCTCCAAATCTACTCCTCTAGAATAGTGGCTCTCAACCAGGTATGATTTGGCAGTGTCTGGAGACACTTTTGGTTGTCACAACTTTGGGGGGAGGGGTTGTCCTACTAGCATCTAGGAGGAAACAGCAAGGGATGCTGCTAAACATCCTGTAACACACAGGACAGTTTCCCACAACAAAGAATTATTTGGCCCAAAATGGCAAAGGTATTAAGACTCCGAAACCCTGTTCTAGAACTCCCATTAGATATATGCTGGGGTCTTTCAGTTATTCCTCTAACATTCTTATCAATCCACTCTGCTGCAGTCTAGGAAAATTCTATCTCCCAGTTCACTGATTCTCTTTTTCAACATGTTCATGTTAGAGTTTCTGTTTTATTTCAATGATCACACTTTCTATATCCAAAATCCCTGATATGTTCTTTTTAATAAGAATTTACTTTATGGCTGCCTGTTTTGCTTCATAGTTTTCTTTTTAAACAGATGTTATTCTTTCACTTATCTCTTGAAGCATATATCATATTGTCCTAAAAATTATTTTCAGCTAGTATAAAGCACGTTCTGAATTATTATTATTTTTGGAAGTCTTTAGCCATAAGTTTCTCAATAACTTTCAATGAAAGGTTCTACTTAAAATTTTTGTCTGCTTGTTTTTATTTTTTTTGAGACAAGAATAAAGTTTATCAGAATGGAGAGAGGGGGTCACTGCCAGTACAGCGGGCCAACTTCCTCTTAGGCAGGGAGAGCTGACCTGTCTGCTTATTTTTAAAATCTCTCCCTTTTCTTTTCTTATCCCACTCTAACTGTTCTTGAAGGCTCCTCCAGAGTCTCCAGTCAAGAACTAGGTCTTAGTGTTTTGAGCCTACTTTGATAGTCTTAAATCACAGAGCCAGTTACTGAGCCAAGAAGCTCCTTAGCTGTTTTTGGTTTTAAAAATCCCCAAAGCCATGTTTTTCTCATTTACTCTCATTGGCCTAGTTTTGTTTTGTTTTGTTTTGTTTAACAAAGTAACAGTCCCAGGCAGGAAATCAACAGTATTACCAGCCTGCTTTCATAAGCTGACACCTATCCCAGGCCCTGGCTTCGATCAATATTCCTAGATCTTCTGTCTTGATCATTGAGCTCTCAAAGAGATCTGTTTTACTAGTAGAGGTCATGCTCTTGGTCACCCTGGTTCTAGACCCAGAGCCTGAGTCCCCACTCACTATGAGGGCATTCTCTTCCATTTTTAGTCCCATAAATAGATCTGCTTTTATCTTAACCATTAAGTGTTCAAGGCAGAATTGTGTAGAAGCATGAACTATTTGCAATACCTCAATCAGAAGTAATTATTTATACATTTTTTAAAATGACAATGCGTTTTGTAGTCAGAAAAAAATCAAGCTTTAACAACTTTTTAAACATTTACTCTCTTTACTATAAATTTACTATAACAGAGGCAAATAAAAACTGCAGTTACAGATGCAAAGAGGAGAAACTGCCAAATTCTGATCATGGAAACTGGAAATGGTTTCCCATTTCAACCACTTGTTTGCCAGCATCCTAAAATGGTCTACTGGAACCAGAAGGGAAGAAGTGAAACAAATCCTTAGTCACATCTAATGAACTTGTGAGAAAAGATGAGTGATCCAATCGTTGATATAAATGTCTCATCAGAGATGAAATGGAAGCTGTTTCCCTGCACAGAGCAGCAGAGGCAGTCCTATGCAGGGCAGTGGGTGCACAAATATCAGTTTTGTTTGCTTCATCTATGTGTCTCTGGTCTGCTCTGTCCTTTGATATACATGGAAACTGGGGCAGTTTAGCAGCTTATTAAGAATCACATGAAAGACTGGCAGATGAGGAAGCATCATGGGCAGCAGGCTCACAGCAGTGGTGACAGCAAAGCAGTCCTCAGTGAACTTGATGTCAGGTAGGCCAAGAAAGAGGGTCAGTTCTGAAAACTGGAGTATGGCAGAGAAGGTGGAAATAAGACATGTGCTCAGATACTAAAACTAAAGTCAGAATTTTAACAGAATAGGGCAGGGAGGAAGTCAGTCCCAAGCCTGAGGTTTAGCATGAGTTTGTGGTTGACTCTAAGAGGCCCCAGCAGTGGAAATAAGAAAACCAGGTCAAGGACTTTTATGTGTAAGTCCATGTGTTCAGAGAATTAGACCCTATCACCAACATGGATGAAGAAACATGAAACTAAACTTTATATGTGTTAGTACTTTGTTCTAGTTTTACTTTTTAGTATTATAAGTGAACACTAATTCACAAACAGCACACCATAGAAATCTAACTCCTCAAGAATGAAGCAATTTGCATTCAAAATGAGATATTAATATAAATTCAAAGGTTTTTTTGGGGGGGGAGGGCCTGTGCTTGTGAGATCTTAGTTCCTTGATCTGGGATCGAACCTGTGCCCCCTCAGTGAAATGCAGAGTCTTAATCCCTGGACAGTCAGTGAAGTCCTTCAGGGTATTATTAAAGACAAGTTTATTCCATTTTCTCCTAGCTGTCAATTACCTTAAAAGAGTAAAACTTAAAAATAATGTACCCCAGTACTTCCTGGTGGTGCAATGAGTATAAGAATCTGCTTGCCAATGCAGGGGACATGGTTCAGTCCCTGGTCCGGGAAGATTCCACATGCCCCAGAGCAACTAAACTCGTGCCACAACTACTGATACCACACTCTAGAGCCCAAGAGCTGCAACTACTGAAGCCCAAGCGCCTACAGCCTATGCTCCACAGTAAGAGAAACCCCTGCAATGAGAAACTCAAGCACTGCAACAAAGAGTAGCCCCCACTCACTGCCAGAAGAAAAAAGCCCAAGCAAAGCAACGAAGACCCAGCACAGCCAAAAATTAATTAAATTAATTAAAAAATAAATAAAATAATGTACCCAGTGAAGAGGAACTAAAAAGCCTCTTGATGAAAGTGAAAGAAGAGAGTGAAAAAGTTGGCTTAAAGCTCAACATTCAGAAAACGAAGATCATGGCATCCGGTCCCATCACTTCATGGGAAATAGATGGGGAAACAGTGCAAACAGTGTCAGACTTTATTTTGGGGGGCTCCAAAATCACTGCAGACGTGACTACAGCCATGAAATTAAAAGACACTTACTCCTTGGAAGAAAAGTTATGACCAACCTAGATAGAATATTGAAAAGCAGAGACATTACTTTGCCAACAAAGGTCCGTCTAGTCAAGGCTATGGTTTTTCCAGTAGTCATGTATGGATGTGAGAGTTGGACTGTGAAGAAAGCTGAGCGCCAAAAACAAAAAAGTGCAAAATATATTTGCAATACACTTTTCTGACAGTTGAAATTTATCCAAACTAGATAAACAACTTCCATAATTAGATTAAAAAAACAATATAACTCAGATTAAAAGAAAAAAAAAAGAAAGCTGAGCGCCGAAGAATTGATGCTTTTGAACTGTGGTGTTGGAGAAGATTCTTTAGAGTCCCTTGGACTGCAAGGAGATCCAACCAGTCCATTCTGAAGGAGATCAGCCCTGGGATTTCTTTGGAAGGAATGATGCTAAAGCTGAAACTCCAGTACTCTGGCCACCTCATGCGAAGAGTTGACTCACTGGAAAAGACTCTGATGCTGGGAGGGATTGGGGGCAGGAGGAGAAGGGGACGACAGGATGAGATGGCTGGATGGTATCACTGACTCAATGGACATGAGTCTGAGTGAACTCCGGGAGTTGGTGATGGACAGGGAGGCCTGGCGTGCTGCGATTCATGGGGTCGCAAAGAGTCGGACATGACCAAGTGACTGAACTGAACTGAGCTGAGACTCAATGGTACTCTTAACTTTTTTTAAAAAAAAACAGCACAAAACAAAATCTACTTCAGATCCAAATTTCTTAGTCAAGAACTGAGAGATTGATCACTAAATTACAAAAATCCATATATAGTTAGCTCATCTTTTAAGTTTCTTTCCACCAATTTCAAAAATTTTAATGAGTTGGCCTCACAAAGGTTGTGTCTGGATGAGAAATGCTCAGTTTGTTACATAATCCCAAGGTGCTGAGTTCTGAGTGGTGAAGCACTATGGGCAAGGTACTAGCTAGTCAGGATGGCTGCCAGTGAGTTTGAAATATTGTTGGGAAGGGTATCGACAGTATCATATTAAACATTTACCCAGGGCCTCTTACTTTAAGTATTCAGGGAAGTCACATACCTTAAATATTAATTTTATTGTTTATTCATCAAATATTTATGGAGCCCATATTATGGATCTCAAACCTGGGATCTTAGTTTCCCAGCCATGAATTGAACCTGTGCACTCTGCAGTGGAAACATGGAATCTTAACCACTGGACTGACAGGGAAGTCCCATGAATTGCTAATGAAAGCAATAATATTAACAAAAAATTAAAATTAATTGTGTGCGGTGTGCCAGATATTGTACAAGGTGTTTCACATTTAATATTTCACTTAATCCCATTTTAAAGCTGAGAAAACTCAGGCTTAGAGGTTGAATAACTTGCCCAAGTTCACAGAGCTATAATCTAGTGCTGTAGCTAGAACTCCAATTTGTTCCAGAGCCCAAAATCCTAACCAGTATGCATATTGCCTGTGGTAAGGCAGCTAACACACAAAACGCATTATCATCATATAAGGTCAAAAGTGAAAAAGGAAAAAAGAACTCTAGATAATAAAGGACATTCAAGAGGACATTTCTTCCAAGTGGCTGAGCAAGGAATGGTTTTGTGAAGCAAGTGATATTTACACAAATTTTTATCAGATGGATAGGATCTGGCTGTACAGAAAAAGGCTATGAAGGATAAGATGTAAAAAGCATGGGTGGTGGAAGGCTTGTTGCATTGGGAATTGGAAAATCAGGTTCAAGTTTACTCTTTTTCTTAACTGTGAAACAAGAAGTGAGTCACTTACCTCTCTAGGCTTCATGTTATTCTTATATAGAATGTCCAGTTTGGCTCCTTAAAAAAAAAATACATATACTATATGCAGGAAGACAGTCACACAGTAGAGTCATTTATAAAAGTAAAATCTAGGAAACAACTTGTCAAGAAACGTATAAATAACCTAAAATTATTATACAGCCTTTCTGACAAAAATTGTGGATAGTGCAGCAACACAGAAAAACATTACAAACAGCAAATCATAAAAATTATTACATAATTGCTCTATTACAAACACGCATATGAGCAAAGACTAAAGCATAATATACAGAAATAAAATTTGAAATATAAAAATACACATGCAAACCTGTTCCCCAGACCTTTTGAAGTAAAAACCTCTAGGGATAAGACTTGAAAACACGTATTCTTAAAAACTTTCCAAGTGATTGTGATGTATACCCAGGATTGGGAGTCACTGATAGGATATTCAATATTTCTTTCAACTTTAACATTCTAATTCTTAAGTGCATTTCATATACCATGGCAAAGTAGACAAATACTAAGAAAAAATTATAGAAGTGTACAGGGAATAAAAATTAGTTTGGGGTAACTGTACCATAGGATATAACAAACAGCATGAAGGAGCATGATGGCCATAATAGGCTAAGGAGGGGTTTGGACATCATGCTGTAGGCCATAGGAGGTTATTCACAGCTTCTGAGCTAAGTAAAATAATGAAAGCAGCACCAGCTCTCTGGAGTCTGAACTCAGCACTCTTGGGGTTTCTGCTGCATCACTGGATTTAAAGAGCTCTCAATGGTCTCCAACAATGTTCCTAATTTTCTCTGAGGACAATCTAAGATAGTTCTCAGAGACAGCAGGGAGGTCTGTTACCTGGCATATTAGATACTACTACGCTCTCCCTCTTTTCAGAGGTCCGTCTGGTCAAAGCTATGGTTTTTCCAGTGGTCATGTATGGATGTGAGAGTTGGACCAGAAAGCAAGCTGAGCACCGAAGAATTGATCCTTTTGAACTGCAGTGTTGGAGAAGACTCTTGAGAGTCCCTTGGATTGCAAGATCAAACCAGTCAATCCTAAAGAAAATCAGTCCTGAATATTCATTGGAAGGACTGAAACTCCAATACTTTCGCCACCTAATGCAAAGAACAGACTCATTGGAAAGACCCTGATGCTGGGAAAGATTGAAGGCAGGAAGAGAAGGGGACGACAGGGAATGAGATGCTTGGATGGCATCACTGACTCAATGGACCTGAGTTTGAGCAAGCTCTGGGAACTGGTGATTGGGAGGACTGGCGTGCTGCAGTCCATGGGGTCCTAAAAAGTCAGAAATGACTGAGCGACTGAACTGAATACTCTCCCTCACTTGAGGCAGACATCACTAATCACAGTACAGTTCAGTCGCTCAGTCATGTCTGGCTCAATCACAGTAGTCTTTCCCAATAAAACTAGCTGGACTCAAAATAATTCTCAATACTTCTTATAGCATCCAGGAAGTCAGCAGACCCTTCTAATGGCAGAAAACTTTCCATTTTCCTACTGTTGAATCTTAGGACCAGGATCTACCTCTTCAATCTAGCTAAAAAGTGCTCCAAGGGGGGGCTTTCCTGGTGGTACAGTGGCTAAGACTCCAAGCTCCTAATGCAGGGGGCCTGGGTTCAGTCCTTGGTAAGGGAATTAAATCCCACATGCTGCAACTAAAGACCTGGTGCAGCCAAATAAATAAATATTAAAAAAAAAAAAAAGTGCTCCAAGGGGACTTCACTGGTGATCCAGGGGGCTAAGATGCCTGTGCTTCCACTGCAGGGGGTGCAGGTTCAATCCATGGTCAGATCCTGCATGTTGCAAAGCCAAAAAACAGAAGAAGGAAAAAAAAAATTTTTAAGGATTGGACAGGAACTCTGATAATTCTAACTTTCTTTTGTGTAAGTATGTCACAGGGGGAAAAAAAAAAAAAGACAAACAGGAACATAGATCCTGGTTAAGGTAGTGAACTTTAAAGATTAGAAATAAATCATGTAAATACAGATAAAAGTCAATTTAAATTATCTATAATGGAGAGGTGTAGGGGAAAAGCTGGTTTTAGTTGCCTTCTTCGCTACGTCATGTCAGTAGGTACAAAACTTGAGAATATTGATGGTAATTCTTTATCCAGACTAATTGCTGGTCATGTTTGAAGGCAACAGAAAAATGTTCTCAAATATGCAGAAGTCAAGAAATACACCAGCTATACATTTCTGAAAGACATACTTGAACACATTATCCAGCCAACCAACTTATGAAACAAGAGAATGTGCTTTTGATTTGGAATTTGTGATATGAAAGGACTAACAGTTACTTTTTGAACTCTTAAAGCTAAATAAGTAGGAGGAAAATAAGAAATACAAGTGTGATCATTTCCTTACATTTAATAGAGTGAACCAGTAAGTTTTATCCTTGATAAACCAAAAAATATATGCTATTTAAAAAAAAAAAAAAGAGATACAGAGAAAGCATCAAGGATTTACTGTATAGCATAGGAAATTACATTTTGATATCTTGTACTAATCTGTAATGGAATATAATTATAGAAAAAAATAACTGAATTACTAAGCTGTATAGTCCTGAAACTAACACAATATTGTAAATCAATCATACTTCAAATTTTAAAAAAAAGTCTACCATTTAACTTTCCAGCAGATGAAAAGAAATACCAAAAATGCATAGAGAAATGTGTGAAGAAACATGCATCAAAAATATTAACATGTTGTCTCTGGGTGGGGTTAAGTTCTTTTCCTTTCTTATCCTTTAAGTTATACTAGAATTCCCCATCACATGACGTTAGGACTTGCTCCTTCCACCACCTGAAACACTGTTAACCTATCTTCTTCACATGCTTAAGTCCTTCACATGTAGACTTCACATGTCTACAGGGCTGTCTCTCTCATTATTAGATACAGCTCACATATGATTTATTTCCTCAGGAAGCTCTTTATCAACCAATCCACACATCCCCACAAATCACTATTATTTTACTGTCTTTTTGTGTTCATGGCACTTTATCAGTATCTGAAATTTCAATTATCTTGTTATTTTTTCTTTGAATATTGTTAATCTCCTCACACTAGAATGGAAGCTCTATGAGGGGAGGGGCTTGTCTCTTCTATTTCAATGCTGTATCTCCCCCTAGGACCTTGAAGCATACCTGGCACATAATATTTCTTGAAAATGCATATCAGTAAGTCAATTTTGTAATCACAACAAAAAATAGTTTACATTTGAGAAATGAAATAAAAGCAGAGAGAATTAAGCTAGTTAAAAAATGAAAAATAAGACCATACTAGGATATCATTTTATTCACACTTGGCAAAAAAATGTAAAAGTGTGAGAACCTTCAATGTTAGAAAGGAAATGAATCAATGGGAACTCATACGTCACTGGTGAAGTATAAATCAATTCACCGACTTTGGAAAATGTCACACTGTCTTGTGAAGTTTATCTTTGAATATCCTATTACCCAGCAATTATTCAATAAATATATAACTGTTCAATGAATGATAGGTTATACATAACTGAAACACTATTAATACTCTTCATACATATGTACCAGGAGACACAGGTTATAATGTTCACAGCAACACTGTAAAGGAGAAAGACTGGACTCCTAAATGGCCATCAAAATGAAAATGAATAAATAAATTCTGGTATATCAGACAAAAATGGATATGAATGCATTGAATGCATTCATATGAATGCATAATGCAGCTACACAAAACAGCATGGATGAATCTTAGTATGATTTAGGATAATTTCCATGATTCCAATTTTATAAAGCTTAGAAACAAAACTCAATGTGTTGTTTAGATATAAGTAGATGTACAATAAAATTAAAACAGCAAAAATACAATAAAAATATTTCACACATTCATGTGTCAGCTGTTATGTTGAAAAAATAAAAAAAGTTGGACCTCACTTTGGAGTTGACCATATCCAGCATTCAAATATGAATACCACACTGTATGCAATTTTGGTTACAAATAATGAATTTTTAAATGTCGTATTAGTTCTAAAAATAAAAACTTAAAAAAAAAACATTAGGCCTCTGACTTAAAGTTAACCGTATTTTACAACTATATTTCCCATATATATAGCAAAGTAGGTTTTCAATAAATCTATAACTGCTCAAAAAATGATAGGTTATAATCAAAACACTATTAATAAAACAGCTAACTTTTATTGATCTAGGAACAGTTTTAAACACTTCACATAAACTATTCCATTTAATTTTCAGAACAATCTTGAATCAAATTATTATTATTCCCACTCAGAAGTACTGGAAAGTTCTATGAGAATATAGAGGAGTGCCTGTCTCAGCCTGAGAGAGTCAAAGATTATAAAGACGTCTTAGGAGCAAACTGGAACAATCAAACTTATTTCAATACAATTTAAGTTTCTGCATCACTTTTTTCTTTCACATTTTGACATAGTTTATTAGCAATAAAATTAAGGCAAATACATTATTAGGCTGATGTAAATTTAAAAAATTCTATCTGGTACCCTTTACAAATCTTAAATTCAAAGTATAGCACTTCCAGAAGGAAATGGCAACCCGCTCTGGTATTCTGGCCAGGTAAATCCCATGGACAGAAGAGTCTGGTGGGCTACAGTCCATGGGGTTGCAAAAGAATCAGACACGACTTAACGACTAAACAATATTTTACTACAATTAAAAAAATTAGGTTGTGGCAATGTTTGCACAATTCTGAGTATGCTACAGCTATTGAATTGTACAATTTTTATGGGTGAGTTGTATAGTATGTAGATAAGGGTATTTAAAAAATTCTTCCCCCCCAAAAAAAGTACAGCACTATTTAAGTTGGAGAGGAAAAAGGAAATTTCTAGATGTCATTTGGTGGCAAAGTTTAATTAATGAAAAAACTGAAGGTGTGTGAAGTATAATAAATTGGTTCATTTTCAGGAAGGCAGGAAATTCTTCATAAAATTCAAATGCACAAAATTTTAAGGAAAATATCTAGAATGAAAAGGGGCTTTGTGATGACAAAAAGTTTTAGAAATTTGCATTTCCAATTACCAGTATAAAGATGAAAAATGTCATACCATCATGGGAACCCTCTCCTTCACTTCTACAAAGAATTTTAAGTAAACAAGACCACAAAGTGAGAAATACATATATGTATGTTTAAAAGTCAGCAAAAAAAAACCCCATATTCATATTAAAGAAATAGTAGCCTAAAATATCATATTTTTAAAGAACTAAGAAGCACTTGCGGGGACTTCCTTGGTGGTCCAGTGGTTAAGATCTGCCTCCTCACGCAGGGGATGCAGGTTTGATAGATCCCTGGTGGGGAAGCTAAGATCACACATGCTGAGAGGCTCGAATGCCACAAAGCCCCACCCAGCACAGCCAAAATAAATGAATAAATAAAAAAACAACAACACTTGCTACTAACTTGGGGGGGGGGGGCTACAGGTTCTAATTTGCCCCATCCTACATGTGCTTCTTCAAGCTGCTTCAAGCAGTTCATCTCTCTACATCTCTGTAAAATGATCTTTAAGGTGCCTTCTAATTCTATATCTTATGGGTCTTCAAAGACAGTACTTTTAAGCAGGATAATAAAAAAATATTCCAATCTTCAAATCAGATACAGCTGTTCTGATTCCAAAGGTAAAACTTCTTACCTTGCTAGGCTTAAAGACAAGCTAAATGTGTCTCCCTTTCCTGGCAGGCAGCTGGGAAGAACCAATTCAGGTGCCTTGGGTTTCCTAGCACTAGAGCTTTCCCAGCACTAGAGTGTTTCTTAATAGTGCCTTATTGAAGAGAGAAAACACTAAGGCTGGATCAGAGAAGCAATCCAAAGAGATCATATGTGAAGAGGGCCAGGAAAAACAAGAGCAGAATAATGGCAATATGGATAAATATTCAAGTAAATTCCCTAACAAAGATTTCATTTTGTAGATATCAAAACTCCTAATATTTGTATCCCTTTTGACTACTTCCTACTCACCTTTTCTAAGTTTTTTTAGGTGAAAACAAAACACCTCAAATTTAGCTTTTAACTGTGCAAAGGGGCTCATAAACATTTTTGAATGAAAATCAGAATTCTGTCTCTATCCCTAAAAGAGATCATAAAAAAAAAAAAAAACTTTTTTCAGTAATACAAGAGGCCTGAAGGTTCTTGGTCAAGAATACATTGGTTTAGAATTTGAACTGATTTTTATCTAAAAGTATAATTAGTTTGAGGAAATTTATATAAGATGATACACAGTATCTATTACAGGAAAAGTATCTTTATCACCAACTTGATGAGGCCTATTGCAATACAAAAATCCTACGTACACAGTATATTTCATTTTCAAATTGTGAAGTGCTTCTGATAAGTATGCACACCGAAAATAAAATTCTAAATTTGAAAAGTATCTTAAGTTTCACAGCAAAGTTTCACTCAGTTCAGTTCAGTTCAGTCGCCCAGTCGTGTCCGACTCTTTGCGACCCCATGAACTGCAGCACGCCAGGCCTCCCAGTCCATCACCAACTCCCGGAGTTCACTCAGACTCACATCCATCGAGTCGGTGATGCCATCCAGCCATCTCATCCTCTGTTATCCCCCTCTCCTCCTGCCCCCAATCCCTCCCACCATCAGTCTTTTCCAATGAGTCAACTCTTCGCATGAGGTGGCCAAAGTACCGGAGTTTCAGCTTTAGCATCATTCCTTCCAAAGAACACCCAGGACTGATCTCCTTTAGAATGGACTGGTTGGATCTCCTTGCAGTCCAAGGGACTTTCAAGAATCTTCTCCACCACCACAGTTCAAAAGCATCAATTCTTCGGCGCTCAGCTTTCTTCACAGTCCAACTCTCACATCCACACTACTGGAAAAACCATAGCCTTGACTAGACGGACCTTTGTTGGCAAAGTAATGTCTCTGCTTTTGAATATGCTATCTAGGTTGGTCATAACTTTCCTTCCAAGGAGTAACTGTCTTTTAATTTCATGGCTGCAGTCACCATCTCCAGTGATTTTGGAGCCCAGAAAAATAAAGTCTGACACTGTTTCCCTATCTATTTCCCATGAAGTGATGGGACCAGATGCCATGATCTTCGTTTTCTGAATGTTGAGCTTTAAGCCAACTCTTCACTCTCCTCTTTCACTTTCATCAAGAGGCTTTTGAGTTCCTCTTCACTTTCTGCCATAAGGGTGGTGTCATCTGCATATCTGAGGTTATTGATATTTCTCCCAGCAATCTTGATTCCACCTTGTGCTTCCTCCAGCCCAGAGTTTCTCATGATGTACTCTGCATAGAAGTTAAATAAGCAGGGTGACAATATACAGCCTTGACATACTCCTTTGTTCCCTGTCCAGTCCTAACTGTTGCTTCCTGACCTGCATATAGGTTTGTCAAGAGGCAGGTCAGGTGATCTGGTATTCCCATCTCTTTCAGAATTTCCCACAGTTTATTGTGATCTACACTACTTGCATAATAACTAAGGTAAAAATTATTACCTAGGTTTTCAGCTAGAGTATGAACCCCAGAATAATACTCTTATGTTTCATAAGAACACTTTCCAAAAGGGGGGGGGGGGGGAGCAAAATCAGAAAAAGACATTAAAAAAAGAAAGAACACTTCCCAGGAAAAACTCAGTCACAATTTCTTCCAGTCACATTTTTAAAGATTATGGAAAAAAAAAAAAAAAAAAACACCCAGAAGATATTATGAGACAAGTACCAATATTCTTTACCCTTTCTCTAACTTTACCATAATGAAATGCTCAAGGAAGTACTTGACTATTGAAATACAAATACACATTATTGGTGTTTTTGGCATCTTATACTTTAAAAAATTAAGGACGGCCAGATGAAGTCAAGAAAAAATGTTTGTAATTTACTTTAAAATACTTCAGTATTTGCAATGTGGTTAAATGTATTATTTAGGTTAAGCTATAATCCAGGTGCTAATCAAGAATGCAGTCTCTGGGTGGTCTACCGGTATTCTAATTAGGAAACATAGCCAGAAGCTGCACTGGCAGGCCAGACTGACATCTCTAGTTATGTGGATCAGTTACACTTAAACACTGCTTACTCTTGCAAAAACAGACTGGATAAGAACTTTGTGAGGCCTGTATCCTTTACTCTTAGATGTGATACCCTAGGCTAAATTTCCATAGGATCCTGTATTTTAACAGTTAATTTTTGGTTGATCTCTATTGAATGCTTTCTCTAAGAGTTTTGGAAAGCTCCGCCTCTGAAATTTTATAACTTCTTCTGAGTTCACTTTTCATGGTAGATGGTGGTTGGATTACCTAAGACAGAGCCGTGAATTGCTTAGATCAATTTTCTTTTTTCATTTAGACATGACATAAATGTTTGTCATACAAACTGTAGCCATTATTATATGCTGTCCTCTCTGCAATGGACTACCTTTCTTCCACTCCATCTACTGTCTGTGCAACATCCTTCAAGGCTCAGGTATCACTCCATACAGTCTTCTCTCTTCAACAACCATTGCCAGGCTGAGTTAAGAAATAGTCCACTTCTATTTTTACAGCCCTTTGAACACACTATTACACTACATTTTACATTGTTGAAAACATTGTTTCTTCCACTGAACTGTATAAGCTCTATGAAAACATGTGCTATTTTCTTATATTACAAACATATATATCCACATATTCACCACCTAGCTTTAGCAGTCTGCTGTATTTGCTGCAGATTTTTAAGAACGAACAGTTGAAGCATTGTTTACCCCCACCCCCAAGAGGTAACTTCTACCCTATATTGGGTATTTACCATTCCCATGCAGGTCTCTATACTTTTGTTACACATATCTGTATGAATTAGTGTTACATGTTTCCAACATTATTTGCCATAATATTGTGCATATATTTATACAACTTCCCCTTATCACATGCTTTGTATTTATCCATGTTGACAGTTCAACTGTACTTTTTTTGTATTTACCTATGTTCGAATCATCTGTTCCTCTACTGATGAACATTCAGTTGCTTCAAGTTTTTCAATTACAAATACCACAGTATTTCTGTACATCTCCTTGTGTATACATCTGCTTTCTATACGACACAGACTTATAAGTGGAAGTGGTAGATCTAGGAATATGTATATCTCCAACTTTATTGATAATCTTGCCAAATTGCTCTCCCAAGTGACTGAACTAGTTTCTCTGTGGCAACATCTGTAGAGGTCCAAAATATTCTCTTCTTTAATAACAGATCCTCCAAATTTTAGATGGGTACATAGCTGACTAGAATAGATATCATTTATCATTCCTTATCTGTGGCCATGGGCCAAAATTCTGGCCAATAACATGTAAAATAGAAGTTGGGCCACGTCTTTAAAAAGATGAAACAGACCTTCCCCCTTATTAATTGGCATATGGACATGATGGCCATACTGGAGTAGCTATCATGAAACCAAATAAAGGTGCCTACTCAAGTTGACAGAAAAGAGCCTGTGTCACAAATACTTATCAGCCCTATACTTGGGACTCTTATGAGAGGAAAAACTCTGACTTTATTAAACCATGTTATAGTTGGATTTTTATTACACCACCAGAATGTGTATCCTAATGAAACACACTCTCATTTGCAGTTCACAAGAGATGCTGTTCCACATCTTCGCCAACATTTTTATCATCAGACCTTGCATGTGTGTTCAGTCATTTCCTACTCTTTGCAGCCCCACTGACTACAGCCCACCAGTGGGCTCCTCGGTCCATGTAATTTTCCAGGCAAGTACACTGGGGTAGGTTGCCATTTCCTATGTCTGGGGATTTTCCCAACTGAGGGACCAAACCTGCGTCTCTTCCATCTCCCACATGGGCAGGTCGATTCTTCCATCTCCTGCATGGGCAGGTGAAGCCCACTGGACCCTAACTTCTGCCAAACTGATACAGGCTCTTGAAATGATATTCTACTATGTTGGCTTGAATTTTTATGATTAGTGAAGCTGAGTCATCTTTTCGTATTTATTGGTCATTCCAGTCTTCTTTGTGAAGTGCCAGTTGATACCCTTTGCCCATTTTCCCACTGGATTATTATTTGTCAACTAAATGCTTTAGATATCCTAGATATATATACACAAGACATTGCAAAATACTTTTTTCTGACATAATCTTACTGTTGTGGGATAATTTCAGTTTTCCTGTAGAAAGAGAGGTTAACATGGCTTTACAGCACTTATCATATGAGGAGGCTGAGAATACAATTCTCAATTCTAATATGAAGACATCTTTCAGAAAGCATCCAGCATTTGCAAGCAAACTTTTAAAATACTACATGATGGATTTTTCTTAGAAAAGGCACACAAGAAAAAAACAGGAGGAGGGATTCCCAAGATTGACACTGTCCTCAAAAGCTAAGAATAACCAACAAACATAATAAAGTAGACAAAGTGAGAGACACATACACAGGGACAGACTGACTCCGGGTAAAACAAAAAACTTTACTGGAAAGGAAATGTAATTTACACCTCTTGGCCTTCTGAGTAATATTTATTATAGTCATAAGAAATCTATTTCCAATTTTAAAATCAATCTATACACAAAACATGTTGTTTATAAAAAAAAATGCAAATATCTGAGCCTTGACTCTGAAGAAAAGTGTACATGTAAAAAAATGAAAGGTAGAAAAAGAATGGAAGAGTAATGATGATGTTATTAAGGGACTGAGATACTGTTGTTGTTGTTGTTGTTTTTTAAGATACTGTTTTTAATTGATGGAACAAGGAATAAAGATATTTTACAGAGGTAACCACCAGTGGAACAAAAACTGATAGAACTACAAAAATGAGAGACGAGCTAAATCATTACCCACCAGTAGAAACCAACAAATGTTAACATTTATGTCAGTAGCAGAAGGATGTTATTTACGTATACTTGGGGGAAACCAAATGAAATACTATTAAAAGTAGTTTTTCCTTGGGACTGTGACTGGGGTGGGGCAGGGAACCATTGCTTTTTACTTTTTGGCTACATCATGCAGCTTGTGGGATCTTAGTTCCCTGACCAGGGATTGAACCCAGGCCTACGGCAGTGAAAGCACCAAGTCCTAACAACTGGGCCACCAAGGAAATCCCCTACTGCTTTTTCATTTGATCCCCCTTAGACTTTTTAAAAACTGGTAAGCAACAATTCAAACAAAAATTTACTGTTGAAAAAAGCAACGGTATGAACTCTGTATCAATTTCCAAGGATCAGGTAAAAAATTACATGCTGTTAATTATGAACTTCTGGGAGTTGTTTATCTTACCACTATTTATTTACTGATTGAGAAACAGAAGTCTGAGGTACACTTGTCAATATCCTGATGGTGATCGGAGATTTTTTTGACAAAATGAGATGAACATACTGAATTTAACAAACATTTATTGCCCACTATGTGCCAGGCACTACGCATAGTGCATGAGGTTTAACAACAACCATCAAGGTAACATAACTTATTACGACTGTTTACAAGATTTGCTTTCTTGCACCAAAACATATTCACTCTGGTTCCTCTGGTTTTACTTTTGTGTTCTCAACCCTCTTATGGTACTGCACTGCAGCCAAAACCCTTCTAAGAACTAAAATCCTGATGCTGAACACTAACTTCTGTATTTATTCCCATCTACAATCTGCAGATGGGTCATTGTTGCCAATTACTGGTAATTCACTTTTGTTCTGACATTATGCTCCACCACGCGGGCAGATCATTTGTTTCTTGGCCAAACCTTCCACTCTGGGACTATCTGGGTTTCCTGGCATTGACAGCTGTTGGGCAGATCTGCACAAATATCAGCTTCCATCCAACAAGTCCCACACTGGCAACCCACAGAACTAGTCTGCAGGTGTGTTTGGCTCACAGTAGTTTTTAAAGCAGAAATATCTTTTTGCCAAATTCAAAAATATTTCTTTCTAGGAAAATGAAATTTGGCAACCCTGATCAAACATTACACATGCATAAACCTCATTTAGAAGGGTCATAACTTCGATACTCTTCATTTGGCTCATCTCACTCATTTCTACTATATATCTGGTTCTTCTAGGCATTTTAGTTTGCAATCCCTAGTCCACCCTCTCCTGTAAACTGGAGCTAATCTTCCACCATGTAGGAAAGGGGAATTTTTTTATTCTGATAGACATCCTATAGGAAAAGTTACTTCTAAAAAAATCTTTCCAATCGTCCTGAAAAAAGCACAAATTAGTTTCTCAGTTTTGTTCAAGAGACCTTTACTGTTGGATAGGATTATTCTTTAGCCAATCAATAAGTACCTTCTAAAGCTCCTGCTTTAAAGGAAAAAAAAAAAAAAAATTCTTGTTCAAAAGAATAGATGTCAGACAGATTTAAGTCGCACAATGCTCAGATAAAGGCACGTGTCTATCTGGACTGCTTCTGTTCTGAAGAAATGAACTAACCCACTAATGGCAAGTCTAATTAAACATAGCAATTAAGGCCTCTCTTTAAGTACCATGCAGCATTTTAGGTTTTGGGGATGTAACGAGTAAGACACATACCTGCATCAAGGGGGTTGCGGTCCAGTCCACAGAGGCAACATCAATGGTTGAGTACTTGGTTTAAAGAAAGCATCTACGAAGGTCAGGAAGGCTCTGGGATTTATAAGAGGAAATAACCTCTAAACTAAAATTTGCTAAGTGTAAAGATGAGGACATGAACCAAGACAGGAGGAAAAGGGTGTTCAGGCAGAGTCTGAACAGACTATCGTGGGAAAAATGAAACTAGGAAGATAAGCAAGGGTCTGATTATGAAAATAAAACCTGAGTACTACCCTTGACTTCTATCATTTATGCCACTTTCCATCATTCAGGCTTTAACCTGAGGGAAAAGAGGAGTCTTTAAATGAGAATTGGCAAAAGCAGCTGTTGTTATTGTTCAGTTGCTAAGTTGTGTGTGACTCTTTGCCACCCCATGGCAGCCCAGGAGTACGTCAGGCTCCTGTCCTTCACTCTTTGCTCAAGTAAGGGAACCACCCAATTTAAAAATGGTCCAAAGACCTTAACAAGAAACCTTACTAAAGATACGTGCATATGAAAAGATGTTCCACATTACATGAAGGAAGTACAAAGTTAAATGAGGCACCACTACAGCTACCAAAATGGTCAAAGTCCAGAACGCTGATACTACCAAATGTCAAGGATGCAGAGCAAGAGCCTAAATACACTGCTGGTGAGAATGCTAAATGGCAGCCACTCTGCAAGAGTTTGGCATTCATCTATAAAACATTTTACTGTACAATCCAGCAATTATCTCTTCATACTTATTCCAAAGGAGTTGAAAACGTCAATGCAAAATCCTACACATGGATGCTTATAGCAGCTTTACTCGTAATTAACAAAGCCTGGAAGCAACCAAGACGTCCTTCAGTAAGTGAATGGATAAACTGTGGTACATCCAACAGAGTATTTTATTCAGCACTAAAAAAAAATCCACAAAGACATGGAAGAACCTTAAACACGTTTTACTGCAACTTAAGTGTCTATATACTGTATCATTCCAATGTATAACATTCTGGAAATGGTAAAAGTATGAAAACAAAACAAAAACCACTAGTGATTGCTAGGGGTAGACACAGAGAAGATGAATAGGCAGAGAATTTTTAGGGCAATGAAAACATTCTGTATATTACAATGATATGTCACTATACTTTTATTCCAACTCATAGAAAGTACATCTAGAGTGAACCCTATGGTTAACTACAGACCTATAGACTTTGGGTGATTATGATGTATCACTGTATGGTCATTCATGGTATACACACACATATATACACCACTGTGGTGAATGATGAATGACTATGATAGGAGAGGCTTTGCTGGTATTGGGACAGAAGTTATCTGAGAAATCCCTGTACCTCCCTTTTAATTACTGCAAACCTAGAACTGCTCTAAATCACACACACACTTCACAGAATTCGAGTATAGTAAAAGATGTTAACCATGAAGAATTGAATACGGAATACAAAGTAATGAAGAGTACAAATACAGATTATAGATATATCTAAAGGGCTTCCCTGGTAGCTCAGCTGGTGAAGAATCCACCTGCAGTGCAGGAGACCCCAGTTTGATTCCTGGGTCAGGAAGATCTGCTGGAGAAGGGACAGGTTACCCACTCCAGTATTCTTGGGCTTCCCTCATGGCTCAGCTGGTAAAGAATTCCCCTGCAATGTGGGACATCTGGGTTCCATCCCTGGGTTGGGAAGATCCCTGCTATCCACTCCAGTATTCTGGCCTGAAGAACTCCATGGACTATATAGACCATGGGGTCGCAGAGTCCAACACGACTGAGCAACTTTCACTGACATGGTATCTTCAAGTTAAAGCTTTTTACATCCTTCATGAACTAGAAAGCAAAACCATGAGAAAAGTGCCTGTGTGCTGGCAGGGCAAAGAAGCTGACAAGGATTTGAAGAGATATGGAACCAATCAGTGGAAAAGTTCTTACACAGAATTTCTTCACAGCATCATGGGCCCAGTGAAGGTTGAAATTGTTTTGTCATATCCACATAAATAATACATCCACAGTATTATTATACACTATTAGACACCAACCTGCAAAATTGTGTCAGTCTTCAGTAGTATGTCATTATAACCAATGTTCTTCAAAGAATGTCTTTTCTAAGGTTTTTAAGTTTGATGTGTCCTTGTCAAAGGTCTCATTTGTGTGTTTCCACAGCTAAGCATCCACTTTTATGTAATTAAGATCATAGCTATATATCATGCTCTTCCGCATAGCACAAATATCTACCATTTCAAAGAACTTTTAAAGCTATGAATATTTCGACAACCAAGAATATACTGTACCAACTCAATTGAAAAAAAATGTAATCCTGCTTTTGGTGACAAAAATTTCATAAAAGACAAAATTCACAAACAAATCTTAAAAAAAAAAATCACTAAAAAACCCAGAAAACCCCAAACCACCCAACTATTGAGCACTTACTATGCCGTGTGCCAGACTTCAATAAAAGACAATTTTAAGGAGTCAGTAAATCACAGGAGTAAGTCATGGAACAAATATATTTGCAAATAATGGTTTGCTTCAGTCACTGATTCTACCTCTCAAATTCCAGGTACAGATAATCTGGAAGAATAGCACACTCAATTCTGTACCTTCACAAAAAACCAGTTTTCAGAAAAGTTCAAGTTCAGACTAAGAATTCAGTTATATGAAATAGGATCTACATGGGTGTAACAGCTTTTGAAGGCTTCCCTGGTGGCTCAGAGGATAAAACATCTGCCTGCAAAGCAGGAGACCCAGGTTCAATCCCTGGTTTGTAAAGATCCCCTGGAGAAGGAAATGGCAACCCACTCCAGTATTCTTGCCTGGAGAATCCCATGGACAGAGAAGCCTGGTGGGCTACAGTCCACAGGGTCGCAAAGAGTCAGACACGACTGAGCGACTTCACACATACAACAGCTTTTGAAGTGGAAGATCAATGCCTTACTACTTAAAAGTGCTAGAAAAAAAGTCGAGGTATTTACAGGAAGATGACCAAGTAAAGGTCCAAGACAGTGTGTTGTCAAGACATTTTAAGCTAGCCCTGGGGAAAAGAAGGAATTCTACTTTTTAACTCAATCAATAGTGGTCTGGCCCAATTATGGTTCTTGAGCCCTACTACTCCACATCATGACAATAGCAGCAATGGAAAAATGGTGGCAGCATCTGATGATCTGGGAGTAGAAGCTGCTTCTAAAGAGTAGTCCACAACCACAGCTCTCATCAGTAATGAACAAAGGCACTTCAATTCCTAGGAGAATGCATATCCCTAACATGGCATTCTGCGACCTTTATGTTTATCTCAAATTACTTTATCTCATTCTTTACAACTTTTACTCACATTCCTCTCTATATTGATATATATTTTCCAGGCATTCCCCTAATACTCTTAATTTGCCCAAACCCTAACAATTCTTCAAGACCTAGTTCAAACGCTACCTCTTTCCCAGACACAAGGCAGGTGGAGTGACCATCCTCCAAACTTCCTCAGAGGGCATTTTCACTTTCTTGTATTAGCCTTTATCCTTAAAACCAAGAAAACAGAAGTTTTCTCAATTCCTTATATAGATCCTCAGTATTTCCTAAATGAAAAGTCAGGTGCAGGCTAAACCATGTTAACTATCCAACCTTAATTCTTCTGTGCTTAGGCTCAGCATAATCTAACTTCTTCGTGATTATCCAGCCATAGCAATTCGTAACTTCAGTTATCTTTAGAGTTCTGTTTAGAGCCAGGTTCTTGCCTTCTACCTAGTCCCTATAATGTCGACCCCACCGCCCACCTTCACACACCTTAGAATGGGCTTTTAAGTCATACATACTACTCACCAGCTCAAAGTCTTTCAATGACTTCCACTAGACTAAAATTCAAACTATGATCTGTGATTGGCCTACCTACTTCTCCTGTCTCCACACACACCCTCCCAACCCACCACTTGCACTTGATTTTTTGTTCCTCCAAGAGGCTTTTCCCATCTGTTTCTGCACCTATTGTTCCTTTTGCCTGTAACACTCACCCAAAACTTTTTTGCAAGGGCTGGCTTCCTAAACCCTCAGCTCCAAGGTCCCTTTTGGGATGTATCTCCTCTGTCCACCCGTATATAGGCGAGTAGCCAAGCATATAATAGGCATTCATAAGCATTTACTGAAGTTTTAGGTTTTCAATAACTGCCTATACCTAGACCCTAACTCTGCCATTTCCACTGGTCTGGTAGACATGGCTAAGTTACGTTACAGTAACTTCTTCTCACAAGCCTAGGCAAAGTATTACCATCACTTTCGAGAAGGTAACTTGCTCAAGGTCAAGTTAGCTACTACTAAATGATGGAGATGGATGGGACTGCAAGGTTTAGTTTTATGCTTATAGCCTAAACTACAATGCTACTTCTGGCTTCATCTACTTGTTCAACCTAACCACCACCAATTACTCCATACCTAGAGTATTAAAACTTATTTACCATTTTCTTCCAATAAACATTCCATATTTAGTAACTGTGGATTCCATTTCCCAAGGCACACCAAAACCTGTTCAGGACAGCTGATGTGTATTAATTCATCCTCAGTATAATCTGTTCTGGATACAACTTAATAAATAGGGCTCAGACAAGTATCATTAATTAAGGAATGAAAAATTTTATTAATCTTTGTAAACAACAGACACTCAAATGTTAATGGTCAATCATTACCTTGGAATAAAAAGACATTTGCTTTTAATAATGCAGAAACAAAAATCCTTTCACCTTTAAATGAAGATCCAACCCAAAACTTGCTTCAGATATGAAAATAAAGCACCATTTTTCAAATGGTAGTTCTGGCTTTTTCAAAGCCTTGCAAACACTTCCAGACAAACTCAAGAGGGGAGAAAAAAAAAAGAAAAAGGCTTTTTGTGAGCTCCAATTATATGGTTCCACACACGAACGAACATCTGGGAACACCTCTTCCATCCAAACCCTATCATTAGGCTAAAATTTAATATAAACACTATAAATATGGTCATCCATTTAATTTTTCTTATGCTCTAGCTTCCAAGTGGTATGTCAAGGTGACAAAACACACTATTACTTATGCAAGAAAGCTTTAATTTAAAAATACCCACCGACCTCCCCCCTGCCCCGCAAATCCTAGTGTTAATTGCTAGTGTCTTTCTTTTTTGATTCGTTTTAAAAGTCAGTAAAAATTCTAAGCTAGTATTTAATTACAACTTTTAAATCAGTACGTTCAATTACTTACATTCAAAAGCTACCAGTCAAAAGTTGTTTAGCCAGACCATTTAATCATATACATATATACATGGACTAGCATTTATCCTTTGTTTGTTTTGTTTAGGGTCTTCTTACCATCATATCCCTTGTATGACTTGCTCTTCTTCACTTCCCTCCTTGCCAGTACAATGCTGGAGTGAACCCTGGAGACAGAATGGAGGGAACCCACCTGTTCTCCCCACCCCTTTGAGATCTTGTACCATCTCACAAAATGCTGTATCACTTTGGAAAGAAGCAGACATAGTGTTCAGATGTAAATCACCTTCCCTGCTGTAACAATTCAATATTTTCACTTGAACCTCCGTTTACCCTCTTTTTACTAAGAGCAATGGTGTACCAGGGAGCAGAGATTCCAAAATCTCACCCCCTTTCTCTCTTAATTTAAAAAACACTGCTTCCCTGAAAATCCACTGTTGCCTTAAGTTATATTTTACTATTATACAATGATTCCCACAATATTCCAGAAAGAGCACAAAGAGTTCATTCCCATTTTTGATCAGTTGCCTATTATCTGTCAGATCTAACTGGAGCTGTAAGAACAGAAGCCTTAAGGTAAACAGAAGGTCATCATTGGGTTTTAAGATGGGGACATTTAAATAATTCTTCTTTGAAGATATTCTTTACCTGCCACTTATTTCTACTCTGAAAAAAGTTTGAAATATGAAATTAGTAAAGCACCATAAAAATAAAAACAAACGAGACAAAGGAGTAAGGTACCTTTCAATTTAATCAGTGTGCACACAAATTTATAAAAATGCTAGACACATTAAGTCGCAAAGGATATTCAAGAATTCTTGTTTATGTCTAGATATTACCTTAAACCATGGAAATTTAGCTATTTATTCAAATATTACATGCATTTAAAGTTACATACTTACCGAATTTTCAGCGTCTGCTTATCCTTGCTAGGAAAGGACAGAGTTCCTTAGAAATATACTTCACTTAAATCTTAAAGACATCAATTGAGGGTCCACACTTTGTTTAGTGCTTATCTAGAACAATACATCACCATTATCACATACTCAGATATCAATTTTCAGATTTTAGAAGACGATCACTCTTCATACTAAAAAGCAAGAGTTGCCTCTTTATTACTGACTGACAAAAATCACAGCAGGAAAAACAATCTGAAAACATCCTTAGCATATACTGACATTAGCTAGGATGTGACTAAATGCTAAGGCGGGGGGGGGGGGGGGGGAATCTATGTGATAAAATGATTAAACAGGGATCAAGTAATTAGAAATATACTCAGGCTAATTTCCACTGGTATACACAGTCCTAGAAATCAGTATTCCAACCAAAGCTTTTCATGCAAGGTTAGAATGATTTAAGAGTACATTTGAAATTTTCAAGCTTCACTCAGAGGCTTCTGTGTAAGCAATTAGTCTGCATGACCATTTTGGGCAAACTTTCCTTTACTCTACTCTCAGTTAACTGCTCAGGAATTGCTGGACAGACAGAAATTGTGGTCTTTAAATTTTCTACCTATGTAAAATGGCAATCAAAAGCACTGAGAAAAAAAGTTTCTGTCAACTACAAAAAAATCTGTAAAAGATTTTCCTTAAATGTTAGTTTTGAGCAAAAACATTTTTCCTACCTCACCAAAAGGAAATAATTTACATGTTAAAAGTTTCTGCAGTTATAATCTAGTAAGTGAAGGTCAGGAAAAAAGTGAGCCCCAATTATTAGGAACTGTGACGAAGTCAAATAATCACCTTAACATTCTTGATTCAGATAATAGTTGAAGAACACAGAAACTCAAGACACTGCCATCAAAGTGTCCAACTTTAGAGAAATAGTAATTATATGAAGTATAAAATAGTAAGTACTCACCAGCAAAGCAGCTTTAAAGAGATGGTTTTAAGGAAAACCATTTCCACTGTATCTACACCATTTCTTATACAGATTAAACTGTGAAAGGCAATGAAACTTAAGCCCTTAGGCAATTTTATATATAAAAAAAAAACCAAGCTAGTATCTTATAAAAAATATTATCAGTTGATAAACCAAGGTCATTAGAACACTTAACTGAAAACATGACTTCCATATTAACATTGAGATGATCTGTTTTCAGTGGCTCATCACCATCCCAGTTTAATAGGAATAAAAGATCAGCTAGTTTTATGAACAGACTGTCCCATATTATACAACTTTACACTTAAGGTGAAAAGGAAGCCATACAGACTGGAGAATGGTTCAGGCTTGTGTAAACTAAACTGTACACTTTCTTCTTCTCTCCTCAGTATTTAAAACTTTTATCAACATAAAAGCATAATATTTACAGCTTAAAGGAAATCTTTGAAGGATGGTTCAAGTCGACAATGAATCCTGGTAGAACTAATGAAACTAACAAAAACTTTAATGTATATGTCCTCATTGCCCCTCAAAAGGAATACACAAAGAAACCTGTCTAGATTTCTTGATAGTCAGCATTCATTTGGTAATTAAAATATTGCTTAGTTCAAAATAAAATGAACCCACAATGGTGGTGCACCAACAGAATAGGTTATAGTATACAAAAAAGATGAACAAAATCAGTACTTAATTACAGCAAAAGTTGCTAAAAACATGTAAGATCAAAAAACGTATAAAAAAAAAATTTCTAGCTTATGATTGCACGCCATTTATCACTGCTAGAGGTGAGGAAACGTGACTTTTTGTCTGTTGATTCATATTGTAAAAAGTTAAAAAAAAGTATGAGTTCCACCACAGGAGTGGCTTAAGTAGGAGACCCTGAAGCCAAACACCTGCACTCTATATACCAACATGAGCATACAGCCAACTGAAACTGCCACTGTCTTCCTCCTATGCACAATTTATCTATTTAGGTTCAATCATAACCAGATAAAGGAGCAGTATTACACCTTTATTACAACTAAGGTGATCAAACCTAGAGCTACTTTGGCCCAAATATTGTGTGTCTGAAAGTGTCCAATGGATCTCTATTAGTCATACTCACATTTAATAACTGCACAGCTTTCTTCCTTGTGTGGGTTATATGGATATGTTTGAAAAAAATAGGAACATCAGGTACTTACAGATTAAACTAACCTGTACTGGCAGGGCTGTGGGATTTTTCTTCTCTACCAGTAAGTAGCAAATGCTGAAATTCTGCTGCTAGTTAACAAAAACACAAATTGTATTAAACTGAGGAGTTCAATTCAGTTTAAAAAGTCAATGCGCATAAAATTTCCTCAGAGTCTGACATTAATACAGTTAAAATTTTTTTTCCCTAAGTCTTAAAAAATTACCTTATTTTGGCTATTAAATTTAGAGTGATCTTACGAGATTGAGTTAGTAATACTGTATATCTCTTGGATACATCTCAATTTTAATAAACTATTTTGGTACGTGTACTATGAAAACACGGGTTACTCTAAGGGTAAACTTGAATATTTTAAGATTCAACTTTTAAAATACTTGACTTCATTTCCTTATACTGAAGATTTTCAATTTTAAGAACCCGGGCAGAAAAGTAAATTCTATTGCTTCTCCTACAAGTATAGTAACAAGCTAGTAACTAAAAGGGAAGGCTCTGTTCAATAACTAAAATGTCTCACTTTTCTAACTCAAACTTCCAGCAACTTTAGTAACTCTTTCCTTGGTCCACTTGGGTACTTAAGCAGCCTTGTTTTATTACTAGAAACTGGGAAATGGTGCAGCAAATCTTGTTTATTTTCATCTTTGACTGACCACCAAACTATTTATGAATAAAATGTTAACAAGCTACATTGTAATAAATGATTTGGTGAAACCTTTCATAATGAATGTAAACCAAGGCCAGAATGCTGTCACTTTTTGTTGTATTTATGGTTCTTAAAAAAGTCAACAACACTATACAATGGCTTCTCCCAAATAATCACTACTGGTTTGTGTATAGTAAGCTGGGTAAACAACATTCTTCATTTTTATCCAAGTTGGGCATCAATGAATTTCATTGCCAGTTCCTTATATTTAAACCAAAACTGAACATACAATTAAACCAAAACAAAACATACAATTCTTAACTATAATAATGGTTAAAAAACAAAACCCAGACACAGTAAGAATGCCAAAAGGCCTGGAAAATTCCAATAAAGGACTTCCCCCTTTATATACACAAAGCATTACAAAAACTCCTGACCCAACACAGCACATTACTGAAGTTGTGCTGTATCACTACTTTACATAGCACTACAATATTTGGCCCCTGACCCAACACAGCCCATTACTGAAGCTGTGCTGTAATATTTGGAATTAATGGCTGGGATCCAAGTAATCAATTGTTCAAACAGTTTACTCACATGTATTTTCTCTGCAGTTAATTTGACAAAAATTACAATATACAAACATATTTTCTTAAGAAAGCTGGTGATTTGCCTCCTAAAGAACCTAACTATACCAGTCTTCATTTACAATACTATGTTCAATTTGAGTCAAATAGAAATAAATAGCTCAAACTAGCTTCAGTGAAGATTGACTTTGGGTTTCCAATTTCTACCCTAAAATGACTTCTATATCCTGACTAGTGTAATTTCCCCTGAGACTACATGAGATTAATTAAGTTTAAAGAGAGAAGGTTCAATAATTTCAAACCAGTAAGAGTTTCAAACTATTCTTTTTTGAGTTCGGATGAAAATGAAAGGCTTTTCCTTTTATGGCCAAAATACTAAGCAAAAGGTCAGGAAAAACAATGCTTATAAAAAAGCAGTTCTTCTCCAAGCCTTAATGAAGAATCTAGTTTCTTTTAAAAACTGTATTTTCCAACACAATGCCAAGTAAAAACACGAAAACACTTGGAAATATTGGAGATATTTAACCAAAAAATTGTGAATATCCAGTATGTGCATCATAACACTATATGTAGCTGCTTATTTTGCCAAGAAATCACACAGAAATGTTAGATGATTTATATGCTATAAAAACAGATGGTTATTTATTAAAATGATTCAGATAACAGAAAATAAAATATTGAGAAAGAAGGTTAAGAGAGGAGTAACCTACACTAATATTCAAATCATGAGGATTGCAAGCAGAAGTATAATTGGGAGAATGTTTACTTACAAAACTCTGCCTTATAGTCAATAGTCTCATAATGAATCCTTTTTAGAAGACTTCCATAAAAGAGTAAGAGAGAACCAGTTTCATTTTGGAATAACATACAAAAGTTATTCAATATGGTAGATAAATACCACCTTAAAGACATACCTGATTTATACAAATTTTAGGTTACATGTTTCCTACTTTAAAAAATCTCATAACCAACACAAGTGTCAGTTTAAACAAAATTTTCTCAGAAAGTAAGTGACTTCAACATTTCCTTTCCGTAATTTACCAAGTTTTACCAGTGGACATGATAGACACCTGAAAGTTAAGTAATTCTTAAAATTGTTATTTGTCTGAATCACAGAACTACAGAGTTCAAGGAACCTACGTCTTATCACCTTCAATAAATTATGTCACCCTTAGAAAATCCCTCCCACCCCAGCACTCAAATGTTTAAGAGTATATTCCAATTATAATTATTTCAATGATCACTATTAGAATTGGGACAAGCAACTTCACTCTTGAATATTTCAATATACTGGGGCAATGGTGGCTATAACAGAAAGCACCTCCAACTAAGGAGTCTTAAAAGGTGCAATTATTGAAAGGTGCAATTATTGAGCAGGGAGTAAAATATTCCAATGGAATTTTTTTGTGGTGACATATTCTTTTTTCAAACATTGTTATCTTCTTTCCATGATTCAGTTACAGAGAAAAGCATATGTTCTAGTTACAGATGTGAAAATTTGGAATTCATTCAATGTGTATTTCTTTACGCTCCCAAGAATTAAAACCACAAAGAAACACAAGCCTGAGTTTGCTAATAGGTTAACTGTTACTGTTCAGAGGAAAATGCTATCTGCATAGAATGATGGCTTTAACACAGGAAGGAACAAAAGTAATCCAAGTTAATGATTTGGCCTCTCTTCCAGATCCCCATTTACTTGCCCCCTACAACATATACATATACTTTTCTTAACCAAATAAAAGCAATTTTTGGTTGGAAACATACATAGATGCTTTTCATGTGTGCATATTGCATCAAATATTGCTCAGTAAAGATAAAAATGAAACTCAAAATAATCATTCCAAAACCACAGTTCAATATACTAACTTTACTATGTGATACAATTTCAGTTTGACTGCTTGAAAATAATCCACCCATACTGTAAGTCGTAATACCCAAACGTTTTTTATACCAAATGTGTAGTGTATACGCATACATACCACACATACACACCATCTTCCCACTTTTCACAGGGCTCTACATTAACATTTGCTCTAATGTGGTGAGAGTTATATATATTAAAAATCACAAGCATTTCCAGATGGCCTTTCAACCTTCAATGCATAACTTTGGGATTAAATAAAGTCGATTTCACTATCCAGTGGCACATCTAATGATTAAACTTATCCTTGAGGTTAAATTTAATAGTTTGAGAAGAAAATAACCAGTCAGATTTTCCTAAAAAGTGAAAGGGAAAATTTGAATGAAACATATCAGGCCTCCAAATCAAGAATGTCAAATTTTGTCAATTTACTCAAGTTCAATGTAAGTAATACCAGCTTTACTGAGGCTGTTAAGTATTATGTAACACAAATTACATGTCAAATATTTTGTTTATTAACACCACAGTCAAACGTGAATATAGAGCCTTCTCTGCCAAAAGAGTATAAAAACCCTAAATTTAATTAAATTTAGGGGCCTTCACCAAACTTGCTGCAAGTTTGGGGACATGAATATCCAACAGCCATAAAGCTGTGAAAGCCCCTATAAGGAATAAAATAAATCCCACTTGCCTCAGACTGAACAGGGCAACACTGAGACTCAGCCTCAGCCTGTCCTATGGCAGGGCTATAGGAAGAAGAAAATTTTTATTTTAGAAAAACATTACCCAATTAATTTAAAAGACATGCATTAAAAAAAATCCCAATGATCAAGCAAGCATAGGAAAAAAGGAGTAGCTCTTTAAAAAAAAAAATCTATTGTCCACTGTAATTCCATTCTGAGTCCATACTTTTATTGGGACTCTCCCCCACCCCCACAAATAACTAAATTTAATTAAACTGAGTTTAAGTTCAATTATGTAACTTGATCAGTGGAATAGGAGGGCTCAAAGAATATTTACCCCATTTCTAATTGGTAAATGTGTGAGAGATTGCTAAGACAGTAAGAATTCAAGTCAAATGATATTCCAGCAGTCACTCAAAAGTTGATCCTCACCTGCTGGCCTTGTTACTGTCATACAGTAGTAAAAGCTACATAATAGAAACTAGTGCCAGACAAAAATGGTGGTTCTTTTTTTTTTTTTCAAGTGGTGACAATGGATGTATGCTAGAGCCAAAGATGGCAGTCTCATTAATCTGACAACCTCCTAAATTATGTTAATCACAATGCCTGCTTGTATATAACTGGGTCCCCAAAGCTGTCTTCTCTGAGGGCAGATGAAGTTTACTTAAACTGAACTCCATCCATTATTTAAGACAGTTAAGTCAAAGAGTTAAAATTACTTCAACATAAGTTGTTCCACTCATTACTGAACCATAATATGGACCCCAGAAGCAGTCAGGTAAAAGGTTATGTTCTAGAAGCTTATTATGCTCTGATGCATGCACAAATTACACATTAAATATACCAAATGGGCACCATCTGAGCCATATACATACAAACACAAGAGATGATGTGCCTAAGTGCTGTGCATAACATTTTAAAATAACTTCTAATTAGAATTCTACCCCTTATTCAAAAGTACTAGTGTTTTCTCTTCATGGATCTCAGAAAGCAACCTCAATATATTAGTTTTCTTTGAATTAAATGCAAATGAAGCTTTGCAAATTTTTTGAAACATTACTAACCCATTTTTACCCTCTTCCTGCCCCCTTTGCCCCATTGCTATCATCCATTCCTGGTTTGTTGATAACCCTGTACATGAAATGCTTGGGAGCTATTTGGTCTGAGAAAACATTTCCTATTTAATAATTCTAAATTTAAATTATGCCATCTTGACCTTAAAGATTCTCAACACAGGTCTTTCTTGGCAGTATGATATACGTACTTCCAAAGAAGTACACGATAATTCCAAAACTATCTAGGTAGATAGGCGCTGGTTAAGAAAAGGGGTAGAGAAAGAAATGCTTTCCTGGTGATAAATAGCACAGGAGCTATAACACCACTGGAGCAAAACAAATGGCACTCAGTTTTGTAATATTCAGTGTTTTCTTTAAATCAATGACTTTACTTGTCACTTATATACAGACTCTTTTATGATAATTAAAACATCCTTTAGTATTTTGTTACATGGTTAAACTTTTTTTTTTAAACAAAACTTCAGATTCTGTCTGATACCTACACCTCCACATAAGGTTATAGAGAAATGTTATTTTTTTAGCTGTCTTTTAACTTTGTATCAAGGAAAACTAAACTTGAGTTCATAATATTAATAATTATACTTTGTACAGGTCATTTGATACTTAAATAATCATAAAAGTATTCTATAAAAGATTTAAAAATAGATGCCAAAAAGTGGTCAACAAGCTATTATTATGAGACTTGCAACACAAGATACTGAATAATAGCAGTCATCTCTACAGAAAAGTTCTCCACAGAACAGTTTTAACATTCAAATTTCCAAGGACGAAAAGGTTAACAGCAAAAAGCCATTTAGGCTTAATAACAGAAGGCAGCCATTTAATCAAAGAAATAATGAAATCTTCCAGGAACATAGTAAAAAATTTCAAATCCATCTGTTAACCATCTTAACAGAGGCACATTCAGATTCCCATAATTACACTTAGAATACATACCAGTCATTAACAGCACAAAAGGCTATTACTGCATGCACCTAAGCTTCTAGAATTTTGCACCTGAAAAGCTTCTGAGGTCCACTCAGTACTGCAGTTTCAAATATAATCAAAAGGAAATGAATGGGTCTGGCACTAGGCTCTAAACATCAGCAGCAGGAAGAAGGGAATATCAGGATTTACATTTTAAGTCTCTATGATATCTAACATGTACTGACACCAAGGGGGTAGAAGGGTGACACAATATAAAGATTTCATACTCATATAATGACCCATATATATATATCTCTCTAAGTTTTTTGTCAACTGAAGGATTAACATACAATTCCACATACACTATCCAGTTAAACATGCAGCTAACGAACAACCTACAATTCAATGACAGAATCCAATGATATATCAAAATTGCATTGGTAACTACGAATTTTATTATGTGGACATCTACTCTGGCATGCATTTGTACAAACCTTTCAGGCAGTGGTCCACAGCTGGGTTATGAATAAAAAGGCATAAATTTTTCTCTCATTTTATTACAATGAAGTTTAACAGTACAGAAAAGTCACATGACCTTGGAGGGTCAGATTTCTTAAACCCTGCAACATGAGGAACTCTAAATACATTAAATATTGTTACACATTCAGACTTCCAATGTACAGGTACTTGGAGACAGTTACAGCCCTCACCAAGCTAGGTTGGGGACATGAAGTCCAACAGCATCTGAAATGCTGTGAAGGCATAACTTTACAAATAGCAATGTAAGCTTACAGAACTTGCCTTTATTAAGGTGGTATGTTCATGTAATTCCAGCGCCTTCACAATATAACGAACCAAATTTACTATACTTCACTTCTAAAAACCTAGATGAAACATGAAAAAGAAGCCATACAGTATAAATTGCAACTTCAGGAAAAGTTCCTGCTTTATTATTCCAAATAAATTTTCCCATGTAAAATAAATGTCCAATAGTTCCTGGTATGTGGGAAGATAATGTTTTTGTTAAAGTCACAATGACGCCTTATTGACGGAAGCTTGGCTATTTAAACAGCACAAGTTGAGAAAAGGTTTAATCTCCAAACCTATTAGACTGGATGAAGTAAGATCAGTAACGGCCACCTTGAGACATTACAGGAGGTCTCATTCCCATCGGAGGTCGAGGAGGCCCACCTTGGTAAGGGGGCACCATTGGCGGTCCCTGCCCATATGGTGGCATAGCACCAGGAAGGTAACCTGGCATGCCTTGATGATGACCACCATACTGACCTAAAAAACACATTTAAAACACAAAAAGATAGGTTCAGTCTGTGCACCGTACTTTTAAATGTAATGTATTTTGCATATAAATTTGTTTTGTGTGTATACTGAATAAAAAAACGTAAAAAAGAAGAATACCATGAGGTGGCATTGGGGGTCTCATTCCTTGTTGCTGTGGGATGCCTGGCTGCGGTGGCATCATACCTCCAATTGGTCCAACAGGTGGATTACCAATGGGAGCCTGTCCTGGTCGAGGAAGATTACGTTGATATTTAGGTAACTGTGCTCTTCTCTCTTCCTAGGAATAAAAATATGTGAGATGTGAAACATATGAACACAGAGAGTTGTTAAGCATGAAGGCAAGAATCTAAAGTCTTTATAGTCATTTTTAAATGTACTCTTACATTCCAGTTACTTTCACAACACAAATCAATCCAACTACTTAAAACCTTGATGCGTTAAGAAAACATCATCTATTTTTATATTTGAAGTATGTTATGTTTGAACAACTATCCAGGAATTATAAATTGCTTCAGCAAGAAACCGTAATCAAGGTGTATGTAGAGCAAACAATCTGCAGATTCTATCTCACACTTAACTGCTTCTTCAATTCATTTACAAGTTTATGTCCAACTAAACTAATTTTTAAGAGTAAGAACCCAACTCACTACCTTCTTTTAGACATAGTGTTAGGGGAGGGGGACTGGATCTAAGATCAAAATATGCAATATTCACCTAGTTTTGTGAAGTTAGAATGGTAAGAATAAAAAATTCAAATGGCAAAAATTACTTGGCATTCAATCAGACTGTAAGACCATTGGTACACAAATTAAAATTTTTTCAAATGAACAAGTTGCTACAATAGTACTCAATCAAACTCTGCTAGTAAAAAATTTTAAACAACTTACCAGTGATATATCCTCATCTGGATGGATCAACTTACTGGTTGCACTGGTTGTGGTAAGTGTAGCAGGCTTACTTGTTATGGAAGCTGCTGGTTTAGCTGCAGTGCTATTTGTTGTACTAGTGGTTGAAGCTGTAGACTGTGTATATGCAGGGAATGTAGGCTTTGGTGGTTCTGTAGTTGTTGCAGGGGTACTATTTAAGGGCTTGAAATCTGTACCAACAGGTCCCTGGACAGCTGCCTGAGCCTGTAAAACAATCTTTCATCAATAAAACCTCAAAACTCAAAACTGAATTTATCTACTACCAATTTAACTTAAAAACAATACACTAACATTCAATAAAGGACAAAATTTTAAATGATAACTAAGTTAACATCATGATCCACAAAATTTAAGGTAACATATAATATTGAAAGATGCTGAATCAAAGCACATCTAAAACACAGCAGGGGAAACAAGAAACAAGACTGCTTATGTAATTTCTCTGACAGCATGTCTCCTCACCGAAAATTACTTAATTTACAAAGCTTTGTATTATTCCTAACTGATGAAATACTGTATTGTATCATGAAATAACATGTTCAATTTTCATTACTCTAAATTATTTTTAAAAAATTGATGTACCAAACAAAAAGTCAAATTATAGAATACAAAAAAATGTTGGCATAAATTTCAGTTACTAAGTCTACCATAAACAATTATCAATGGTGACACATTAAAGATATGGCCTTCACAAGTATTCTTTATATAGTAATACAATGTCCGCTCAATTAACAATGTCTGTATGATTATGATGGACAAAAGGATTCAGTAGAGCTTTTAACATAAAGTTACCAGTAATAAATTTGTTACTTTCTGTAACACTATGCATCTGAAACATGTAAATTAGGCCAATTTTTAGAACCAAATGCAGAGTACTCAATTTCCTTAGGTTATATGTGATGCATTAAACAGCATAAAACAGAATAGCTTACTCATGCATCAAGCTAATCATTGGCCACTATAATGCACTTACTGCTTACATGCTTTTAACCCTTTAGAGCCATAGGAGTTTGGGGTACATTTTTTTCTATTAGTATGTGGTTCAATTTTTCAAATACCATTGCTTTATAAGCCATTAATTTTATTTTAAAAAAATTAAATAATATATTTTTGGGATAAGATTTAAGTTTTAAAGTAGGGTCCAAAGGGTTAAGTTATAAAGCCATTTTAACAATTTTAAACTGCAACTTCCTGCGTACTTGTGCTGTGCTAGGAAACAGAGCTTTAGAAGATGCAGACAGACTTTCTGAATTGGATGAAGCTGTACTTGAGCTTGTTACAGGTGTCCCCATCTGTAGCATAAAAGAAAGGAAACAATGAAAAGTCTCCAAACAAATGGGTGAAAATAAGCCACGTGGTAGACTTTTTTTTCCAGTATAGATTGCATTTCTGTAAATGCAAAATACAATGCCATCAAAACTGTTTTATATATAGAGGTAGGCAGTTAATGCATTTGCAATAAACAGAGTGACAGTATGAGCTTCAAAAAAACTTTAATTCTGTACCAATAAATCTAATTAACCAGAGTTTTTTCTTCCACCTAAACCTAAGGTGTTCGGCACTATGGTATTTCAAAACTGATACCTTAAACTGAGAATTATGATGCATTACTTCAATTTTCTCAGTAACAGTATTTGCCAAAAGTTTAATAACATCTCTCAAAAAAAACCAGATCACCCCCAACCTCAAAAACATAATATGTTTTAAAGGGCACTTAAAAAGTGCCTTTTAACTACAAATAGGAAAGAGTTGAAAAAAAGAAAATATCTTAATGGATCATTTTAAGGTGAACAATAAAGAACATACATCCTGATCTTTTGAATTCTGAATGAATTAAACACACCTGCCTAATTCAGAATGAAACTGGGTTAACAACCATTACATACATACTACATATAAAATAATCTTCTGCTTCTGAGTTCTGGTGAGGGGTAAAAAAAGACCAATAGGAAATACCAGTGTTACTAGGTCAAAATCCATTAAATGATGCCCTTCCTACAACAGTGCAACATTGTTTAACAATTCTAGATTAAAGTAAGAGCCCCAAAATAATTTGCTACGCTTTTAGGATTTTACATTTTTGTCTTTGGTTTCATTCTACCCAGAGCTCATTATGTAGAAGAGGAGTTAACATTTTTATTTAAGCTCTCAGAAATTAAATTTTCATTTCTAATAAAGTGAAGAGTAACCAGCATTAATTACTATGAAAAAACAACATACAACACTATTCTCTGGTTTCAGTTAATTGTTTATGAGTAGAGGAAATCAATGTGTGCAAACATGGGAGAGAATAGGCCACTCCTTAGTATAATTAATAAATTATATTAAAAAGATTAGGAAATACTTAAATAACCTATGACAAACTGAAGGATTTCAGTAAACTGCACTTTACCTTAAAATATTAATGCACTCCTTTTTCAAGAGTTTCACCTTACCTGTCCCGCACTGGGGAAAAGAGGCTTAGTAACTGGAGGCTGCGGAGCTGGAACTGTTGCTGTTGGTGCAGGTGGTCTGTTAAGAATACCTGGAGCTGAAACAGCCTGTGCTTGAGTCATTGGAGGAATTCCAGGCCGTGGAACAGGAGGGGGCATACCTGCAGAGAATTAAAAAAACTTGTAGCCAATTAAATTAAAAAAAAAAAAGAAAACAAAAAACCCTATACTGTAAAATTACTAACTCTTTGACTGCTGAACTCAAAGAGGCTCAGACAACCTAGGCGTTTGCCACTTGGAACAATTCTGCCTCCAACTTTCTCTATGACTTTGTTCCTCTTTAAAATTTTTAGACGTTAAAGATAACCACGAGAAAACCTGTATATAGGCAGATCGACAATTAGGCCTATTGATATTACTAATGCAATAAAATTTTCAAACATATAGAATTATTTCAATCATCTAATAGATGTTTCCAGAACTCTAATGCAAACTGCAATAAAAACTATTAATAGGTCATATACCCATAAAAATTATTCCAGAAAAGAAATTACTCCTTTAAATAATACATCAGATCAGATCAGTCGCTCAGTCGTGTCCGACTCTTTGCAACCCCATGAATCGCAGCACGCCAGGCTTCCCTGTCCATCACCAACTCCCAGAGTTCACTGAGACTCACGTCCATCGATCAGTGATGCCATCCAACCATCTCATCCTCTGTGGTCCCCTTCTCCTCCTGCCCCCAATCCCTCCCAGCAACAGGGTCTTTTCCAATGAATCAACTCTTCGCATGAGGTGGCCAAAGTACATACATTTTCCTAAATGCACCACTAGCCATTCTTTCAAGTGCCTCAAAGTAATTATTTAAAACTTACTGACTTCCCATTACCAAATGAATAGATTATTTTTCTTTATTCCTTTAAAGGTCTAAAGTTGTCTCAGATCATAATGTATGTGAAGTTGCCGCCTCAAAATTAATGATTGCACTAGCTATGATTCAAATTTTGCTGCTGCTTTATTTTTCCTGTTCCTTTTATACTATCACTTGAATACATGTGAATGTTATGGATTGCAAATCAAACGTGCTAGGATTAAAAAACTAGGCAACAGATCGAGAGAGTCTCATGAAAACCTCTGTGGCACACTTATTTCCTGGGCTAACCAAATCCCATCCCCTCACATTATAGACTAAAAAGTCAAGATATTTTAATTAATTTGCAGGCTTCCTTGTACCTAGGGGGTCCATTAGACTTTTTCTGGCAAATGATATCTAAGAGGCTAGAAAGTTACTTTGCCATAAAGTAAAAGAAATAAAAGCATCCTTTCTTGCCTGAGTCATCTTCGAACTACTGAGTAACATGTCTGAGGAACAAAAGCTAAGGCTGGCAAAGGGGCAAATTTAAGAAAGTATGGGTTCTTGTTATCACCATAGTCGCCAAATCTACCACTTAGGGTTGGATTTTTCTGTTACTTGCTAAGGGTCTCCATTACTTGTCTAAAATAGTCCTAATATATATAACCACTCTTAAGTCACAAGCTCAGTGACTCATACTTTTACCATCTACTTCAAAAAAAACAAAACAAAAAAACACATTTCTCACAGTAATTTTAAAAGAAGTTACTAACCCATAGAAAATTCAAAATCACATTGTACCAACGCTCATAAATCTGTTATTCAAAATACTTAAGAATAAAACATGTCATATTTTTATATGTCATATTAAAAAGGAAACTAACATTTCATACCTGGTGGCATACCAGGCATCAGAGGTGGTATTCCCGGTCCAGGTGGCATCATTCCACCCATTGGCATCATTCTATTAGAAAGCAAATTTCAAGAGACAACTAAAGTTAATTAACAGCATAAAACATTAGAAAATATTCTAGCTAAAAGCCTGAAACAACAATAAAGACTTGAATTTGACCTCTAATATTGAAATCTATCAAAGTGAAAGAACATACAACACACTAAAACAATCCTATCAAAATAAATCCCCTAAAACCCAGCAAACTCTCTGGTTTACCAGTAGAATAGGGGTGAAAAAATTCAGTGTCTGTTAAAAGAATATTTTAATACATTTAAAGTTATTGAGAACAAATATTTTACTCTTCTTAAAAACAAGAGGCCTTATCTAAAATGTGTAACTGGAAAACAAAATCATTTTTTGTCTCACTTGGAATATATCCACAGAATATAAATTAAAAAATGAAAACAAAACCAAAAACCTCCCCCCTTAAAAAGAACCCTCCAGTTTAGAGCTGTCAGATTTTTTTTCAAAAAGAAAAAATAGTGTATTCTATGGAGTGAAGATTTCTTTATCTGGGGATGCACACACATAAACTACCATCAAAACGAAAGATAACCAAAACTAAACTCAGTCTCTACTTTTTATGTAGAAAGTTCCTAACACTAAACCAGGACTTAAAAGCATAACCCATATGTATTTTCCTTTCCTTAGAAGAGCTCACCTTCAAATATCAGTGTCCAATTCACTTTAAAAGTTACAAGTTTTGTGAATTTTTGATTTAGGACTCAAACAGAATAATTTCTATATATAGGTTTTATTAAAGAAAATTCAATTACTTTCCATAATAGAGCATGTAATTTCACCTAAGAGTATACTCTTTCTTAAATATCAACCCCTTCTACTAAGTCTCATAACTTTCAGCAGTTTGGGAAAAACAGCTGCACAGTTAGAAAAGGATTTATGTGGGTCTATTACTATTTCCTCAGATGTTTTTTAGTTCCCTCCTTTAAGAGATCTGTGTCAGTTTGCAAATTTTAGAAGTTTTAGTGAGGAAGGTTAGAAAAGTTTTGAAGTCAACTGAATAGATACCATTAAACACACAAAAAAATGACATTATGATTATACCTCCTGAATTACATTATGAATGAGATGCTTACATGTTTTCACCGCAAAATGACTGGGTGTATTTTCTCTGATGATGCAATCTGTGAAAATGTATGACAAAATCAAAATCTAACTGTGATTTTCAAAATACAGTGGGAAAGTGTATTGTATACCTTTCACATCCAACAATATTTTTAAGTAAAAGTGATGAGCACGGGCACCTCATATTCATTTTAGTTCTTGAAGACTTAACAAATTATTTACAGAGTTTGCTTCTGTCACAACTACAAAGTGTCATGGACAGTTCTGAATCTCAAAAACTCAAATCTACAACCAACTACTTTAATTACATCAGATGCAATTGAAGCAGATGGCTGCCTACATTTATCCTAAAACCCAAAAATCTATTCTCTCCAGAGGCAAATTTATATTCCTTAAATTTATTAGTAGATTTCTTTATTAGATAAGTTTAATAATTAATAGAGCCCATACCTTTTAGAAGCAAAAAACACAAAAAAAAACCCACAACATTTAATTGATGTAAACACCCAAGCTGAGAAAGATCACTACTAGGCACCAGCTCACAAGTCAATTAAAAGAGTTTTCTTACCCAGGTGGCATTCCTGGCATAACTGGTGGCATTCCTGGCATGAGAGGAGGAACACCTGGCATTAATGGAGGTATGCCTATAAATAAGAATTTTCACCAAAAAGAAAACATACAAAAAGTTAAGAGGGAAGAATTAATACTTCTAATCTGTATCAATGAAGACTTGAGAATGTTAAATTGTAAGAGGCCTTAGGTGCTACCTGGAGGCATTCCTGGTGCTCCTGGAACCGGTGGTAGTCCTGGTTGTGCCATTGGGGGGATATAACCTTGCTGAGGCTGAACAGGCTGTGGCTGAAATGAAGTCGAAGCCGCAGAGTCATCATCATCATACTCATCAGAATCATCTTGCTGCTTCTTTTTTTGACTCTCTGCTAAAAAAGGTTCAATTAATTTTCCCCATAGAGTAAAAGAAAAGAAAAACAAATCAAGTTTAAGACATTCAACATTTAAAAACTTTATTTCAATGCAACTAGCTCTTGAGAATTTTTTTTTGCAAAAAAAAATTCAGCCAACACTGTTCTTTACTCTTCGAATGGTTTTTCAATCTGTATTAAGCAAGGTTAACATTTTCTCCGTATTCTATGGCAGGCAAAAATCATTTTCCTAAATCAGCTATACTTTACAAAACAAGCTTCCTATTTCATTCCAAAAGGTAAATTATGACAAAGCAGTCTGACCTCCCTGTAACGCTTTCCAAAATAAAATATTTCTTAGGTTATTATTTAGTACACTATCTAATCTAGACTATTATGACTGCAATATTCACATATAATAAACTTTCATTTATAAAATAAAAAAAAAAATAACTGAGGGAAGTATTTTCTTTCCTAATTCGTATCTCCAGTGGAGTAAAAAGCAATTATCATATTTTTCCACTTAAACTTGGTTGCTGGCATATGGTGATTGTTGCATCATGACATTTTATATCAGACAAAAATTTTTTAAATGTTATTTGTGCTTTCCAATATATTTAAAAAAATAAAGCAGATTAACAGGAAAAAAAAAAAAGAAGATTCTATCATTTGGATAGGAGAGGGCTGCAAATACCAAGTCAAATACAGTACTAAAAATTTACAACTAGTGATTTCATAAATCTAAAGAAGGTACCTTCATTTTTAAAGGCCTTAACACTTGCTAAATCTACCTGGAATTCAGTTATGAGCAAAAAAAATAATGTATAAAATTATCCAAACAATACCATGTATACAAAATAAAATCTATTTCAAATATAAGACAAAAAAAAACCCTCAAAATTGTGGAATTCTGAGTAGATCTAATGTGCTGTGCTATGCTTAGTCGCTCAGTGTGTCTGACTCTTTGCGACCCTATGGACTGCAGACTGCTAGGCTCCTCTGTCTCCATGGGGATTCTCCACATAAGAATACTGGAGTGAGTTGCCATGCCCACCTCAAGGGGATCTTCCCAACCCAGGGATCAAACCCAGGTCTTCTGCATCACAGGCAGATTCTTTACTGTCTGAGCCACCAGGGAAGCCCGAATAGATCTAATACCGACCATTAAATTTATACTTGAAAATAGTAATAATACTCTCATTAGTGAAGCTTTATTAAGAAATTTATTTATTAAGCATTTATCTTAGTATTTTACCTTGTGTTTTTTGTTCAAGAAGTCGTCTTCTTTCATCCATATCTTTTTCTGGAATACCTTCCATACCATATATTTCCAACTCTATGTCTGTTCTCCCAGGTATTGCATTTGGTACTGCATCTATTGTCTCTTTATGCACCTAAATTAAAAAACAAACAAATCCATATAAACAAAACACAAGCCTTCCATTAGATAGACAAAAATGCCTCATGAAAGTCTTTTTTAAAAAGTAATTTTAAATTACTCATAGACCATTTAGTATAAAGGTAAGAGTAACTGGTGCTATAGTGAGACTGAATTCAACCCTCCAACTTTCGAGAGTTTGGGCAAATCATTTGACCTAAGCCTCAGTTTACTTCATCTAATTTAGTACCTAACTTCTCAGGTTATTTTTAAGATTAAAAAAAAAAAAAAAAACTGTATATAAAAATCACTTGGCAATGTGTAGCTTATAATCTTGTTTGAATTATTAGCAATAAAGTAACAGTACTACTCAAATCAGGGAAGTTTGAAGTCTGAATTAAGTAATGGTTATGAAGCCTTATTATATTAACTATCAGAATAAACTGAAATTTCCAATGATGTACTTGACAAGCTAGTAATTACAAACCACAAAACTGACATTAACAATTAGCATTACCCACAACTAATGAGTCACCTAAGGAGCTTAACACTGCCAGAGCAGAGAACTTGTCACTATCTCTGAAGGTATTTGGTTGATCACAAAAAGAAGTTCTTAAGATGTATTACTGTATAACACTGAGAATTCAGGACCTTTTTTCACTGTATAGTCTTTGCTAGATCAAACATTTCTAACCCTCAGTGAGCAACTTCTGCCAATATGGTAAAACCCTGGTCAGTCTTGGTTCCTTCAGCAAAATGTTTTAACTTAGGTTAAAGGATGTCAAAGTAGTTTGCCTAGACCATTGGCTTCAACTGGAAGCTTAACAGACATGTAAATTCTCAGGGCATTAGAGTCCTACTGAATCAGAAACTCTCAGTACAATCATGAATCTAAGTCTTCAAGGTGATTCCTTTGCATGTTCAAGTTTGAGAACCACTTTTATAGGGTAAGGGTAATGACTTTGATACAGTTGTCCAAGTAACACATTTTTCTTTTCCTTTAAGACTCTTTCACAGAACAGAAGAAAGGTAAAGAAAACTGTTTTTTCTCCTTAGAGGAGTATCTCAAAGATTTAAAAAACTGAAATGCAAATGAAATTTAGAAATTATATTATGATTAAAAGATCCATGAATAAAGCTACTCAATAAATGATGTAATCACTTCCCCCCACGTTTTTTAGAATGTTACTTTTCTTGATGATGTACATGAAGTCATCTCTATGTTCTTTAAAGAAATATAGCTACATCCACAGACACAGTAACTAGTTTTCATTACGCTTGTAAGTGATGAGGGGGAAAAACATCTTTTACTATAAAAACTGGAGCATGTGTCTGATTAAACTGCCATGCCTATGTCACAGGCTGCTATAAGAATATATAAATAGAAAATTTCAATTAAAGACATTAACTAATAGTTTATCAACTAATCTCCTTCCAGCTTTCATGACATTTCTTTGCTCTTCTCTTACAGTACAACTCCCTCAAATAGTGCCTCTCCTTTCCCTCGCATGTTCTCTTGCCAGCACTCCAATCAGCCTTTCATCTTCTTCATCCTAGGAAAGCACTCCTGACAAGTAATCAATGACCTCTACTTTGATCAAACCAATCTTTGTCCTGTGCTTTCTTGATCTACCACTAGCTTTGATTTAACTCTCTCCTTAAAACACCTCATTTGGCTTCCAGGGCACTAATCTCTTAGTTTTCCTACCTTTTCAATCTTGATTGGTTTATTTTAATCATCTGACCTCTAAATGCTGGGAGACACCCAAGGTGGAGTCCTTGAACCTCTTTTCTATCTATACTCTCTAAGGACATCTAGTATCATGGCTTAAAATAGCCATCCTTTTACTGTATCCTCCCAAACTTCTATCTCCAGCTCCAACTTCTCTAAACTATAGACCCGTAGATTCAACTGTTTATATGCCATCTCCATCTGGATATTCAAGACGACCTTCTCAACACTAAAATATTCAAAATTAATGTAAGATGATATAGTATTCTCACCTCTAAGCCTATTCTTCCCGCAGCTTTCTACACATCAGCGGTCATCCCTTGGTATTGAGGAGGAACTGGTTCCAGGACTACCCGCCTCATACCAAGGGTGCTCAAGTCCCTTATATAAAATGGCACAGTACAGTCACCCTCCAGTATCTGTGGATTTCTGCACTCAGTTGATGGTGGGTTCAATCAACTGACTCCCAACTGTGGTTGGCTAAACCCCCAGTGATACCAAAATACCAAGGGCCAATTGACTACCACTGTATTCAACTCACTTTTCACACTGCTCAAGCCAAAAACCTTTAGATCATCCTCCACCCCTCACTTTCTCACGTTCCACATCTAACCTCATCAACAAAGTCTTATCTCTGTCACCATCACCTCTTGCCTCGAATACTCCTAAAGAGGACTTACTGCACTCTACAGTCTATTCTCACCCTTACAGCCAAAATGACCCAAAGTACACCAAAGCATGTTACACTTCAATTAAAACCTCCCATTTCATTCAGACTTAACGAAACACAGCAGCCGACAAGACCTCCTATATAAAGTAGCACATTGCTGCTCTTCCCTCAATATAGGATAATACTCCTTATCTAACAGTTTTTCATTTGCTGTTCCCTGGAATCTCTCCCTCATCCTCTTCGATCTCTGTTCAGATGTCAGCTTGTCATTCAGGCCTTTACTATCTTCTGGCCCGCCCCTATTCCCCTCTACCTAGTTTTAGTTCTCTATCATGTATCAGCATGCTACTAAGTCACTTCACTTCAGTTGTGTCCGACTCTGTGCGACCCATAGACGGCAGCCCGCCAGGCTCCCCGTCCCTGGGATTCTCCAGGCAAGAACACTGGAGTGGGTTGCCATTTCCTTCTCCAATGCATTAAAGTGAAAAGTGAAGTCGCTCAGTCGTGTCCAACTCTTAGCGACCCCATGGACTGCAGCCCACCAGGCTCCTCCATCCATGGGATTTTCCAGGCAAGAGTACTGGAGTGGGGTGCCATCGCCTTCTCCGATGTATCAGCATAAGGCTAAGTAAACATTTATAGGTTGTTTTCCTCCACAATGTTAATCTAAACTTCACAAAAATGACTATTTTATTCACTGCTATATATATGGTGCTTCAAACATTGTACAATGCTGTCTCACGTAAATGGTGCAGTTCTACATCTGTACTATACAAGTCATCCACCAGTCACATGTGACTAAGCAATGGAAATGTGGCTATAATGCGACTGAGGAATTTAACTTTTCATTTTTAAATTTCTTTTTCAATAGTCACAGGTAACTAGTGACTGGGTTTCCCTCAAGGCTCAGCAGTAAAGAATTTGCCTGCAATGAAGGACACCTGAGTTCAAGGTGGCAACCTGCTCCAGTATTTCTGCCTGAGAAATTGCAAGGACAGAGGAACCTGGCAGGCTACAGTTCATGGAGTCAAAGAGAATCAGACAGGATTTAGCAACTAAGAACCAGTGATTGCCACAATGGAAAATTGTGGATGTAGCAGACGCTGACATTTCTGAATGGATTTTAAATTACTGATTGGCTTGAGAGAAGTGAGAAAGATCTACAAAAACTTATTTTTAAGCTTGGGGAAGCAATAATCTTGTTTTAATTTACCTCCCTGCCTCCTACTAACAATAATTTCCAATGGGGATTCCTTCATCTCACGTCTCTCTAGGGTCCAATTATGCAAAAATTCAGGCAATTCTGGACAAAGTAGAAGAAATGTTTAATAAAACAGATCTTCAAAAATAAAACTAGATCTTCAGAAATATACATTACAAAGCTCCCCCTACTTAGAAATGAAAAAAAACCTAAGTTTTAAATGAAACACAATACTACCCTTCCATGGAATAAATGGTGGAACTAAACCTAGCCCCAGGCAGGCAACAGATTGTAAAATTCTTCAATGGCAGAGTAATGGCAGTTAATTATGTACTAATTCTTACAGGAGTAGAACTGGTCAGATTGCCTACAAAATTTAAATCTCTGATCTTTGTTTTCTTGCCCAAGTATTGAGAAAATATTTTGGAATTTCAGCTTGTCACATATCTAACCTAGGACGAAGGTATCAATAACTTAAAGGTAAATACTAATAAAAATTCTTTAAACATAGAAAATCAATAGTTTATCTTCTCCATGGCTAAACAACCTTTTTTTTTAAATTAACTGGTCATCTTATCCAATCTTTTGCAATGAACAACAACAAAAAAAAACACCCTTGGGTTTCAAAAAGAAATTCAAAGTTTTCCCTCCATGTTGTTTGCAAACTACAATAGAGTAAAATTAAGTAAGAGGAAAAAACTCCTTACCTGCATGCAATGAATAGCTAAGCCAGGTCCTGTATACAATTTCTTATGACATATATGGCATTTAAAATGCTTTGCTTTTTGGTGCTGTATAAGGATCTTCTCATCATCAAAATCTCTATTACAATACCTGGTCACTATTGTTAAGGTACAAAAATATAGCACAATAACATTACTTATAGAAAATAAATATGCAATTAAAGACAACACTATTCACTACTTAACATTAAAAACGGAAACAGCTAAAACCAAAAGTACTTTGTTACAAACTCTGCTTTTGGTATTATATAACTAGAAATAAACCTGCCACTAATTTTGGAATTTTCAATGTCCCGGAAGCCCACAATCTCTTCACCAACCCTAAAAAAACACATCTCCGTAGGCAATACAGCTTCGTCAAATTTCAGCGTTTACCAGATTTATGCGAAATTAACTTCTGTTCAATCTCTCAACATTTACAAACGCACGATGTTAACTGCAAGGGATCAATGTTTATTAAAAAAAGAAAAAAAAACAATTTACATCGACAGAACTTCAATTAAGTAGAACATAATAATCAGATTAAGAATTTACATTTAGAATTTAACACTAATTTGGAATCTGAAAATAAGTTCACTGCGAGTAAAAGTAACCATTTCCTATAAAAACCCATAAAGTTGCCTGCAATTCCGAATTTATGTTGCCAAAGGTTTCATTTAAACTCACAGAAGAGTTGTTACCGAGAATTAACTCACTAATCAGATTTTCCTAAAAGCACTTTAACAAAACTTGTAACCATTTTTCAACTATTACAAAAATAAATTCAGTTCTGTAGCAAAGCTTTTTCAGGTACAAGACAATAAATAAAAACAATTGGAACGTAGTTTATTAACGTTCCCGGGAAAAAAAAAGACGCCACGTTTTATTGCTAAAACGTATTTTTTCACTCCTAGAAAGCTAGGTAGAAAGATAAGTAACCCCACCCAGTTACTTCCCGAAGATTAACGCGCCAGAGGGCGAGACGCGGAAACTAGCTCCCCCCCCACCCCCGCAATAAAAACGGGGGAAGGGGGGGGGGGTTCGAAATCAGGGTTGACTAACAGAAGCCTTTACGAAACCAGATTCTACCAAAAAAAACAAAGTGGGTGACAGACTCCGGAAGCTCTCTCCTAATCCTCCAGAGTCAATCAGCGTATTATACTCGAAGAAAGTCCCTTTGTTGAATCGTCACCAAAACAACGGAGTGTGGCAGTAGAGTCCTCAGGGGACTCTGTCCTTGGTGATGGGGTCCAAGTCGCCTCAGGGGGTCAACGCTCGCACCAAAGCAAGAACCTCCTGAGTCACGAAGGCCCACGACCCACAACTGCCAGAGCCTCTCGCCCCAGGGCCCCTACTTTCTGACAAGTCTTCCCAAATCCCAGTCCAACCACCAAACCACCGACCTCGAGGCCTAGATCCCACTCTCCGCCATAGGCCGAAGCCAGGCCTCTCCTAGACAAGTCACCACTAACCGGCGCCCCCGCTTGGCCTCGACTTCAAACCGACAAAGGATACCAGCACCACGGCTTCAACTGCTTCTTCTTCTTGCGACCCATAACTGCGCTCTATCGACAAAAGAGGAGAAAACAAACAGGAAAGAACGACGTGAAGAACAGCTCACTCTTCCGACCCAACCGCCACCACCGCGTCCCACAGGAAACATCCACAAAATGGCCGACGCCTTCGCTCGCTGCTCTGTCTCCCGTCAGGCTCTGCGGCCGGAGGAGGTGCCAAGCAGGGGTGGGGGGGGGGGGGTGACGTGACGCAGGCCTCCGTCCTAAGTGGGTGGAGACTCGCGGCCGCGTCGGGCTGCCGGCCATCTTGTCAGTGCTTGCCATCTCGGCTTTCGTGGGCGAGCGAGTTCCTCAGAGCTTATTTTTCTTTGTAAAGGATATGGTGACCTAGGTACGCCGAGACGCTCGCGAATTGGAGGGGTGAGGAGGGGGTGGAAAAGCTGAAAAGATTACCCAGCGTAATTCAGGGTAAATTACAAATAAAGGATAACTGAGACAGCGCCCAGTTTTTCGTTTTGTTTCAGTGCCCTGATTACTCTGCAGTAAGCGGTGGACGTTTTTCTACTACTGAATCAAAGAAGTCGCAGTCTCTGTCTTGTAACTCACACATTGGTGATGGGTGCGTAAACTACGGCAGCATGGTCACCGAGGTGATGGAAATACGAGGTGTTGCGCGGTTTATAGAGCCTTGGCGGTCATCAGGGTATCAAAGAAGGTTGCCGGAAGGGTGATTGGGAGCAGGCGAGGTGGAGGAGAGGGTATCTCCCTAAGGGTGCAAAAAGTGCAAGTCTTTGAGCCTGAGCACCTGAAAAAAAGGCTAGAGGTAGTAAGGTTGGAGCTGGTAGTGAAGGGGCTGATGGCAACAGATGATGCTGAGGAGGCTGGCAAAGATGACTTCTGGAGATTCTCGAGCAGTCTGAGAAGTTGCGTTTTATGCTGAAGTCCCTGGGTAGCAACCTAAGAGTTTTAAGAGGACAGTTAGAGAATAACACAAATTAAGAGTATAGTTGCTTTAGAGTCCAGGTGCTTGGGATCGCTTTCTACCGCCTATTTGCATGACTTGGGCAAGCCACTTAAACTTTCTCTGCCTGCATTTAAAGCACAGTTCGTCATAGAGAAATAACTAGTAAGGTAAATTACATGTTCCTATTAAAAGGAAAAAATAATAGCGGGTATCCATGAAGCATTTGTGTGCCAGACAAGGTGTAAGTTTTACATTACTTGTCTCAACAAACCTGTGATGTAGGTGCCATTGTTATCACCCGGTTAATACAGATGAAAAAAAGGGAGCGCTTAAGGGAGTTGTAGGGAATTCCCTCGTCGTCCAGTGGTTAGTGGACCCTTAAGATCCTACATGGCATAAATAAATAGAATTATCTTATTTTTTGTTTTAGGAAGAATGAATAAAATGCTTTTCTGCAACTAATGGCCTACTTCAGACCAGTTTGATCTCTTATCCAGGTTACTGTCACATTCTCTGACATGTCTCTCAGACTCCAATCCACTGTTCTCACTATTGAGCCAAAATGTTTTATAAAACTCAACTCTAACTCAGCTCCATACTTACTCTGTGACTGTGTAAATTACTTCAACTCCCCCACCCCACCCACATTTTTTTCTGGCTGCACCATGCCTCTTGGAGTGAAAGCATGGACCGCTAACCACAAAAAGGGAATTTTTTTTGTAAGAGAGTTAGGAATAGAAGGAAAACAATATGAAGAGATATAGAAGACAACCTCCGTAAGTCAGGGAGAGAAACTTGGAACAGACTTTCCCCACAGCTCTCCAAAGGAACCAACCCAGCTGACAGCTTGACTTTGGACTTAAAATTGTAGAACTGTGGGACGATAAATTCTGTGGTTTAGGGAATTCCTTGGTGGTCCAGTGGTTAGGGCTCAGCACTTTTACTGTTGGGACCCCAAGGTGCACAGCCCTCCAAAAAAATAAATTTTGTTATTTAAACCACTCAGCCTTTGGTACTTTTAACAGGAACCCTAGAAAACTGAAACACTTATATACAGAAAATTCTATGGAATACATTTTTTAAAAACCTAGAGCTAATAAGAGTTCAGCAAAGTTCACAATACAAAATCAATATACAATATAATATTGTAAGGCAATTATTCTTCAATTAAAAAATAAAATTTTAAAACAAAGGTCAATATACAAGAATCAATTGTACTTCTATACACAAGCAACAGCAATCTGAAAAAGAATTTAAGAAAATTTCATTTATAATAGCATCAAAAAGAATAAAAATTTAACAAACATTCAGAACTTATACTCTGAAAAACCAAAATATTGTTGTAAGAAATTAAAGATCTAAAGAAGTGAAAACAAAAAAAAACCTGAGATTAACTGTCCAAATAAATGGCTTTAAGACATAAATTTAGGTCAAGTCATCTTTAATTTTGTGGTCTTGAGTTCTTGAGTCAGTGGGTTTGAAAGCCAGTCTGCCACTTATTAGGGCTTCCCAAGTGTCCCAGTAGTAAAGAATCTGCCTGCCAATATAGGAGATGCAAGAGATGCGAGTTCCATCCCTGGGTCAGGAAGATCCCCCTGGAGTAGAAAAGGACAACTACTCCAGTGTTCTTGCCTAGAAAACTCCACGGACAGAGAAGCCTGGTGGGCAACAGTCCACAGGGTGACAAAGCATGGGATATGACTGAGCACTGCCACTTACAACCTTATTTTCCAGTGGACAAGTCAAGTAATTCTAGCCTTGGCTTACTCTTCTGTCAAATGGGATAATAATAATATCTACCTCATGGGGTTGTGAGAATTAAATGAATAAGTATTTGTAAAGCATTTAGAAAAGTCCTCACACAGAAAATGCTCAATAAATGTTAGCTACCATTTTTCTATATAAAGTTATGGGATGTAGGTGTACTTTATTATCTTTAATACGGTGATAAGGTAAAACGTGCAAGAAAAAGATGCCTAGGCGTTACAAAAATCTTTTCTTTATTCTGACGTGACAAA